>NC_137345.1:47808130-48417297 GCF_965287045.1 Carcharhinus amblyrhynchos
GTTTAATATTATGGGTGGAAGATGGATGATGGAATTAATTTTTAAATGTTCTCTTTACCTTTCTCCTGTTTTCCCTCAGCTTAGCAGACTGCACAATTGTGAATCACAATGTCTGGAGACAATTGACTAAGATCAGTGGACCAATCTTGGAAAAGACTGCTTGTACGTGTGTACGTGTTTTTCTGGTCATGCAGAGGACTTGCTGATTTGCATAATGAAAGAAGCACGATATTTATCGGGCCATCACTGATGTAGTGTACAAATGTCAAGTGATATTTTCAGTCATGTGCACTAAAGGGTGATGCAGATAGCATCTGACTTCAGGAGGATGCAGACTGGTGAAATGAGCAGAAACAGTAAGGTGAAACTTGAGGTAGCGAAATGTGAAACAATTCACTCCGATGAAGAATGGGAAGACAATATGGTACTCTTTTGAAGGTGCAGGGAAGCACAAGGGGCGAATGTACAGTCTTTTTAAGTTGTCCTGCCACCTTAAAATAATTAATAGGATTTTTTTTGACTTTGGAAGCAGAGATGATGCAAAAAAATCTGGAGCTATGCTAAACCTTTATTTAATGTGGTCCTAACTGGAATAGGTGGCCAATTCTGGATACCACACTTGGAGGATATTAAGTCCTAGGGAAAGGTACAGAGATGTGGCAGAATGGTGCGAAGGCTAAAATACTTCAATTATATTGGAGAGACTAGGGAAACTGGGATTCTTCTCCTTGAAACTTTGAAGGTTAAGGGGAAATTTGAGATGTTCAAGATCATGGAGTAAATAGGACAAATTGTTTCAAGTGGCATGGGAATTGGTAATTGGAAAATAAAAATTTTAGGTAGTTGTTGAAAGAGCCAGAAACAACATCAGGAAAACATTTTTTACACAGCCTGTCATGATCTGGAATGTACAGTAGACAGAAGCCAATTCAATAATTTTCAAATGGGAATTGGATACTTGAAATGGAAACAGTTTTGTGTGGTGAAAGAATAGGGGCAAAGTACTAATTAAATTGTTCTTCCAGATGAGATCTGAGTGAGGCTCTGTACAACTGAGGCATTACTTTTTACGCTTTGATATTCCAACCCTTGTCTCCATTTAGAAAATATCCCACAGTGCCCTTATTGGATCTAAAGTGCACCTTGCATTTCTTACACTGAACTTTCTATGCCACTGTTTTGTCCACTCGCTTAGTCTATTTTCCCCTCTCAGTTGCTGCTTCCACTTTACTTTTTACTGTTACTATTAAATTACTGTTTGCTGCAAATTTAGTTATGCAATTCTCTACATCCAAAGAGAGTGAAAAGCTGAAGACCCAATATAAATCCCTCGTAAGTACCATTTGCCTAATCTTGCCTAATTCTTCATGCTCGCTTTCTATTTCCTACATCTTCTGGGCACTGTACTTTAAGAAAGATGTTAAGGCCGTGGAGAAGCTGCAGAGATTTACCAGAATGGTACCAGGAAGCACTTCAATTTTTATGGATCTCATATAACCAACAAGACTATCCTTTATCCACCATGTTATCACCACTCAAAAATCAGCTAGATTAATCGACCATAATTAACAGTAAAGGATCGATGCTGTCTCCTAAATCAGCTGATACTTGTCAAATGCTCTGTTCCTTTTGATGGATTTCTGCAACTTTCTCACAAATCATGTTGAATTAGAAGTTCTGTAGTTTCCCAGTACCTCCCGCTCTTTCTTGAACACTGGAGTAATAATCCAAAAACACTTGCTAAAAATTGTAAATAATACATCAGCAATTTCATCACCTGTTTTCATACCCTTGGCTGGAACTCATCAGAAAGATGAAGAAATATCTATCATCGGCCCTGTAAATTTCTCCTATTGTTAACTTATTACATTAAATATTTACCTATCTTTGAATCATTTTTGTGCTCTTTCTCCAACATGAAAATTGACGCAGAGTGTTAATTTAACAAGTTAATTTGCCATTTCTTTACTGCTATTAGTCTTATCTGCATTTGTGTTTACCACTTTGTTTCTAAAGACTTTTAATTTTAGACGTTTAATTTATTGAACATGTCTTTATTACATTTTTTCACCCATTATTTCGTGATAACCATGTAGCTGAGAAACACTATATCGCAAACACATCACGTTGCACAAGTATGTCAGTGACAATCAACCTCACCACTTTGCTTGGATCTATCCACTGCCTTAATTTGTCACACTGCTTCTTTGTTCTGCAATGTGGAGATGCCAGCATTGGACTGGGACAAACACAGTAAGAAGTCCCAGGTGGCTTTTGCTACCAAATAAACCTGTTGGACTTTAACCAGGTGTTGTGAGACTCCTTACTTTGATACACAGAGCTCTTCTTTCCACTGTTCCTCAACCTGAGCAATACCATGGTGCTGTTCGACCCCAGGATGATCTTTTTAACCGTGTCCTTCACTTCCAAGCCACCTCCAGCTCCTAGAAATCTTTGAGATCTCTGGCATCCTCTAATTTTGCTTAAGTCTGAAGCTCTCTCACTTTTAGCTGCTCCTTTAAAACCTGCATATTTTACTAAGCCTTTGGTCAGTTGTCTCTATCTCCTCCTGTTCCTTGATGTCAAAAATGTGAACTGCTTTTACTGATACTGTTTTTAAGTACCTTGGGACATTTTTAAAACGGATAATGTGGATAAGCTACATTTCTTTCTGCATTATACAGTGATTCCTTTTTATTTTTATGGGCTGGGGGATGACAGCTGATGATTACAGTCTCAGAATAATAGGTCAGCCATTTAGAGGTGAGAAGGCTTGTAAACCTTTGGAATTCTCTGCCGTAGAGAACTGTAGATACTTAGCTGAGTATATTAAGTCAGAAACAGATATTGGACACAGTGAATGAAAGGGATAATGCAGGAAGGAGTTTGAAACTTACTGACTGCTGGAGCAGATTTGAGGAATAAGAACATAAGAAATAGGAGCAGGAGTAGGCCATCTAGCCCTTCGAGCCTGCCCCGCCATTCAACAAGATCACGGCTGATCTGCCGTGGCTCAGTTCCACTTTCCCGCCCTCTCCCCATAACCCTTAATCCCCTCGCTTATCAAAAACCCATCAACCCGCGTCTTAAAAATATTTAGCGAGGCAGCCTCCACCACTTCAACGGGCAGAGAATTCCAGAGATTCACCACCCTTTGAGTGAAGAAGTTCCTCCTCAACGTCGTTCTTAACCGTCCCCCCCCTCTATCTTGAGGCTGCGCCCCCTAGCCCTACTGTCCTTTGAGCGGGAAGAGTCTCTCCACCTCTATCCTATCCATCCCATTCATCATCTTATACATCTCAATGAGATCTCCCCTCATTCTTCTAAACTCTAACGAGTACAAGCCTAGTTCATTCAGCCTCTCCTCATAGCTCAACTCCGGCATCAGCCTAGTAAACCTCCTCTGCACTCCCTCCAAGGCCAAAATATCCTTGCGTAAGTGCGGCGACCAAAACTGCACACAGTACCCCAGCTGCGGCCTCACCAGTGCCCTATACAGCTGCAGCAAGACCTCCCTACTTTTATATTCAATCCCCCTTGCTATGAAGGCCAGCATCCCATTAGCGTCCCTGACCACCTGCTGCACCTGCAGGCTGGGTTTTTGCGACTCATGCACAAGGACCCTGAGGTCCCTCTGCACCGTCGCCTGCTGCAGTTTTTCTCCACGTAAGTAATAGTCCTTCCTACCATTCTTCCTACCAAAGTGGACCACCTCGCACTTGCCAACATTAAATTCCATTTGTCAGTTCCAGGCCCATTCGCCCAGCCTATCTAGATCCTTCTGCAGACTCTCCACACCCTCCGCGCAATTTGCCGTTCCACCAATCTTGGTGTCATCAGCAAATTTCGACACTGTACACTCGGTTCCCTCCTCCAGATCATCTATACAAATGGTAAGTAGCTGAGGTCCCAGCACCGACCCCTGGGGCACTCCACTAGTCACCAACCACCAATCCGAATAGCACCCATTGACCCCCACTCTCTGCCTCCTATTTGACAGCCAATCCTCTATCCACGCTAACACCCTACCCCCAACTCCATGCCCCCTTACCTTCTGCAATAACCTCTTGTGAGGTACCTTGTCAAATGCCTTCTGAAAATCAAGAAAGACCAATGGCCTTCTATTTCTTATGTTATCTCTCCCAGCCTGGCCCAACTGATTTTCTACTTTGCATTTGTGGTGATCTTTTTTAAGCTTGATATTATGACTTATGTAATTTGTAGACGAGGATTATTTAACTGCACAAATGAAGTCTTTGCCTTTGAGAGACTTACACTGGTTTTGGTATTAAACTTATTCATTTTGAATATTTTTAAGACATTAGTTGTAGGCTTTTCTTAATCCTAACAATTAGTCCAGTTTATTACTGTAAATTTATTTCTCATCCTTCCAAGTTTTCCCTATCCAATTTTAAAACTGTAACTTCTCCCGTCACCCTTGCCAAACTTGATATCAACTCATCATGGTTAAATTGTTTGTTGTCCATCATAAAGTCTAGTATGGCCTGTTTCCTAATGTGTTCTATTGCTATGTGCTGCACTGGTACATCTTCCTCTTGGCCCGTTATGTTGCTTAGAAGACCAGGAGGCAACTCCTTTCAGAGCCTTGCATCCTTTGCAGTTTGTTACTTTTACACATGCTTTTTCCATTTCACTGATTCCCTGTACTGAAATCTCTTCCGTCCATTGCTGTATTTCTGTTTCAATAATAATACACACCTCTTCCAAATTACCCTGTTCTTCCTAAAGATCTACAACTCAGAGTATTAATCGCGTTCAGTGGATAGGTAGGCCTTTGTAATGGCTGATTCTTCTTGTTCCTTAGAGGAATGTCCTTATGTGGCGTATAACAGAAATGTTAAGGTAAGATTGAGTCAGGCACAAAAGTCATCAATTTAAGAGAACAAAGACTAAAAAGAAAAACCAGGAGAGGTTTTTATTTTGAGTGTCAGAAAGTCACGTATATAATCTGTCTTGATAATATGCAAAATGTAGTGGAGGACATGTCCCTATCTATATCAATGGTGATGAAGTAGAAATAGTTGACCACTTCAAGTTTCTAGGTGTTCAGGTCACCAGCAGCCTGCCTTGGTCCCTCCAAGCTGAGTTACATTTAAGAAAGCCCACCAATGCCTCTACTTTCTCAGAAGGCCAAGGAAATTTAGCATGTCCACGTAAACTCGTCAATTTTCACAGATGAATCATAGAAAGCATCCCTTCCGAATATATCACAGCTTGGTATGGCTCCTGCTGTGACCAAGACTGCAAGAAACTACAAAGGGTTGTGAGTGTTGCCCAGTCCATCGTACAAACCAGTCTCCCATCCATTGACTCTGTCTACACTTTCTTGCTGCCTTGGAAAAGTAGCCAGCATAATCAAGGACCCCACGCATCCTAGACATACTCTCTTAAGAAAACGATACAGAAGTCTGAAAACATGTATCAAACAAATCAAGACCGACTTCCTCCCTGCTGCCATCAGACTTTTGAATGGACATACTATATGTTAAGCTGATCTTTCTCCACACCCTAGGGGTGACTGCAACACTATATTCTGCACACTCTCTGTTCCTTTTCCTATGTATCCCATGAATGCTATATTTTGTCTGTACAGTGTGCAAGAAACAATAGTTTGCACTATCCATGTGACAATAACTCGAAGCAAAAAATCTTTATAGGTCAGGTGTTAATTTGATGAATAAGTTATCAGGTTCAGCTGTACCAGCAGATGGTGCTGTAGCGCATGCTTAGCATAATTTACCCACAGCTGCAGTATTTGCAGTTGAATTACTTTGACCTTTTTGAATAATTTAATTTCAAGTTCTTGTTCACCCCCTGAGGAAACAATCTCTGCAGCCTCACATCTGAATTGGTGACAATGCATCCAGAAATCACAAGCACCAATTGCTGTTTCTCATGCTTAATATGATGGGCCGGATTCTCTGGCTTCACGCGCAGCTGGGATTTTCTGGTCCTGCTGAAGCGAATGAAAATTTGGCTGAGCACCAAATTCTCCATTCTTGCTGGCAGCAGGGTGTGAACAGCCGGAGAATTATGTTTTTCAGATTGACCTTATTCTGCTGATACTGCCGTGCTCTTGCATTTCAAACACCAGTTCAGAGGTTTATATCCTGTCAAAACTCTGTCCCTGTCTTATGAGGACACGTACCAACTAACTGAAGGTCAGCTTCTTCCCTGCTGCCATCAGACTTTTGAATGATGGACCTACCTCACATTAAATTGATCTTCCTCTACACCCTGGCTATGACTGTGACACTACATTCTGCACTCACTCTTTTTCTGTTCTATGTATGGTACATTTTGTAAAGCGTGCAAGAAACAATACTTTCCACTGTATGTGACAACAAATCAAATCACTCATGTCTGCTGTCCCCATACATTGTAATTTTTCCTTAAACAAATATCCTTTGATCTTAATAAAAATGCCAAAGTTCCACATGCAACACAATTAATTTCTATGGAGGAAGATGTAAACATTTGCATGACAAGCTCCAAGCCTCATTTATACAGAACTTGGATATTTTTCTTTAAGAATGATTTGATATGCACATTCTTCCAAAATCCAATTTACCCAATTCCCTTCCGAATTTTGGTGTAAATCTTGCTTTATCCGACAAGCAAGGTAAAACATTTATATTTTAACAACCCTCTGCAGAGCATTTTTCTTAAGAGATTGTGATGGGCTTCAGGAAGACATAGGCTGGTGGAATGGGTGGACAAGTTCCTGATTAAATTTAATTCAGAGAAGTGTGAAGTGATTAATTTTAGTGGGAAGAATGAGGAGAGGCACTGCAAAATAGAGTACAATTTTAAACGTGGTGCAGGAGCAGAGGAGGAATGGGTATGCACGTAAGTGGTAGAGTAGGTTGAAAAAGTGATTAACAAGTTTTATGATCCTTGATCAGACAACTAAGTTTTGGTTTGGAACCACAAACGTTTTGTTTAAAGTAGACAAAGTTTGAGACTTAAGATGTTAACTCAGTGAATAAGCCAGAAGATTCCCCAGGTTTTGAACAAAAAAGTCAAAGACGAAACATTGTACAATACCTGCCTTGAACTCATTCTCATCTAGGGTAAGTATTGAACAAAGAACAACCCAGCACGCGAAACAGGCCCTCCGGCCCAACGAGCCCGCGCCGCCATTTCAACAAAGCATTTTCCTACACCTACCCTGCCCTGTGTGTATGTGAATGGTACCCCAAATGTAGCCAGATCCAGGGGAGAATAGTGTAGGGTCAATTTGGTACACCAATCAGCCTAAGAAGCATCTTTGGGGTGTGGGAGGAAACCCACACAACCACAGGGAGAATGCGCAAACTCCCACAGACACAGACCCAAATCCATGTATCTGCACAGCTAGCAGTGATAGTCACTGAGCTGTTATGGTGCCCGTCTGCTGGTCCAGGATTAAGCACACACAACGACACGAAGTACTAGGCCACTTTCGAAACCTCCAAGAGCAGCCCACGCACGACCCACTGTGTGCATGCCCCTCGTTTGACAACAAGGTGGACCGACACCTATGGATTAAAAGAGACAAAACATTGATATGTAGTATTACATTTCCAGTGTCATCCCGAGGCTCTGACCCTTTTTAATACTGTCTTCTATAACCCTCCATTCCTGTTTCACTCGTGTCTATCTAAGTAAACCTTAAACAAGTCCAACGTGCCTGCCTCCACCACTTGGTAGCGCGTTCCATACCCCCATGAACCTCTGCGTGAAAAACCTTCCTCTAGTATCCAAATTATACTTCTCCCCCCTCACCCTTAGATCGTGACCTCTCGTAATAGTTGTCCCCAATCTAGGGAAAAGCCTGCCACTGTTGACTCTATCTATTCCCTTCCTTATTTTATACACCTCTATCAGATCCCCCCCTTAATCTCTGTCTTTCTAAGGAGAAGAGCCCCAGTTTTTCCAATCTTTCCTCGTAACTCAGTCCTTCCATACCAGGCAGCATCCTGGTAAACCTCCTCTGCACTCTCTCCAGGGTCTCCACGTCCTTCCGGTAGTAAGGTGAACAGAACATAGAACATTACAGCGCAGAACAGGCCCTTCGGCCCATGATGTTGCGCCGACCAATTAAAAAGCAATGACCCTCTAACCTAAACCAATCCCTTTCCATCCATAAACTTATCCACGGATCTCTTAAACGCCCCCAAACTAGGCGCATTTACCACCCTCTGGACGCAGTACTCCAAATGCAGTCTAACCAACGTTCTGTACAACTGAAGCATTAGCCAACAGCTCTTATACTCTATACCCCTTCCTATAAAGGCTAGCATTCCGTAAGCTTTCTTCACAACCTTCTCTACCTGTGTTGACACCTTCAGAGACTTGTGCACCTGCACTCCCAGGTCCCTCTATTTCTATACTCTTAATCGGTCTACCTTTTATCATGTAACTTCTCCCTGCATTATTCCTTCCAAAATGCATCACCTCACATTTTGTCAGGATTACATTCCATCTGCCATCTATCTGCCCAGTATGCCAACCTATCTATATCTTGCTGTGTCACCTGACAATCTGCCTCAGTATCTGCCAAACCTGCCATCTTGGTGTCATCTGCAAACTTGCTGATCACACCACGTACGCCCTCTTCCAAGTCGTTTATATAAATTACAAAGAGGAGAGGTCCCAGTACTGAGCCCTGCGGCACACCACTGGTGACTGACCTCCAGCCAGAAAAGGACCGTTCCACTACTACTCTCTGTCTCCTGTTGCCCAGCCAGTTTTCAATCCATCTAGCTACCTGTCCTTGTATCCCATGTGCCTTAACCTTTTCTACCAGCCTACCGTGAGGGACTTTGTCAAACGCCTTACTGAAATCCACATAGATGACATCAATGGCTCGTCCATCATCACCCGTTTTTGTCACCTCCTCAAAAAAATTCCACCAGATTCGTAAGGCAAGACCTCCCCTCAACAAAGCCATGTTGTGTATCCCTAATCAGATCACAACGCTCCAAATGCTTGTACATCCTATCCCTAAGAATTTTTTCCAATAATTTTCCTACCACTGATGTCAAACTCACTGGTCTATAATTACCAGGGTTATCCCTACTACCCTTTTTAAACAGCGGTACCACATTAGCTACTCTCCAGTCCTCTGGGACCTCACCTGTGTCCAAAGAAGAGACAAAGATTTGCATCAGGGGCCCAGCAATTTCATCTTTCACCTCCCTAAGCAGCCTGGGATAAATACCATCAGGCCCTGGAGCTTTATCCGTTTTTATGGTACCTAAAAACCCTAGCACTTCCTCCCTCGTAATGGATATTTCCTTCAAATGATCTACAGCACCCTCAAGACATTACACAACACCAAACCCCTCTCCTTCGTGAATACCGATGCAAAGTATTAATTCAGGATCTCCCCCATTCCCTCAGACTCGATGCATAGCTCCTCTCCTTTGTTCCTAAGAGGACCAATTTTCCCTCTAACCACTCTCTTGTTCCTCATATAAGAGTAAAATGCCTTAGGATGAAGGAAAATCCTATCAGCCAAAGCCATTTCATGCCCTCTTTTTGCCCTTCTAACTCCCTTTTTAAGCTCCCTCCTACTCTGTCTATATTCCTCCAGCGCTCTCTCCGTTCCCAGTTGTTTCGACCTAACATATATGCCTCTCGCTTCTTCCTGACCAAGTCTTCAATACCCCCTGTAATCCACGGCTCTCTAATCCTGCCTTTCCCATCCTTCCTCTTTGCCGGCACATGCCTTTCCTGCAACATTATCAGTTTGCCCTTGAAAGCCTCCCACTTACCAACCGTGGACTTGCCCGCTAACAACCCCTCCCAATCAGTGTCCTTCAGTTCTCTCCTAATCCGGCTACAGCTCGCCTTCCCCCAGTTCAGCACCCTCCCCTTCGGACGGCACTCATCCCTTTCCATTTTTATCCTAAAGTAGACAGACTTGTGGTCACTGTTAGCCACATGTTCGCCGACCGCAACCTCAATCACCTGCCCCGGCTCATTACCCAACACTAAATCCAGTATAGCCCCCTCCCTAGGGCTAGTTACGTACTGCTCCAAGGACCCTTCCAGCCACCTCTCCTCTTCAACCCTCCTCTGTCACACCTAAAACACTTATACCCAGAAACATTCAGCTGCCAATCCTGCCCTTCCTTTAACCACGTCTCCGTCACTGCCACCACATCTAAGTTCCTCACAAACATCAAGGCCCTAAGCTCATCCGTTTTACCCGTCACACTCCTCGCATTGAAACAGACACAGTTCAACCCTCTAGGCCCACTCGGAACCTCCTTCCCCCTAATAATTTTCCTTTCACCCAAACCTACCCTATCACCCAACGCACTCCCGACCCCAGTGTCTAATGAGCTATCAGTCCCATCCCCACCCCCATTCCCTATTAGTTTAAACCCTGCCTAAACACTCCAACTAACCTCCCTGCTAAGACATTTGTCCCCTCCTGTTCAAATTTTCCCCATCCCTCCTGTATAGGTGCCCTTCTCTCACAAATACTTCCCAGTGATCTACGAAAGTAAAGCCCTCTACCTTGCACCAATCTCTAAGCCGTGCGTTCAGCTGCATGATCTCACTATTCCTAGCCCTGCTGGTACTAGGCAGCAGCCCAGAGAATGCCACCCTGGAGGTCCTGCTCTTCAGTTTGGACCCCAACTCCCGAAATTGCCTGCGTACATCTGCCCTACTCTGCCTTCCTACGTCCCTCTCTCCTACGTGTATTATTACTTCTGCCTAGGTCCCCTCCCCTTTGAAAATTCCCTCTATCCTCTCCGATATGTTCTGTACCCCTGCTCCAGGGAGGCAGACTACCATCCTGGAGTCACGCTTTTGCCCACAGAACCTCCTGTCAATTCCTTTGACCCTCCCATCCCCCACCACTATCTCATTGCCAGCCCCCTTCCTTCCCTCTGAGTCATTCTGGCCCTCCTGTCTTTCCTTTTGTACCTCTGTCGATGCCTTTTGGGGGGGCCCCTGGGGTGCTCTTTGGACCAGGACTATTCTTCTTCTTCCTCCTCTTCCTCTTAACAGTTATCCACCCATCCTGTTCCTCAGCCCTTGGGACCTCCACTTGTTATTGAGGTACGTGTGGAATAACAAGTCAATATCAGTAACACTGAGCCTATCAAACTTAATGAAACTCTGTTCCCCTCTTATGAGGGATTCCAGTCTTCACCTTTGAAGATTTAACCTGGAAATCCTCTTCAGTAGCTGGTTCAACTTGGATGTCATCAACATCCAAGGCCCACATTGTCATTTGCCAAGATTCTTTTCCTCTGGATTCTCAAGTCTGCACTCAAGTTTTTTGGCCCTACAGAGCAGAGCACCACAGCTCCAAAGAGGTATTTTCACATCAGCCACATATGGAGTCACCAGCCTTCCACAGCTGCCTTGGATCTCCAGGGCTTCTCCTGAGCCCTCTTCATGGACATAATGGGCTGAATGGCCTCCTTCTGTGCTGTAACTATTCTATGATTTTATCAGTGATTGTCATTGGTTTTAATTTCAGGTTTCTGGTTGATCCTCTGGCAGATGCCATCTATCACCGTTTCCCTTTTCAAAATCTTTGATAGTGATGCACACCCCTTGTTCTGGTCCTCCTTAATCATCTGTTACAGTTTTTATTATGGCAAGCTTTTTAATAACTGCAGCTATTTGTTGACATCTTTCTAAAGTGTGGTAGGCAAGAGTTCAAACATTTTTCATCTTTTTCATTGCTTTCTTTTCATTCATATAGTGTGTTACCTGGCACAACCAATATTTGTACAAGTTGTGTCAATAAGTCAAAGAAGCCAACAAATTGGCAAGGAATGGAAGTGAACAATTCATCTCCGAATATGTTGAATGGATTTCAAGCCATGAAATTCTCATTACTTTGTCTCACAGTGAGTGACTGATCTAAATTGCTACGTTCTGGGGCAAGGATGCAAAGCAGAAGCGCATTGTCAAAGGAAACAAATTTAATAGTGACTCACTTAGTGTCACCTTTGCAAATTGTTAGGCAAGTAGTTCATGAGTGATTATGGCTAAATCAATGAGATCATGTTACCTGCCTGTTCCATATGTGACTGGTGCACAGCAGGAGACATTTTCACTTTGGATGTGACGGACGTTAAAATCGCTGCAGATCTAATAGATTGCATTGAAGACGCTTGCTGACAGCCTTGCGGCTCCTGGTATTGGAGCTTGCAATTCTGGAATAATCAGTATGAAATAACTCCATGTGTCAGCCCTAAAATCATTGGGTATTATCTTACAATTTAACTGCAGATAGGCATCACTGACTGACATAACGGAGAGAGAATAGGCACAAAGCTTTGACTACCGAAAGTTTTGAGCGCGTGTGAATTTTGGTTTGCCATATTTAGTGTAGGTTTCCCATTGGAAAAACAATAAAGTACTTATTTTAAAGTAATGACCTTAATTTATTAAGACTTACATTTATGACTTTAAATACTTTGAAATAGTTCCAAGATTATGCACAAATGTAGATGGACATTTAGTTTTTTTGACATTTTAATAACAAGCTTTTTGTTTTCTCCGCACAAAAGACTAACTTGTGTGGTCAGCATGCAAATCATGGGATTTTAATCTAAGCGGGGTTTTCAGCCTGAATAAACACAGTAAATTGCTGAAGATTGATAGTTGTTTATCTGCTTCTTGTTTACTCTGTGCAAAAACCTGGTCATTTGAATGATTACTTAAAATACATCACAATCTTTGGGATCAAATATAAAACAGAAGAAGTGTGTCAGCAAGTCACATACATTGTGGGAATTCCAAAATTCAGATGGCTGAAGGCTGTACAAAAGATTGTCGAGGAGGGGAAAAGGAGTTAAGTTGGCTTGTAGGGCTGACTTAAGATTGTAGGTGCTTTTTCAAAGCTGCCATTCATGAATTAGCTGTTACTGAGCAACTGGCCAAGTGCTTCAAGTTAATCTATACAATTCCAAATATCAAAAATAGCAAAATGTAAGAATTTTACAGGGATTTTCAGATTCTCCCTACTGTTTGAGATGCTTGGAAATGTCACCTGATCCTTGGGTGCTGGAATTTCAGGATATCATGGTTTAATTTGTTTGTTTTATTTGCAACTTTGAGTTGGTTTTGCCTGTGAAATTGTAACCATTCAAATGTGCCAGAAAAACGCTGGATAGCTACAGACACAATAGTTCCAGCTTTGTGACATCAC
This sequence comes from Carcharhinus amblyrhynchos, assembly GCF_965287045.1. Taxonomy (NCBI): domain Eukaryota; kingdom Metazoa; phylum Chordata; class Chondrichthyes; order Carcharhiniformes; family Carcharhinidae; genus Carcharhinus; species Carcharhinus amblyrhynchos. The sequence goes on from NC_137345.1 coordinate 47,821,323, forward strand.
TAAGCTCGAACCTTGTGGATTCAAAGCAGAACTTGGGACGATAAAATAAATTCTCTGAAAGGTAAAAATTGGATATTGGCTCCAAGGATAATAGCGTATTGTCCAAGCTGCTGAGTGAGAAATGAGCTAGATAAGGACTGAAATTCTGCTATCGTGTTGAGTTTATGCATTTTATAATTTGCTTTTTTCACATTGCTGCAACAACTTTAATTGATTCTAATTGTATATAATGCCATGTTTCTCTGGCATGGGATCAATAAAAATCAAATGAATAAAACTGATAGAATTGGATTTTTTAATTTTAGGATTTAGAGAGGTTTAAAAAAATTCTGATTCAAGTCATTGTGAATGTCTGTTTCATGGCCATCATGACCTTGTTGTGATTGAAGTGAAAAATAAACTTGAATACAGCTTACTTTCTATGTTTCAAGCTGCTGAGTCTTTTATAAATGCATTTTTGCATTGGGATACTTTGTGAATAATGGTGACCTTTAGTGACAAAAACAAGAGAATGAAATCCTAATTTAATCACTCGAAGAATCGGGTGCTGTTCTACCTCTGAAGCGAGAATCATATATAAACAGCATGCATTATTCTGGCCTTCATTGTTCCTGTTGTTTTACTTGCTATTAGCAAAATTAAATTATATTAGCCACCTCATATTTCAGCTTTATTGCACTTGAGAAGGTGGTGGTGAGCAGCAGTCTTTGACTGCTGCAGTGCACTTGTCGGTACATCCACAGTGTTGTTAATATCTGTCTCTAATTGACCCTTCTATTGTTAGTGCATGTATATAATTAACATTGCTCAGGAAGCCTGGTTCATCCCTGAAATCGAGATTGCTCCATAAGTGCTGCTGAATACTCTAATTCAAATATTTTCTGCTTTTATTCGAGTATACAACAGATCGGTTTTCTGAATAGTGTGGTGCAGCTAATGATGCAATTTCAGGTCTCCTTTAAATAAATGTTTCCATCTGGCAACTTTTGATGCCTTAATGTCACGTCATGATGTTAACTACAAAGTAGACCAAGGCATTGGAAAGGTGTTTTAAATGGAGACTCACTGGTCACCAGAGCAATGACTGTCGTATCCTTTACATTTCCACCGCAGCCTCAATAGTATGCTAAGATGATAACGGGTGTAATTTGCAGGACTAAAGGAGGGAGGCCATTCAAATCATTGTACGAATGCCAGTTTTATGAAAGCCCTGCTATTCCCTTATATTCAGATAAACACTTTTTGTTTTTGATAAATTAATGATCTGGAGCTATCAATTGAGTGAAAATAGTTTGTTAATGGAATATTCAATATTATGAAGCAATCTTAGAACCTAGTTTAAGTTTTGAAGTTAGTTCCAGTTTCTTAGTGCTTCTGCACAACTGCCTTTTGGTAGCCTTTTGCTGTCTCTCATGCCACCTTGCATCTCATCTAATATCTACTTGCAGTATGTTTATGCAGGCTTATGCAGTTGATGACAGCTGTGTTGGCTTGGAATTGGTTTTCTACATGTAGTAAGAATAGCCTTGATTTTAAAACAAACTTAAACGCCCATTGCAACTCGGTTGATCATGTTGCGCTCGTAATGCATAACGCTTGCATATTGAAATAAGCTCTTTCGCATTTGCTGGTCAAATACTTGTTTTTCTTAACTTTTGCAGAAGTGAAAATATGACTCAATAATGTACCATTATGTTCTTCATATTTATTTATTTTTAAATTGCAGGGCAACATTTATTGTTCAGGTCCAGTCGACTCAAAGTAAGCTGAATGTTGGTTTCTCTGTCATCCCTGAAACTATGTAGGAAAAAGGCAAAATTACCAGTGAAGAGCTCAGTGAAGAGGCAGGAATAAGGAAAAGAAGTGAAAGCAAAAGTAGAAAGTTAATGAGGTAAAAGAACACAAAAAATACAACTGAAGGAAGGTTTGGACAAGGATGTAACGAGTCGCAACATTTTTTGTTTTTAGGATATGGGCTCTTTATCTCTTTCTCTTGCATTCATTTTGCTGAGGTAGATATTGTGACAGTGAAGTGACATTTCCAGGTGAATTGTATATTTTTATGTTAAAATATGAAATATTTGCCATGACTGTACAATTCCCTTGAAAATATTAAGAGCTGAAAACTTGGATATACCGTAAGACAATGCTGTTAGTGTATGGATTATTTTACAAAATTGAAATGATAAAATATGGTTTTTAAAAAGTGATAGTTGAGCAAATTCAAGAACAAAATCACTGTAAATTTAGAGTAGCTAAGAGCAGTGGGCGAGAAGAGGATTGGGAAAGGTTTAAATGTCAACAAAGATTGACAAAGAAGTTGATAAAGGAGGGTAGGAGAAGTTATGAGGCTGGGCTAGCACTTAATATAAAAAAGGATAGCAAGAGTTTTTATAAATATATAAAAAGGAAGAGGCTGGCTAAGGTGAACGTTGGTCCTTTAGAGGATGAGAAAGGGGAGCTAGTGGTAGGGGATGGGGATATGGCTAAGGTCTTGAATAACTTTTTTGTTTCTGTCTTCACGGAGGAGGACGTGAATAATTTGCCGGGTGTTAGAGATGGAAAGGTGGTAGGAATGGAGGGTCTTAATGACATTACTGTTACTAGAGAGGTGGTGCTCGACAGACTGGAGGGGGCTGATTGTGGACAAGTCCCCAGGACCGGATGGAATGCATCCGAGGGTTCTGAAAGAAATGGCGGAGGTGATAGTGGATGCCTTGGTGGTTATTTTCCAGACGTCGCTGGATTCCGGGGAAGTGCCGGAAGATTGGAAAAACGGCTAATGTTACGCCGTTGTTTAAGAAGGGTGCCAGGCAAAAGGCGGGGAATTATAGGCCGGTTAGTTTAACGTCTGTGGTAGGTAAAATGTTAGAATCCGTCATTAAGGAGGAAATTGCGAGGCATCTTGAAGGGAATTGCTTGATAGGGCGGACGCAACACGGTTTCATTAAAGGGAAGTCGTGTCTGACAAATTTACTGGAGTTCTATGAGGATGTGTCTAGGGCAGTGGATAGAGGAGAGCCGGTGGATGTGGTCTTTCTGGATTTTCAGAAGGCGTTTGACAAGGTACCTCAAGAGGTTATTGCAGAAGGTCAGGGGACATGGAGTTGGGGGTAGGGTGTTAGCGTGGATAGAGGATTGGTTGTCAAATAGGAGGCAGAGAGTGGGGGTCAATGGGTGCTATTCGGATTGGCGGTTGGTGACTAGTGGGGTGCCCCAGGGGTCGGTGCTGGGGCCTCAGCTATTTACCATTTATATAGATGATCTGGAGGAGGGAACCCAGTGCAGGGTGTCGAAATTTGCTGATGACACCAAGATTGGGGGAAAGGTAAATTGTGCGGAGGGTGTGGAGAGTCTGCAGAAGGATCTAGATAGGCTGGGCGAATGGGCCAGGAAATGGCAAATGGAATTTAATGTTGGCAAGTGTGAGGTGGTCCACTTTGGTAGGAAGAATGGTAGGAAGGACTATTACTTACGTGGCGAAAAACTGCAGCAGGCGACGGTGCAGAGGGACCTCGGGGTCCTTGTGCATGAGTCGCAAAAACCCAGCTTGCAGGTGCAGCAGGTGGTCAGGAAGGCGAATGGGATGCTGGCCTTCATAGCGAGGGGGATTGAATATAAAAGTAGGGAGGTCTTGCTGCAGCTGTATAGGGCGTTGGTGAGGCCGCAGCTGGAGTACTGTGTGCAGTTTTGGGCGCCGCACCTGCGCAAGGATATTTTGGCCCTGGAGGGAGTGCAGAGGAGGTTTACTAGGCTGATACCGGAGTTGAGGGGATTGAGCTATGAGGAGAGGCTGAATAAACTAGGCTTGTACTCGTTAGAGTTTAGAAGAATGAGGGGAGATCTCATTGAGACGTATAAGATGATGAATGGGATGGATAGGATAGAGGTGGAGAGACTCTTCCCGCTCAAAAAAGACAGTAGGACTAGGGGGCACAGCCTCAAGATAAAGGGGAGGCGGTTTAGAACAGAGTTGAGGAGGAACTTCTTCACTCAAAGGGTGGTGAATCTCTGGAATTCTCTGCCCGTTGAAGTGGTGGAGGCTGCCTCGCTAAATATTTTTAAGAAGCGGGTTGATGGGTGCTTGATAAGAGAGGGGATTAAGGGTTATGGGGAGAGGGCGGGAAAGTGGAACTGAGCCACAACAGATCAGCCATGATCTTATTGAATGGCGGGGCAGGCTCGAAGGGCTAGATGGCCTACTCCTGCTCCTATTTCTTATGTTCTTAAAATAAGCATATGATCACAAGGGTGTCATTCTTCATGTTGGTTTCCATCAAGCTGAATTCACAAATATTGAATGCTCAGTTAGATGTGTCTTGCCCACTCCGATGCAAAGACTTAACCTAATACTTTATTGCAGGCAAATTTTTTGTACAATTCCATTGTACAATATTTACTAAAGGTGAAATTATATTTTTTGATATTCTTTGTTTTGAAATTTCCTCTTTTTTCCTTCTCACTGCTGTCCATCTCTAATGCCATTCTATTCCTGAATGTGCAACCTCCTTTTGGGTATCGTTTCCTTGTAATCAAGGAAATGCAGGAAGCATTCGGAATAAAGTGGATGAGCTGGTGGCGCAGATCGGCGCAAATGGATATGATCTGGTGGCCATTACAGAGACGTGGCTGCAAGGTGACAAGGACTGGGAGCTGAATGTCCAGGGGTATCAAGTGTTTAGGAAGGATAGGCGGGAGGAAAGAGGGGGAGGCGTAGCTCTGCTGATTAAGGATAGCATCAGGGTGGTAGCAAGGGATGATATTGGAGCCAAGGAGTAGAAAGTGGAATCGTTGTGGGTAGAGATTAGGAACAGCAAAGGGAGGAAGACGCTGGTGGGTGTCGTCTATAGGCCCCCGAATAATGATCTGGAGGTGGGGCGGGCTGTTAACGCACAAATAAGTGCGGCGTGCAGGAATGGGACGGCCGTAGTTATGGGGGATTTCAATCTACATATTGATTGGTCGACCCATGTTGGACGCGGTGGGCTCGAGGAGGAGTTCTTGGAATGCTGCCGGGATAGTTTCCTCAAACAGTGTGTGTTGGAGCCGACGAGGGAGCGAGCTATCTTGGATCTGGTGTTATGTAATGAGGTGGGTAGAATTAGGGACCTTGAGGTGAAGGATCCTCTTGGGGAAGAGTGATCATTGTATGGTGGAGTTTCTGGTGCAGATGGAGGAGGAGAAAGTGGGTTCCCGGACACGCGTCCTTTGTTTGAACAGAGGGGAGTACGGTAGGATGAGAGAAGAATTGGCGAATGTGGACTGGGGGAGCGCGTTGGAAGGTAGGTCTGCTGATGAGCAGTGGAGGATCTTTAAGGAGATCTTTCTTGGTGCTCAGCAGAAATTTATTCCGATGGTTAAAAAGGACCGTAGGAGGAGAGGTAATAAGCCGTGGATAACAAAGGAGGTGAAGGAAAGTGTTAAATTAAAAGCGGAGGTGTTTAGAGTAGTGGGCGAGAAGAGGATTGGGAGAGGTTTAAATGTCAACAAAGATTGACAAAGAAGTTGATAAAGAAGGGTAGGAGAAACTATGAAGCCGGGCTAGCGCTTAAAATAAAAAAGGATAGCAAGAGTTTTTATAAATATATAAAAAGGAAGAGGCTGGCTAGGGTGAACGTTGGTCCCTTAGAGGATGAGGAGGGGGACTTAGTGGTAGGGGATGGGGATATGGCGGAGGTCTTGAATAACTTTTTTGTTTCTGTCTTCATGGAGGAGGACGTGAATAATTTGCCGGGTGTTAGAGATGGAAAGGTGGTAGGACTGGAGGGTCTCAATGACATTACTGTTACTAGAGAGGTGGTGCTCGACAGACTGGAGGGGCTGATTGTGGACAAGTCCCCAGGACCGGATGGAATGCATCCGAGGGTTCTGAAAGAAATGGCGGAGGTGATAGTGGATGCCTTGGTGGTTATTTTCCAGACGTTGCTGGATTCCGGGGAAGTGCCGGAAGATTGGAAAACGGCTAATGTTATGCCGTTGTTTAAGAAGGGTGCCAGGCAAAAGGCAGGGAATTATAGGCCGGTTAGTTTAACGTCTGTGGTAGGTAAAATGTTAGAATCCGTCATCAGGGAGGAAATAGCGAGGCATCTTGAGGGGAATTGCTTGATAGAGCAGACGTGTGTCTGACAAATTTACTGGAGTTCTATGAGGATGTGTCTAGGGCGGTGGATAGAGGAGAGCTGGTGGATGTGGTCTTCCTTGATTTTCAGAAGGCGTTTGACAAGGTACCTCACATGAGGTTATTGCAGAAGGTCAGGGGACATGGAGTTAGGGGTAGGGTGTTAGCGTGGATAGAGGATTGGTTGTCAAATAGGAGGCAGAGAGTGGGGGTCAATGGGTGCTATTCGGATTGGCGGATGGTGACTAGTGGAGTGCTCTAGGGGTCGTGCTGGGGCCTCAGCTATTTACCATTTATATAGATGATCTGGAGGAGGGAATCGAGTGTATGGTGTCGAAATTTGCTGATGACACCAAGATTGGTGGAACGGCAAATTGTGTGGAGGGTGTGGAGAGTCTGCAGAAGGATCTAGATAGGCTGGGCGAATGGGCCAGGAACTGGCAAATGGAATTTAATGTTGGCAAGTGCGAGGTGGTCCACTTTGGTAGGAAGGATTATTACTTACGTGGCGAAAAACTGCAGCAGGCGACGGTGCAGAGGGACCTCGGGGTCCTTGTGCATGAGTCGCAAAAACCCAGCTTGCAGGTGCAGCAGGTGGTCAGGAAGGCGAATGGGATGCTGGCCTTCATAGCGAGGGGGATTGAATATAAAAGTAGGGAGGTCTTGCTGCGGCTGTATAGGGCATTAGTGAGGCCGCAGCTGGAGTACTGTGTGCAGTTTTGGGCGCCGTACTTACGCAAGGATATTTTGGCCTTGGAGGGAGTGCAGAGGAGGTTTACTAGGCTGATACCGGAGTTGAGGGGGTTGAGCTATGAGGAGAGGCTGAATAAACTAGGCTTGTACTCGTTAGAGTTTAGAAGAATGAGGGGAGATCTCATTGAGACGTATAAGATGATGAATGGGATGGATAGGATAGAGGTGGAGAGACTCTTCCCGCTCAGAAAGGACAGTAGGACTAGGGGGCACAGCCTCAAGATAAAGGGGGGGGGCAGTTTAGAATGGAGTTGAGGAGGAACTTCTTCACTCAAAGGGTGGTGAATCTCTGGAATTCTCTGCCCGTTGATGTGGTGGAGGCTGCCTCGCTAAATATTTTTAAAACGTGGGTTGATGGGTTTTTGATAAGAGAGGGGATTAAGGGTTATGGGGAGAGGGCGGGAATGTGGAACTGAGCCATTACAGATCAGCCATGATCTTATTGAATGGCGGGGCAGGCTCGAAGGGCTAGATGGCCTACTCCTGCTCCTATTTCTTATGTTCTTATGTATGAAAATGTTCCAGAAAGAAACCTCCTGCCTTTTACTTGCTCCTTTGCTGTAACCATCCTGTGGGTTATCATTGACCAGAGACTGCACTTGATTAGCCATATAAATACTGTGACTGCCAGTCAGAGACAATCCTGTGGAAAGTAACTCACCACCTGATTCCTCAAAACCTGTCCACCATCCACAAGGCACGAGTCAGGAGTGTGATTGAATACTCTCCACTTGCCTGGATGAGTGCCGCTGCAACGACACTCAATAAACTTGACACCATTCAAGACAAAGCAACACACTTAAGTTCATAAGATACAAGAGTCAAATGAGTCTGCTCTGCCATTCAATCATGGTTGATATGCTCCTCATTCCCATTTCCCTACCTTCTCCATGTAACATTTTGATCCATTACCAATTAAAAATCTGTCTAACTCAATTTTGCTCACTGTCCCAGTATCCACATCACTTTGGGGTAGTGAATTCCACAGGTTCACAATCCTTTTGGGATAAATAATTTCTCCTCAACTGTTTTAAATTTGCTGCCCCTTCTCCTAAGACTATGACCTCTCATCCTAGAATGCTCCACCAGCAAAACATTCTGCCCCATGTCTAGTTTATCCATACCTTTTATCATCTTGAATACCTCAATTTGATCTCCCCTTATTCTTCTAAATTCCAGAAATTATAGGCCTAAATTGTTCAATCTCTGATCATACGACACATCTCTCATCTCTGGGATCAATCTAGTGAACCTCCTCTGAACTGCCTCCAATGCCATTGCATCTTATCTCAAATATGGGGACAAAAACTGTGCACAATATTCCAGCTATTGTGATTTGGGCTCCGTCCACCACTGATGCATATTGTGTATCATCTACAAAACAGCATTTTAAAACGCCCATGCCTGCTACTATCAAGAAGGACTAGGGAAGCAGACATTGCACCACCTGGAAGTTCCTCTCCAAGCCACTTAACATCCTGACTTGGTAATATATTGCTGTGCCTTCACTGTCGCTAAGTCAAAATCCTGGAACACTCTCCCTAGCACATTGTGGGTGTACCTATACCACATGGTCTGCAGTGGCTCAGGAAGTCAGCTCACTATTGCCACCACCTTTTTTTTTGAGGACACTTGGGGATGGACAGTGAACACTGGCCTAGTTAGCAATATGCACATCCCCTGAATGTTTTAAAAAGTTGACACTGAATTATCATATCTCTTAATTACATGGAGAACAAGGAGGGTGTGGAGTTGTTGCCGGTGAACTATGGACATAAGTAGAATCCTACAAGTGCTGTATCATTTCGTAGTGTCATAGACTCTCTAGAGGAGGCCATTTGGCTCATCAAGTCTGCACCAACTCTCTGACGGAGCGTCTTGCCCAAGTCCTTTCTCTCCTCCTCCTCCCTATTCTCATACCCCTTGCATTGATCTTGGCCAATCCACCTATCCTGAACATCATAGCCATTTGGACAATTTAGCATGGTCAACCCACCTAACCTGCACAGCTTTGGACTGTATGGGAGGAAACCAAAGCACCCAGACAAAATCCACACAGATGGGGGGAGAATGTACAAACTCCACAGACAATCGCCCAAGGTTGGAATTGAACCTGGGTGTCTGGACACTGAGACAGCAGTGCTAATGGCCGTGCACAATCATGTCTCTACTGCAATGAAGTTAAATTATCAGGCTGGAAAGGTAGACCAATTATAGATTTAAATTCTGAAGCTGATGTTGAACACACTTTGCAACACAGCCTTCCATTGACAAAAGAATAATATTGATTTGTCAGTCTAATAGTTATCGTTAATGAAGGACCAATAAATGTATGAGAGTCGTTAATGGTTCAAGTGCTTAAGTTTAATTAACACATCAAAACCAAAATATAAGTTGTTTTCAGCATTTTACACTGACACTACATGACATGAGTTGTTGTAAATGCAAATTTATCAAGTGTTGGATATGTGCATACATTTCAATATTCATTGCAAATGAATAGAGATCCATTGAAAAGAAGTGACAAATGTCAGTGACGGCTTATGTGTTGCTTTGTCAATAGTTAAATCTGCAACACATAATAAAATTCTTGGAAAGGTGAATATTTTTTAAGTATGTGCTGTAACCACCAATGTTGTGGAGATGCCGGTGTTGGACTGGGGTAAACACAGTAAGAAGTCTGACAACACCAGGTTTAAGTCCAATCGATTTATTTGATGGTAAACTCACAAGCTTTCGAGGTTTCCCTCTTTGTCAGGTGAATAGTGTGTTCTGGCCTTAGACAGTGCATATAACAGCACAGACAGTTTACAGATTACTGACTAGAATGTGAATCTTTACACCTATCCTGCTATTCAGACTCACCATGGACTACTCTCCAGAATCGGTTGCATTCTTGGACACGCGCGTCGCCATCAAGGACGGTCACCTCAGCACCTCACTGTACCGCAAGCCCACAGACAACCTCACAATGCTCCACTTCTCCAGCTTCCACCCTAAACACGTTAAAGAAACCATCCCCTATGCACAAGCCCTCCGTATACACAGGATTTGCTCAGATGAGGAGGATTGTGACAGACACCTTCAGACACTGAAAGATGCCCACATAAGTACAGGATATGGCGCTCGACTCATCGATCAACAGTTCCAATGTGCCATAGCGAAAAACTGCACAGACCTCCTCAGAAAACAAACACAGGACATGGTGGACAGAGTACCCTTCGTCGTCCAGTACTTCCCCGGAGCGGAGAAACTACGACATCTTCTCTGGAGTCTTCAACATATCATTTGAAGACGAATATCCCGCCAGGGCCATCCCCACACCCCCACTTCTTGCCTTCAGACAACCGCATAACCTCAAACAGTCCATTGTTCGCAGCAAACTACCCAGCCTTCAGTAGAAAAGTGACCACAATACCACAGCAACCTCTGCAAGACATGCTGGATCATCGACCATGGGTGACATAATCACACGTGAGAATACCATCCACCAGGTATACGGTACATACTCTTGCAACTCGGCCGACGTTGTCTATCTAATATGTTGCAAGAAAGGATGTCCCAAAGCATGGTACACTGGGGAGACCATGCAGACGCTACGAAACGGATGAATGAACATCGCTCGACAACCACCAGGCAAGACCGTTCCCTTCCTGTTGGCAAACACTTCAGTGGTCACGGGCATTTGGCCTCTGACCTTCGGGTAAGCATTCTCCAAGGCGGCCTTCACGACACGACAGCGTAGAGTCGCTGAGCAGAGACTGATAGCCAAGTTCTGCACATGTGAGGACAGTCTCAACAGGCATCTTAGGTTCATGTTCATCTGTAACCCCCGTGACTTGCCTGGGTTTGCAAAACCTCACTTACTGTACTGTCTGGAGACAATACACATCTCTTTAACCTGTGATCAGTGCTCCTTCCACTCACATTGTTAGCCATTTTAAGACTTGAACAGCAGGTTAGGTGTAAAGATTCGCATTCTAATCAGTAATCTGTAAACTGTCTGTGCTGTTATATGCACTATCTGAGGCCAGAACTCTCCATTCACCTGACAAAGAGGGAAACCTTGAGTTTGAGTTTACTGTCAAATAAATCGGTTGGACTTAAAGCTGGTGTTGTCAGACTTCTTACTGTAATCACCAAGCCAGGCAATGGAGCTTTTGAGTCCTCTGCTCAATATTGTCAGAGGGCAGTCATCATTGATATGTCATTGTGTGCACCATAGCTGCAGGTGGTGTTCCCTTCAAGGCCCCACTTGTGCCAATTTTATGCACAAAGACCTTGCAGAAATGATTGGAGTGCCCAATATTGGCATGGCAGGTTGAAGCCGGGTGGTGGGCTGTGGGATCGATGATGAGTAAAAGTGAATCAAATTGTTTTTATGTTGACCAGGGCAGCAGGGATATTTCCCTGTTGCATTTAAAGAAATGTTGAGATCTTTTACAACCCTCTCGGGGACGGTGAGGTCTCTGTTTAATATTTCATCTGAAGGGCAGCACCTCTGATATTGCTACTCCCTCATGGTGGTTCAAAAGTGTTGGTCTAGACTATTATCAAGTTGTTGAATTGGGACTTTGGCTCATTATTGAGGTGATAGTGCAAGTACCAAGTCCAGGATGCTGAAATGATTTTCTTGTTTAGCAATTTCACATGAAGGACAGTGACACATTAAACTATGATTTAGTGTTTTCATTTTTTTGTAATAAACTGTCACTGATTTAACAGTTTGGATGTCCTTTAACATTACAACGTTTGGCCTAACCTAACAAATTTTGGCTTTGTTTAGTTGCTTATCACATGCCATTTATGAAATTAAGTAAATTCTAATAAATATCAAGATTAAATACATGACAATTTATTTGTATGGCTTGTGTCACCAATCAACAAAAACCTATAAACTGTATAAGATTAATGGAGCAGGTTGCCAAGATCAGTCTTTCAAGGGAAAGAATTTTGCATTGAAGGAAATCCACTGCAGAGATCTTGAGTGTTAAGTCTGGCTGTGGGATTTAAATTCGGATATAGTAAGTAGCTGTTTCAAGCATAAGAACTCAAAAGCAATTGACTTTACATGTTCCACTTGGCCCAAAAGCTCTGCTCAACATTTTGTTCAAGAGAAGCTTCATGGACTCCATTCCTAGAAACTTGAATTTTGAAAATCTAGAAAAGCCCTGTGGAGATAATTAACTAATAAGCAATGAACTCCTGTGGAGTGGCTAGCCTTTTCTCTTCATTGTTCTGCATAGCATTTGACTAATATCGAGTTTAAATGCACAAATCATTAGTTAGTATGCAGCATCCCCAGTCTTCTGGATTGAAAGGATGCACATTGAGAACGAATAATTGAGAACAATTATTGTCCTCAGTCTGGGTAGTCTATGGCAGATGTTCTTGTTTCTCAGTGTTGGAATACAAACCTATATTTCAGTAAGTTTAGTTTCTTTATTTGTGTCACAAGTAGGCTTACATTAACACACCAATGAAGTTACTGTGAAAGCTTGTGTCACCACACTCTAGTGCCTGTTCGAGTACACTGAGGAAGAATTTAGAATGGCCAATACACCGAACCAGCATGTCTTTCAGATTGTGGAAGGAAACCCACGCAAATGCGGCTAGAATGTGTGACTCCAGACAGACAGAGTGACCCAAACTGGGAATTGAACCTGGGTTCCTGGCAGTGTGAGGTAGCAGTGCTAACCACTGTGGTGATAGCAAATGTTTTAATTAAAAGGTTTCGTATTTCCAACTTAAATTTTGATTGGAATAAAGGAACTTTTGGATTCAAAAACACTTTTTTTTGTTTCATCCTGGTTATCCCAGCAACTGGATGGCATTCTATTTCTCCAACCCCCTGCAAGGCTGCATATTCACATCCTGCAATATGTTTTAAGCTTCAAACTGTTTGAAGTGTGTAGACCATTAGACATTGAACAACGTGGTAGTGTTTTCTATATTCAAGGAGTCCCTTCTACATTTTAATTGAATGGTTGCTGGCTAATTAGCATAACTTAAATTGACCCTGCTGATTCAATGGGATGCTATAGAAGTGTAGAAAATATGAGCAGAGGGTGGCCATTTGGCCCTTCAAGCCTGCTCTGTCCTTCATTATGATAATGGCTGATTATCCAACTAAGTAGCTTGATCCTGCTATCACCCAGTCCTAAAGAAAAAAGAATGTCACTAATCCATTATTGGCTTAATGGCTTGTATGAAAAGTGAGGAACTGCCCATTCCACCTAGCATATCTGAATAAAGGTCAATCTCGTATAAAAATCGACCCCTGACTTTGACTCAAAAATCCAAACTGTTTGTACTTTACCATTCACTTGCTGCTGAGGTCAAACTCACTCGAACACTAGCCTACTTAATGATAGAATCGTAGGACAGTACATCATTGAAGGTGGCTGTTCAGTTCCTTGTGTATGCAAACATCAACTATGTGATGTCCAGGTGATCACCTCACTAGTATGTTGCATTCCCAATAATCCTGACCCTTATCATGGCAAGGTGGCATCAAGAAGGAACAGCAGATACTCAATGCAGTTCAAACTTAAGCGTTGAGATTGCAGAGCAGACAAATAATTGTGCAGCAGCTAGAGAATGCAAGAAATCAGAGGAGAACATTAGAAATTGGAGAAAGCACTCTACGTAGCTTAGGCAGAATAAAAGTGCAGAACAAAACATAGTACGTGGCCACAGTTGAAAAGTTAAGTTGTGAAAATTGCCAAAATGAACTCTGTTTCTTGTGGGTCTGTGAGTATTTTCCACAAAACCAGCAGGAAAATTAGACTGTGCAGATTACAAAACCAGCCCTTGGTGATATTCCAGGTGAAGAGAAATACTTCGTACCTTGAGAAAAGACCAAGATTTCACAGCCTCTCCCAGCAGAACTTGGTAGCAGACGTATCGGATTTCAGCGATTTATAATCAAACATTGACAAAAGGATGCAGATTGTACTGTATTGCGAGCGTGGATGTAACTGCCCTGAATTTGGATATGCCAGACTGTCAAAAGGTGAACAAAGTTGGGGAGAAAGCAGTTGGTTATAAAATAGAAGATTGGCTCTTGTGTTTATCCGACAGGGCCAAGCTTGAATATCAATGGTGATATTCAAGAGAAAAACCCTCGCAAAACAGCAATTCCTAAAAGGAGTTGGTGACAAAGAATGGAAGAATAAAAGTGCCTCGAGAAAAGCTTAGAGTTTCAGACCAGAGGAATTAAGTAAAGAATGTACAGGATTCAAATGGGTCGCAGAGGCCTGGGGTGAAACCAGATTGGAGATTGTTGTCAAATTATTCATGTAACATGGAAGGTCCAATGCATTTGACGACAGAAGGTAACTGTTTTGGGAATGATATGGCTGATGAAAACATGATAAGCTGTACGATGATGCCATTCAAGAAACATGTTGAGATGCGTTATTTGGTTCAGAAGATGAAGACAATGATAATTTTAAGGATTTTAATACACGTTCCTTGCATGCATGTAGTGTTCCGTGCTAGGAGGAAAAGTGAAATTGTAAACTTGCATACATAGCTTGTTTCTAAAATGGATAGATTTGATTTTAGTGTACACAATTTAATGTCTGTCTCCATGGATTTTAAGTCTACATTTTGGCTGTGACGTACCACTTGTGGAGGTGGGTTGGTGGGAGCACTCTCCCATCTGGTGACTCTGATCATGCAATGATGGGAGAGGGTGAATTTCGACGCTTAAACTGCTAGTGTAGAAGTTGACCCCCCGCCCCCAGCTTATTGTCTAAAAATTTCATCTTAGAAGTGGAACTTTTACCTGATTATGTAAGTTACCTGTGCTGGGCAAAGTTTCCTGGTTTGGTTAATAATATGCTTAAAAACAGATGTGTGCATAAGTTTAAAAAAATGCTTTATTTTAAACTCTTGACCATCTCAATGGAAAAAAATGCTGCTGAAGGTAGAATGATGAGTATTTCGGCCACTTTCAAGTAATGTGCGTCTGTACAAATAAGTACATTTAATGGCATTTGCTCAGGATGAGCAACAGGAGGAGGAATTTTACTTGGTGACATCAAGTGCAGTTTTTGAACTTAAGTTGCACATGTTTCCTTGGATAAACTGAATTTTTGTTATTTATTGAGCTTTTCTTTTTCAGGACTTGTTGGCGATCAGTTTGTCAAAAAATGACGGCCTGGATTTTGCATTCAGCTGTGGAGGAACGACATTCACCTTTCATGCCTCTAGCTGTTCGTTTCTGGGCTTTTGAATGACAGTTTGATATTATCGGGTGCTTATAGGGCCTTGGAGGGAGTGCAGAGGAGGTTTACTAGGCTGATACCGGAGTTGAGGGGATTGAGCTATGAGGAGAGGCTGAATAAACTAGGCTTGTACTCGTTAGAGTTTAGAAGAATGAGGGGAGATCTCATTGAGACGTATAAGATGATGAATGGGATGGATAGGATAGAGGTGGAAAGACTCTTCCCGCTCAAAAAAGACAGTAGGACTAGGGGGCACAGCCTCAAGATAAAGGGGGGGCAGTTCAGAACGGAGTTGAGGAGGAACTTCTTCACTCAAAGGGTGGTGAATCTCTGGAATTCTCTGCCCGTTGAAGTGGTGGAGGCTGCCTCGCTAAATATTTTTAAGAAGCGGGTTGATGGGTTTTTGATAAGAGAGGGGATTAAGGGTTATGGGGAGAGGGCGGGAAAGTGGAACTGAGCCACGACAGATCAGCCATGATCTTATTGAATGGCGGGGCAGGCTCGAAGGGCCAGATGGCCTACTCCTGCTCCTATTTCTTATGTTCTTATGTTCTTATGTTCTTATAACAGCAAATCTGTGGCGTGTGAGGGCAGCAACAGTATTACCTTCGAAGCTATTAGATTGAAGAATCTTCATCGAGACATCTTGAATCCTTACCAGGGAGTGTAAATTAGAACATCTATAAAATCATTTAAAGTTAAATGAGGGACAAAGAAAGATGGAGTTGAGGGAAAGAAGTTTTGGATTTTAAATCATAATTTCTTTTTGAGAAAAATCTCCAATAATTAACTTTTAGATGGAATGGGACTCTATTTGTAAAATTACACTTTCATTGCCAGTGAGTCTGCTTGGCTGTAATTATGATAAATCACAGTTACACTTAACCTTTTTATCTGGTTTGTTTAGTGGACAAGTACAGCAACTTCATACCATTATTTGGATCTCAATTCAAGATCTATTGATGTACTGGTGGGACACAGCTTGTGGAGGAGCATGTAACTCCAGAGCAATGTCCTGATTTCCATGTCTAACTATGCGATTGCAGATTTCTGAAATTTGTCAGATTTACTGAACAGATAATGCTGACATCCTTTACTGGTGATACAATATTAACAAATTCCTGCCAATGCTTTGATATTGAGGTCATGAACAGTGAGCACTAGAATTATGAAGAGATATTGAATAGTCTGGGGTTGTTTTCCTTGGAGTAGAGGAGATTGAGATGTTGTGGCGGGGGGGGGTTGGGGGCGGTTGCCGCCATGATTGAGATATATAAAGTTATGAGGGACATGGAGTAAGCAAGAAGAAACCTTTCCCACTGATGGCGGATCAGTGACTAAGGGACAGGAGGTTTGGAGGGGATGTGAGCAACAAGCTTTTCACCTAAAGAGTGGTGGGAGTGTGGAACTTGCTACCTGAAAGTGTGGAGGCAAAGACCCTGATAAAGTTGAAGAAATATTTAGATGTGCACTTACTATGCCAAGGCATACAAGGCTATGGGCTGGAAAATGTGATTAGAATAGTTGAGTAGTTTGTCTTTGGTGCAGACTTGATGGGCCTTAGGGCCTTTTTCTGTGCTGTATGACTCTGACAATTTGGAGCTCAGTGTGGTTGTTGCTTACAGGTTTAATTGAAGATGCATCTGATGTGTGCATTTGAAGCAATATTCTTGACTATCAAGAGTGATGGTCCCAATACAAATTGGGTTCAGTGGATGAACAGCTATAATTGAAAGAGAGATTTTCAGTTGATAGGACACTTATTATAATCTAATGTAACTCAGTTATCAGAAAAGATTTTGTTATTCGTGAAGGTTACTACATAAACTTAAGGTGGGTTATTCATAGTAAAACCAGGAACTGGATAAATAATGTTTGAATGAAACAGTACTGTATACAAGTTAGAGCTATGCTTTCCAAACTATTTTCCACCAGGACCCCATTTTATCACTTGAACATCAATATTGAAACAAAATAATAACATTTACTAGTAACAGAATTAACTATTAATGTTTTCGTATTGTACAGCAGTATACAATGTGTTGGGTAACTATGGAAATTCTAGGCCACTGGTAACTGGCAGCAGACTGGTCACTAAATCCAAGAATCAGAACAATGTGGCTGCACAGAAACAATGAGAGGAATGTAATGGGTGTCAGTGTGAGATCCAACACATTAGAAGGAAAGAATGGTGAATGTTTACTCAATTAATGTTGATCAAGCTTGTGGTAAGGCTAACGGAGTTCTGGGATTGATTGCCCAGTTATTTGTAAAGTAACAAAGACAACAGAGTGCTGAGGCAGTTCAGTATATATGCTGAGGTTGTCAGGCTATAACTGCCACACTCACTGCTGTAATTCTTCACTTGAAGCCCTGTTTCTTTTTAATTGCTTCAAGGGATGTGGATATCACTGGCTAGGCCAGCATTTATTGCCCCATCCCTAATTGCCCTTGAGAAGGTAGTGTTGAGCTGCCTTCCTGAACCGCTGCAGTCCATGTGGTACACTGTCAGTGCTGTTAAGGAGGGAGTTTCAGGATTTTGACCCGGAGCAATGAAGGAACGGCAATACGTTTGTCAGAATGGTTAGTTCCTGCAGGTGGCTCAAAATGCTGCTACTGTGTTTCAGTGGTAGGGAACGAATGTTTGTCGATGGGGTGGCGATCAAGCAGGCTGCTTTGTCCTGGATGGTTTCACCTTTATCCCGTTTCCTTCAATTTTCTTTTCTTTCTTGTCTGTTGATTCTCCTTTCCTTTCCTTTATCCTGCTTTCCATCTTTCCCCTTATCACTGTCTTGTCTCGTCTCCCCTCCCCACCCCACTGAGGTCATTAAGAAACTGTTTTCACTGAACCTGTTTCAGTTTGTCCTTTGACAGTGCTTACCTTGTACTGCCATTTAACACATTCAGATCTCTGTGTGCTACTATCAGCACCCTTCTTAGCCATGATCACCATTATTTACACTCCCTTTGTCATTTTGTCCATGACATCTTTGTTAATCCCTCCATGCCTCCACAGTCATCCAAACTCGAAATGTTAGCTCTGAACATTTCCACATTGGGCATGTTAAAATTCTGCCCAGAGTTTGTGTAGAAAATATACTCTTGATATTTATCTCCTGAATAAATTAGATGTAAAATTTAATCAAACTTGTGAATAAGTACTCATCTGATACAAATTACTTCAAAATGTAGTTTCTACGTGACTATCGACTTAAAAGACCTGCATTTATATCATCTATTGGGTCCCAAAACATAGATCGGCCAATAGGTTTCTCTGTAGTGACTTACTTGCTCTTGGGTATGATTTGTATGGTAATTTTCTGCTTTTGTTATAAATCAGTCATTTAAAATGTGATGCTGCAGTGCCCAGAAAATGGCGCTGAATGGGTGGAAGTGGTTTCTCATTCTCCTAACCCACCCTCTAATTGTAAGTATCATGCTAAATTTTAATCAAAATTCTCTCTGCACTGAACTAGTTTGGTGCATTAGTCTTTTCTGTACTGGGATTTTTCCATTCAATACAATAGTCTCATGGACCTTGTTATATTTTTGAGATAGAAAAAGGAAAAAGTGATTGTGCTTTGATGCTCCCCATTCACAGTGCTGAGTTTTGATACTCCCAATACTGCTGGGATGAGAAACAAATCATTCCCAATCCTGTAGATTTTTTCAAAATAATGAATGAACCTGGCAGCATAAAATTGCAACTTAAATAATAAAGTAGTAGATGGCCAGTCCTTGTATTTGAAAAGCAGAATTTTTCCTGGATAAATCTTTGTGAATTGATGCAAAAGTGTATTAAAAGAGTGACTTCAAATTTAGCTCCACAAATTAGCTCAAGCCTCTTTATTAAAAAAATCGGTGAGCCATGAGTGTGTTTTCACAGCAGCAGAAATGTATTGAATTGGACTATATCTAAAAATGAGGATGTGGACTATAGTTTTTTTTTGTTAATGCCTATTGCTACTCGATATTGCCATGCTGTTTGAGTGGGAAGGTGATGCGTTTATCACTTAAAAGGAACTAAGATCCAAAAAAACGAACCAAGGAAGATGTAGCATCTGTGAAAAATAGCAGTGCTGCAGTCATCTTCACACCTTGTGTATAACTGCGTAGGTTGAAGTATTCATGGATTTTCAGTTTAGAAAATGCACTCAGTCGATAATGAAGAGGAAACCAACTGGATGTCCAATATCATTGCAGGAACACAAATTGCAGTTCCAATGTGTCCTAAAAGTATGCCATTGCATCAGCACTATACCATGGTAACTTGTTAGGATGTTTCATTATATATCTGTGGTATTTGCAGCATGTAGTGATTTGTTTTTGGGCCAATATATAATTTCTTTGGAGAACGTATGGTGAAAAATTGAGGCTTTAGTTCCTAGTGAATTTGTTTGAGCCTTTTTTTGCTCGGATTAAATTAAAAAATTTAGATTGTAAATCTGGCTGATGTCACAGTAACTTCAGGCAAGGGCAAATCCGTAATTAAAAAGTGACGGCAAGTCCCTGGCAGAGGTACATATCTCTCTGACTTTAACTCCATGAACGCATTCAAATGCATTGAGGTTTCTATACATGATGTGAAGTAATCTGTCAACAAAAAGTTAAGTGAATTCAAGTCTAAGTTCCTTTTAACAATGAGATTGTGCTTGATCTCAATGTGTAAGCATTTGAAAGAATTTTAATGTTGACAGAATGGCATGTCATACAGATGATTTGCCAAATCTAATCTAAAAGAAATAATACTGAGTTTTTTAAGTACTCAGCAGCATAGTTTATTTTACAGCAGAAGAGATCAAAATGATCATTAAAAACTAGGCAGCTGCCCTTGTCCAAATGGCAGGAACATTCTTGTGATTTGATACCAGTTGCTTTTTTCATGATTTCCCCCTTGAGATCTACAGTTGGTGCTTGAACATTGCAGAGAGATTGGAATTCAGGAAAATTTCGTAGCTGAAAAAATACATTTTGTCAAAGCTTTTCGATAATGCACTCATCTGGACAATCACAAGAACCAAGGGATGGTTGTTTCCCCTGATATTGGCAATCTTGAGAAGGGTGATGAGCCATATTAGCTTTATAAACATAAAAATTAAGAGTAGGAGTGGGCTACTCAGCCCCTCAGGCCTGCACCACCATTAAATAAGATCATGGCAGATCTGATTGTAATTTCCATTCCACATTCCTGCCTTATCTTTCACCCCCTTGTTAATCAAGTGTCCATCTAGCTCTGCCTTAAAAATATTCAAAGACCTTTTGTCCTCTGCCTTTGAGGAAGAGTTCCAAAGACTCATGACCGCCTGAAAGAAAAAGATTCTCCTCGCCGCTAGGCATGTAGTACAAAAATAAGCAGATAGTGCTAAACTTTTATTAAACTCTGGTTAGGCCCAGCTGCATTTTTGTTGCTGTTTCTGCGCACACATTCCAGGAAGGACGTTAGCCTTTGGAGAGAGTGCAGAGGAAATTCACCAGAAAGGGACCAAAGATGAAACATTTCAGTTTCGTGTAGATACGAGACAAGCTGGAGCTTTTGTCCTTAGAACTTTGAAGGTTCAGGGGACAGGAGAAATCATGAATGGTTTTGAAGGAGTAAATTTAAAGAAATTGTTTCCACTGGCAGAGGATCAGCAAAGTAAAAAGTCTGACAACACCAGGTTTTAGTCCAACCTATTTATTTGATAATATACTCACAAGCTTTCGAGGGGACTGCCTCTTCGTCAGGTGAATGGAGAGTTCTGGCCAGAACTCTCCATTCACCTGACGAAGAGGCAGTCCCCTCGAAAGCTTGAGTATATTATCAAATAAATAGGTTGGACTAAAACCTGGTGTTGTCAGACTTTTTACTGTGCTTACGCCAGTCCAACGCCGGCATACCCACATCGAGAGGATCAGCAACCAGAGGACCCTGATTTAAGGTGATTAGCAAAAGACCCAGAGGCAACCTGAGGAGAGAAACTATAGAGTGAGTTATGACCTGGAATAAACTATCTGAAAAAGTAGTAGCAGATTTTGCAGCAGCTTTCAAAAGGAAGTTGAATAATGCCTTGAAAAGGGAAAAAAATGCTGACTTTGGGCAAAGCGTAGATGAGTGGGGTTAATTGGATAGCTTAAGAGAGCTGATAGAAGCATACTGTACTAAATGGCTCCTTGTTATAAAGAATTTGTGGGCATGCTCCCTCCTGCCATTATTGATCTGCTAAAACAATTGAACATGTGTTGCATAAATATATTAACCATTGTTGCACCATTGTCAACTGTAATTTCTGTCCTATGTTGCTGTTTTTCCATTATTAAAATGGAGTCTACATTTGGGAAATCTACCTTTTTTGTGTGAGAATACATTTACTCAACATTCACTGCATTTTTCTTGCCTCCCATTTCTCAGATACCAATTTCCCTTCAAGGATTTGCTCACAGCTCACTTTTCCTGAATCAGAGCTTAATAAAGCTGCCCTTTCCCAAATTGAGAAATTGTCATGACTAGTCACTTGGTTAAAAAATTAAGCAGAGGAAGCACAGTCTTTTGGGGAAAAGGAAAGAAATGAGGCACTTCTGGAAATCGACTTATATACAAAATAGATGCTAATTTGCCCCAGTTGAAATGAGAAGTGGTTTCTACTGTATCTTCAACAAAGTTTAATTCAGGTTTTACAGCAACTTCAACTGTGTTGTAAAATAAATGGAGCTGAGAGGCTATACTTGATGGACTATACTTGAGAAACAGTCAAGTCCACTTGCGCCTCATGCCAAGTCTGGCAAACCACATTTTCAGGCTCTTGTTTCTTTAAAATCACTCTAGCATGAAGCGATTTTTATTTCCAGGAAATAAAACCTGAATTAGACTTTGGTGGGCTTTTTCTACAAAGAGAGATCGAGAGACTGGGATTATATTTTCTGGAGTTTAGAAGAATGAGAACTGATTACATTAAAGTGTAAAAAGATTTTACGGGCTTGAGAGTAGATGAAGGAAGGATGTTTACCCTGGCTGGAGTGGGGGGTCTACAGTCAGGATGCACAGGCCATTTGGGACTGAGGTGAAGAGGAATCTCTTCACACAGGGTGGTGAAATTTTGGAATTCACTACCTCGGAGATCTCTGGAGATGCATTCATTGAGATTGCCAAGGCAGAGATTGATAGATTTCCAGATATTAAAAGATGTCAAGATATATGGAGAAA
Organism: Carcharhinus amblyrhynchos; assembly: GCF_965287045.1. Lineage (NCBI taxonomy): Eukaryota > Metazoa > Chordata > Chondrichthyes > Carcharhiniformes > Carcharhinidae > Carcharhinus > Carcharhinus amblyrhynchos. The sequence goes on from NC_137345.1 coordinate 47,843,608, forward strand.
GGCAATCAACCAAGATCTAGTTGAATGCCAGAGCAGGTTCAAGGGGCCAAATGACTTACTCTTGCCCCTATTTCCTGTGTTCCTATAAATAATGGTCAGGATATGTGAATTAGTCTCCTGCTCTGTGTAACACTTTATCCAAAAGTCAGTGGCTCTGATAGTAGTGAGTGAGTGTAATACAGTTTGTATCGGCACACATTTTTGTGCTCAAGGCTCGTAGTGGTAATTGAACCCAAAATCTTGTCAGAAGCAAATGTATGGCCAAAAGAGCCATGGCTAACAGAGGTTTTCTGAGATGAAGTTTTGAGGGTAAAAGGTGGAAGGCTCGCTAGCGAACATTTTAAATGGGAAATTGAGTCTGGCAGCAACAAAGGTATGGATAAGGTTAAAATGAAATACATAATGTGATCATGTAATCCTCTTGCTCCCAGCTATGTGTTTTTCTTCAAAGGCACTTATGAATAAGAGCTTTAATAACGAGACGTTAACTGATTCTGTAGCTCAGTATTTTATCATGAAAATATTTCAAATCAATTTTGTATTAAAATCTGATCGCGAAGATGTCTGTTTATGGGTTTTCAGTTAATATTATATGACTCCTATTTTGTTTGGGGATAGAATATGTTTCGATCCTTTGTAGTCATTCCCTCTCCTTCGCACCTTGGTTATACAGAATGAAAATAATCATATCTTGGCTGTTGAATTTGGGTTGATTTAGCAACTGCTGGGTTTGCTCAAGCTGTGAAGCTAGACTTCAGAGGACATCAAGATCCCTCAAGTGGTTATCTCTCTTTGCTCGGGCTTTATGTAGTGTCAAAATAAGTGTTTGGGGCCAGTGAACATTTTGTGTACACTCAAACTTAAATGTTGAAAGTACCCAAATATAAAATTTTAATTCTTTTGAAAAGAAGCTCTGCTTATGCATGTACACTTAGAGTTTTCCCTCTAAGTGATCTCATGCTCTCATAGAATTATAAAATAGTTATCCTGAGGCAGCATGTTCCAATTTGTCACCACTCTTCTTTTTAAAAAAAGCTTTTCTCTCATGCAACCTTGGGGTATTTAAGTCGATGTCCAATAGTTCTCGACCCTTCCACCATTGAGAGTAGTTTGCCAGTCTAAAACTTCCATGATTTCAACAAGCTGTCAAATCTACTCAAACTTTCTCTTGAGGGGAGATACCCAGCTTTTCCAATCTATCCACGTAAACTGAAGCCCCTTGTCCTTGGAATGATTTTCATCAGTGTTTTCTATACCCAGCATTCTCTGTTTTTTATTTCAGATTTCCTCCATCCACAGTCTTTTTCTTTTATTTAAAAAATGATTATCCTAATATAGACCGGGAAAATTTATGGGCAGCAAAGAAGACAACTATGTTCAGAAGAATTTTTTTGATTGGTGTTTTTCTGGTCCAGCAAAGGAGGAGGTATTGTTGGATTTGGCTTTGGGAAATGAAATAGATCAAGTGTCAGTGGGGGAATATTTAGCAATTGGTGATTGTAGATTGTAGGACTCGTAAGCTGAATATTATTTAAAAGGGGAGAGACTGCAAAGTGCAGCTGCACAGAGGGATTTTGGGGTCCTTGTGCATAAATCACACACAGCTGATTTGCAAGGTCAGCAGGTAATAGAGAAGATAAATGCAACATTTCCCTTTATTTCAAAGGGAACAATGTAAAAATAGAGAAATCTTGCTAAAACTATACAAGGCACAAGTTTGACCACACCTGGAATAGTGTGAACAATTGTGGCTCCCCTTATCTAAGGAACAATATACAGGCATTGGAAGCAGTCCAGAGAAGGTTCATTGGGTTGATCTCTGGTATGGAGTAATTTTCTCATGAGGGAGGTTGAGTAGGTTGGGCCTGTACTCATTGGCGTTTAGAAGAAGAGGTGACCTTATTGAGACATACAGGATTGTAAGGGGGCTTGACAGGGTCAATATTGAGAAGTTGTTACCCCTTGTGGGAGAGTCCAGGATCAGAGGACATAATCTGAGTATGGAGTCACCTATTTAAGATAGAGATGGGGAGGAATTTCTTCTGAGGGCAGTGAAACTGTGGCATTCCTTCCCATAGAGGCTGGGTTGTTGAGTATGCTCAAGGCTGAGTTGGACTGATTTTTCGTCAATAAGGGAATTAAGGGTTATGTGAATAAGGTGGGATGGGCCAAATGGCCTACTTCTGCTCCAAAGTCTTGTGGTTTTATGGACTACAAAAGTGAGTGTAAAATAAAGCAGAAAAATGGTGCACACAGCAGATATCTGGTAGATGATACAAACGAGAACTAAGTTCAATGCAAAGAAAAAGGGGAAAGTGAGAAAGGAGATGAGGCAAAGACAGTATGAGAAAAGATTGGCAGCTCATAAAAGGGAATAAAAAAAATACTCCATAGGTGTGGTAAAAGGTTAGTGGGGAAGTTCAGGCCCCAAAAAGGGGACTTGTGTATGGAAGCAGAGGACATAGCTGAGATATTGGATATCTTACATCTGCCTTTACCAGAGAAAATGCTGCTGAAAGTAGTTGAGATACAGAGAGTTAAAATTAATTTTGTTTTAAGAAAATAGAAATTTAGATGGGCTGACTGCTTAAAATTGGTAAGCCGCTTCAATCAAATGAGATATTTCAAAGGATGCAGAGGGAAGGAAGGATGGAAACCATGAAAGTACAGGCCATAATTTTCTAATCCTGCTCCAATACCAGATGCTGCTGAAGACCCTTGTTCAAAAAAGGGTGTAAGCATAAACCCAGCAACTTAAGGTCTTAAGATAATAAGCAATTTAACCTTCATCTTGGAAAAACTTTCTGAAACAGGACACAATTTAGAGTTAGATAAGGAAGATGAGCATGGATTGTTAAAGACAAATCATGATTAACAAATTTGTTTTTTTTGATAAGGTAACAAGGATGATTGCTGTGGTGTATTTGTCATTTGGTAAAATGCCACATAATAGAATTGCCAACACGTTTGAAGCCATGGAATAAAAGGGACTGGCAGCATGGATACAAATTTAGCTAAGTGACAGGAAACAGGGTGTAAGATTGATCTTTGGACTGGAGGGAGATACATAGTGGGGTTCCCTAGGGATCAGTACCATAAGAACATAAGAAATAGGAGCAGGAGTAGGCCATCCAGCCCTTCGAGCCTGCCCCACCATTCAATAAGATCATGGCTGATCTGTCGCTGCTCAGTTCCACTTTCCGGCCCTCTCCCCATAACCCTTAATCCCCTCTCCTATCAAAAACACATCAACCCGCGTCTTAAAAATATTTAGTGAGGCAGCCTCCACCACTTCAACGGGCAGAGAATTCCAGAGATTCACCACCCTTTGAGTGAAGAAGTTCCTCCTCAACTCTGTTCTAAACCGCCCCCCTTTTATCTTGAGGCTGTGCCCCCTAGTCCTATTGTCTTTTTTGAGCGGGAAGAGTCTTTCCACCTCTATCCTATCCATTCCATTCATCATCTTATACGTCTCAATGAGATCTCCTCTCATTCTTCTAAACTCTAACGAGTACAAGCCCAGTTTATTCAGCCTCTCCTCATAGCTCAACCCCCTCAACTCCGGTATCAGCCTAGTAAACCTCCTCTGCACTCCCTCCAAGGCCAAAATATCTTTGCGCAGGTGCGGCGCCCAAAAATGCACACAGTACTCCAGCTGCGGCCTCACCAATGTCCTATACAGCTGCAGCAAGACCTCCCTACTTTTATATTCAATGCCCCTCGCTATGAAGGCCAGCATCCCATTCGCCTTCCTGACCACCTGTTGCACCTGCAAGCTGGGTTTTTGCGACTCATGCACAAGGACCCCGAGGTCCCTCTGCACCGTCGCCTGCTGCAGTTTTTCGCCCCGTAAGTAATAGTCCTTCCTACCATTCTTCCTACCAAAGTGGACCACCTCACACTTGCCAACATTAAATTCCATTTGCCATTTCCTGGCCCATTCGCCCAGCCTATCTAGATCCTTCTGCAGACTCTCCACACCCTCCGCACAATCTGCCGTTCCCCCAATCTTGGTGTCATCAGCAAATTTCGACACTCTACACTCGGTTCCCTCCTCCAGATCATCTATATAAATGGTAAAAAGCTGAGGCCCCAGCACCGACCCCTGGGGCACTCCACTAGTCACCATCCGCCAATCTGAATAGCACCCGTTGACCCCCACTCTCTGCCTCCTATTTGACAACCAATCCTCTATCCACGCTAACACCCTACCCCCAACTCCATGTCCCTCGACCTTCTGCAATAACCTCTTGTGAGGCACTTTGTCAAACGCCTTCTGAAAATCTAGAAAGACCACATCCACCGGCTCTCCTCTATCCACCGCCCTAGACACATCCTCATAGAACTCCAGTAAATTTGTCAGACACGACTTCCCTTTAATGAAACCGTGCTGCGTCTGCTCTATCAAGCAATTCCCTTCAAGATGCCTCGCAATTTCCTCCTTAATGACAGATTCTAACATTTTACCTACCACAGACATTAAACTAACCGGCCTATAATTCCCCGCCTTTTGCCTGGCACCCTCCTTAAACAACGGCGTAACATTAGCCGTTTTCCAATCATCCGGCACTTCCCCGGAATCCAGCGACATTTGGAAAATAACCACCAAGGCATCCACTATCACCTCCGCCATTTCTTTCAGAACCCTCGGATGCATTCCATCCGGTCCTGGGGACTTGTCCACAATCAGCCCCCTCCAGTCTGTCGAGCACCGCCTTTCTAGTAACAGCAATGTCATTAAGACTCTCCAGTCCTACCACCTTTCCATCGCTAACACCCGGCAAATTATTCACGTCCTCCTCCGTGAAGACAGAAACAAAAAAGTTATTCAAGACCTTAGCCATATCCCCATCCCCTACCACTAGGTCCCCTTTCTCATCCTCTAAAGGACCAACGTTCACCCTAGCCAGCCTCTTCCTTTTTATATATTTATAAAAACTCTTGCTATCCTTTTTTATATTAAGCGCTAGCCCAGCTTCATAGTTTCTCCTACCCTTCCTTATCAACTTCTTTGTCAATCTTTGTTGACATTTAAACCTCTCCCAATCCTCTTCTCGCCCACTACTCTTAGCTACTCTAAATTCCTCCGCTTTTAGTTTAACACTTTCCTTCACCTCCTTCGTTATCCACGGCTTATTACCTCTCCTCCTACTATCCTTTTTGACCATCGGAATAAATTTCCGTTGAGCACCAAGAAAGATCTCCTTAAAGATCCTCCACTGCTCCTCAACAGACCCTCCCTCCAACGCACTCTCCCAGTCCACATTCGCCAATTCTTCTCTCATCCTACCGTACTCCCCTCTATTCAAACACTGGACGCGTGTCCGGGAACCCACTTTCTCCTCCTCCATCTGCACCAGAAACTCCACCATACAATGATCACTCTCCCCAAGAGGATCCTTCACCACAAGGTCCCTAATTCTACCCGGACAACTGGAGTGCAGAAAACATTTACGAGAATGGACTTGTTTGAAGAAGGATCAAATGGACTGAAATTAGCACTGTTTCTCTCCAGAGATGCTGCCAGGCATGCTGAGTCTATCCAGCATTTTCGGTTTTTATACCACCGTTCTGCAACCTTGCACCTTTGTCATTCCTCTGCAAACTTGCTCCTATTTATTTTTCTCAGTGGCATATGGAATACTTCCAGTAGTGTAACAATATTGTTTCTTGACCTAAGTTAATCCTGCCCTTGACCCCTTCAGAGCATTTCCTCTCTTCCCAATACTGTGATATTCTCCTTGATCAATGCTGCCACCCCTCTTTTCTTTCCTTCCCTATCTTTCTTGAATATTTTGTATCCAGGGATATTTTAGTACCCAGCCCTCTCCCTCTTTGAGTCAGGTCTTTGTTACATCATCGAATCACCATGGTTATTGCAGCTCATGAACATTATTTGCTGCATTTCTTGCATTTATATGGATGCACTATAGACATTATTGCATTCTCTGACCCTATCTTGTACCTTAATGTTTGCTACTCCACTGCTAACTGTGAAGCTGGGACTCAAACTGGCAGCCACAATATAAATTGAGAAAGAATTCATGATATGCAGGGAAAAGAATGAATATATGCACAACTGTAATGCAGTCAGAACTGTTGAAATGTCTACTTGGCAATTTTTAAATAAAATTGATAATTTGTGCTTTTATGAGTAGCTGTTGGAGCACACCTAGCAGCATTTATGATTAATGATCAGGAGTTTTTCAGAATCCTTACTTTGAAAATCCAAGAAATGGATTGTGCTGTCAAACCTGCTGGTTACCCAGAATCCTCAAAGAAACATTTTGCTTTTTACAGAAACCTGACTTTGAGTGGCAATTTTTCAAAATCAGCAGACACTATGTAGTTGACAGTATTGAGAAATTTATTGTTTGAAGACCAAGATAGCGTAACTCCATCTAACAATAACTTCACACAAGAATAATTTTAAAAAGTTTTCAAGGAATAATATATTTAGACGAGCTCTGGATTACCCAGGCACATACTTCTCTGTGGATGCATTCCTATCCAGAAGACATTCTAACAAGTTGATCAAGGAAGCCTGTGGCCTCCCAACCAAGATCTTGGCATGTGGGATGAAATTGCAAAGGAGAGGGAACTGGTGTAGAAGGAAAAAGGAAATAATTCAGGACCAATGAAAGATTGCACAAAGCCCCTGATTTAAATGGAGATTAGAGATATTTCTAACCAATGTGCTAGTTTTCATGTTCAGGTTAGATCAGATTCTGTTCACGTGAAATCAGCTGAAGACGTACCAAGATCAAGTGTGTGTTTCAGTATGAACAGGATCATGAAGAATATGACCCAAGGTCTTCATCATTGTGTGAAGCACTGGCTTAATGAGGAGACTGGACTTCAGTGTTGCAATTTCTTTTCAGTACTGTGAATTGTTGGAAATACTAATACAATGTTTTTGCATCTCAAAGCAAAAAGTTGGGTTAATGTGTTGGACACGAAGAGTGAAAACCAGTTATCAAAACTGAAAAAAGGGCCACTTGTTGCATTTCTGCACATTTCAAGTAGTTTCTTGGTAGAATTTCTGCTTCAAATTTAACATTGTTATGGAATTTGTCCATCAGACTACATAAAATCGCTGATAGTTTTCCAGTTTTTATGAAGTGCAACTTGTCTCATGGGATGGAATGGAAATTGTTTGAAGACGTGCTCGTCCAACACTTTCTGATCTGCTACTTCATGTTCAAAATTTTAGTAAGTGATTTTGACAGTTTTTCAAAGAATAGTGCCTGCAGTCGCAGGTAATTTCTCTCCTGCGTTTGTTACGATCAGCAGCACTCATGGGAAAGTCCCTGACTCTAGGAGCAGCTTTCTTCAGGAATAAAGTGCAATGCCAGTGGTGAGTCTGTCGGTAAGGCAGGGAGGTTTTCAGGGTGGGAGGGAGTGTCAAAGTTGAAGCAGAGCGGAGCTGAAAATGGCTGCTGTGATGAGGGTGGGGGGCAGCAACCCACAGAGGGTGAGGGTAAGTTAACAAATACCCTGAGACCAAGCTGGAAAAACACAATTTGACAATTTGCTAAAATCTTAAGCAATCTTAATTACTTAAGATTTTAAATGATCAATTTATTGTTTTGACATTGCTTTATTTTTGCTCAGTAAGTTGTTTCTTTTCTTACTGCAAATGAATGTTTAATGTTACACCAAACCTTATCTTCTCGAAATTTGCTCGTCAGACCTTGGGGTAAGAGAAAAATTGAAATGTGGCCCCTCTCTCAAACGTTGGGCAAACTTGTTTTAGAATTACAAGAATGTTGCTACAGTGATTGCTATGTAAGAAAATATGTTTGCACTGTCTGCTATGTTGTCCTCGTGTTTGAATTCCAATTCATTTTGTCAAGTAAAACAGCTAGAATTTCAAAAATTTTCATGAAGATTGTGGACTAGGTGCATCCTTTGACAAAAATCGATAGCCAATGGTGTTTTTTAGGACAAATCAGCAAGTTGTTGGCAAGTATGTGAAAGTCTTCACAGGCCCAGTGTGTCAAACTTTGGTCAGTCAAAAATTTGGACAAACTTTGAATTAATTGATAATTGTGTTCATGTAAATTTGGTATGCTTGATTTAAAATTGATTTTATAGCAATGAATTTAAAATTGTAACTGAAGTAGATACAATGATGCTGTATTTGGCTAAAGATTGAAGCAAATCAGAATATAAGTTAGCTTATTTACAGCAGCTGTGCTTGTTGAGTTGTCAGCTGTGCTTTGTAATCATTTAGTATTTAGCTTTCTACGTGTGTCGGTCTTTATGGAATGATTGTAAATTATATTAGTGCCGTTAGTTTTGTGAATCTGGGTGTCTCAGGTGGCACAACTGTAACAGTATAAATGCAGTGGAACTTGTTTGAAGTGATCATATATTAGTCTATATCTCCATTTCAACTTCTAATCAACTGGAAAGATTTAAGGCTGCAAACACACATTGTCTCTTTCTGTTCCCCTCCCTCTTTCAATCCTGACCACATCTGGCTGGCAGGAAATGTTTTTCACCTTCAAGTCCTTTCACATGTGGCAGTGGAGGCAAACAGCATCATCTGGAAAGTATTTCAGCTTCTGTAGCATCAGTCACCATTGTTGTAGTCGCCCTGCTTAAAAAGAAAACATGGTGAAAGATGTTGGTAGTAGAAACGAGCTGCTTCAAGAATGGAATACAATTTCTAAAAGTGCTTCTGCTGAAAGTTATTTTGTGCTCCTCAATAGGAAGTGCTGGAAAATGGACTTGCCCCATGACTTGCCTGGATTTGCAAAACCTCACTTACTGTACTGTCTCCAGACAATACACATTTCTTTAACCTGTGCTTAATGCTCTTTCCACTCACATTGTAGGCATCTTTAAGACTTGAATACTAGGTTAGTTGTAAAGACTCGCATTCTAATCAGTAATCTGTAAACTGTCTGTTCTGGCCTCAGACAGAGCATATAACAGCACTCTCCATTCACCTGACGAAGGGACAAACCCTGAAAGCTTGAGTTTACTATCAAATAAATTGGTTGGACTTCACCCTGGTGTTGTCAGACTTGATGTGGGGAAGGTACTGCCAGATTGAGTATGTCATGAGTTGGGCACAGAGGGGAGCTTGCTGTACTGAGCTCAGTAGTGCCTTCACTTCAAGAGCACTTCATACTGTTCAATGTGACACTAACTAAATGGGCCAGTTGGTTTTCTAGACTCTGGGCATGGATGGCATTTTAATATTATTTGGGCAAAATGAGTTATTTGTGGCATAGACAAAAACCTAAGCAGACACTCTTAAACTGCCAACTTAATTTAATTAGGACTTCTGCAACTGCATAGGTAGGTTGAAATTGACTATGTACGCTTAGAGTTCTGCTATGATGACTAACTGAAATGTTAAGCACCATGGACGACCTGTCACCATTGCTAAATTGACCGTGTTTCCCCCCCCTTGTGACGTTCTGAACAGATCCATTCTTTAATAATCCCCATAATCATCTCATCTTCCAACACTATATTCCCATTCAGGAGATGCAATACATTTCTTTCCACCAGTTCTCTTTCTACCAGCAGGGACCAAAAAAAAACTCCTTTCTAGGTGTAACAGTGATTTATTGGATCTTCAATTTATTATACTATATTTGTTGCTTACAGTGAAGGCACACAATGTTGAGCAATTGCAGCTTGGGTGACTTCTTCGCAAAGATCTGTTCAGCCTGCAAGTATGGTGTGGAGCTTCCAGTTGCCTGTTTTAATTATCTGTCCTACTGTCCCCCTCTGACCTTTATACTATTGAAATGAAACTTAAAGGACGGCGCTCACCTTTCAGTTTGGCCCTGTGCAGCCTTCCAGATTCAACAATTTCAAATTGTAAGCAATGCTCCCATTTTTCGGACAGTAGCTGTTGGTGATACTTCTGAGAGAACCATTTGCACCTCCAGGTGCATCTTTTGTTTCATTACCTCTCCCATTACTGTCTTCTATTGCTTTGCACCATTAACCCAATTATCTTTTAATCTCTTCTACCTCCTTCACCTGATGACTAACTTCTCCTTTTGTTCCTTTCTCCCCTGCACTTTCTTTGCCTCTCTACTTGCTTAAAACCTGCTACATCTCTAACTTCAATTGTGATGAAAGACCATTGTCCTGAAATGTTCGGTTTGTCTCTTCAAAAATACTGTCTAATGTTAGGATGGCACAGTAGTTAGCACTGCTGCCACACAGTGTCAGGCATACGGGTTCAATTCTGGCCTCGAATGGCTATCTGTATGGAATTTACATGTTTTCCCTGTGTCTGTGCGGGGTTTCTCCCACAATCCAAAGATATGAGTTAGGTTGATTGGCCGTACTAAATTGCCCCTTGTGTCAGGGGGATTAGCAGAGGATATGGGAATAGGACCTGGGTGGAATGGCTTCCTTCTGCACTGTAGGGATTCTATGTTAGTATTTTCAGTTTTAACTTGAGCACTTGCAAATTGCAAGTAATTTTGAAATTCATTAATGGAAACACAGTTTTATTGTGTTTTGTTTTGAACGTTGGATGGAGTTGCAAAATGAGCACTTCAATCCAATGAGACAAATTACTCCAATGGTGTAAGCCCATTAATTGTACTATTGCTGTGTCTGTGTTTATAATAATGTGGAGATCCCAGGGTTGGACTGGGTAGGCACAGTCAGAAGTCTCACAACATCAAGGTGACCCTTCCTCACATGATGAAGGAGCAGCACTCCAAAAGCTCATGTTACCAAATAAATCTGGTGGATTTTATCTTGGTGTTGTGAGACTTCTCACTATGTTTATAATTGTAAAGCTCAGTGAGTTTGATACAACAAATAGCACAAATTCATTCCTAATTTTGTAACTTATCTTGATCCTGTTTTTTAAATTTCTTGCCACAATTCTCTTGGCTCCTACATTTATGTCATAATTGATTATAGTACCTGGAATAAGCGAATAGAATCACAAAGAAAACCCTGTCGATTATTTGTAGGAGCAACTGCAGCACAATCCTTGTGGAGACCCAATCTCTCCCTCATGCTGAGGACACTTTCCATTGAATTGTGTAACACTCACTCATGTGATAAATGGAATACATTCAGAACACTATCAGGATTTTAAGCTAGTAAGTGATGGAGGAGAGTTCAGTTGAAAAACTTGGTATAATAATTCAAGCTAATGAAAAGAATGAAAGTAAATTAATAGTCATAAATTGTACTTGGGTACAGCAGGTAAGGAAAATAAAGATGTAAAGTAGTTAAAGCGACAAAGAAATATGAAACTTATGAGTAAAGTACTGGAACAAAAGGACAGGTTAGGTGTGTGGCCCAAATAAGTGTTCCTTATACACAGAGCATAAGGGGAAAATTGAATGAGTTGTAGGAACAAACTTAACTTGAGGTGTATGACATGGTCACTACTCTTGAAAAGTTTCAGTTCTGATGAAAGGCCATTGACCTGAAATATTTGCTGGGATTCTACCACCCCATCTGCCATGGGAATCTGAGCAGGTGAGGGGCAGACAGTGGAAAGGTCTGTTGAACTCAGGTGGGATTTTCCAATCTTTGGTCAAGCAAGGCTGCAAAATCCTGCCCATTAACAGTTTCTCTCTCCACAGATGCTTCCTGATCTGCTGAGTATTTACAGCATTTTCTGTTTATGCAAACTTTCAAATTTTGATTTGGATATTGTTCTTTTCGCTTGGAAGATTGTGCACTGTTTGAGAAAAGCAAGAGGTGGAAACCAGGTAATTATAGACCAGTTAGCCGAACATCTGTTGTTGAGAAATTATACGAGGCAAGAGTCTATAATTAAGAATAGAGTGACTGAATACCTTAAATTTTCAGCTGCTCAGAGAGAGCCAGCATGGGTTTATAAAGGGGATGTCATGCAAGATAGACTTGATTGAATTTTTTTGAAGAAGTTACTAATAGGGGAATTTCTCTGTATGTAATTTAATAAAAACTTCCAGAAGGCATTCAATAGGGTCCCTCATAAGAGACTATTGCTAGCTCAATTTGAAGTGCATGGAATAAGAAGTAAATTATTGGCTGAAGTAGCAGGAGATGGGAAGGTTGGAATATTGAGCAGGTTTTGGAAGGAAGTGATTAAGTGTTCCTTAAGGATCTGTGTTGAGGCCTCAAATGTTCACCATATTTATTAACAACTTAAATAACAATGGAAAACCATGTATCCAAATATGTAGATGACAAAAAGATGGGCAGCATTGTGAGGAATTCAGAAGGAAGCATAAAATTCCAGAGGTATTGATAGATTAAGTGGACAATGGATTTTAATGAATGCAAATATCCTGTCAGATAGGAGAATGCTTTCTAAATGATGAGAAATTCTAAACAGTGGTGGTTGAAAGAAACACAAGTCCACTACATTATTTAAGTGTCATGAATAGGTGCAGAAAAATAATAGAACAAGGCTAATGGAATACCAGTCATTATTTAGAATACAGAGGTAAAAACCATGTTTCAATTATACAAAACCCTCACTGGACCACAGCTGGAGTACTGTGAGCAGTTCTGGCCACCACCCCTCAAGAAGGAGATGCTGGCCTTAGCTGGGGGTGGGGAAGGGTGGTTGGTGGTGGATACAGAGCAGATACCTGGTTTCAAGTGTTAAATTCTGAGGAAATTTTTACCTAAACTAGGATTGTATTCCCTTGAATTTAGAAGGTTAAAGGGAGCAGATAGGGTAGACAGAGAGAAACCTTCACTGCTGGCTGTGGAATCAAAGGATGTAGGGAGAAGGGATGGGAGTGATGAAGCTGTGGTGACATAATTTAAAAATTAGAATCAGACCTTTCAGGAATGAAATTCAGAAATAGTTCTCCCGGCAGTGTGGTAGACGGCTGGAATGATTTCACGCAAATGGCAATTTATCCAAAGCTATTCAAGGATGTGGGACAAAAGCCCATTGCAGATTACAAGTGCAGTGTTTATTTCCAAGCACAGACGGAGACTGAACCCGTGACTTCTAAATTTATGATACCAATGCCTTCGTACTTGGCCACTGTGATAGAGAGGATTAGGGCACAGCATTCATGAGCTTATTTATTAATCCAACAGATTTGGGGCTAATTGGCCCATTTCTGTTCCAATGCCCTGATGAGCTGTGAATTGCAGGCAAATGAGACATCACCACTTCTCATCATATTGGAGGTTGCTGCTGATTGGAATCTCCAAAGGGTGGCACGGTGGTTAGCACTGCTGTCTCAGCGCTAGAGACTCGGGTTCAATTCCAGTCTCGGGTCACTGTCTGTGTGGAGTTTACACATTCTCCCTGTGTCTGAGCGAGTTTCCCCCCACAGTCCAAAAATGTGTGGCTTAAGTTGATTGGCCATGCTAAATTGACCCTACTGTCAGGGAGACTAGCAGGATAACTATATGGCTCTACAGAAATGGGGCCTGTGGTGGGATTATGGTCACTGTAGGTTTGATGGGCTGAAAGACGGCCTCCTACACTGTAGAGGTTCTATGGGTTCTAACTGGTGTTGTATTGGTGAGATAGTATTAATCCAAACACTAGAATAAAGTCTGAAATTTAAAGATTAATTAAACCTTGAAGGTTGAGTTAAGCAAGGCTACATCTTGTAGTTTTGCTTGAATAATTCTTATGCATAATCTGAGCATAGTTATTAAAAATTCTGCATTAAGTCGTAAACAGTGCAACTTTATTGGATTTTAAATCATAAAAGACTGATGAAAGAAGACAGTTGACATTAAATTATGCTTTTGTTAAATTTTTTACTCCATCTTATGGAACAAGTGAAGTTTTCTAACATCATGACAGTTGGGAATGCTTCCATATTATTGAGAAGCACTGATCTGTCCTGCATGAAAATTTCAACATTTTTTATCCATGCTCTTGTCTAAAGGTTTTTTCATGACTGACAGGCTGCCCTTCATCAGAAGATTAACTTGGCACGAATGCATTGCCTGGGAATCCCCTTCGGCCTGAGAATATGATCAGCTAATCCTCCTAAATAAGGCTTGTTACACGAGAGCTTCGATCTCTGCCTTGTGATTTGCACTGTTAACTATTGCGGGCATCGAAGAAGGTCGCTTTTCACTTTAAATGTGAAATGGTGTAGGAAGTAATTTGGAAAGTCCAAATAATTGTAAATGTACTGCTATACTCTCACAAGTCTACCCTTTATTTTAGTGAGGCATTATTTGTTATCTGGCAAAGTCCTGAAAGAATTTTAAATAAGTGCTCCTTTCAATAATCTCAACTTACTGTGCAGATGGCATGAGAAAGAAGATCTATGCAAGATAGTATGTATTTCTTTAAAACTGGGATGGTAATCAAAGCAGTCTTGAACAGTGCTCTCATCAGTGACAATTCATGAAACATACTTCAAATATTCGGAGCAAACAGTGACAAAGGGCTGGTGCATCATTTGAGAATTCTTTTGGAAATCTCTCGATCAGAGCATGCAATGCATTGGAAGAGGATGCACTGAAAGCCCAGTAGTTGAAGGTTAAGTGACTTTTGAAAGAATACTTTAAGTTATTCCATTTGGAAAATTGCATTTTGAACAGGTTTTAGCAGTAATTTTAAAGTTAATAATTTGCTTCATAAAAAGCAGTAATTTAGTTACTAGGTTGCTGTTTGAATAAGTATTAGTGCAAAGAATATTTCTCGTTATTGAGTCTTCATTATCTGACCCGCTATACATCTTAGTGTAATGTGTTTTTACACCACATGCAATATTTGGTGCAGAGAAAGTATGACATGCACTGAGCACTTGCCACTTACTTTCTTGCGTCAGCTGACTATAACTCTGGAATTTTAGGATTGTCTGACGCAACTTATTTTAAGATTTTAAGAAAGGACAAGTAATATGACTAGAAGCGCAAGCATAAATTTTAATTGATGCTGAAAAAAAAATCCTCCGGTGAATACTGTGGCACCATCTTTTTGTTCAGTGCACGGAAAAATGTTCTAAACCATAGTCCAGAGTTTTCTGTTATGTAAAATCAGTTAGTTATTTGGAAATGCCAGTTTGTTCTGGACAAATTGTTTGAACAGTCGGCGCGACTTTTCTCACCTTGTCGTCCTCCTTGCCCATGACTTCCCTCCCCTTCCCTGTCACTGCCATCCACTTCAGCTCCATAACTCCTCCTCTCTTCTCCCGTTCCTTCCTGCTCCCACTTGACCCCCTGTGTCCCACTAGTTCTTCTCTCCTCCTCCACTCACACCTGCTCCCCCAGATTGGTGTCTGACACAGGCATGGCCCCATCCATCTGTGGCCACCTAACCACCCCCCAGTTCTGATTTCCATTGTGGGCAGTCGTGGCAGTAAAATTCCGGCCAATATCTTTCTCATCTTGGGCACAGTAAAAAGTCTCACAACACCAGGTTAAAGTCCAATAGGTTTATTTGGTAGCACGTGCTTTTGGAGCATCGCTCCTTCTTCAGGTGAGTGCCAGAACGCTCCAAAAGCTCGTGCTATCAAATAAACCTGTTGAACATTAACCTGGTGTTGAGACTACTTATTGTGCCTACCCCAGTCCAACACTGGCAACTCCATGTCACTGCATATTCCGAGTGGGAAGGCAAATCCACAAAATCTGTGCCCCATTGTCCCCACCTGATGGCAGCTAGCTTCTGGATGCTTTTTACAAGTTCCTTGTGTGGTAACCAACTGGGCTTCCATTGTCTCTTAGAGAATTATCCTGTAGGAATTCAGACAGTGAAATGTAAAATGTACACCCAAGTTTTTTAAAAATTCAGATTTTCTTTAATGTTCATTATTTTCAGACATAATTTGGTTCTTTTTTCCTTCTCTATTCTGATAAAATATAACATGTAATTGTATGAGGCACCTCAGAGTACCATGTGATTAACTGAAAGAACCTGAACTGTATGGTACTTGTGTAATATCAACTTTGAATAGTTAAGTCTTTTATAAATTTTATTAATAAAGTGATTGCAATCCAGTTATAACACGATGGTTTGAGGTCCATAAAATTTTATCATGGAAAAAAAGCAGGGTCGCGCTAAGTTGGGGTGCTAACCTGCACAGCTTTATTTCAACATTAATCTCTCCATTTTTGCGGAACATTATAACAGGAGGCAAAACGTGCAACATGATCTGTTAATAGGATTAAAGGAAACAAACTCAATCCATATTAAGGAAATGTAAAGGCCCTCCTCCATCTTATTTCAAAACAGTCACAGCTTCTTCTGAATGAATATAGCGTGAGTTCAAGCTTCTGCAACGCGTCTCATTTACAGAGAATGGATACTGCATCAGTCATTTAGGTAGACATTGCCTTTAGCTCGGAGGTTATTACAGATCAACAGAGATGGGGAAAGGTGGAAGGATTTAGGTCAGGATCTTTGTCAGGGCCTAAGAACAGTGTTTGAAGGTTTTATCACCCTTGATGGGGTGGACAGAGGGAGATACTGAAATAAGTGGCAGTGAATCAGTATCAGTATTTCCTCGGTTTTTGTTTCCTTTTAGAAAGATTACCATACAAAGTGAAACATTTTGATTTTGTGACAGTTACCAGATATGCAAAGTCTCTTCTGCATATTTTAAAACAATGACAGGAATGAGAAGTAGCCTTGTGGGTCCAATGATTCATCGCGTTATATCCGAATTTGTGTAAAATCGGGGTTTCACTTTTTTTTTGAAAAGAGCTTTTCAAAACTTTAATTCTGTTGGAAACTGCCTTGCAATTAACCAGCAAGCAAGATGATTTGACGCATTGGTCTAATTAGAATTGGGGAGACAATTTTATTGAGGCAAAGGAAGTATGGAAGACTGAGATTAAGGTCTGATAGCTGACATTTGGACAATCATCTCCTCTTGTCCACATTACTACATTAGCAACTTTCTAAAACGCATACTTTACAGTAAGTTGATAGCAGAGGTCATTTCCTAGACCAGGCTAGCTTTCAGGTTCTAAGTGATAAATTTGTCATGATACTGTCATAGGATCTCTTTAACACCACCATAATTTCTGTCTGAGAAGAGATGTATACTTGAAGGAATTAGTGTCCAGTTGAAATTTGCGTTTCTTTGACTGAGGAGCCTCCAAAGGGCATTCATCAACCAGACGAAGAAGAGCATTTGGATGACGGTGCTGTACAAAATCTATTTTTCAAGCA
Organism: Carcharhinus amblyrhynchos; assembly: GCF_965287045.1. NCBI lineage: Eukaryota > Metazoa > Chordata > Chondrichthyes > Carcharhiniformes > Carcharhinidae > Carcharhinus > Carcharhinus amblyrhynchos. The sequence continues at coordinate 47,860,712 of NC_137345.1, forward strand.
AATCTTATGTATGCTTTTAAACAATTGCTCTAAAAGTATGGGATTAAACTAGCATGGCCGAGTGCATAAAAGCACTGGCACAGACAGATCAAATAGCTGTAGCATTATGATACTAAAGAAGTATCTTTACTGGAGCCATAGAACGATTGTGTAAAACCTGAAATAGGAGTGCATTGGCAGCTTTCTCATTAGCCCAATGAATCTAAATATATTTTGGTGGAAGATTTGAGTGACAAGATTGATAGCAATCAGGTTTGGGACTGTTTTTCAGTCAGTACGACGTAGACTTCCGGTGGCACTAGGAGTTGATGCCAATTCATGGAGAACGCAGATCATGAAGATGGACATGAACAGAACCAATGTTATTACTGTTCCCAGGTTTGACAGATCATGATTACTAATGTTCAGTATGGGGGAAAGTGTTTGAAAGTATCAGTTCAGTATTGTGAGGGTAAACTACCTAATGTAATGGAAATTTTAACCAATATAAACAGTACCGGAAAGGAAATGGTGAATTCTTTTCTCAATGATTCCTCCTCCAAACATGCACCTGATTACATTAAAAATTGAAGAATGCTATTGGGGAAAATGCAGCCACAGTTATTTGTATTTCATTTATACAAAGCCAAATGGCAGCCTAATTGGAAAAAATACTGAACATTGCCGCCATGTGCAATTAGAATGCGTTGCCACTTGACAGTGAATTGCTTGTGAAGTGGAATAACTTTGATAGCCTTCACTTCTGATGTAAACATTTCAAGCAAAGTTCTTGAAACTAAATATATATTGACTAATTCAATGTAATGGAAAAGAAAATGATTAAAATCAAGTGGCATGAAATTATTTTATTGAACTGATGCAAAAAAGTTGGTCTATTTATCTTGATTTTGGGTTCAGAAGGAGAAAGAACTTAAATGTGAAGAAGCCTCCTTGTTCACTGCTGTCCCACATCTTGCATTATATCTGCCTAACATTTCAACTCGTGTGAAATGATTTTGCATTTGGGGAAGTATGCAGTGTTTAGGTCACGGTGTGGTTTTTGCAAGATAATGAGTAAGGTGAGGCTAGGGAAACTGGTTGCTGCCAATTGGGTCAGGATGGTACTGCTGTGTGAGAGGAATGAGGGTTTATTCCCCACCACACAAAGGGAATGCGGATACTACCGTGGAGAGACTGACTTCTGCTCATTGAGCAAAAAGAATGGGGAATAATGCCCAGTGGATAAGTCAGGGGACTTATCTGGGGATGTAACCGTACAGTAGTGTCATCCTCGGGGCAGTGTTCTAGATGGAGTAGATTGCATTTACCCATTATTTTCAGGCCAGGAATTGATGGTGCAGTCCTGCGGTTTGCAAACTGCATAATTGTTAAATATTGAGTTTTAAACCACAAGATTTCAAAATAAATAGAGATGAGGCCCATTACCAGGGTTATAATTCCCTCATGGCCTCTGTCCCTGTTGATAAACTTTTAATTCACACCATTCTGAAAGACAGCAAATAATTTTCAGCCTTGCGTGAACGGAGCTCAGGAAATGTTTCGACCGAGTCTGTTTTGGACTTGACAGACTGAAGTTGTTTGGAAAAATATGCCAAGGGATATCTGTCCTAACTGCACACTTTCAGATTGACAAAGCTACACACAGCTTTGAACATTCCATTTAATTATTGCAATTTTTAGAAAAAATGAGCCTTTGCAGAGGTTTGAGTCAGCTGTTGGTTCAGATGCTGGCTAATGCTCACAGAACCAAGTTCAGCAGCGTTCAGTGTCTTTGGAAAGGGTCAAAAAAGTTAATTTCATTAAAACCCACAACGAATTTATTAGTGGGCAGAGGTACCCAGCATTCTTCTTGGTAAATACTTAGATGCCCACTGCAGCTGCAGAAAACATCTGCACTAATTGTGCACTGCGGAGCTGTAATAATGGAGGATTGTAGTTCTTCCTACCAGTCCCAGAGGCAATGACAACTTTGTGGTTCCGATCTAAAATCACTCCCACCATTTTGAAAATAAGAATACTTGAATATAGATAGCTGTGCCAGTCATAAAAGTATAATAAATAGGAGTTGGAGTAACTCATTCAACTATTCAAATTTGTTCCAGCAATTAACAAGACCATGTGGCTGATCTAGTCAACTCCATCTTCACACACTATCTCCATATCTCCTAATTCCCATAGTGCCCAAAAATCTATTGACCTCAGTCTTGAATATGCTCAACGACTAAGTATCCACAACTCTCTTCAGAGAAAACAAAATTTTATATAATACCTTTCACCAGCATGGTGCCTCAGTGCATTTTACGGCAGTTTAATATCTTTTGCAGTGTAGTCACTGTATTCCACAGATTTATAGAACATAAATGGGCCATTCAACCCAACTGGCCAATGCTCGTGTTCGTGCTGTACAGAAGTCTCCTCTATCTTTCTTTCTGTAACCTCAACAGCATACCCTTCCTTCCTTCCTCATACTTCAGTAACTTCATTTAGGCTATTCACCTGAACTGCTCTCCGTGGTAGTGAGTTATTCTTCGGATAAAGACGTTTCTCAAAAGACTTGGGTGAGCAGTTGGCATATCATAACTATCAAAGCTACGGGCCAAGTGCTGGTAAATGGGGTTAGGTGGGAGGCCAGGTGTTTCTCACTTATCAGTGCAGACTCAATGGGCCAAAAGACCTCTTCTGCAGTGTATGATTCTATGAATTGCCGATAAGTTTTATTATCACCTTTTATATTTTTGAAGTCATTTTGCCATCTCCCATAATTAGACATAGCTAGTTTACATCAACCCTATCAAACACCTTAATTTTAAAGACCTATTAACTCACCCCTCATCCTTCTCTTTTGTATAGAAAAGTGTGTTAACTGGTCAGTTCTTGTGAATTTTACCTGAACAATTATCACTATCTGCATAATCCTTTATATATTATGGACGCTGATATTGTACAGGCCCTAAGTAAGGTTGGTAGAATCTACAACTTTTTTAAAGAGTTGTTTTGGTCTCCAGCAGATAATACTTATCCACTGAAGTACAGAATTGCTGATTTTCAGATCCTTTCTTAGAAGCTGCTTTAAAAAGGGACATGTTTTAAAATCTAGCTGCTCATTGTTCCAGGTAGATTTCTAATTGGAAAAAAACTAAGTGAACTTCATTGTGGTGTTAATAAACGTGAAACCTTTGACTCTTGAATTCAAAAGCCTGTTGACTTTGATCTGAAGCAAAGCTGACTATTTTGCTTTGGGGTGCCCATGCCTTTAAAAAATATATGGTGTAATTGCAAGTTTCCAGTACTACACAAGCCCTTGTTTGCCTGAAGTTCTGCTTAATGTATGCCATTCCTCTATGTCATAGAAACACAGAACATGTGCAGTATATTTGGCTGAGATTGGTTTTGTGGATGCTATGTATGAAAAGATCATGTAATAGTGAATGTGATCTGTCTAGATGGTGAGATCATATGGCTTTGAGCTCCAGATTTCCATGGTGAAAACTGAACACATCATTCACGTAGTAGGCAATCTCAAAAAAAACTTGCTAGTTATAACCGAGGATGGAAAAGCAGCAAAAGATTTCAAATTCTTAGTTTTACTAGTAGGACCAAGTGTTGTTCCCCCACCCTCAGAGCAATAGTTTTACACTTATGTGGAGCAAAGGCTAATGTGTTTACACTTGATTTTATTTTTAAAGAAGGCCTTATTTAGGATCCTGATGTACGTGGCATATGAAATTTACAATGGTGTGCTCAGATTTTATTTTGAATTTCCTCCAACTTCTCCAGTCTTCACCACACCATGCTGGAGCATAAGTGAAGTTTTAGCGCTATGAATAGAGCTTGGCCTAATTCAGGATAGTTTTTGGTAGTCTGGATTGTGGGGGAAAGGTGGTGCAGTTTATTTGGTCTATGTGGACAATGACTCCATATAACTAACCATTCATCTACCATTTCTATTGGTGTTCTGTGGCAGTGTATCTGTGTTCTCATTATTTTCATAGTCGCATTTGTTAGTTTTCAAGCATTCAAATGGAAGTCAAGAATGCTTGATTTATTTAAACTTTTAATTCAAATTGCTGTTTTTGGGAAAGATAATCAGTGATTGTAAGTGGTCTCCTTGGTACAAAGGTGGATCTCACATCAACCTATTCCTTCATTGTCAGTGGGTTAAAATCAGGAATTCTCTCAATTAATGCATTGGCAGCACTTTACCACACAGTGGCTCAAGGAAGAGGCTCACTGTGCAGGCACTACAGGTAGACAACAAATGCTGGCCTCACTAGTGATGCTTGGCTTCTGAAAGTATTTTTAATGACAGGATGAATGGAATTTTATAGTGTCATCAGCACTTCTGGATGGTTATTAATATGTTAGGAATGTGATTTGATATGAATATACTGACTGCTATGGGAGCTTTTTTGACTGGTGAGAGTAAATATTGGTAGTTCCTGCAGGATGAGTAATTTAATATTTTAGCTCATATAACATTTACATAGTTTTAAAAAACTTTTGATTTCAAACTAGATTCTCAGCATTGCAACCATTTTGCTTCTTTTTGTTAAGTCACAGTTAGACATAATTTAGCGCCCACTTTAAAGTTGTGTTTTTATGTTCTATATCTTTCCATTAATTTTTTCCCTCGGATTGGAAACTTGTCATTTTGTAGTTGCACTTTCCCATCAGCAGTGGAATTAGTTAGGAGAAGATATGTTGCCAATGAAATATTCTATACAGACACTTGGACCAGTTTATTACTCAAAAACACATTTACCCAACTGCCCTTCCTTAGAGACAAAGGATTATAGTTCAAACTTAGTTTCAGTAAAACACTTGCAAGTTAAAGAAACAACTCTTACATAATAAATTAAGTTCACTTTTCTCTAAATTAGACTGCCTCCTTGAAATGCACATATACTAAGGCAAAGGCAAAATACTGTGGATGTTAGAATCCAAAACAAAAGCACACAATGCTGCAGAAACTCAACAGGTCTGACAACATCTGTGAGAGAGAATAGAGCCAATGGTTAGTTATTTGGTACACACATACTACCTGCTCTGGTGAACCTGACTGGATTCAATTCACTGAGCTCAGGTCGTTGGTTAAACTCTGGGTCTCCTTGGTACAAAGGTGGATCTCACATGCCCTCTTCTGTCATCATGGGGCGCAGCACGCCTGTTGAGTCTTCACTCAGGGTAATCTCCAGGGTGTCTGCTTTTATCCCCCATCTCCGAACCTTTCTAGAATGTTTTCCAGCTTTCAGCCAATGGGGTCACAGGGCGGCAGTCACAGCACTCAATGAGGTGAGGCTTGGATACACGTACTTCAGATTATCTTGGAAGGGGGTATCAGGGAGTCTTGCTAAAACTGGGGAGAACACCAATATAGTGGAGGACAATTTTCCCTTCATGCTGCCAGAGGAATCATAGCAGGCGGAGGGCAGACCGTGCAAAGGTCTGTTGACCTCGGGTGGGATTTCTGGTTTTGGGGTGCCCATGGCTGGAAAATCCTGCCCAATGTCTTTCTATTGTTCTGAGTTTCTCTTGATGGGTTTCCCATTGTTAAGGTCGAGCACCCCTGTTCAATATGCAAGAACGTTTGGATTGGGCCCTGTTGGCTATGTCCTGTAATAACTTTGTCGTGTCCGCATTCCATCTGGCCTTCCTTGCTGAAGCTAGAGCTGTGGTTAATTTAGAATGTTCAGTTTTATGTTGGGTTTAATTGTTAGGCTGTTGGCCACTTGTCTAGATTTATGTGACGCACGGGTAGTTTCCATTTTTTATGCGAACATAATTTATAATTGGTGAATTTGAGAGGAGGTGGACATTAATGGAGGAATTTAAATATACAACTAACGATCTAGTGATGTTGCATGCAGGCAGTGGCTAATGGAGTTTAGGATTTTTGCATCAGTCATCTCAATGGCAGAGCAGACTCAATGGGCTGCATGGCCTACTTCTTTTCCTAAAGCCTTTTGACACTTGGGTGTAGCTGGTTTAGAGCCTGGGGGATCAGGATGTGCATAAATAGGTTATTCAGTCTCCATTTAAAATCACATCTCTGCTCTTGCATTCAGAGTTCCATAATGAATTTGAATGAAGAAACTAGGTGACCTTTCTTGTTGAGGCTGCAGACCGGTGTGTAATCGGATGAGACACGTGCCATAACCATACTGCTGGAGGTCAGACATGTAGTAGGTGTGGGGATTAAGAAGATTGGAAGACACCTTGGAGGTGATGTGTGGGAGATCATCAAAGGGCGCACATAGGGCTAGGGTCTAGAAGAAGCAGTGTAATTGCAACTTGTCCGCAGCATGGCCCCAAAGAGCTGGGTTTTGTGGAGAGTGTGATGGGGAGGAAAAGATAGGGTGACCAGGGCACAGGAGAGGAAAGGGGAGCAAAAAACTGAGGACAGGGTAAAGATGGGAGCTGAGAGTTTGGTGGGTGGGGGATGTGCAGGAAACAAATCCATAACAGCCTTACTTTAAGGTTATAATATACCCAAGGCTGAGGCTGTTTTTTGACTCAACAGTTAAAATTTCATCTGACTTTGTACTGACTATTTTAACAGCGATAAAATTTTCTTATCGATATCATGAGGTGTGTGTGTGTATTTTTTTTGGTTGAAGTTTAAGTTGACTTCTCTCATCCGATTTCAGTGTTGGTTACAATAGTTATTAAAAATAAGTGACATTGCCAATTCAGTACTAAACTGTGTAAGAATTAAGCCGACCAGATTCTCTGAATTAACAAGGAGTTAGTTTTATTACTAAAACTCATTCAGGTAAAATCCAGAAATTAACAAATAAATTTGAAATGTAGGGATATGCCCAACTTCCCACCAATGAAAAAAAACACAGACACAAGTTCTCAGGCATGCACAAAAAGAAATAAAACGTTAAGAGTATCAGGTGTTAAAACTTGGCTGGGTTAAAAACTGAGGGGCAGAGTCAGTAAAGGTACTCACGGATTGACCAAATTTTTGTTTGCAGCTAGCCAGTCACTTTCCAGTGTGACTGCTGTACTTGGGTTTCTCGCTCTGGAGTTATGGCTGGTTGATTCTCTTTTCTCGTTTTGAATTGGGGTCCTCATTAAGAACTCATGGTTTGGCTTTTGGTGGCTTTCAAGGTACAGTAGGAAGTCTCGTAACACCAGGTTAAAGTCCAACAGATTTATTTGGCAGCACTAGCTTTTGGAGCCTCAGTTCCTCCTTCAGGTGAGTGAGACTTGTTTCACAAACAGGGCATAGAAAGAGACAAACTCAATTTACAAGATAATGTTGGAATGCAAGTCTTTACAAGTAATCAAGTCTTAAAGGTACAGCCAGTGTGAGTGGAGAGAGGACCAAGCACAGGTTAAAGAGATGTGTATTGTCTCTAGCCAGGATAGTTAGTGAGATTTTGCAAGCCCAGGTAAGTCATGGGGCTTGCGGGTGGTGTGACATGAACCCAAGATACCAGTTGAGGCCGTCCTTGTGTGCAGAACTTGGCTATCAGTTTCTGCTCAGCAACTCTGTGTTATCACGTGTCGTGAAGGCTGCCTCGGAGAACGCTTACCCGAATATCAGAGGCTGAATGTCTGTGACTGCTGAAGTGTTCCCCGACTGGAAGAGAACACTCCTGCCTGGTATCGTGGAGCAATGTTCATTCATCCGTTTGTTGCAGGGTCTGCATGGTCTCTCCAATGTACCATGCCTTGGGACATCCTTTTCTTCTGTCTATCAGGTAGACAATATTGGCCGAATCGCAAGAGTTTGTGCCGTGTACCTGGTGGATGATGTTCTCACGTGAGATGATGGCACCTGTGTTGATGATCTGGCACGTCTTGCAGAGGTTGCTGTGGCAGGGTTGTGTGATATCGTGGTCACTGTTCTCCTGAAGGCTGGGTAGTTTACTGTGGACAATGGTCTGTTTGAGGTTGCGCAGTTGTTTGAAGGCAATAAGTGGGGCTGTGGGGATGGCTTTGGCATGATGTTTGTCTTCATCAATGACATGTTGAAAGCTCCAGAGAAGATGTCGTAGCTTCTCTGCTCCGGGGAAGTATTGGACGACTACTCTGTGGAATCGGTTGCATTCTTGGACGTGTATCTCCATCAACGACGGTCACCTCAGCACTTCACTTTACCGCAAGCCCACGGATAACCTCATGATCGTCCACTTCTCCACTTTCCACTCTAAACACGTTAAAGAAGCCATCCCCTACAAACAAGCCCTCCGTATATACAGGATCTGCTCAGATGAGGAGGATCCCAACAGTCATCTCCAGATGCTGAAAGATGCCCTCATAAGAACAGGATATGGTGCTCGATTCATTGATCGACAGTTCCGACATGCCACAGCGAAAAACCGCACTGACCTCCTTAAGACAAACACAGGACATGGCGGACAGAATACCTTTCGTTGTGCAGTACTTCCCCGGAGTAGAGAAGCTATGACATTTTCTCCGGAGCCTTCAACATGTCATCAATGAAGACGAACATCTCGCCAAGCCATTCTCCACACACCCACTCTTGCCTTCAAACAATCTCAAACAGACCATTGTCCGCAGCAAACTACCCAGCCTTCAGGAGAACAGTGACCACGACAGCTCACAATCCTGCCACAGCAAGACGTGCTGGATCGTTGACATGGAAGACATCATCTCACGTGAGAACATTGTCCACCAGGTACGTGGTACAAACTCTTGTGACTTGGCCAATGTTGTCTACTGATATGCTGCAGGAAAGAATGTCCTGAGGCATGGTACATTAGGGAGACCATGCAGACACTACAATGAATGAATGAACAGTGCTCGACAATCACGAGGCAGGAGTGTTCCCTTCGAGTCGGGAAACACTTCTTCGGCAGTCACAGACATTCAGCGTCTGATATTCGGGTAAGTGTTCTCCGAGGTGGCCTTCACGACACACGACAACACAGAATTGCTGAGCAGAAACTGATAGCCAAGTTCCACACATAAGGACGGCCTCAACCAGGATCTTGGATTCATGTCACACTATCTGTTAGCCCCGCAATTTGCCTGGGCTTGCTAAATCTCACTAGCTATCCTGGCTGGAGACAATATACATCTCTTTAACCTGTGCTTAATCCTCTCTCCACTCACATTATCTATACCTTTACCTTTAAGACTTGATTACCTGCAAAGACTCACATTCCAACCATTATCTTTTAAATTGAGTTCGTGTCTTTATATGCCCTGTTTGTGAACACAAGTCCTTACTCAGCTGAAGGAGCTTGAGGTTCCGGAAGCTACTGTTGCTGAATAAACTTGTTGGACTTTAATCTGGTGTTGTGAGACTTCTTACTGTGCTTACCCCAATCCAATGCCACATCTCCACATTTCAAACTATAGGCAGAGCTCAGCTTTATTGAGGGAGATTTCAGAGAGGAGGGGTTAAGACTGTTGCCTCTATTATTCCTGCGGCTCTGTCTGTGTTAGTTCAAATCCAGTTTAGTTAATGCCTGAGAGCTGGATGATGTGACCTCCCTCTCGTTCCAATCGGTGGCTTACCCTCACCATTTGAGAGCTCTGTAGATCCACCTCCATAGCGTGCCTTGTAATCTTTATAAATACAACTGCTGTAGGCAGATGACATTACAAATGTTGTATATTGCACACCATCATAACATCTCCACGTGACATCTTTCATTGCAAGGTGTGGAAAAAAAAATAAGCACATGCACACCTATTTCACTCTTTTAATCTTACTGATTCAGCTATGCACTTTTGTAATTTTGATACCCAGGTAATTGTGACCAGACTTAAATTGTGGGCAAAGCATCAGATATCATGTTCTGTTTCCCTGCGATGTTGGTGACCTTTAATAGTTTATAATCTCAAACTCTGCGAAAATAGCCTGGCATTCTGGGTTTTGAATTTTTCCATAAAGTTTCTGGGGTTGTGGTCTGTATATTCGAAGGTCTCTCTTTATATCTGTTTAAGAGCCGGTAATGTTGGCACAGTGGTTAGCACTGCTGCCTTACAGCGCCAGAAACCTGAGTTCAATTGCGGCCCTGGGTTACTGTCTGTGTGGAGTTTTCACCTTCTCCTCATGTCTGTGTGGGTTTCCTCCCATAGTCCAAAGATGCGCAGATAAGGTGGATTGGCCATGCTAATTTTGCCCATAGTGTAGGGGAGTAGCAGTGTAAACATGGGGTTATGGGCCCTGGGTGGGATTGTTGGTGCAAGTTTGATGGGCTGATTTGGCCTCCCCCTGCACTATAGGCATTCTATGATCCTATGAATATCCCCTGGTTGCCTTTTCCACAATAGCATGTCTTTTTGTGTTAGCTTAACCTTTTTGGAAAGGTACCCCAATGGCCCCTTTATGCCTGACCTATCTTTCCAGGCCATTAGCCACCTTAAAGGTCTTACTGAAGTTTGAGGTAGCGAGCATTGGTTCATTGAATAGGATGGCCTTCAGTCTCTTAAAAGCTGTTTGGAATTCCCTTGAGTACACAGGTCTGTCAGTGGCACGGCTATAATGCTAATGTTATGAATGAACTTGTGGTAGAAGATATGCATCACTAAACATGGCATAATTTGTGTTTAGCCTTGTGGGTGGAGAAGTCAGTCAATGCTTTTGTACTACTGTTCTTGGCAATGCCTTTCCCTGACCCACAATATGCTCTGGATGAATTACCCAAGCTTTAGTGCATTCGCACATAATAAAAACAAAATGTTGAAAAAAACTTAGGTCTGGCAGCATTTGTGGAGAGAGGAACAGAGTTAACGTATCAAGTTCACATGTTCTCTTCAGAGTCTTCATATGGATTTGAAATCTTAACTCTGATCCTTACCACAGATGCTGCCAGACCTGCTGAGTCTTTCCAGCATGTTCTGATTTTATTTTAATAAACTTGCTCTTCACGAGATTTACCACTAAATCATCTGACTGTAGTATTCCGAAAACGGCTTTCAAGTTGTTTAAGTGGTCTGTGCAGGTGTCACTGTATAGTGGTTGTCAAGATCTTTGAAGAAAATAAAGGTTTACAAATTGAATAAAATAAAGGTTAGAGTCATAGAGATTTTAACATAGAACACTACAGCACAAACAGGCCCTTCGGCCCACGAGTTGCGCCGATCACATCAACACCTATCTATAACCCCCAATCCCATAAAACCCCATATACTCATCCAGAAGTCTTTTAAAAGACCCCAGCGAGTTCGCCTCCACCACCACTGACAGCAGCCGATTCCATTCACCCACCACCCTCTGAGTGAAAAACTTACCCCTAATTTTCAGCATGGAAACAGGCCCTTCAGCCCAACTTGTCCAAGTCGCCCTATTTTTTTTAAACCCCCTAAGCTAATTCCAATTTCTCGCAAATGACCCATATCCTGCTGTACCCATCGTACCGTGTAATTATCTAAATGCTTTTTAAAAGATAAAATTTTACCTGCCTCTACTACTGCCTTCTGGCAGCTTGTTCCAGGCACTCAGCACCCTCTGTGTGGGGGAAAAAAATGCCCCTCTGAACATTTTTGTATCTCTCCCCTCTCACCTTTAAACCTATGCCTCTAGTTTTAGACTCCCCCTACCTTTGGGAAAAGATATTGACTATCTCACTTGTCTATGCCCTCATTATTTTAGGAACCTCTTTAAGGTCACCCCTCAGCCTCCTATGCTCCAGAGAAAAAAGTCCCAGTCTATTCAGCCTCCTTATAACGCAATCCATTAAGTCCCAGTAACATTCTAGTAAATCTTTTCTGCACTCTTTCTAGTTTAATAATATCCTTTCTATAATTGGGTGACCAGAATTGCACACAGTATTCCAAGGGTGCCTCACCAATGTCTTGTACAACTTTAACAAAACGTCTCAACTCCTGTTTTCAGTGTTCTGACTGATGAAACCAAGCATGCCGAATGCCGCCTTCACCACTCTGTCCACCTGCGACTCCACTTTCAAAGAGCTATGAACATGTACCCCTATCTTTCTTTGTTCTGTAACTCTCCCCAACAGTTGACAAAGTTTGTATAAAATAAAGTCTGAAGAATGGGATGAAAGAGGAATTAATAAGAATGCAGGTGTTTGATGGAATTTTCTGATGTGCGAATAAGCTTAGCAAAAAAGCAAATGATTTCTTAAATTTAAAGAGAAAATGCAGGAAAATCTCAGCAGGTCTGGCAGCATCTGTAAGGAGAGAAAAGAGCTGATGCTTCAAATCTAGATGCTTCGAGTCAAAGCTGGGCCAAAGGGTCATCTGGGCTCAACATCAGCTCTTTTCTCCTTTATAGATATTGCTAGACCTGCTGAGATTTTCCAGCATTTTCTCCTTTTGGTTTCAGATTCCAGCATCTGCAGCAATTTGCTTTTATCAAACGTTTTCTTAAGTTTTGTGGGGCGCGATAGGAATGTAGAATTTTAGTTAAAACTGTAGAGGAAGTGAATCCAAAGCAAAGAGATAAGAACGCAGTTCACATCTAGATGCTAAAAGCCTGGTCCAAGGCGGTGTTTAGACGCAATAAGATACAGACAACGTGAGTGGAGAGAGCATTAAGCACAGGTTAAAGAGATGTGTATTGTCTCCAGACAGGAGTCAATTAAGATTGCTTGTTCTCTCCCTGTTGGGGAACACTTCAACAGTCAAGGGCATTTGGCCTCTGATCTTCGGATAAACATTCTCCAAAGCGGACTTCATGACCGACATACAATGCAGAGTCACTGAGTAGAAACTGATAGCCAAGTTTTGCACACGTGAGGATGGCTTCAACTGGGATCTTGGGTTCATGTCACACTATCTGTAACCCCTGCGATTTGCCTGGGCTTGCAAAATCTCACTAACTGTTCCGGCTGGAGACAATGCAGTCTCTTTAACCTGTGCATAATGCTCTTTCCACTCACATCGTCTAGACTCACATTCCAATCATTATTTTGTAAACTGAGTTTGTGTCTTTATATGTCCTGTTTGTGAAGAGAACACCCACTCACCTGACGGAGGAGCAGCAAGCGCTCCGGAAACTAGTGGCTTTTGCTACCAAATAAACCTGTTGGACTTTAACCTGGTGTTGTGAGACTTCTTACACTGGGGAGACACCCAGAGATTAGTGTAGCAGCACCTGATTGGACTTTAACAATCAGGGTGATCAAATTCTGATTAATTGGCCATGGCCAAAAGGGGTGCGAAAACCAACAGAGTATAAAGGGTACTGTGCAACAAAAGAATCTCTCTTGCTCTCTCTCTCTCTGACCCCACGAACGAGCTGCAACAGTGGTGGCCATTGCCAGCAGTGACCAGCGTGAGGAGAGCCACCGCATCTGAGAAGGAAGGAAGGCCAGCGGCAGAATATCAGACCAAAGGACCAGACTATGCAAAGGACCACAGAGACCAGCACGCAGATAAAGGCCAATATCTGCCTGGGTACTTGCCAGTCATGTTAAGGTCTAGTATTGGACTTGAGCTTTAGTATTTCTATAAGATAACTTATTGTTGGTTGGGTGGGTGATCATTGATTGTGACTTTAAATAAATATTGTTGTACTGACAAGAAGTCTACTCGCATTTTTGTCCATTGTATAAGGGTCAAAACAGACTGTGTGGCAGGCTCAACAGTGTCTATGTCCATGAATTGCAGAAAGTCTATATGCAGGTGCAACGTGGAATAAAAAAGACAAATGGAGCGTTGGCATTTATTGAAAAGGGACTGGAGTATAAAAGTAGAGAAGTGTTGCAATTGTATAGGGTGTTGGTGAGGCCACATCTGGAGTATTGTGTCCAGTTTTGGCCTCCTTATTTGAGGAAGGATGTGGTAGCATAGGCAGTTCAGCGGAGGTTTACCAGATTGATTCCAGGGATGAAAGGATTGACATTTGAGAAGATATTAAACAGTTTGGGCTTAAACTTGCTGGAGTTTAGAAGGATGAGAGGGTATAGATTGAGTTATATAAAATTTTAGAAGGGATTGATAGAGTGAATGTAGACCAAATGTTTCCTCTTAAGGGGCAATCTGGAACAAGTAGTCACAGATATAGGTTGAGAGGTGGTAGGTTTAAAACAGAAATGAGGAGGAACTACTACGCAGGGTGGTGAATTTGTGGAACTTACTGCCCCACATTGTGCGATGGAGTTTGAATCATTGGTTTCGAGAAGGAGATCGATATATTTCTGATTTTAAAAAAGTATATCGGGATTTGGGGAACAGTTGGTGAGGTGGGTTTGAGTCCAGAGAAAGATCAGCCATTCAAAGGGCTGATATTTTCTATGTTTTGCATATCTTTATTCATATTACATCAAATCACAAAATATAGCTTTAAAAACCAGTGTTCCACATTGCCTTCTGAGTTTTGGGATACACTTACATCTAACATTAACAAGGTTCTTTACATAGCACTGTTAGGGAGCTTGGCTATTACTTGGTTCATTAGACTCTGGAAAGGTGCTAGAGCTTTTCTTAATCTGGATGATATAACTCAGCATTGGAAGAATCCGTCTGGGTGACAAAGGCTGAGGTTTATTTCGCCCGGAGTTTTAATGGAACCTGCCAGTATCACTTCAGAGTGCTACTCTGCCCTCTTGGAGTGATATAGTGGTTAGCATTGCTCCCTCGCAGCGTCAGGAACCTGGATTCGATCCCCAACTTGGGTCACTGTGCGGAAACTATAAGTCCTCCCTGTGTTTGTGGGTTTCCTCCAGGTGCTCTGGTTTCCTCCCACTGTCTGAAAGATGTGCTGTTAGGTGCATTGGCCATGCTAAATTCTCCCTCAGTGTATCCGAACAGGCGCTGGAGTGTGGCGACTCAAAGTTTCACAGTAACTTCATCGCAGTGTTAATGTAAGCATACCTGCGACACTAACAACATAAACTTTACAATTTAAAAAAAGGTGCTGTTGATAATTTAAAGACTCCCCCTCTGTGGGTAGAGTGGATGGTGGTTGCCCAGATAGTGCAGAGATAGTCTCCCCTCTTAGCTGTTCAATTGAAATTCTCTTTCCTATCTTCATTCCTGCCTCTTGTTTATCTTTTCCCCTCTCTTTACGTCTGTTTTTTTTTCCCCTCTCCTGCTCTCTTTCTCTCTCTGTTTACTCTTTTCAGGAGTAAAACAGTCCCTAAAGCAATGAAATTTAGAACAAATCAAAATTGATGCTAGATCAAATAATTTCAAAACTAATAATTTGTTATTTGCCAAAGGTGTTAAGAGATATAGGGAAAAGGCAGTTAAATGGAGACAGGTCAGAGGAGCCCTGGCCTCATTGCTGAACAGGCTTAAGGGAATAAAAGGCCTACTGTTGACCTAATGATGTGGAGGTGACAGTGTTGGACTGAGGTGGGCACAGCAAGAAGTCTCAAAATGTTAGATTAAAGTCCAACAGATTTATTTGGAATCACGAGCCTTCAGAGTGCTGCTCCTTTATCAGATGAGTGTTAATCCAATGGGACCAGGGCCTTGGTCCCCAAGCCCAGATTACTAAAATATCAATCGATTAAAGCAGAGTAATTGTTAAAATTGTTATGACTGAATGGGGAGGAATGAACTGGCTCCCCTTTATTCAGCCGCAATAAGTGTTTTGTAAAAATGCATTTTTCCCACAAGTGCCTTTTCCAATACCAATATATTTAATTTTTACAAAGGAACCAATCAAACTAGCTTTGCTTGAATCAATCAAATGATGTATTCTTTGGATTCTGAAACTGAGGAAAAAAATGAAGGATAAAACCAAACATGCAAACCCCCCAGAAGTGTGAAACTAAGTGAAAGATGGAACGTAGATAATTGAGTTCTTTGCTTGCCCTTGAAATGCAGATTGTTGAATGTAACGACTGTATGAAGTTCGCTGGTCTCTTTTAAAATCCTGGAGTTGAATTGAAGTCAAGGAAACTACACTTTACTGGAGACAATTTCCTTTCTTTTAATTCTGTGATCCAGCTCCCAGAAGTTGAGGGTTTTTTCCCATGGTTCTTTCGAATGGACAACTGTTGTCTCTGGGAATGATTTTTACACTGTTAAGAACATAAGAGAGTCTGCAGAAGGATCTAGATAGGCTGGGCGAATGGGCCAGGAAATGGCAAATGGAATTTAATGTTGGCAAGTGTGAGGTGGTCCACTTTGGTAGGAAGAATGGTAGGAAGGACTATTACTTACGTGGCGAAAAACTGCAGCAGGCGACGGTGCAGAGGGACCTCGGGGTCCTTGTGCATGAGTCGCAAAAACCCAGCCTGCAAGTGCAGCAGGTGGTCAGGAAGGCGAATGGGATGCTGGCCTTCATAGCGAGGGGGATTGAATATAAAAGTAGGGAGGTCTTGCTGCAGCTGTATAGGGCATTGGTGAGGCCGCAGCTGGAGTACTGTGTGCAGTTTTGGGCGCCGCACCTGCGCAAGGATATTTTGGCCCTGGAGGGAGTGCAGAGGAGGTTTACTAGGCTGATACCGGAGTTGAGGGGGTTGAGCTATGAGGAGAGGCTGAATAAACTAGGCTTGTACTCGTTAGAGTTTAGAAGAATGAGGGGAGATCTCATTGAGACGTATAAGATGATGAATGGGATGGATAGGATAGAGGTGGAAAGACTCTTCCCGCTCAAAAAAGACAGTAGGACTAGGGGGCACAGCCTCAAGATAAAGGGGGGGCGGTTCAGAACGGAGTTGAGGAGGAACTTCTTCACTCAAAGGGTGGTGAATCTCTGGAATTCTCTGCCCGTTGAAGTGGTGGAGGCTGCCTCGCTAAATATTTTTAAGAAGCGGGTTGATGGGTTTTTGATAAGAGAGGGGATTAAGGGTTATGGGGAGAGGGCGGGAAAGTGGAACTGAGCCACGACAGATCAGCCATGATCTTATTGAATGGCGGGGCAGGCTCGAAGGGCCAGATGGCCTACTCCTGCTCCTATTTCTTATGTTCTTATGTTCTTATGAATGTGATTAACATGTATTGCAGTCACCGCTGTGGAACAAGTAACCGCATTTTTAATCTTTCATCTCCCAAACTTTTGATACATTTTAAGATACTAGAAATAATTAGCCAGGATGGTGTTATTCTGACTTGCACAGGGATTTTTCAGTGCCTGTTGGTTATGTATATTGTTAGTTAGCTATATTGTCTTTACTGTTGATTAAAGACAACATTTTTGCACTTGTATTGCCTTCCTTTCAACAGTCCCTTTGAAATACACCTTGATGCCCCAGATGTGCAATTCCATGTAACATGTCAGGGCAGGTCTGCAGTGCAATCTACATAGGAACTTCCCAGAAATGTGGTCAACTTACAAAACCAGGCATCAGGTGACATGTGGCAGCCATCTTTTGTCTGCACATTTTCAATATTTTTAGTAAACCAGATCTTCAGATATATTGTGGTTAGCTGGTGAAGTTATAGGCTGACTTCACTTGGTCATAATTTCCTGTCATCATGACAAAATTCAGAACGTAGAGAACCTGAGAAATTTAAATTCTCCAATATATCGGCTTGTAATTGGTTCCTCCACCTTGTCCATCTCCTGTGAATGAACAATATTGTGGCAATGGTGCATATTGTTAAATGGAAGGTGTTGGGGCACATATATGCACATATGTACCTTTAAAGAACAGATAGAGTTGATTGATAGAGTTAGGATAATATGATGAAATTCCTCCCACAAGTACAGTTATTAACGAGCCGTCCCTTGGCAACCTGCAGTTTTGTTTGGAAACGATCCTGTGAACAGTGCATTCCCTGGAACCAGGTGGAAGCATGAACTGTTAAATATTTCATCTGTTGCTCAGGGCACTGATCCTCAGTTAAATGAAACAATTATAATATGCAAGCATTAACAGATTTAGTGTTAGGATCATGCAAAGGCTGTGGAACAGTAAACTGTTCGCTTCGAAAGTAAATGGTCTAATCTTTGGATTTTCAAGGGCTGACCTTTCTGACTTCCTGAAATACTTCTTGAAGAGCACTTAACCAGTTAAAGTAATCCATTGATTTTTTTGAAACATACAAAGATATTTAATTAAACGCAGTGGACATTTTGGAACAGAAATTGTCTGCCAACTGTTACAAATTGATTCTCTTTTGGCTGTACAGAACTTGAATGTTGCTCAAAAAGAGAGACACATTACTGAAGCTTATCATCGTGCACTCAGGACTAATGCAAGAATGCCAAATTTTAAACCAATGTAACAATTTATACTCCCAGGAGTAAAAGGTGCGCATTTGTTGACAAAGCGACTTTGGCAGAGGCTCATACTAACCATGCGCTGGTGAAAGTAATAAAGGATTCAGTGTAGTACAATAACTTACTCCATTTAATCAAAGGTGGAGGACATGGCATGCTTATTAGAAATTTTTACTTTTTATGATAAAGCCATTTCCAGTTGTGTTAATAAAACACCAGGTTACCAGTCTGAAATTCATCAATCAATTCTTTATAATGGGGAAAAGACAATCACTTAAATTTCCCTGCTGTATTGGTTCAGGGAATATTTCATTGTGCAAAAGATTTTCATCTGGAACTTCAACTGTAACCCAACCAGCAGAATGTTGGCCTATTTTGGCCGACGTATCATCTTTTACTGCGGCAGTTTTATTATTTTGATCTTTGTCCTCTACGCTGAATGTTCCAAATGAATTCAACTGGAGTGAAATATATTGAAAATCCCAAGCAAGATTAACAAGCTAACTGCTATGCAATAACCTTCAGAATATTTGGTTATCTCCTCTGATCTACACATGTTTTTTTTTCTTTTTCCCTGTGAGTTTAAAGTTAGATCTATAACTTGCCAGGATAATGGCAGCCCCAGATGGCTTGCTTGGCCTTCAGCCCAACAACCATGTCAAGATTGGTTTTATAAAATCAGGATGGGAATTATAAAATTAGTTCGAATATATTTCCTTTTTAAAACTCCATTCAGTTTTTTCATTTGATTTGGTTTATTATTGTTGCATGAATTGTTATGAGGTGAAATGTATTTCTTTCTTGCGTGCTGTACAAAGTATACCATTCAAAGAGAAGGAAAGGAGACAGTGCAGAATGTAGTGTTACAGTCACAGCTAGGCTGGAGAGAAAGATCAATTTAATATAAGGTAGATCCGTTCAAAAGCCTGATGGCAGCAGGAAGTGTAGACAGTGCTAATGGATGGGAGAATGGTTTGTGTGATGGACTGGGCTTCATTCACAGCCTTTTTTAGTTTTTGAATTTGTATGCTTTGGGATTTTATGCTCATTTTGCACTGGCCTTTGATTAGTGCCATATTCAAAACAATCGAATTGGGCAGCTCCTTTGCATGATTCATATGTGCTGAATGGACAGAGGCACAGCTCTGGCTGCTCTTTCAAAGATGCATAGCGGGCTATGATAGCACTGTGCACTGCTGCATTCTGCAATATTAGGAGGAAATAACAGCAGAATTTATGCTGTGTCATGCAATATCATTCCCCTCTCAATGCTGCTCCATAATTCTAGAAAGAAAGGCAGCATTCCTTTTAAATGAGATGTAAATTACTGGTTTTCACTCCCAAATGGGATCAATGGATTGGGAGCTAAATAAACACGCATTAGGAGTTCATGAATGGATTCAGAGATTAAAATTTAGTTGGGTGGTAACGTTTCCATTTTATTTGTATCTCAGCAAATTCATGCCTGCAGCTCCCTTATTTCTATTCTCCATCTCTCTCTTTCCTTAAATTGATACTGTGTCTCTGCACAAATTGTCCCAACAATTCATTGTGTCATCTTTCCTTCAATTAGCCATTGAAGAAAGAAGTTAGGAAATAGCGAACGCAAAAGATGGTTGAAATGTGGAATGCCTTCTCCCAAAAAACAAATATTTGCCCGGATTTTCAATCTGAGATTGACATATCCTTGATAGAGAAGTGTAAAAAGGGATATCGTCAGGGGGGATAGATGGAGTCAGAGTACAGATCAGCTGTGATTTCAATGAATGGTGGAGCATGCTTGAAGGGCGGTACAGTGGTTACACTGCTGCTTCACAGCGCTAGAGGCTTGGGTCACTGTCTGTGTGGAGTTTGCATGTTCTCCCCGTGTACACAGTCTGAAAGATGTGCTGGTTAGGTGCGTTGGTCATGCTAATTTCTCCCTCATGTACCTGAAAAGGTGCTGGAGTGTGGCAACTAGAGGATTTTCACTGTAACTTCATTGCAGTTAATGTAAGCCTACTTGTGACACTAATAAATAATCTTCAAACTTGAGGGGCTGATCTTCTGTTTCTACCTGACATTTGCCTCATTGTTAAAGCCGTTGATGCTTGATTCCATCCTGTGTTCATAGCACCTCACTCCTCAGATGAACATTCCAGGTAAGGAACAGTTCATAGTTGCCTTCCAGCATGACCAAATAAAATACACATTTGATGTGAACTTTTATATACATAACCACAAATGACACTGAATGTTAGGAGACTAAGAAAAACTTTGTCTCTCTCTGTGTCAAGAAGCAAGACTCGATCTTAATAGTCTAAAAATCATGCACAGAGATAGCGATTGTCCATTGGAAAGAGGCTCAGGAGAAACCTATCGATTTCTGGAA
This sequence comes from Carcharhinus amblyrhynchos, assembly GCF_965287045.1. Lineage (NCBI taxonomy): Eukaryota > Metazoa > Chordata > Chondrichthyes > Carcharhiniformes > Carcharhinidae > Carcharhinus > Carcharhinus amblyrhynchos. The sequence goes on from NC_137345.1 coordinate 47,881,156, forward strand.
GATGGATCACAGAATTAAAAAGAAGGAAATTGTTTCCAGTAAAGTGCAGTTATTTTGACTTCAGTTCAACTCCAGGATTTTAAAGGAGTTTGAATCCTGATTTGTTTTTTTCTGGTTTTTCTGTCCTTTGGTTTCCAGATGTGTCAATTGTTTTCCTTTTTGTTTATGATGGTGCATTGTAATATTAAGTGCAAAGCACCATGCCAACATGTGATTTTGCGTTATTCTGTGTTGCTTCAACTACGTAAATGAAACAGATCTTGCTGTATTTAAAATTAGAGGCGCAATTAAGTTTGCAGTATACGTGCTCCAACTAGTAGAAGTAACAGTTCCAAAAATTGATGCTTCAAAGGAGTAGTAACGTGGGATCAATTTATTATTTTTGCTGAAGAGGTCTGGATAGTGGCTTGTCTGAGGCTTTGCTAAATATGTATTCGTTCCAAGCTATCCTTGTATGGCAGTCAGCTGTATACATGACGTTGGCACTGGTTTCAAACTACCTGCCTCCTGTTATAATTAACCCAGACCAACAATAGAAGAATTAGTCCTGGGGCTTCCATGAGAATAGCAATTTGTAGCAGGTGGTGGATAGTTCCCACTTTGGTCACAGCAGGTGGGAATGTCTGGTCAGTCTGATGGATAAATGTGTCTGTATTCCTGGTCCATGAAGCAATGTGATCTGAAATACTGTATACCTAACTGTGATGTGGTAAGACTATTCAATTTGCTGATTACATTAACGAATGATAAGGGCATTTAACTTGGCTTCATCCAGAACTTGCAGTCATTTTCCCAACTGCAGCTTCCACCAAGGTGCTGTTGGATCATAATTTAATATGAATCAATAGAACAGGCATTAACAATAGCTGTCCTTGCTTGGAGAAAGCATAATCAGTGACTGTGCACATGATTTAAAAAGTCCCATGCAGGCAAGATAAGGTAGCCAAGATATCTCTCAGCTACAACTGGATCCTGGGCTTCCTAACTTACAGTCCATAATCAGTAAGGATAGGCAACAGCACCTCCACAATCATCCTCACCACCGGTGCCCCACAGTGCTGTATTCTGATCTCCCTACTATACTCCTTATACTCCTATGACTGTGTGGCCAGTTCGATTTTCAAGTTTGCTGATGACACAACATAGTGGGTCGGATCTCCAAGCAGTGACGAGATAGAGTACAGGAGTGAGATAGAGAATCTAGTGAACTGCTGTGACAACAATAATCTCTCTCCCTTAATGTCAACAAAATGAAGGAGATTGTCGTCAATGTCGGGAAGCATAAAGGAGAAAATGTCCCTGTCTACACCAATGGGGACAAAGTAGAAAGGGCCAAGAGCTTCAAGTTTTTAGGTGTCTAGATCACCAACAACCTGTCCTGGTCCTCCATGCCAACACTATAGTTAAGAAAGCCCACCAACGCCTCTACTTTTTTTGGAAGACTAAGGAAATTTGGCATGTCAGCTATGGCTCTCACCAACTTTGATGTGGATATGCCGGCGTTGGACTGGCGTAAACACAGTAAAAAGTCTGACAACACCAGGCTTTAGTCCAACCGATTTATTTGATAATAGATCCACAAGCTTTCGGGGTTAGTCCCTTCGTCAGGTGAATGGAGAGTTCTCCATTGTCTGGTGTTGTCAGACTTTGTACTGTGTTCTCACCAACTTTTACAGATACACCAGAGAAAGCATTCTTTCTTTCACAGCTTGGTATGGCTCTTGCTCTATCCAAGACCGCAAAGAATTACAAAATGTTGCGAATATAGTCCAATTCATCTCACAAACCAGCCTCCCATCCACTTCCTGCTGCCTCAGCAAAGCAGCCAGCATAATTAAGGATCCCACACTCTCGGGTGTTCTCTCTTCCACCTTCCTTCAGGAAAAGATACAAAAGTTTGAGGTCGTGTACCAACTGACTCGAACAGCTTCTTCCCTGCTGCTGTCAGACTTTTGAATGGACTTACCTTGCATTAAGTTGATCTCTTTCTACACCCTAGCTGTGATTTATAACACATTTTGCACCCTCTTGCTTCCTTCTCTCCGAACGGTATGTTTTGTCTGTGTAGTGTGCAAGAAACAACACTTTTCACTACATGTGACAATAATAAATCAAACCAAAAACTTTGAATTGGGCCACTTAGGCAGTTTGGGTAAAATCATTCTTCTTCCAAATGTTTTCTGGAACTTTGGCTGATTAATCTTCACCTTAGTTAAGGTCAGATATTTACGCACACAAATTGAATTTTTGACAGTACATCCTGTACTTTTCCTGCTTGGCTTGCTTGTTTCTACTCCATTTACGTTATTGCCGCATGCTGGTTGCTTGCAATCCATGTTGTAAGTTGTGTGCTGGGTATTTGGTTCATTTTATCCATGCTTTCAGCCAACTGCTGTTTTGCTGATGGAGTATCAGCTCTGCTGCCCTTTAATGTTGTATGACTTCTCTCGGAGACCACTGAGAATTGTTACTCATTCTGTACGTCAGTGAGCTGGTTTGCAGAGTTGGATGCTGTTATGTTGGAGTGGCAATGCAGCTGTGAAATGTGCCTCTGATTGCTAGGCTGGATGTGCCTTCAGAGACCCATGGGCTCCAATCTCAATAGTTCTGAGCTTTCCCACAGCATTGCCCAGATCTTTCCTATTCTGTAGATTTTGCTGTAAGCAACCTTTTCACATTCCAAAATTGCTTTTTGATTGACAACTCAATTCTACAAATTCAAGTCACAAAGAGCATAATAAAAGAGGGGACAGTTCTCTCGACCTCTTCGCGTTCAAGATAATTTTAACTCTAACTTCACAAAGTGGAGGGCTTTCCTATTTACGCTATCAAAATCCTTAGTTTTAAAATGCCCCCAATAAATCTTGGAGCTTTGTTTGCTGCATTGGGAGTAATTCCAGTGCTTTGAAGCTTGCTTGATAATTGGGTTTTTATTCATTGAATCATCCTTCTAAAACTTTGCTGTGGCTTTAGTGTCCGTTCCATATTTTTAAAACTGTACATTGAGCCAACTGGTCTATTTCATTGCCATAAATCCAAGAAGGCTTCAGACTACCGTATACAATTTTGAAGAAATGGCACCAATTTGAGACATTTATGGCCAGAATTTTACTGCCATGTCTGCCTCTGGATGGGCGAGGCTCGCAGAACAGAATTCGCTGTTGGCCTTGGGCAGGATTAGCCTCGCCCGAGCGAGGGGTAAAATACCGGCTAACTCTGTCCATGTCACCACGGATGCTGCCTGACCTGCAGAGCTTTTCGAGCATTTTCTGTTTTAATTTTCTACCTGCAAGAAACTTTGCTTTAGTTCAAAAGTAAACATGATTCATGTCTGCCTTCTAAGAAACTGCAGTTGAGAATTTTGACTTGGTGACAACACGCTTGCCTTTGTCAGGAGATTATAAATTCAAGCTCGCCCGAGTGACTTGTTTGTAACCCTGGCTAATGCTTCAAGATGGTGCTGAGGATGTGCTGTACTGTCAGGTTCTTTCAATGAAATCTTAAATTGAGCCCCTCTTCCTGAATGAACATATCTCATGCCACCATTTGAAGAGAAGCCAGGGAATTATTCCTTTGTCCTCTAAATATATTACTCAACCTCAAACCACAAGCATTATTTATTTATTTTTCTTTATTATTGTTACAAGTAGGCTTACATTAACACCGAATGTTACTGTGAAAATCCTCCAATCGCCACATTCCGCCTGTTTAGGTACACGGTGTGAGAACTTAGCATGGCCAATGTGTCTAACCACTATGTCTTTCGGAATGAGAGAGGAAACTGGATCACCTGGAGAAAACCCACGCAGACGCGGAGAACGTGCAGACTCCGCATAGACAGTGACACAAGCCAGGAATTGAACCCGGGTCCCTGGTGCTGTGAGGCAGCAGTGCTAGCCACTGTGCCATCGTGCATCATGCATCTAATCATTTGTTTAATTTCTGTTTGTGAGATCAGGTTGCGTTAGTGACTAGATTTTAAAAGTACTTCATTGGCTGTGAAAACACTTCTTGGGACATGTGCAATTGTGGAAGTTGTTCAACAAATTCCTTGCCTGTGTTTGGACATTCTTCAGTATCTGCACCCTGGCTGCTAGACGCTTTGGCAATCAGTAGCGTGGCAGAGAAGGTCAGGGGCTAATATTCGGAAGTGCTGAAATTAGAATTAGTGCTGTGATTAGAAGTCAGTTGGCACTTGGACTGCGTAATGATCCTTTTAAGATAATTGAAGTAACAGCTGGATTGTCGAAAAATTTCTGTGGCAGTCTGAGCACTAAAGTTAGAATTATCTTGTATGTAATCTTTTTGAATCCTGAAGGAGAGAAATGAGACAACTGTTGATAGAACAAAATATATAGTGAGGCCTTCCAAAACTCTTAGCAAGTCAGTGAAGACATTTGCCTTAGTTGGAAGTGGAGGATTTTACTTGCACCAGAAACATCAGTACAGAAGTTGATGCAAGTATCGGCAGCTAGAAATTGTCTCTTAATGATCGTGTGTGTCTGTAAAAGGGAAACTTGATCTAAAGAAGCAAGTAGTCTTCCAGAATATTTACAGATTAAAGTTAAATGCAGCAAAAATAAAATGCTGGAAAATCTCAGCAAGTCTGACAGCATCTTGGAGAGAGAATAGAGCCAACGTTTCAAGTCTGGATGATCCTTCGTCAGAGCTTAAATGCAGCATGGTTTTAAAAGTAGTACTAAGTAACTGACACTATTATTTTTATATCACTAGCGCTGTGAGAAACCAGTTTGTAAAACTGAAGATTCCAGTAATTTGTTCAACTGTTTGGAAGGAAATAAACGACAATCTGGCAATTCCCCAAATTAAATTTTTGTTGGATAATACTTCAGAGAGTGGTATGGTTTAATTATGGATGGTACAGGGTAAACTCTGATCTGAAACTGGGGGAGGGAACAGTTCATGGGGGAATTGTGATTGCAGCCCAGTTTAGGTTTTGCGTGCTAGCTGTAAGTGCTGCTCACTGCTGAGAGCACTGGGTCGCAATCACTTCACTCTGGTAGAATTACTGGGGGAATACAGCAGTGGCTAGCAAGGATTTTTGTGTCAGTTTTTTGCCAAACTGGAAGCATGTCACAGAAATGAAAAAGAAAACACCTGTGAACACTGAAAATGCAGAGCAGATGTTGTGTCTGCAGCACACTGTGTTGTGGTTGACCCTTATGGTTGAGAAAGAACTGCGAGTCAACCTCTTGTTAATACAGTAATATTTATTCATACACACACACAATGTTAAATAGTCACACAATCAATATGGTAGTTTACAGAATGCTAATGTTCAAGTTCAGTAATAGGCCTTGACTTAACTTTTGACTGACTAGCAAGTCCCCAGGCAGGATTTATTCGTGTGTTGGTCTCTCTGGTGCTCAGTGTTGTCTAGTCCTTCGGTCTGGTCTGATACTCTGGCTCTGGTCTTCCTTCCGTTGACAGTGTGGTGGCTGTTCTTGTGGTATCAGTTGCTGGTGGTGGTCACCATTGTTTTGTTCCTGTCGAGCACACTTTGTTTCTCTTTCTGTTCTTTCTTCCATTTGCAACCCTTTTATCCCGCATTGGTTTCGCGCCCTTTTGGTGGCCTCTTGATTATCACCAATCAATCGACCAGACTTTGATCACGCCGACCAATCGGGTGCTACTGCACCAATCTCTGGGCATGTACATAACGGCCATGCCTGTAGGTGCTGAAGGCACATAAGTCACATACCTCCCTCCCAAATAAGGGGTTAAGGCCCCCTTTGGTAAACAAGTATGTTTGTCAAGTATGAGTCTCAATTGTCTTCGAGATAGTCTATTTCTTGTGTATTTTGGAGTTGGGAGCTCCAACCTGTTCAGCCTTGTCCAACATTCACTTAAGCTGCAGCCTGTCCATTTCTGTATTTGGCCAACTGTCCCAGTGTGCTTTGTAAATCACTCTTTTAGGTGGCTCATTTGGCCACACAGGCCATTTATAACTTGGAGAGGAAAGACAGTGCAATATGTTGGGTGAAGATTGTCAGAACTGTAAATTTGTTAATTTGTTCAGTCTTGTACATTATAGAGACAAAGGTACAAGTGGTTATTGTTTGTGCGTTGCCTTGCGTGGTACTGTGTTAAAGCAAGCTGAATCCAAAGGCAAATGAGGTCTTTGAATTTCATGAAGTTGTTGGAACTTGGCATGTACTATGAACATCGATAAAACAACAAAGTTCTTGGAAATGCAGGTGGGAAGAAACCTACACAACATATGGCCAAACTTGATCAGTACAACATATGGCAATGAGCAGAATCCCAACATTCTTCATTTTAAGAGTTCTGTTCATGCACAAACGTTGGTTTCCCGACCCGGTTGAAAGGATAATTTTTAAATCTAGAGACATCATTCTGTTTTCTTAACTGTGGTTTGAGTTTGATTTGATTTATTTTTGTCACATGTACAGTGAAAAGTATTGTTTCTTGTGCAGTATACAGACAAAGCATATCCTTCATAGAGAAGGAAAGGAAAGGGTGCAGAATGTAGTGTTATAGTCATAGGATGTAGAGAAAGATTAACTTAATGCAAGGTAGATCAATTCAAAATTTTGATGGCAGCAGGGAAGAAGCTGTTCTTGAGTCATTTGGTGCATGACCTCAGACTTTTGTATATTTTTCCAGACAGAAGAAGGTGGCAGAGAGAATGCCCGGGGTGCTTTTCTGAGGCAGCAGGAATTGTAGACCATGTCAGTGTATGGGAGGCTGGTTTGCATGTTGGACTGGGCTTCACTCACGATCCTTTAAAGCAGGTGCCAAAACAAGCTGTGATATAACCAGAAAGAATGCTTTCTATGGCACAGCTGTCGAAGTTAGAGTTGTAGCTGAATGCCAAATTTCCTGGTTATTAATGCTCCAATTGTTACTTAAGGGGAATAGTTTTGGAGCAGTCAACCCAAGGCACTTTGTAGATGATGAACATGCATTGGCCATGTTCAAACACGGCCAGAAGAGCAAGAACTCCTTTGGAAATATAGCTTCCTTCACCTGTTCTGTTGTTTTACTTAGCCTTTCTCATTGCTATCTGCTGGCCTGGTGTTTTGTTTCCCTCATCGTTCTGAGAAATTCTTCTACCATTGCTCTTAACTCGTTTTGTTTCTCAGTCAAAGCTGAGAATGGGACTTTAGTGCTGACAATAATATGTAACTATTTCACTGAGATTCCTGAAAAATCTTCTGTGTCCTTCCCCACCATCCCCCTCACATTTGATATTTGATCTATTTAATAAAAGGTTTACTCTCTTTGCTCCTGCTGTGTTTTAAGCTACACGATGCATCCAAATGGCCGCCTTCAGCTAAATTTCTGAAGCCCAAACAGCCAGCCGGAGCTGCTTGGGATTTCGTTCGACGCTCTGGCAACCTGCTTCAGTTGACAAGATGGTTTCCATGTTAATGCATTGAGGGCAACTTGATGAGAATAAAAAAAAGGCCTTATTGCCAACGAACAAATAACTATATTTACAAGAGGCTCAGACAAGATAACTGTGCGGCTGTACACTACTCCTTCCTGGCTCTGACTGCGGATCCTCCTCCAGTCCAGGATATGTCCCTTTGGTTCAACTTCCCACCTCTACACTCCATTAGGTAAGGCCCGACCACGTGGCACTTAGAGAACGACCTCTTCAAGGAGCCACGCTACCATCCCACGAATGTTTTCTTCCGTGGAGCACTGAAGTGTCACACAGTCCTGCCATTGCAGATATCCTATTTGACTCCGACGGTGATTTCCAGCCCTGTTGAATTTAGCCTTTAGCTTAACATTTATTTAAATGAAAACATTTTATTTTTCTTTTCTCATCTCACTCACCCTCTGTGGAGGCACAGTCGGAAACTGAAAAGTGTGATCATTTCATCGAAACTTGATCTCCTTCAGGACTGAGAACCAGGTTGAGCCAATAAATAACTAGTCACAGCCCTTTAAAATTCAGCACTGAATCTGCGCAGTGTTCACTGATCTCAATGGATGATGGATGGCCTTCAACAGTTATTGGGATTACATGAGAAAAATAATCAACTGATATCTGTCCAATGATCTCTGGAAGGAAGAATGATCCTCCCCTCCACCTCACAGTGGAATAAGAACATAAGAACATAAGAAATAGGAGCAGGAGTAGGCCATCTAGCCCTTCGAGCCTGCCCCGCCATTCAATAAGATCATGGCTGATCTGTCGTGGCTCAGTTCCACTTTCCCGCTTTCTCCCCATAACCCTTAATCTCCTCTCTTATCAAAAACCCATCAACCCGCGTCTTAAAAATATTTAGCGAGGCAGCCTCCACCACTTCAACGGGCAGAGAATTCCAGAGATTCACCACCCTTTGAGTGAAGAAGTTCCTCCTCAACTCCGTTCTAAACCGCCCCCCCTTTATCTTGAGGCTGTGCCCCCTAGTCCTACTGTCTTTTTTGAGCGGGAAGAGTCTCTCCACCTCTATCCTATCCATCCCATTCATCATCTTCTCAATGAGATCTCCCCTCATTCTTCTAAACTCTAACGAGTACAAGCCTAGTTTATTCAGCCTCTCCTCATAGCTCAACCCCCTCAACTCTGGTATCAGCCTAGTAAACCTCCTCTGCACTCCCTCCAAGGCCAAAATATCTTTGCGCAGGTGCGGCGCCCAAAACTGCACACAGTACTCCAGCTGCGGCCTCGCCAATGCCCTATACAGCTGCAGCGAGACCTCCCTACTTTTATATTCAATCCCCCTCGCTATGAAGGCCAGCATCCCATTCGCCTTCCTGACCACCTGCTGCACCTGCAAGCTGGGTTTTTGCGACTCATGCACAAGGACCCCGAGGTCCCTCTGCACCGTCGCCTGCTGCAGTTTTTTGCCACATAAGTAATAGTCCTTCCTACCATTTTTCCTACCAAAGTGGACCACCTCGCACTTGCCAACATTAAATTCCATTTGCCATTTCCTGGCCCATTCGCCCAGCCTATCTAGATCCTTCTGCAGACTCTCCACACCCTCCACACAATTTGCCGTTCCTCCAATCTTGGTGTCATCAGCAAATTTCGACACCCTACACTCGGTTCCCTCCTCCAGATCATCTATATAAATGGTAAAAAGCTGAGGCCCCAGCACCGACCCCTGGGGCACTCCACTAGTCACCATCCGCCAATCCGAATAGCACCCGTTGACCCCCACACTCTGCCTCCTATTTGACAACCAATCCTCTATCCACGCTAACACCCTACCCCCAACTCCATGTCCCTCGACCTTCTGCAATAACCTCTTGTGAGGTACTTTGTCAAACGCCTTCTGAAAATCCAGAAAGACCACATCCACCGGCTCTCCTCTATCCACTGCCCTAGACACATCCTCATAGAACTCCAGTAAATTTGTCAGACACGACTTCCCTTTAATGAAACCGTGCTGCGTCTGCTCTATCAAGCAGTTCCCTTCAAGATGCCTCGCAATTTCCTCCTTAATGACGGATTCTAACATTTTACCTACCACAGACGTTAAACTAACCGGCCTATAATTCCCCGCCTTTTGCCTGGCACCCTTCTTAAACAACGGCGTAACATTAGCCGTTTTCCAATCCTCCGGCACTTCCCTGGAATCCAGCGACGTCTGGAAAATAACCACCAAGGCATCCACTATCACCTCCGCCATTTCTTTCAGAACCCTCGGATGCATTCCATCCGGTCCTGGGGACTTGTCCACAATCAGCCCCTCCAGTCTGTCGAGCGATGACTAGAAACTGCTGAGATGAAGAAGTCGTCTCCTGAGAAGATAAAATGTCCCTTGATCACCCACAAAGTCTTTTCTTTTAGAAAGATGGGGAAGTAAGCATGATGCATGCGTTATGAAATGAATGGTTCCTTTAAATAAATTTGTTGAAGTTGCTGGAAAATATAGTTTGCTTGCAGCTCTTTACTCATTCTGCCTCCTACCCCACCTTTCAGTATCTAATAATTAATGACATCCCCTGGAGTTTGAAAGTGAAGCAGGCATCCTCCCAGCTCATGAGAATTAACATGGCCTTTACCAGTGGATGTTGAAAATCTTTCGCTGTCTGCGTTCCTTGGGGACAGTTCTCATGGAGCGCTTCATTAAATTTCTTTTTACCTATCTGCTTCACTCTGCGTCAGACCTCAACAGCTCAGGAACGTAGCTGTACTGATGCGTGTGAAAAGTGTAAAGGTGTTGGGAAGCAACTGATTAACAGGGGAAGAGATTTTAGATTTAGAACAAAGCTTGAGAAAATGGAAACCTTCTGATATTCTTGCATGTTCTTTTCCTCTTTTGCAAAAATATGTATTCATTGGATGTGGGTATTGCTGGCCACGCTAGCATTTATTACTCAACTCTAATTGCTCTTGAGAAAGTACTAGAGATTAACGATCTTGAACTGCTGCAACACATGGTGCTTGAGGTACCTCCTGCTCCCTCAATCCTATTCCCAAGAAAGTGACCAAGTAATTTTCCTTCCTGGTCTATGTTAGGCAATGATGTCCTGTTTTGGACTCCCCCTCCCCCTATCAACTCCTTTAAAGCTACTATCATTACCCCTCTTCTGATAAAACAAGCCCTGACTTTACACTCCTGGCCAAATACTGCCCTGTCACCAATGTTTTTATCAAAAATCTCCTCGTGGTTTGAGCTAGAATTTTCTTATTCCTCTTCTTCAGGGTTCAAGATTATGTATAAGACAATTGTTAATAGAACTGAATTTTTGATTTGATTTATTATTGTCAGATGTAATAGTGAAAAATATTGTTTGTGCACTATACAGACGAAGCATATCATTCATAGAGAAGGAAAGGAGAGGTCCAGAATATAGCATGACAGTCATAGCTCGGGTGTGGAGAAAGATCAGCTTAATATATGGAGGTCCATTCAAAAGTCTAAGATAAAAGCAAAATATTGTGGATGCTGGAATCTGAGACAAAAACTGAAAATGCTGGAAAATCTCAGCAGGCCTGACAGCATCTGTGGAGAGAGAATAGAGCCAACGTTTTGAGTCTGTATGACCCTTCGTCAGGACTCTAGACTTGAAACTTTGGCTCCATTCTCTACCCACAGATGCTGTCAGACCTGCTGAGATTTTCTAACATTTTCTGTTTCCATTCAAGTCTGATGGCTACAGGGAAGAAGTTGTTCTTGAGTTGGTGGTACATGACCCCAGACTTATATATCTTTTTTCTGATGGAAAAAGGTGGAAGAGAGGTGGTGCGTGGTGTCCTTAGTTATGCTGGCTGCTTTTTCAAGACAGCAGGAAGTACAGATGATGTTTGTTTCTTTAAGTCTTTAAATGTATTGCCACCTCTCAAACCATGCCTATCTTTACTAGAGCTTCCTGTTTTAATCCCTCTTATCAGGTTTCTGCCTCTGCAGGAGAGAGATGTATACGATGCAGGAATCTAAAGCAAAAGCTGAATTCGTCATGTTAAATATATAGAAGAATACAGCCATTTCCACGTCTCTTCTCCCCTCTCCCCACCCCCCCCATCCCCTCTTTGCTGCCATCTTGAATATTCTTAGCTTTAAACATATTATGCAATAACAGTCAAATACGTTGATAAGGAAATAGATTTTTTTTAAAAAGCCACTCATTTATGCTTTTCACACAATAATGAACAGCATTGTGGAATTTATTCTCAAAAGCACTGCTTGAAATATTCTGTACTTTAAACAAATTTGGATGATTTAGTTGCAATTAATCAGTGGCCCTCTTATGCCCAGGGTGAAATGGTGATCATATCAAACAGCATATTCTTCAGCTCACTATGAGCAGTGTTACAGGAGAGCCGTGAGAGTTCAGCTTTTAAAAATCGAGTCAATTAAGCTCCATCTCTTTTTGACATTGCGCACAGCCTAAGTGTTGAGGATATCATGTACAAAGCTGTACACGGGAGTGAAAATGACTGACGGCAATGCTGACCTGCCTCTGGTGGGCACACATGCACCAGAGTGTTTCCTGTTGGCATCAATGTTGTAATCCTTTTGACTCGGTTAATCGTTAATCTGTCTGCACAATGCTGCCGTATCACCAATCAACTGTGATGGGTTGTAAAAATCTAATTGCAATGCAAGGTTCCCTCCCTCCTTTTGTGTTGAGTAGGCACGTCTCAGTGAGCTGAAGTTGGGAGAGGACAATCGATTAGGGTTTCCATAGAATTTATAGAATCTCTACAGTGCAGGAGGAGGCCATTCGGCCCATCGAGTCTGCACCGACAACAATATCACTTTAGCCTATTTCCCACATGGTGACCCTCCCCCCTCAATAGTTGAGGAAGGAGCAGCGCTTTGAAAGCTTGAGATTCCAAATAAACCTGTTGGACTTTAACTGATGTTGTGAGACCTTTTTATCACAATAATAGCACAGCATACAGGCCAGACAGTGTTGGTGTACGTGGGCAATGTTGTGATGCCCATGTGGAATAGCCTGTTGATTCTAACCATCTGCATTAATCCACAAATAATAGCGATTGGGAACCTTGCTTTTCAGGAGCTGGGTAATAAAGAACAAAGAACAACACAGCACGGGAAACAGGCCCTTCGGCCCAACGAGCCCATGCCGCCATTTTAACATTGAGTGCCCTCCTCCACCTATGACCTTTGTCTACGCCTATTGGGGAAGATTGAGGGAAGACGAATTTAGGGACAATTTGTTACACCAATCAGCCTAAGAGCACCTAATATCCCATTTCATTTTAGTGTGGTATGCTGTTGCATGGATTTGAGGAGCTATTGCATTCCTCACTGATATTTCTGTTTCAACATGTCTCCAGGTTTGTGTCCTCATTGCCACTGTGGGAAATATTAATATTGGGGAACAGAGCGAGGTATTTGTTGTCTGCCTGTTCAGTAGGTCTCGGACAGAGCTTCTGAGTCTTATATGGTCGAACATTAACTATTTAGCACAATGCTATGTACAAATACGCAGGATTAAACTTCTGAGCTAGCTCCGTGCTTTTTAACCGGCCTCTGTCCAGTTGTCCGAGGTCGTGTGTCACACCACATCGCACTGTTTCCCAATCTTTTTGTTATACCAAATGCCCTTGTATTACAGTATTGCAAAAAATAATAAATTTCCACATTTTCCCCGGCACATCTTGGGACTATATAATACACTGAGATTTTAAGTGGTTACCATTTTCCAGAGCATATCATGGAGCATGATGACATTATCACACCAGTTTCCGATAATGGTGAGTGGGTCAAAAAGTCAGGAACCCACCCTGTTGTTTAAATATCAATTTGAAAGGCAATTGAGCTAATTAATTACTTGTCTCATTGCAATAATGTAATCAAAAGGCAATGACGTGCCTTCAGACTGAGACCCACGACAGGTGGGGATCCATTTTTTTTAAGGGTAAGACTAGAGTTTCAGCTTTGCAATTCCAACAGAATTGACTACAGGATTGCTCGTTTGAATGTGCAGAGTGAGATTGTGAAGAGGAATCCCTTGACAATCAGAGGGTTTTTTGATTATTGATTGCATGTTCTGTCGCCTGTAACCCAGAGGTGAGGGGTGAAAACTCTCGCATATAGGTGGGGACCTGTGGTCTAAGTTGGAAAGATAACATCTAGTGAGGGGGAAAGAAGTTAGGAGTGCGGGAGGAAGAAGGGGAGACAGTGAGGCATAGGATATGGGAAAGGTGGAAATGTTACTGGGACTTGATGGTTTGAGTTATAAGAAGAGGCTGGATAGACTGGGACTTTTTTCCTTGGAATGTAGGAGATTGAAGGGTGGTCTTATAGATGTCTGTAAAATAATGAGGGGCATAGATCAACTAGATAGTCAATATCTTTTCCCGAAGATAGGGGAGCCTAAAACTAGAGGGCATAGGTTTAAGTTGAGAGGGGCAATATTTTTAGAGCATAGTGAGTGTCTGGAACAAGCTGCCAGAGATGATAGTAGAGGGCCAAAAATGCAGGTAATTGGGCTAGCTTTGTGACGAAAAACTGGGTGGTATGGACAAGTTGGGCAGAAGGGCCTATTTCAATGCTGTAAACCTCTAACTCCAAGGGGGCACAAGAGCAACAGACCCCAACGATCAGGAGGAAACCAGAGACACAGGCAAACTTGTGTCACCCCAAAGGTACGCAGGCAGTGAATCAATGCCTACAACTGACTGAGACTCAGTGCAGACGATGATTCAGGTTTTGAAGGTTAGAGACCAGTCAGCCTGTTGGGTCTGCACTGACCACAATCCCACACAGGGCCAATTCCTGTAATCCCATATATTTACGCTGCTAATCCCGCTGACACAAAGGTCAGTTTAGCATGGCCAATCCATCTAGCCTAATTTTTGGACTATGGGAGGAAACTGAAGCACCTGGAGGAAAACCAGGCAGACGCAGGGAGTATGTACAAACTCCACACAGTGATCCGAGGCTGGAATTGAACCCAGGTCTCTAGCACTGAGACAGCAGTGCTAACCACTGCCACCATGCCACCCAGTAGAATAACACCTCTTGCTGCACGCCATTGCATCAAGGTGCTTGCAGAATCCATTTTCCAAAGACCTGGGACTTGTAAGTCCTGCATGCAGTATGTCTAAAGCCAGATTTGCAGTCATTGCAGCATTCCCCAGTTTGCGGGGCGCCTTGACTGCCTGTACATAGTCATTAAGGGCAGCCACGTACCTTCCTAGACATAATATGGAGATGCCAGCGTTGGACTGGGGTAAACATAGTAATAAGTCTCTCAACACCAGGTTAAAGTCCAACAAGTTTATTTGATAGAAACCCGGAATGCTGTTCCGAAAGCTTGTGGGTTTACTAACAAATAAACTTGTTGGACTTTAACCTGGTGTGTGAGACTCCTTCCTAGACAGGCAGGGCTTCCACTCAGTGTGCAGCTGGTATGTGACCATAATGCTAGTGTGTGTCAGACAATCAGGCAGCAGTCTTGACTCATGGATCTTGGACTCCCAGGTTCCAGAATTTTTGACTGGGAGGGATGGTTACTCGGCGGTGAGGGCTGTTCACTGAAAAGCTGGCCCATGACACATGAGAATCAACACAGCACCTGGTCCACAGCAGTGCGGTGGCACAGTGATTAGCACTGCTGCCTCGGCACCAGGGACCCCAATTCAATTCTGGCCTCGGGTAACTGTGTAGAATTTGCAAGTTTTCCCCTTGTCTGTGTGCTCCAGTTTCCTCCCACAGTTCAAAGATGTGCAGGTTAAATGGATTGGCCATGGTAAATTAGTTAGGGAGATTAGCAGAGTAAATATGTGGGGTTATAGGGATAGGGCTTGGGTAGGATGATCTGAGAGAGGGTCGGTTCAGACTTGATGAGTCAAATGTCCTTTTGTGCACTGTAGGGATTCTATAATCTGTCTCTTAATGTTTGGACAGATCTGGAGGTGTGTTACATTATTGCCCTTCACACATTTCCCTGATGGTAATGGTTTTTCTGTGCACTCCATAATATCGCCATGCGGAGAGGAGATGTTCTGGAACATAATGACATGCCTAATGGCAGCCAATACACTAAGATGAGGGGCAATGATGAATTGAGGGATCTTGGTGTGGCTCCTGCTGATGGCTCTGGCTGTGATTGTGTGGGTCGCCATGAAACCAGAGATACAGCCAAGTTTTCTCCAGTAAGTTTTGCTGCTGCAGGAGGAGTTTGATTAACTCTTTTCCCAGCGCTCAGCATAGGCTTATCACGTCAGCCATGTACGGCATGCAGATGGGCACCAAGGGCAGCCGAGCTGAATCTGGGGGAAGCTTTTCACCTTCTAGAACACCTCTCCCCTCACTCCAATTACACTAACATCAATGCATGGAAATCTGTAATAAATGTGTCACTTCTCAATGTCAAAAGTTGGGAGACATTAGAATTTTTAAAATTTCTGCCATTGATCAAGAGTGACATGGTTGGCACAGATTAGCTAAAATTTCATTGGGCTTACCTGGCCAGACTGGAAAATACGCCAATCTTCACTGTGCCTAGTCAATGTACTCGACCAGTCATTTGGTCTGGTGCCAATGGTCCTTTAAAGTGCTGGCCATGACCTTGTTCCAGGTCATGGCCCTCCAGCACTCATTGGATAGGATAACAGTCTGTAACCCACTCTTGCTGCTAATTCACAGCAATTGATACATTATCTGGCACGCACCGCTAACTGTCTTACCTGGCAGGGATGAAATTATGATCAGTCAGGACATGAGGTTAGCCCATTGCACTGGGGATGTGTTGATGCCTGCAAAAAGTAGTTTGCCTAAGTTCGGGTAGAGTTAAAAAGTCAGGATAGCTGATGAGGTTAAACTGAGGCTTTACCTGGTGCAATTTTTCAAAGCAGCCGTCTCGGCCTTTTGGCTAAGATGAGATGTTAGATCGAGCCCGGGAAGGTGTGATGACTCCTGTCAACTTGGATCTTGTTTGAGTGAGCTCAAGATGGAGTGCAAAGACTCATCTTGTCAGCATGGATCTTGTTTCCCCCTTGTGGGGACGATGAATTGGATTCAGTTTGAATTTCGTTTTCTGGATAGAATAAAAACTTAAAAGCGTAGGAAGTCATAATGCCTACCATTGGTGCACAACCACATTATCGGTTACGAGTGGTGTGCCTTTCGGTTACGAGTGGTGTGCCTCAGGGATCTGTTTTGGGGCCACTGCTGTTTGTAATTTTTATTAATGATCTGGATGAGGGTATAGTTGGGTGGATTAGTAAGTTTGCTGATGACACCAAAGTCGGAGGTGTGGTAGATTGTGAGGAAGGGTGTCATAGTTTGCAGGGTGACTTAGAAAGGTTGCAGAGCTGGGCCGCGAGGTGGCGGATGGAGTTTAATGTGGAGAAGTGTGAGGTAATTCATTTCGGTAGGAATAACAGATGTGTTGAGTATAGGGCTAACGGGAGGACTTTGAATAGTGTGGAGGAGCAGAGGGATCTAGGTGTATGTGTACATAGATCCCTGAAAGTTGGGAATCAAGTAGATAAGGTTGTTAAGAAGGCATACGGTGTCTTGGCGTTTATTGGTAGGGGGATTGAATTTAGGAGTCGCAGCGTCATGATGCAACTGTACACAACTCTGGTGCGGCCGCACTTGGAGTATTGTGTGCAGTTCTGGTCCCCACATCACAGGAAGGATGTGGAGGCTTTGGAGAGGGTGCAGAGGAGGTTTACCAGGATGTTGCCTGGTACGGAGGGGAGATCCTATGAGGAGAGACTGAGAGATTTGGGGTTGTTTTCGCTGGAAAGAAGGCGGCTAAGAGGGGACCTTATTGAAACATATAAGATGATTAGAGGTTTAGACAGGGTGGATAGTGATAGCCTTTTTCCTAGGATGGAGAAAGCTAGCACGAGGGGGCATGGCTTTAAATTAAGGGGGGGTAGTTATAGGACTGATGTCAGGGGTAGGTTCTTTACCCAGAGGGTGGTGAGGGACTGGAATGCCCTGCCAGCTGCAGTTGTAAATGCGCCTAGTTTGGGGGCGTTTAAGAGATCCGTGGATAGGTTTATGGACGAAATGGGATTGGTTTAGATTAGTGGGTTAGTGTTTTTTTTTAAAAGCTGGTCGGCGCAACATCGTGGGCCGAAGGGCCTGTTCTGCGCTGTAATGTTCTAATGTTCTAAACTCCCTGAATCTCCTATACTTCCTGTACCATTTTTACATTATTCTTGTTAACGTTCATCTGGATAAGCTTTTACTTCTTGATTTAACAAGAAATGTCTAACTTTTTAGGAAAAAAAACATGTTATTGTGAATAATTGAGTGTTTAACCCTGGAGAATTTTGATCAAGCGTTAGTGCTTTATGCCAAAGCTTTTATTGAGCTTTTAAAAGACAAGTCAGCTGAGCTTTACAATTTGAAGATGAAAGAAAATGCTAAATACTGTGCACTGTTACTTACAACGGAATTCCTGACTGGCAATGACAGACTCCGGATTGACCTCGCTCTGATATTTTTATAAAGCTGAGTTCATTGTTTGCAAACTGTGGGCAAATCTGCGAATGCAAACTGCAAAACCTCGCTTTGGGACTTAAAAACACTGGGATTTAATATAGCTTACATAACAACTGACTGTCCACGCACTTTGGTTAACTGTTGTATTGTTGTTGTTAATGGCTGTGTATCCGAAACTCCAGCAGAAGCATAAATGTGGATGCTGGAATCGGAAACAAAGAAAATGCTGGAAAATCTCAGCAGGTCTGACAGCATCTGTGGAGAGAGAATAGAGCCAACATTTCGAGTCAGGGTGACCCTTCATCTGAGCTCAATCTCTGCTGCCTCATTCACATACAGCGCACAATCTTACAGATTTCTGAAGTGTTAACGTATCAGTCTTTTGAATTTACAAAAACAGGAGGAAAATAAAGCTGCAATGATTTGCTGTACATACTGACAATGTTTAGCTCTGTTCTGTCTCTACAGATGCTGAGAGCTACAGCAGAAGTGATTTTTTTTTCGTTCCTTCTACCATTGAATAATTAGGTTTTTCATTTGGTTTTGAGGTTACTTGCTTGAATACAAAGAACTAATCTACAATTGAAAACTCATTAGTTTCTCACCGATACCGTGATCATGATCAGCTCGGGCATCACCGTGGCAGTGTTTGGCACTGCTGCCTCACAGCACCAATCCAGGTTCAATTACAGCCTTGGGTTACTATCTGTGTGGAGTTTGCATATTCTCTCTGTATTTACGTGGGCTTCCTCTCTGTCCAAAGATGTGCAGGTTAGTTGGATTGGCCATGCTAAATTGCTTCTTAGCGTCAGGGGAAATTAATGCAGTGTTAACGTAAGCTTACTTGAGACACCAATAAATAAACTTTAAAACTTAAAAACAAATACATGGGATTATGGGGGTAGGGCCTGGATGGGATTATTGTCGGTGCAGGCGCGATGACTAAATGGCAGCCTCCTGCATTGTAGGAATTCTATGAAATGGGCAAGTCAGTCCAGTCAAAGTTGTTAACTAATGCAGCAAAGTATTTACAATGGAGAATCCATTAGGAGATTTGTATGAAGTTGAATACAATTAGGCTAGTGGAAAATTGTGATGTGTGAAGTATTAAATTTGTTGAATTGAATGTGCAACGAACAGAACTGAATTAGCAAAGGAGAATTAGCTGGGAACAACAGCAGGCACTGGACTTGATGTTCAGATAATGCAGGAAGCAATTGAGACAGTTTCAGTACTGAGATATAAAATAAAGCCAGTGCAGTAAAGTAAACAGTTATCGGAAGTCATACCAGCTTTCGCAATTGTGGCCAAGTGGCACTCTGTCTGATGTGGTCTTTCTAGATTTTCAGAAGGCGTTTGACAAAGTGCCTCACAAGAGTTTATTGCAGAAGGTCGAGGGACATGGAGTTGGGGGTAGGGTGTTAGCGTGGATAGAGGATTGGTTGTCAAATAGGAGGCAGAGAGTGGGGGTCAACGGGTGCTATTCGGATTGGCGGATGGTGACTAGTGGAGTGCCCCAGGGGTCGGTGCTGGGGCCTCAGCTTTTTACCATTTATATAGATGATCTGGAGGAGGGAACCGAGTGTAGAGTGTCGAAATTTGCTGATGACACCAAGATTGGGGGAACGGCAAATTGTGCGGAGGGTGTGGAGAGTCTGCAGAAGGATCTAGATAGGCTGGGCGAATGGGCCAGGAAATGGCAAATGGAATTTAATGTTGGCAAGTGTGAGGTGGTCCACTTTGGCAGGAAGAATGGTAGGAAGGACTATTACTTACGGGGCGAAAAACTGCAGCAGGCGACGGTGCAGAGGGACCTCGGGGTCCTTGTGCATGAGTCGCAAAAACCCAGCTTGCAGGTGCAACAGGTGGTCAGGAAGGCGAATGGGATGCTGGCCTTCATAGCGAGGGGGATTGAATATAAAAGTAGGGAGGTCTTGCTGCAGCTGTATAGGGCATTGGTGAGGCCGCAACTGGAGTACTGTGTGCATTTTTGGGCGCCGCACCTGCGCAAAGATATTTTGGCCTTGGAGGGAGTGCAGAGGAGGTTTACTAGGCTGATACCGGAGTTGAGGGGGTTGAGCTATGAGGAGAGGCTGAATAAACTGGGCTTGTACTCGTTAGAGTTTAGAAGAATGAGAGGAGATCTCATTGAGACGTATAAGATGATGAATGGGATGGATAGGATAGAGGTGGAAAGACTCTTCCTTCTCAGAAAAGACAATAGGATTAGGGGGCACAGCCTCAAGATAAAAGGGGGGCGGTTTAGAACGGAGTTGAGGAGGAACTTCTTCACTCAAAGGGTGGTGAATCTCTGGAATTCTCTGCCCGTTGAAGTGGTGGAGGCTGCCTCGCTAAACATTTTTAAGACGCGGGTTGATGTGTTTTTGATAGGAGAGGGGATTAAGGGTTATGGGGAGAGGGCGGGAAAGTGGAACTGAGCAGCGACAGATCAGCCATGATCTTATTGAATGGTGGGGCAGGCTCGAAGGGCTGGATGGCCTACTCCTGCTCCTATTTCTTATGTTCTTATGAGTTTCGTGTCAGTGCCAGGCTCTTTGGTTTCATTTGAACATTGAAAATGTTGTGTGTGAATTGGAAACTGACTTGGAATCCATACTTCAGCAATATGAAGGTATTGGAGAGAATATAGTGGAGATTCACAAGAATAATTCCAGGAATAAATGACTGGAACTATGAGGTTAGATTGGTGAGGTGCTGGGACTGTTTTCCTTGGTGAAAAAGAGGCTGAGAATAGGCTTGATGCAGACATTCAAGATCCTGGGGTGTGGGGGGGCGTTGTGGACAGGGTAAACAAACACTTCCCTCTTAAAAGTTCATTAAAAGCTTGAGGGCACAGATTCAAAAAGAGTAGAAGTGATGCGAGGAAATATAGTTTCACCCATAGGGTGGTTGGAGTCAGGAACAAACTTCCTGAAAGAATGGTGGAGGCAGGTTTGATTAAGCTATTCAAAAGCAAATTGGATTGCTGTCTGAAAAGAGAGAATGTGCAGAGTTACGGGGGTAAGGCAGAGGAGAGTGGGATAAGGTAGAATGTTCTTTCAGCCAGTCAGTGCAGACTTGATGGGCCAAATGGCCTCCTACTGCACTAAGGATTGTGTGAATCTGAATGAGCGTTTCTGAATCAGAGCTTCACTACTTGATCCTCACAAGTGCACAATTTGGGTTTGACTCCCAATTTTGAATTTTGTCTGTATTGACAGTGTAATTGCAGCATTCATACATAGCAAATCTCATGCTCTAGTTAAATTTGAATGCAACCTTCAGACTTCTTTTTGTTGTTCTGTTTTTGTGAGGCTCGTGGAAAAGTGGCAGAAATTGTCGAGAAGCGTGGTGATTCATAATTTATTGGGATTTTTTTGGCCGTGTGTTTCTGGCTGACATACCCACGAATTGTGATGCAGAGTGACATCAACAGCATGTGTTCAATTCCTGCACTGGCTGAGATTATTCAGCATGGTGGCACTGTCAGCGCCAGGGACCTGCGTTTCATTCTTAGCTCGGGTCACTGTCTGTGTGGAGCCTGCATGTTCTCCCTATATCTGTGTGGGTTTCCTCCCAGTACTCCAATTTCCTCCCACAGTCCAAAAGATGTGCTGGGTAGGTGCACTGGCCACGCTAAATTCTCCCTCAGTGTACCTGAACATGCGCCAGAGTGTGGCAACTAGGGGATTTTCACAGTAACTCTGTTGCAGTGTTAATGTAAGCCTACTTGTGACCAATAAATAAGTAGACTTTTATTCATGAAGGCCCCACCTTCTCAATTTTGCCCCTCACTTGAGGTGTGGTAATCCTTGGGTAAAAATCGCCAACAATCAGCCATTCCCCTCAAAGGAGACAGCAGCTTATGGTCATCTGGGAGTATGGAAACCTTACCATGTCCATGAATAATGGCAGGTTTCATTAAACTCCATTTACTTTGACATATTGATTTGTTTGTCGAAACTCATGGATAAACATGCAACTGGAGTTGTTAGAAAGAATGTAGTTCTTTTAAAGAATTTCTTTGAGTTATTTTGTGTTTCAGTTAGCCTTCCCTTGATGAATTGAAAGGCTGAATAGCAACTCAAAGTAGCTTCCAATTCCCAGTGGCAAAAGATCTTGAATTTAATTTGCAGTGAGGAGTTAAGGCTGCTGTGTGCTACATTTGCCCCATGTTGAAATCCTGTGTATTAAGATGAGATGATGGGAGAAAGCAAAATAATGAATGGTTTCTAAAAAACTGCAGCATATTTGAAAAATATGTCTTAAGGTGGCAGAGAGATCATGTATGAAGCATCTATTTGCCTTGCTAATTCATCAAGGAAAGGCCAGCTGAAGCACCAAATAATTTACGTAAACATTGAGAAACAACTTAGAAGGGAAATAAAAAAGAATTGGGACTCATGTCCCACTTCAGTAGGAAGCTGTGATGCTTGACCTAATAACTGATAAATGCTTGTATTGCAAGCCTCCAATTTACACAAAATAGGTATTGCTGAAAGGAGGACAATGCTAACCACCCTTTCAAAGCTTTCAAATACAATTTTTTGAAAATAAATTGTTAAATTTGTTACTCCAATGCGAGTAGGATATAGCTGTGTAAAGGTTTTTGGAAACCATGACCAGTTATTTGTAAATAGCGAGGAGGAAAGCCTAGATTACAGGGTGATATAGATGATGAAGTGGGAAGTCTCTAATTAGTCAATAAGGTTTTTAGACGGTATACATTTAGACACTGACAAGGCTACCAGTAAAGAGTTAAATGATTCTTGAAACAGGTTAATGAGACAAATAGTTTACACGTGTAAGCTGTTAGAGAATTAAACGACTAATTGTGAATTTAAAACATATTGGTAATTTAAATGTATTTTAAGTTTGTATGAATCATTGTTCACTTCAGCCAAAAGCAGGTTACTGCATAGTGTGATGGTAAAGGTGAAGAGTTCAGAGCCAAAGGCCTGGGAACCCTGTAGTTGGTGAAATTTGTATCTGATGAGGGAACACATCTTGCAAGATGATGAATAGCTTCATTCATTGTTTAGACTCAGGATAAGGATGTGCCTGGACGTAGGATCATATGTTTATCCAGGTTGGCAATGATCTGGTGGGAATGCCCTGTAGCAGGGGTAACCTGGCAACCAGGAAGTGATTTTAGGCAAAATAGGAGTTAGCATTTGGATTTAAATGGACAAATGAGATATCGTTATGCTGGATGATAAAAATGCAATTAGCTGAAGTGTATGTGAGGGATTATTATTGATGTATGTTTACTGAATGCAATTGATTTTAAACTAATGTAAGGCAGAAATAATTTATCAAAAAACTCTTGATCTGTTTTTGATTGTATACGTCAGGTTCATTGGAGAGGTTCTGTCACTCTTTCTCTGAGCTACCTAACCCTATTGGTGATCTCCGAGGTGTTGTTTGCTGTGTTTTGGTTTGAATAAATGCTGCATCTTTATACAGAGTTATCTGCCTCATGCGTTTTGTATGTCTATAGTTAAGGACAGTATCGGCCATCTCAATTTACCTCAACAGATGGGTAGAAAGGTGGCAAATGGAACTTAACCCTGAAAAGTGAGAGGTGATATATTTTGGGAATACTAACAAGACAAGGGAATAGACAATGAATGTAGCATGGTAGGAGGTCCAAAGAGACCTTGGGTGCATGTCCAAAGATCCCTAAAGGCAGCAGGACTGGGTGATAAGATGGTTAAGACGACATATGGGATACTTGCCCTTATTGGCTACAGAGGTTATGGTGGAACTGTATGAAATGCTCATTAGGTCACAGCTAGAGTACTGTGTGCCGTTCTGGTTGTCACACTTTAAAGAAGGATGTGATTGCACTAGAAAAGGTCCAGAGGAGATTCAGCAGGCTGTTGCCTATGGGGCAGCATTTCAGCTATGAAGAGAGGCTGATTAAGCTGCGGTTGCTTTCCTTAGAGCAGGAAAGGGTCAAGAAAGACTTGATTGAAGTGTACAAAATTGAGGGACATAGAAAATACCTTCTTCCCTTCGTGGAGGGATCAATAACCAGGGCATACATTTAATGAGGAAAATTAGAGGGAATTTGAGGTGAGGTGTGAGGACGATGCAGAGATACTTCAGCGTGATTTGGATAGGCTGAGTGTGTGGGCATTAAGCATGGCAGATGCAGTATAATGTGGATAAATGTGAGGTTGTCTACTTTGGTAACAATAATAGGAAGACAGATTATTACATGGGTGAATGGGTGAAACTTGACAGAGGTGGATACTTAATGAGACCCTGATGTCCTCATGCATCAGTCGCTGAAAGTAAGCATGCAGGTACAGCAGGCAGTAAAGAAGGCAAATGGTATGTTGGCTTCATAGCAAGAGGATTTGAGTATAGGGATGGGGATGTTTTGCTGCAATCGTATAAGGCATTGATGAGGCCACACCTAGAGTATTGTGTGCAGTTTTAGTGTCCTTATCTGAGGAAGGATGTCCTTGCTACAGAGGAATACAGTGAAGGCTTACCAGCTTGATTGCTGGGATGGCAGGTCTGTCATATGAGGAGAGATTTTGTTGGTTAGGATTATATTCACTGGAGTTTAGAAGAGTGAGTTGGGATTTCATAGAAACGTATAAAATTCTAACAAGTTTAGACAGGGTAGATTCAGAAAGAATATTCCCAATGGTGGGAGAATCCAGAATTAGGGGGTCATAGTTTGAGGATAAGGGGTAAATCTCTTAGAATTGAGGTGAGGAGAGGTTTCTTCACCCAGAGGGTGGTGAGTGTGTGGAATTCACTACCACTCAAAGTAGTTGAGGCAATATGTCTGTTTTCAAGAAGAAATTAGATATCGCTCGAGGAGTTAAAGGAATCAAGGGACATGAAGGAAGGAGTCTCAGGGTATTGAATTTGATGATCAGCCATGATCAAAATGAATGGCAGAGCAGGTTCGAAGAGCCGAATGGCCAACTCCTTCTAATTTCTGTGCTTCTATGCTTCAAAATCCTGGAGGGTAAATTTTCTGGTCCTGCTCGCAACAGGAATTGTAGTAGGCGGGACAAAGTTTGGCAGAACATTTAGAGGCCACTTGACCAATGGCTGGAATTTCTGGTCCTGGGGCGCATGGGGCCAGAAAATCCCACCTTGTGACTGTTCAATATCAGGTTACTTGCAGATATCGTGGAATCATATAGTCCCTAGAGTGCAGATGGAGACCCACTGTGTCTACACCAAAAGACATTGATTAAATTTTTTTGCGCTAAACCTATTTCCAATTTCATTAGCAAGTTGGCACTCTTAGATGCATCAAGGGGGATTTTTAAAGCAAAATCTAAAAGAAATTGCATTCGCTGGATTTTTCTGGTTCATAGTTTGATATGCAGGTGAGCTGAGCCGCAACCTGGAGAAAAGAATCAGTCCTCAAATCTTGTGGGTGGCATGCTGGGACAGTGATTAACACTGCTGCATCAGTGCCAGCGACCTGGGTTCAATTCCAGCCTCAGGTGTGGAGTTTTCACATTCTCCCCACGTCTGTTTGAGTTTCCTCCCACACTCCAAAGATGTGCAGGTTAGGTTGATTGGCTGTGCTAAGCTTTCCCTTACTGTCAGGGGGATTAGGAGGGTAAATACATGGGGTTGCAGGGAGAGGGCTTGGGTGGGATTGTTGTCGAAGCAGGTGCAGTGGGCCAAATGGCCTACTTCTGTACAGTCGGGATTCTATGATTCTAGTGCCAATTTGGACTCAGGTGGTTAGTTATGCTCAAAACAAACTTTCCCACAGCATTTGCTGATCCCAACCTGAATCCAATCAAACAGTTTCAATACATTTAACTAAGAAGGGTACAATAGTGATCAGAGCTTTAAGGCGCTCTGGCACAACTATCAAATTTAACACTAAAATAAGATAAAAATACTTTGCATACTGGAAATCTGAAATAAAACCCGGAATACTGAAAGAACTCAGGTCTGGCAGCATCTGTGGAGAGCGAAACAGAGTTAATGTACCAAGTCTGTGTGGCTGTTTTTTTCACATTATTTTCATTTCCAAAGAAGAGTCATACAGACATTAAATGCTCATTTTCTCCCTCTGGACCTGCTGAGGCTTTCCAGCATTTTCTGTTTTTATATCGCATTTAACTGTTAGCTGGACACACAATTCACAAAATTTCACAAACCTGGATGTGGCTTGGCTCCTTTCTCTTGACCTTTTTAATGGCAACCCAGAGCAGACTGTTTTGTAGTAAGTGTATTAATTGCAGCTGGATTTCAGATGCTGGCTTTTGAACAGTTTGTCATGAGATTGAACTAACAACCTCTTCAAACTCAAAGGAAAACTAAAATATTTTTTGTGGTTTGGCCTCTCATTGGCCTGCCAGTTATTAATCATTTTATCTTTTGGTTACTGGCCGTGAGTGAACAGTGCCGTGTGTGTCACAGAGCCTTCGCAATGGTGATGGTGCATTGAGCAAAGGAAGCAAAAAAGAAGGCACCTTGAAGGCAGTTGTGAGGGAAGTGGTCACTATTAAAGTCCAAGTGAAATGTCTTTGCTGAGAGAATAGTCAGAACATGGAACTTGCTGAAGGTGAATAATGAGGCTGTCTCAATCTTGCTCCTTGCCTGAAGTTTGACCCTCAGGTTAAATCGCCCAAGTCAGTTCTCGTCCAGAAAAGGATAGAGCAGCTTATAGTCATTTGGGACTATACCTTCAGTATACGCTACACAATGTACGCAGAACAGGCCACTCAAGCCGACTGATCTACGCTGTTTATGCTCCATGTGAATTTCCCTTTGTACCATTTCATTCCACCATTTCGGTATATCGCTCTATCCTTCTCCTCCTTGTGCTTATCAAGCTCATCCTTTAATATTATCTACAATAATAATAGTATTATTGTAGTAATATTGTATACATTAATAATATATTAATAGTATTAGTCACCTTGATTACACCCTGCAACGAATTCCACTTTCTAACTATTCGCTAGGTAAAGACCTTTCTCTTGGACAGTAATAGTGACTGTTCGTATTTATGACACTCGGGAACTGAGTGTATGGTGTCGAAATTTGCTGATGACACCAAGATTGGTGGAACGGCAAATTGTGCGAAGGGTGTGGAGAGTCTACAGAAGGATCTAGATAGGCTGGGCGAATGGGCCAGGAAATGGCAAATGGAAATTAATGTTGGCAAGTGCGAGGTGGTCCACTTTGGTAGGAAGGATTATTACTTACGTGGCGAAAAACTGCAGCAGGCGACGGTGCAGAGGGACCTCGGGGTCCTTGTGCATGAGTCGCAAAAACCCAGCTTGCAGGTGCAGCAGGTGGTCAGGAAGGCGAATGGGATGCTGGCCTTCATAGTGAGGGGGATTGAATATAAAAGTAGGGAGGTCTTGCTGCAGCTGTATAGGGCATTGGTGAGGCCGCAGCTGGAGTACTGTGTGCAGTTTTGGGCGCCGTACTTACGCAAGGATATTTTGGCCTTGGAGGGAGTGCAGAGGAGGTTTACTAGGCTGCTGCCGGAGTTGAGGGGGTTGAGCTATGAGGAGAGGCTGAATAAACTAGGCTTGTACTCGTTAGAGTTTAGAAGAATGAGGGGAGATCTCATTGAGACGTATAAGATGATGAATGGGATGGACAGGATAGAGGTGGAGAGACTCTTCCTGCTCAGAAAGGACAGTAGGACTAGGGGGCACAGCCTCAAGATAAAGGGGGGGGGCGCGGTTTAGAACGGAGTTGAGGAAGAATTTCTTCACTCAAAGGGTGGTGAATCTCTGGAATTCTCTGCCCGTTGAAGTGGTGGAGGCTACCTCGCTAAATATTTTTAAGAAGCGGGTTGATGGGTTTTTGATAAGACAGGGGATTAAGGGTTATGGGGAGAGGGCAGGAATGTGGAACTGAGCCACGACAGATCAGCCATGATCTTATTGAATGGCGGGGCGGGCTCGAAGGGCTAGATGGCCTACTCCTGCTCCTATTTCTTATGTTCACTCCTGGGGCATGATCTTGGTGAGCCGGTCAGATTGCATGCGGAACCAGAAATCGGGCTTGCGCCAGTTTTGCACCGCCTGCAGTGTAACTGGCACTCTTTGCCAGTGGAAAGGACGTGAAGCCCATTTGAATGTTAAAGCCACCATTAGCATGACAGTAACATTATTTGCACTGGCGTTTATGGCCTCATCTACACTTACTACGGAACGTCTGAAATGTGGAGTTTTTTCAAGAAGCAGCTACTGTGGGTCTGTGATAGGTATGTCCCTGTCAGGCAAGGAGGAATTGGTAGGGCTAGGGAACCGTGGTGCACAAAAAAAAGTTGATTTGTTGGTTAGGAAGAAGAAGGAGGCTTATGTTCGGATGAGGCTTGAGGGCTCGGGTAGTGCAGTAGAAAGCTTTAGATTGGCTAGGAGGGAGTTGAAGAGGGAGTTAAGAAGGGCTAGAAGAGGGCATGAGATGACTTTGGCTGATAGGATTAAGGAGAATCCTAAGGCGTTCTATAGGTATGTCAAGAACAGAAGGTTGGTTAGGGCAAGATTAGGGCCAGTTACAGACAGTAGGGGGAAGTTGTGTGTGGAACCGGAAGAGATTGGAGAGGCATTGAACCATTATTTCTCTTCGGTGTTCACGCAGGACGATATGAATGTAGCTGAGGAGGTCACTGGGGTGAAGGGGTGTAAAATAGAAAGTATTGTAGTTGATACAGAGGATGTGTTGGATATTCTAGATGGGTTGAAAACAGATAAGTCCCCTGGTCCGGACAGGATTTACCCTAGGATTCTATGGGAGGCAAGAGAGGTGATTGCAGAGCCACTGGCTCTGATCTTCAGGTCGTCGTTGGTCTCTGGTATAGTACCGGAAGATTGGAGGACAGTGAATGTTGTCCCATTGTTTAAGAAGGGGAGCAGAGACTTCCCTGGGAATTACAGACCAGTGAGTCTTACTTCTGTAGTGGGTAAGGTTTTAGAAAGAATTATTAGGGATAGGATTTATAGTTATTTGGAGAGTAATGAATTGATTAGAGATAGTCAGCATGGTTTTGTAGCGGGAAGGTCGTGCCTTACTAACCTTATTGAGTTCTTTGAGAAGGTGACCAAAGAGGTGGATAGGGGTAAGGCAGTAGATGTGGTATATATGGATTTTAGTAAGGCGTTTGATAAGGTTCACCATGGTATGCTTCTGCAGAAAATGCAGATGTATGGGATTGGTGGTAATTTAGGTACTTGGATCAGGAATTGGTTAGCAGATAGGAGACAGAGGGTGGTGGTTGATGGTAATTATTCATCATGGAGTTCGGTTACGAGTGGTGTGCCTCAGGGATCTGTTTTGGGGCCACTGCTGTTTGTAATCTTTATTAATGATCTGGATGAGGGTATAGTTGGGTGGATTAGTAAGTTTGCTGATGACACCAAAGTCGGAGGTGTGGTAGATTGTGAGGAAGGGTGTCGAAGTTTGCAGGGTGACTTGGACAGGTTGCAGAGCTGGGCCGCGAGGTGGCGGATGGAGTTTAATGCGGAGAAGTGTGAGGTAATTCATTTCGGTAGGAATAACAGATGTGTTGAGTATAGGGCTAACGGGAGGACTTTGAATAGAGTGGAGGAGCAGAGGGATCTAGGTGTATGTGTACATAGATCCCTGAAAGTTGGGAATCAAGTAGATAAGGTTGTTAAGAAGGCGTACGGTGTCTTGGCGTTTATTGGTAGGGGGATTGAATTTAGGAGTCGCAGCGTCATGTTGCAACTGTACACAACTCTGGTGCGGCCGCACTTGGAGTACTGTGTGCAGTTCTGGTCCCCACATTACAGGAAGGATGTGGAGGCTTTGGAGAGGGTGCAGAGGAGGTTTACCAGGATGTTGCCTGGTATGCAGGGGAGGTCCTATGAGGAGAGACTGAGGGATTTGGGGTTGTTTTCATTGGAAAGAAGGCGGCTAAGAGGGGATCTTATAGAAACATATAAGATGATTAGAGGTTTAGATAGGGTGGATGGTGATAGCCTGTTTCCTCGGATGGAGAAATCTAGCACGAGGGGGCATGGCTTTAAATTAAGGGGGGGTAGTTATAGGACGGATGTCAGGGGCAGGTTCTTTACCCAGAGGGTGGTGAGGGACTGGAATGCCCTGCCTGCTGCAGTTGTAAATGCGCCTAGTTTGGGGGCGTTTAAGAGATTGGTGGATAGGTTTATGGATGAAAAGGGATTGGTTTAGATTAGAGGGTCAATGTTTTGTTTTTAAAAATAAGACTGGTCGGCGCAACATTGTGGGCCGAAGGGCCTGTTCCGCGCTGTAATGTTCTATGTTCTATGTTCTACTACCTCTCCGGTTGGATCTCTCAAAGCAAGGATCACTCTTAATCCCCCACCATAGGGACCAGTTGTGATGGCCATGCCAGGGGAATCAGAGACAATTGAAGCACTTGGGTGGTTGGAGAACATAGCTGGACAGTACCATTAGATAGTACCTCCTTGGCTATGCCCATCTGGCACCCTGGCACTGCCTGGTTGGACAATGTAAGTCTGCTGAGGCATTGCCTAAGTGGAGGTGGGGCCTGAGTGGGAGCAGGCCTGTAGGTGTGGAGCTTCAGCCAGACCAAACAAGTGCTCTGAAGCTGGCTTCACTGGCAAGCTTAAGCTCTACCTCTTTAACTTCTACTGTCAAAAAAAGTGACAGAGCGTGGGAAGATTTCATTGCCGAAGTTGCTCAAAAATCTGGCCTGAAACACCTATTTTCAGACCCTTTTTGACGCATAGAATTTTTTTCTATATGATTGCACCCCTAGTTTCAATTCACCTACAAATGGGAATATTTTCTGGATATGCTATCAAAACCAATCATAGTGTTTAGGATTCTTCTGTCACCTCATAAACCTCTCTTTCCTAACCTGTTCAGATTTTACTGAAAGTATTTCTACCCTCTCCATCTGGTGTCATCCTTATAAATCTTTACTGCACTTTCTCCAGTGCCCCTCTATCCTAGAATTGGAATGAGACCCGTGTTCACAGCACTCCAAGTGTGGTCTAACCAAGTTACTGTTCAAGTTTTTCAGTTCTATCCTTAGAGCTAATTCCAGTGTTGCACTTTTTGTAATATCTGATACTGTCAATTTAGGCTACAATTTTACTGAGTCATGCTCAATTAGTAACTCTGAAATTGAATTTAAAGTTTATTTATTAGTATCATGAGTAGGCTTTCACTGACACTGCAGTGAAGCTACTGTGAAAATCCTCTAGTTGCTGCGCCTGTCTGAGTACAGTGAGGATGAATTTAGCATGGCCAATCCACCTAACCAGCAAGTCTTTCAGACTATGGGAGGAAACCGGAGCATCTGGAGAAAACTCTCTCAGACACAGGGAGAATGTGCAGAGTCTGCACAGACGGTGACCAAAGCTGGGAATCGAACGCAGATC
This sequence comes from Carcharhinus amblyrhynchos, assembly GCF_965287045.1. Taxonomy (NCBI): domain Eukaryota; kingdom Metazoa; phylum Chordata; class Chondrichthyes; order Carcharhiniformes; family Carcharhinidae; genus Carcharhinus; species Carcharhinus amblyrhynchos. The sequence continues at coordinate 47,912,420 of NC_137345.1, forward strand.
CCTGGCACTGAGACACACAGTGCTAACCACTGTGCCATCTCCACGCTTGGAAATGTACAGATGATGATATCAGTTTCCTGGCTATATAGTTCACTAAGTGAAAATCAAGGTGATAAAATACTACGAGTCAGCCATTTGTTTCTCCAGGCACGTGAACATGGCCAATGGCAGATGAGTTCAGAATTAATTGTTGCAATCACCAATAACCATCTCTTTCCCAAAAAACATGTGTGCACAAAATTCACCTTTGCACTTCACTGGAGAAGCAAGATGTTATTCTCTTGAAAGTATGGATTCTTGTTTTTCTTCTTGCTGAAGGCAAGTGCTTCATTAGATCAGTGTCAACTTGTCTCTTATTTCATACAAGGATACAAATATTCATCATCTTGGAGATGATTTATCGTTATAGTGATTGCTAAACCTGTAATGGCATCTTTTAATTTTGCTTTGCAATTTTATTGGTAGATATTGAGTATAGTACAATCTCAATTAATCCAAATGCAAAACACTCATTATCCAATTCTTTGCTTTTATTCATTTTGGGCTAAAAATGAACACAAGTACTAACATCTCATTGAAACTAGACAGTGTTGTTTCTTCACCGCGTGTGGCTCTGTTGTAATGCGTGTACACGGCCACACCATGTTTTCCTGTGATTGATGTCCTGAAGTCAAGGAGTAGTAAAGTACTGTGTCCACAACACTTTAGAGAAATTGCTTTTAGGCTGAATTGTTTTAATGTCCAAAGCAGCGAAAAATGCACCAAGCAATGTCAGCAAACGAACAGCACTGGAAAGGTGGCCACAGTCCCCTCGGAATTCAAAACGCCCCTTTCGACCATATCGCTTTTATAAATTTCCACGTTCATAGCTGCTGCAGATGACACAGTGGTGTTTGCTAACGTGTAATAAGGCAGTGAAATGTCAGATATATCAGCGGCTTCAATGGCTAGAAGTCCCCACTGTATTCACTTTTTCTATTTTATTCACGTCGCTCTACTCATTTACTTCTCCCTGATGGTTTTGGTTAGCGCTAGCCGAAACTAATTGGCTTTCAGTCAACATCATAGAATTCCTACAATACGGGAGGTGGCCATTTGGCCCAATCTGACAGAGTATCTTACCCAAGCCCCATCCCCATAACCTCAAGTATTTACCCTGCTAGTCCCCCTGACAGTAATGAGCAATTTAGCATGGCTAATCAACCTAACCTGCACTTCTTTGGACTCGAAGGAAACTGGAGCACCCGGAGGAAACCCATGCAGACACAAGGAGAACGTGCAAACTCCACATAGACAGTGACCCGAGGCTGGAATTTAACCCGTGCCTCTGGAGCTGTGAGGCAGCAATGCTAACCGAACCACTATCAAGTGACATAGCATTATGCTTTCTTTTATCTGCATTGTAACAGCATATCTCAATTATAATGGGGTTAACAAATGAAAGAACCTCAAATGATTCAAAAGAAGCCAATGCTTTTTCTGTGCTGGTGCAAAGAGTACTTGTATCCTTCAAATATGGAAATTGTTTCAGGCAGATTTAGCTGTGCAGATTCTGATATTTATAGATTACCTCCTATGAATGTTTCTGGTAAAGAACAAAATCATTCCATTTGGGATTTAAGAGCAGTAAAGGTGTGTAGTGTTTACAATGGTGCAGTATAGTAATAACAAGTTTTCTTTTCATGCACTTAGATTACACAATTCCTTGAGGAGACATGTGTAACATCAACCGAGTGTTTTGGGAACAGCTCAGTTTATCTTGATGCTACTCAACAGCTGATCCAACTTTAAAATAACTGGTTAAATTTAAGATATGACTTGTGATGGTTTGGTTGGTAGCTGGAAAGACTGGGAAGTTGCTCGCAGACTTTTCTGGGGTTTGAATGTGTTCAGCTTCCAGCAGGAAGTCTGCATTAAACTCATTGCTGGGGTGTACAACTTGAAACCTTGTCGGTTATAAACAAGGAATCATTAAAGTCTCTGCAGCACAGGAGGAGGCCTTTTGGCCCATCAAGGCTGCACCAATGATGATCCCACCCCAGGCCCGATCCCCATAACCTCAAGTATTTACCCCCTGACAGTAAGGGGCGATTTAGCATAGCCAATTAACCAAACCTGCAAATCTTTGGTTTCTGGGAGGAAACTGGAGCGTCAGGAGAAAACCCATGCAGACAATGGGAGAATGTGCAAACTCCACACAGTCACCCAATTTTGCAATTGAACCTGGGTCCCTGGCGCTGAGGCAGTAGTGCTAACCACTGTTCTCCCACTCTGTCCACTGTACCGCCCTTGCTGGAAAGGTCCCTTTGCCCATCCCGAATTACCCATGAACTGAGTGGCTTGCTAGGCCATTTCAGGAGGTAATTAAGAGTCAGTCACATCACTGTGCATCTAACGGAGTCACATGTAGAATGTAAATGCAATGTTAGTTTGAGAACCCTTACACCTTGGTAAGTTCTCAATCCCTGCTCAGTTTGTGCACTGACTTACTAGTTTATTTTGTACACTTGTACATTAGTTGATGGAACTGTGCACTCATTCTGTGAATTATTGAATTTTTCTAAGATTGACTAAAGCCTGTACTCCTGAACATACCTAGTAGATTAGTGTCATTATGTTGGTCTTTGAATTCCACTGTCTTTAGTATTTCAGTGGAATTCTCCAAAGCCACCGCCAGCATGTTTAATGTCAGGAGAATGGGGCAGGAGATTCAAATTGTTTTCACGTAGTGTGAATTTACAACAGGATCTTCCACTGGTACCTGCCGTGCAGGTTGAAAAACCCATCACTAGAGGCTGGCATGAACCTTATTTGCATCCCATTAATGAACATAACATAAGAAATAGGAGCAGGAGTAGGCCATCTAGCCCTTCGAGCCTGCCCCACCATTCAATAAGATCATGGCTGATCTGTCGTGGCTCAGTTCCACTTTCCCGCCCTCTCCCCATAACCCTTAATCCCCTCTCTTATCAAAAACCCAACAACCCGCGTCTTAAAAATATTTAGCGAGGCAGCCTCCACCACTTCAACAGGCAGAGAATTCCAGAGATTCACCACCCTTTGAGTGAAGAAGTTCCTCCTCAACTCCGTTCTAAACCGCCCCCCCCTTTATCTTGAGGCTGTGCCCCCTAGCCCTACTATCCTTTGACCCAGGATGTTGATAGAAGGGGATTCAGTAATGACAGAAATCATAGAATCCCTACAGTACAGGAGGAGGCCATTCGGCCCAATGAGCCTGCAGTGACAATAATCGCCCCCTTTCCCCACAAGCCCCATCCCTGTAACCCCACATATTTATCCCACTAATCTCTCTAACCTATGCATCCCGGGACATTAAGGAGGAATTTAGCATGGCCGATCCATCTAACCCACACACCTTTCAGGTGTGGGAGGAAACTGGAGCATCCGGAGGAAACCCACACAGACATGGGAAGAATGTGCAAACTCCACACAGACAGTGACCCAAGTCAGGAATGGAATCCGGGTCCCTGAAACTGTGAGGCAGCAGTGCTAACCTCTGTGCCACCCAATATGTAATGCCATTGAGTATCATGTTGTTAAATTCTTTCTTACTGGAGATGGTCATTGCTTGGAATTTAAGCAGCAAATAACATTTGAGCCACACATCATCCCAAGCCTGAATGTTGTTCGGATCTTGCTACATGTGGGCATTGGACTGCTTTGTTGTTTGAGGTGTTGCAAATGGAACTGAATACTGAACAAACAACCCCACTTCTAACCTTAAAATAGAGGGAAGGTCATTGAACGGGGTGAAGATGCTTGGACCCGTGACACTGCCCTGAGACCTGGGACTGAGATGCTTGGCTTCCAAAAACCGCTCCATCTTTCTTTGTGCAAGATATGATTCTGGACAGCGCAAAGTTTTCCACCTGATACCCACTGACTTGAATTTTGCCAGGACTCCTGGATGCTGTACCTCTGTCAAATACTATCTTGTTGTTAAAGGTAGTCACTACCTCATCTTTGGGGTTCAACTCTTGTGAACGTAGTTGGACCAAGGCTGTAATGAGGTCTGGAGCTGAGTGGCCCAGATGGATCAAAAGCAGCCTCAGTGAGTAGGTGATTAAGTGCTGGGTAATCGCTCTGTCAATAATATAGTTTGCTGATGATTGAAAATACACTGATGGGGCGGTGATAGGCAGGATTGGATTTATCTTGATTTTTGCGTTCAGGACATCTTGGGCAGTTTTCCACATTTTTGGATAGATGCCAGTGTCGTAGTGAGACTGGAACAGCTTTGCTAGTTACACAATTTGTTTTGATGCACAAGTCCTCAACATTAATGCTGGGATGTTATTGGGAAGTGTCGCCTTTGCTGTATTTAGTACACTTAGCTATTTGTACATGTGGACACCAAAGTAATGGAAAATATCAGTGGGAACTATGCACATATGTACCAATTTTAATGTGTTGTTGATTGTGTAAGATAATGTTCATAACACAGAACCACTGTTTACACCCTCTCGCCAGCTTCTCTGCCCACATGCCCACCTGAATCCAGAGGGAAAAAACCCATTAACCATTACTTTTCTGGCATCCTATTCAGGTTATCACACAGCTTTTTTTAATACCATGTGCTTAATGTTAACAAGCTACCTATGTGACATCCCATTTAAAAAATCCATGCGAATAATATTATATGATTTCTTTGTTAATACAATCCATTCTTCCCTTTGGGGACTATTTTGAGTACATCAGCCACACTTGTTTTTTTCATACATCCAGCCTGTTGTTCTGCATTGACTTTTGTCCTTTATAATGGGCTCTACCAATTACAGTAAGAAATCTTACTCTGCTTACCCCAGTCCAACGCTGGCATCTCCACATCATCTCTGCCAGTTACTCAGACTGCTAGGTTGAAATTTTGATAATTCCCGGATGATTCTTTTCTCAATTTCTAAATAACAACGTTTGACTCTTAATTCTCCAGTTATCTGGAGCCTGTTTATCTCAGGATATTTCAAAGATCACGTTCAAAGGCTCCTCTTTTGACTGTTGAAGCTTCCATGACGTAGGTGATCAACACCCAGTGAAATGCTACTTATCTATTCCAGGCGACTGTTCCGCTACTTGCTCTTAGATCCTTTTGTTCCACATGCTGAACTCCTTTGTGAATACCAATGCTAAGTGCACATTGGTATTTCCTCCATTCTTCCATCTTCCACTTTTTTTCATTTAATCCGCCGACCGGTGGCACATTGGTTAGCACTACTGCCTCTCAGCACCGGGACCTGGGTTTGATTCCTGGTTTGGGTCACTGTTTGTGCTGAGTCTGCATGGGTTTTCTCCGTGTGATCTGGTTTCCTCCCATAGTCTGAAAGATGTGCATTGGTCATTCTAAATTCTCCCTCGGTGTACCCGAACAGGTACTGTAGTGTGGCTACTAGGGGATCTTCATAATAACTTAATTGCAGTGTTAATGTAAGGCTACTTGTGTGACTAATAATTAAACTTAAGCAACCTTCCCTTAGTGTTCCTAATCTTTCTACTTTCCCTTTGTTCTCAATACTCGGTTTGGTATTTCTTTTGTTAGAAGCCATGTTTAAACCTTAATTTTATTTTTATCTTAGGAACCTTGTACACATGTGAACATCTAACCTGTACCCTTGGCATTGCCTAATTATATGGTTCCTGCGCATTGTTAATTTCTTTTTGTCAGTTTTTTGTTCCTTGATCATTTGTGCACACAAGTGAAAAATATTGCAGGGTTTGAGGACACCAGATCCCCAGTTTGGAAGGAAAAATAACTTGAATTGTGCTGTTCTAATATGCCTGCTTCATTATTCAGTTTGCCAATCCATTTAAAAAAAACAAATAAAATGAATGAGCCTTTCAGCTGGGAGAATGCTTTTGTTTGTTTGTGACTTTCAGAATGCAAAGTATTTTTCTGTCTATCCTCAGTTGCACATCTATTTCACGTTGTGTCCTGGCCTCAGAGGGACATAATATGATACCAACCTTGAAGTATGCACAAACAGTGTACAGTTCTGGTCGCCCTATTATAGAAAGGATATTATTAAATTATAAAGAGTGCAAAAAGATTTACTAAGATGTTACTGAGATTTGATCGTTTTGAGTTATAAGGAGAGGCTGGATAGATTGGACCTTTATTCTCTGGAGTGAAGAAGGCTGAGGGATGATCTTATAGATGCCTATAAACTAATGGGCATAGATCAGCTCGATGCCAATATCTTTCCCCAAAGATAGGGGAGTCTAAAACTAGAGGGCAGAGGTTTAAAATGAGAGGGGAGAGATGTAAAAAGGTCCAGTGGGTCAATTTTTTTCAGAGTGGTGAGTGTCTGGAACGAGTTGCCAGAGGTAGTAGTAGAGGCGGGCACAATTGTCTTTTAAAAAACACTTAGATGATTGCATGAGTAAAATGGGTGTAGAGGGATATGGGCCAAATGTGGGCAATTGGGAGTAGCTTCAGGGTTTAAACAAAAAGGGTGCATGAACAAGTTGTGCTGAAGGGCCTGTTTCCATGCTGTAAACCTCTATGACTATAACAGCAAAATACTGCGGATTCTGAAGATTTGACAAAAATAGAACGTGCTGAAAAAACTCAGCCGGTCTCGTAGCATCCACACAGAGAGAGAGAGAGAAAAACGGAGTTAACATCTTGTGTCCAGTCAGACTCTTCCTTGGAACTTTGAAAAGAGTTCAGATTCAACCAGAAACATTAACTGATTCTCTGTCCAGCGATGCTACCAGACCTGCTGAGTTTTACCACCACTCTCTGCTTTTATTTCAACTAACAATTCTTCTCGGGTTGAAAGAAAAAATGGTAACTCTTGTAGCTTCAGATTCCAAAGATGATTTACTCAGAAGACCTGCTGGGGCAGAGAAAAGCTGAAAAGTATGCCAGTGCCTGAGGAAAGTACGAAAAGGTCATCACTGGTGTCTCAATTCGTTTCCAACTGTTTTTTGACGTGGTTGACATTTTGAGTTCAACAAGTGTCCAATTTATTTCAGAGAGAAATTTCCTAGTTTGTCATTTCATCATTACTATTTTAGTCTCAGTAATTATCTCTGGCTGGGATTGACTAAAACTTATAGCATTTGCATGTTTCAGGGGCGTGAGACAATTAACACATACTGTGCCCACCTTGGAGCAATAAGGCCATTTTTCCTTTTGTGCATTATACATTCCAAGCAAGTGATCATTTCCAGCCAGAAGATCCATCTCATGAACAATTGTGTGCTACACCAGGTCCAGCTATTTTAATGAGAACTTCTTTCTCCGCTCCAAGTGCTGAATATTTGTATCACATTTCATTGCGACTTCAGGTTTATTATGTTGCCTATGGCTGTGGAGTTCAACGTTGCAGAGTTGGTTTAGATGCAGTCCGGGGGAGCTGCTTTTTTCCCCAGAAATCAACGTTCAGATCACCTTACCATTGTCACTGCTGCAAGCATCTTTCTCCCAAAGTTTTAAATTATATAGTGAGACTGAGTCTGATTCAACAGAAATAAAAATTGAGAGCCCTATTTGGGATTTAAATTTTTAGGTTGCAGTCTGAGCCGTACAAATGTTCAACAAAATGTGACTGTTCTGAAACCCAAATTTGTTCTTGATTTATAATTGCAAGGGAATAGCATTCCTGACTTTGTTTTTCTTTGCGGGATGGCACAGCACTTAGCACTGCTGCCTCACAGCGCCAGGGACCTGGGTTCAATTTCCAGCTTGAGTAATTGTGTATGGAGTTTGCATGTTCTTTCTGTGTTTGTGTGGGTTCCTCCAGGTGCTCCTGTTTCTTCCCACACTCCAAAGATGTGTGGGTTAGGTGGATTGGCCATGCTAAATTGCCCTTTAGTGTTAGGGGGACTAGCTAGGGTAAATGCATAGGGTTGTGAGATAGGGCACAGGTAGGATTGTGATCTGTATAGACTTGATGGGCTGAATGGTTGGCTGTCTCCTGCACTGTAGGATTCTATGATCTGTGTACCTGTGTATTTTTGTACCAACTCTAATGTCGTGTAAATGGATTACGTCATGCACATTACCCCGCAGCCTGCCAATCTTGCTGTTGTTCACTCACATCAGAGATTTTCCTCTCCCTAATTAGAATATGACTGAGTAATGATAGCATCAAATTAGAAGCAATGCACTCGCAGCAATCAGCTGAATTATGGCCCACATGCAGTGCATCAGATCAGATCTGTTCTACACACATTGTTCAACAATATATTCACACATTTTCATTTTTATAAGTCTCTGTCGTGCAATATGTTAACCGGCCTCTTATGGTTTAGGGAATGAATCAGGAATGCATTTGGATTGCAGTGGTTTAAAAAGTCAGCCCACCATCACCTGAAAAATTAAGGATGAGCAATAAATGCTAGTGACTCTTCTATCACATGAAAGATGGCAAAGAATTGAGCGCTTTACCAGTGATAGTGCATTCAGCTGCTTCAGCTTGAAACTCTGGAATTCCCTCTTTTCCCAACAAAAAAAGACTTCTCCTCGACCTCTCTCTCTCAAGTTCCTCTTTAAAAGCTGCTTCTTGTATATATTGTATGCCACAGAACTATGCAGCAATAACAAATTTATAAACTTTCATAGAATCCCTACAGTGCAGAAGGAGGCCATTTGGCCCATCAAGTCTGCACTGGTCCTCCGAAAGAGCATCCCCCCTATGCCCTATCCCCATAATTCCACACATTTACCCTGCTAATCCCCCTAAATTGTACGTCTTGGGACATTAAGGGGCAATTTAGAATGGTCAATCCACCTAACCTGCACATCTTTGGACTGTGGAAAGAAACCCACACAGACATGGGGAGAATGTGCAAATTCTACACACAGTCACCGCAGGCCGGCATTGAAGCTGGGCCCCTGGTGCTGAGCAGTGTTAACTACTGCGCCACTGTGCTGCCCTTTGTTTTATAAAAGTTTTATACAATGCTTTAAAATGGTCACAGCTCTGGCTTCTAGCTCTTGCTATATTCTGGTTATTTTTTTCTGAATCACCCATGTTTAACAATGCAAGCATAGTGAGCATCATTAATAAATAGACTTGCACAGTCAAACACAACAGCAGAACACTACACCTCTGAGCAAGGATTTTGTCATTTGTCTAAACATCTCCTTTTGCTGCTTGATGTCATATTTTGTTAACATTCCTCTGAAACACCTTGGGCTGTCATGCCATGTTGAAGCAGCTACATAAATGCAAGTTGCTGTTGTCAAGTAATTCCTCACTCATCTAATGCCATCAGATTTTTAAACCCAATTGGAATAGCCTCACCAAAAACCTCTGGCCTCTCCCGCGGCTTGGATTCTCTGGTGCCTCTGTGGCGAATGAAGGTCTGGCTGAGTGCCAAATTCTCTATTCTTGCTGGCAGAGGGCCAGCCATGGACCAGATGGGAGAATCTTGTGCCCTGACTCCTGTATACCATGGTAGACATTACTCTGATCTAATGCCTTCCCTGAAAATTAAAAATAAATGTGTGAACTTCCTTTAATTTATTATTATGCTCAAGGTAACTGAGTACTGTAGAGTACATGATACTGATGTAGTCATGATGCCAAAATGAATGGTGAAGCATGCTCGAAGGGCTGAATGGCCTCCTATTTTCTGTGCTTATATGTCAGATTACATACTGAGAACTAAGAGGGATCTGGAGGAGAAGTTCTAACCTTGTGTCGAGGTCCTAATGTGCAAATACTTGCTGTAAATAAAAAAAAAAGTAATGGTTTTGAGTAACTGCCAATTGATGCAGCATACATCGAGAGAAGAGACTATCCCCAAATCCATCGCCTAGATCCCAGTCACACAACAAAACACTTTTATTTTGGGGGGGAAAGAAATCAGTCTTGGATCAAGTGCAAGTCAGAAGTGGCATCTTGCTGTGTCCAAACGCCTCAACTGTGTTTCCTCCCATCAGTTTCTTTGAAACACAGTCTTTAATGCGAAAGCATCCTAACAACACAGTTTTGATTCTCAGAACAAATGATTTAGTTGTCTAGTCCATCAGCTTCCCTCCATGCTCGAATTGTTGATGAAGCAATAAATCACACCACTGTCCGGAATACAGCACCGTTTTGAGTGTAAGTTGGGAACCAGGAGGAAATTAGCATCGAATCGCGAAGTTTTGTCTTTGGAGTGGGGTAGGGCTTTGATTTCAGTGCAGTTTCTGCAAGGATTGTGGCACATGGAAATCCAACGAAGTTACAGAATTTCAGAAGTCACTTGTTATTATATTCCTTTGTGCCACAAGTGAAGCCAAACGACGAGGATAGATCACTACAGTGGTTCACATTCCTGCGAAATCGTGGTGGGCTTTGGCCAATGTTTATGTCTGCATTTTGAAATAAAGTTTACTTCAACCTTGTTCAATAAATGTTAAAAAAAAACAGTGACAGTGTTGGGGATTGAATATAAAAGTAGGGAGGTCTTGCTGCAGTTATATAGGGCACTGGTGAGGCTGCAGCTGGAGTACTGCGTGCAGTTTTGGTCGCCGCACTTACACAAGGATATTTTGGCCTTGGAGGGAGTGCAGAGGAGGTTTACTCGGCTGATTCCGGAGTTGAGGGGGTTGAACTATGAGGAGAGGCTGAATAAACTAGGCTTGTACTCGTTAGAGTTTAGAAGAATGAGGGGAGATCTCATTGAGACGTATAAGATGTTGAATGGGATGGATAGGATAGAGGTGGAGAGGCTCTTCCCACTCAAAGGACAGTAGGACTAGAGGGCACAGCCTCAGGATAAAGGGGGGGCAGTTTAGAACGGAGTTGAGGAGTAACTTCTTCACTCAAAGGGTGGTGAATCTCTGGAATTCTCTGCCCGTTGAAGTGGTGGAGGCTGCCTCGCTCAATATTTTTAAGATGCAGGTTGATAGGTTTTTGATAGGCAAGGGGATTAAGAGTTATGGGGAGAGGATGGGAATGTGGAACTGAGCCACGACAGATCAGCCATGATCTTATTGAATGGCGGGGCAGGCTCGAGGGATTAGATGGCCTACTCCTGCTCCTATTTCTTATGTTGTTATCTCCTTCGTTTTGTTGATATTGATGGAGAGATTATTGTCTTTGCACCAGTTCACCAGATTCTCTATCTTTTTCCTGTATTCTGTCTCATTGTTTTGAGATCCAACCCACTACAGTGGTGTTGTCAGCAAACTTGAAAATCAAGTTGGAGGTGAATCTGGCCCCACAGTCAAAGATGTATAAGTGTAGTGGGGGGCTGAGAACACAGCCTTGTGGGACACTGGTGTTGAGGATGATCGTGGAGGTGGTGTTGCCTATCCTTACTGATTGTGGACTGTGGGTTAGGAAGTCTAGGATCCAGTCATGTGGGAAGGAGCTGAGACCCAGGCCATGGAGTTTGGAGATGAATTTCATCGGAATGGTAGTGTTGAAGGCTGAGTTGTAGTCAATAAAGAGGAGTCTGTCGGTTGGTACATGATCTCAGACTTTTGTATCTTTTCCGTGACGGAAGAGAGTATATATGTGGTGCATGGGACCCTTAGTTTTTTCCAAAGCATGCTTTATTCGGAATATTAGTAAAAGTACATTACATTTTTGATTTGATTTATTATTGTCACATGTATTAACATAGTGAAAAGTATTGTTTCTTCTGCGCTATCCAGACAAAGCATACTGTTCATAGAGAAGGAAATGAGAATGTGCAGAATGTACTGTTACAGTCATCGTTAGGGTGTAGAGAAAGATCAACTTAATGCACGGTAGGTTCATTCAATAGTCTGACAACAGCAGCAGGGAAGAAGCTGTTCTTGAGTTGGTTGGTACCTCACACTTTTGTACTTTTTACTCCTCTGGAAGAAGTGGAAGTGTATGTGTCCGGGGTGCATGGGGTCCTTAATTATGCTGACTGCTTTGCCAAGGCAGCGGGAAGTGTAGACACAGTCAATGGATGGGAGGCTGGTCTGCATGTTGGGCTGGGCTGCATTCGCAACCCTTTGTAGTTTCTTGCAGTCTTGGTCAGAGCAGGAGTCATACCAAGATCTGATACAACTGGAAAAGATGCTTTCTATGGTGTACTTGTATAAGTTGGTGAGAGTTGTAGCAGACATGCCAAATTTCCTTAGCCTCCTGAAAAAGTAGAGGTGTTGGTGTGCTTTCTTAACTAAGAATGGGGAGAGAAACTGTTGTCAAACTGGTTCATTATTTTACCTGTTGAGGAACTGATACCGGAGTTGAGGGGGTTGAGCTATGAGGAGAGGCTGAATAAACTAGGCTTGTACTCGTTAGAGTTTAGAAGAATGAGGGGAGATCTCATTGAGACGTATAAGATGATGAATGGGATGGATAGGATAGAGGTGGAAAGACTCTTCCCGCTCAAAAAAGACAGTAGGACTAGGGGGCACAGCCTCAAGATAAAGGGGGGGCGGTTCAGAACAGAGTTGAGGAGGAACTTCTTCACTCAAAGGGTGGTGAATCTCTGGAATTCTCTGCCCGTTGAAGTGGTGGAGGCTGCCTCGCTAAATATTTTTAAGAAGCGGGTTGATGGGTTTTTGATAAGAGAGGGGATTAAGGGTTATGGGGAGAGGGCGGGAAAGTGGAACTGAGCCACGACAGATCAGCCATGATCTTATTGAATGGCGGGGCAGGCTCGAAGGGCCAGATGGCCTACTCCTGCTCCTATTTCTTATGTTCTTATGTTCTTATGAACAATATTGAAATGTTAAAGTTTATTTATTAATATCAGAAGCTTACATTAACACTACAGTGAAGTTACTGTGAAAATTCTTTAGTTGCCACACTCCGGCGCCTGTTTGGATACATTGAGGGAGAATTTAGCATGGCCAGTGCACCCTAACCAGTTCATCTTTCAGACTGTGGGAAGAAATCAGAGCACCCAAAGGGAGAACATGCAAATCTCTACACAGCCACTGACCCAAGCCAGGAATCGAATCTGTGCCTCTGGAGCTGTGAGGGAGCAGTGCTAACCACTATGCCGCCCATGTTAGATTTTGAAGAATTAACATGAAAATGACATTTCATCTTCTGTGCTTGATTTCTGGAGGTGTGCAGTTGATATAAGTACATTTGTTTTTAATGGCCCTTATCGAGCAGTTTCACGGCAGGACGACAGTTTCGACTTGCATTCACCTTTTCATTTCGCTCGTATCAGAAATCGAACTGGATGAAGGAATGTACTCATGCATGCTATCCATATGATAATGTGTTCAGAGCTCCAACTGCTCTTCCACTGCCGTCCTGTCTGAGGAGATGAGACTGAGACACAAATAATAGTGATTTTGCTGATTGCTACATTAATGTAAAGCTTGCTCCTGCAAAAAAGGTTTGCTGAAACAGCGCATCAATAAACTCTTCACTTAGCTCCTGTATTCGATTTCAGAGTTAGCTGACGTGTGGGACGAGTTCTCCTGTTGTTTGTGGCTGGCTGCTGAACAAATTTGAGTATTTCTGCTCATGCGGTGTCTTACAACCACACACACACTGCAGGTATTGGTTATGTTTCTGTAAATATATATGTGATATCCAGCCTCAAGTACAAAAGCAAATTACTGTCGATGCTGGAATCTGAAACAAAAACAGAAAATACTGGAAAATCTCGGCAGATCTGACGGCATTTGTGGGAGAGAATAGAACCAATGTTTCTAGTCTGGATGTCCCTTCGTCAGAGCTAAAGACAAGGAAAATAGGATGAGATATATACTGTAAGGGTGGGGCGTTTGTATAATCGACCAGAATGTCATGGACAAAAGGACAAAGGAAATGTAAGTGGTAGTTAAAGGCTAAGAGTGGTGCTAATGTTGTCCATTCAGAGATTGGAATGTGTAAATGGCAAAACAAAGGTGCACAGTATCAAAGGGAATGGCACAGTGGTTAACACTGCTATCTCACAGCGCCAGTGACCTGGATTCAATTTCAACCTTGGGTGACTTTGGAGTTTGCACTTCCCCCGTTGTCTGTGTGGGTTTCCACCGATTTTCCTCCCACAGCCCAAAAACGTGTAGGTTTGAGTGATTGGCCTTGCTAAATTGCCCCTTAGCATTGGTGGGATAAGCAGGATAAATACACGGAGTTACATGTGATAGGACCTGGGTGGGATTGTTGTCATTGTGGACTTGATGGGCTGAATGGTCGTCACCTGCACTGTGGATAGTCATGAAAGGACAGTTGAGGATTCAGGGTGGATCATTTAGGACAGAGGTGAGGAGACATTCCTTCACCCAAAGAATGGTGAGCCTGTGGAATCCATTACCGCAGGAAGTAGTTGATGTCAAAACATTGAATCTATTCAAGAGACGGCTGGATATAGCACTTGGGGCGAATAGGATCAAAGGCTATGGGGAGAAAGCAGGATTAGGTTTGAGTTGGATGATCAGTCATGATCATAATAAATGGCAGAGCAGGTTCGAAGGGCCAAATAGCCTCCTCCTGCTCCTATCTTCTATGTTTTTATGACAACCTGAGGAATATGGTAAATGGCTTTAGTGAGGTGTGAGAGTGGCCAGGGAGTTGAAATAAACTGAAATGAACTAGAAATGGAGTATATATTAAGTATACATCTGTAATTGGCACATGCAAAATAACCATTGCTGAACTTTTTTTTATATATTGCATTGTAAACTCCATTAAGCCAAATAATATGCTGATTTCTGACTCCATTCGTCCACCATCTCGTGCAGGTCAGATACCAAGGTGCAGGCCTTTGCATTTCACCCCAAAGTCATTTTAATTTGAGATTTTGACAGTACAAGAGGAAAGCTAGGTTAGTGCCCGTTCTGGAGGAATGATCTTCTGAGGAGAGGTTGAATAGGTTGGGCCTGTACTCATTGGATTTGAGAAGGATGAAATATGACCTCATTGAGACATGGTTCTCAGGGAGCTTATGGGGTAGATGCTGCAAGGTTGTTTCCCCTTGTGGGAGAGTCTAGGATCAGAGGGCATAATCGCAGAGTAAGGGGATCATCTATTTAAAACAGAGATGAGGAAGAATTTCTTCTGAGGGTAGTGAATCTGTGGAATTCTTTGCTGTGGAGGACTGAAGAGGTTGGGTCATTAAATATGTTCAAGGCTTAGATTTTTAATCAATAAGGGAATCAAGGGTTATGGGGATAAGACGGGAAAGTGGAGTTAAGGATTATCACATCATCATCTCAGTCTTCTTCTTGAGCAGTGGAGCGGACATGATGGCCCAAAAGGCCGCCTTCTGTTCCTATGTCTTATGGTTTATCAGCATTGTGAGAGCGGGGAGTAAGGAGAATAATTTGATCAGTGCAGTGAGATGCTTCTGTGCACTAGTGGAGGAGAACGCTTCTTGGAGGTTGCTTGTTTTTGTCCTTGTAAAGCTGAGACAAACTGGAAGATAGTCATTGAGGTTTACAGCATGGAAACAGGCCCTTTGGCCCAATTTGCCCATGTTGCCCTTTTTTTTAAATGAATAAGCTAGTGCCAAATGCCTGTGTTTTGACCCATATCCCTCAATAACCATCTTACCCATGTAACTGTCTGGATGCTTTTCAAAAGACAAAATTGTATCCACCTCTACTACTACCTCTGGCAGCTTCTTCCAGACACCCTCCACCTCTGTGAAAAAAATTGCCTCTCTGGACCCTTTTGTATCTCTCTCTGCTCTCTCCTTAAATCTATGCTCTCTAGTTTTAGACTCCCCTACCTTTTGAGAAAAGATATTGACTATCTAGCTGATCTATGCCCCTCATTATTTTGTAGACCTCTATAAGATCATTCCTAAGCCTTCTACACTTCAAAGAAAAAAGTCCCAGACTATCCAACCTCTTCTTATAACTCAAACCATAAAGTCCCAGTAGTATCCTAGTAAACCTTTTCTGCATTCTTTCTAGTTTAATAATATCCTTTCTATAATAGTCTGGAGTGTTTACATGTGCAAATCCTGCCATTGATATTCAGTCGCATGCCAGATTTTTTCTTTTAAATTCATTTGCCGTGGATTTCACAGCACTAATTTGCTTTTTTTTTTCCCCTTCTGTGCTTCCACCCGACTGGTTCCGAAACTGATCTGCTCCCTGTGCCTGTCATACTCCTCACTGGGTTTCAGGTATGTGTCATCTTGTTAAAAACTAAAGAGAGAAGCAAAATCTGTGGAGTATATTTTTTGCACATGCTCTGGATGAATGTTTCTGAAAAGGCATATTGTTCATAAAAGCATCAGGCTCATTAATAATTCATTGGAACGCTTGGCACGCAAGATCCTTTAATGTTGCTGTACTTGTGTTTGATTAGTGAAGTGTAAAAGTTTATATGATTGTAAATGTGTTGGGTTGACTATTACAGAGAACTGTATCACCACCTTCCATCCATGAGCACTCGGACATATTCAACACCACATTGTAGAAACTGAGGAAGCTCCCTCATCGACATGGCTCAGTCTTGCCACTACTGTCCAAAATGGCTGAAATTGGAAGGACTGGGCCTGTGCAGGTGACGAGAGGAAAAGCTCCATGAGGGAGGAACCTACTTGACCTCATGCTCATTGTCGTAACTGTTGCAGATGTATCTATGTTGGTAATGGTAGCTGACACAGTGTGACGATTATTGCTTCTTTGACCTTTCTTCCTCTGAATTGGGGCTTGGGAGGGTCAAAGAGCCAAGTTCTTATCCTGTGCATTTATTTTTCCATATCTGGGATTGCCTCTGAGATGGAATCTGAGCTTGTTCTACCTTAAAAAAAATACAGAAATTGAGGAGAAAGCTGATTTGGCTTCCAAAAAGCTGATAACTCAGCAATACACCAGTAACCTATCACCTAAATAGCTACATAAGCTTCAAGCTGTTTTGGTGGTTGGAAAGGGGGTTGCACGAGGGTCGAGGTGCATGGAAGAAGTGATGATGTTCAGCAGAAACGTGTGGCTGTAACAACCCTTACTTGCATTTATGTAACAACATTAACATGAAAATAATATATCCCTACTGATTCTTAAGAGGGAGGAAATGTGAAGCCAAGAGAAAGATGAGGGTTGATCTTGAAAGCTTGGGTGAAAAAAAATTAGTTTTGGACAAGTTAAGGCAGGGAGACAAACAAGAATTGCAATGTCCAATATTGAAGATCCAAGGAAGAAGATTTGAAGTCTGTTGCCTCTAAGTGGAATGAAGTAAAGGGATCTGAGAAGGAGCCACTGGTGTATGGGATAGGGAGGGTGGAATAAATCATGGAGAAACATTAGGAAAATTTAAAACTTGATGTACTGAGGATTGGAAAGGTAAAGTTAGAACGATGCAAGCTAAAGCATTGAGCTGGACAATGGATGCAGGGTGTTGAAGTTGATTATTATACTTGACGATACCAAAGGGAGCAAAAAGGATGAGTGATGATGCATCACAGTCGTGGTTATCTGGCCTCCGAATCCAATTCATCTGAATCTCAAACAGGAATAGCTTTGGTCCTACCAGCACATGTGAGAATAGTCCTTGTCTACAACTGAGGGGACGCATTTTTAAAACATGCTTTCTGCTATCATACTATTAAATTGGCTTTGACTGAATGCTTTTGGATGTGTGATAATTAGACTGAATGTCTTAGCGTGCAGTGAAATTCAAAGACTGAGTAATTGTCCATGTCCATCATGGGAAGCGAGTGTGCTCCAGGCTTTTCTGCCCTTGGAAAACTGCACAGTTTTAGCTGAATGTTTTCAGATGTATGATAGTTGCACTGAATACCTTGTACAGTGAAATTCAAAGACTGAGTAATTGCCCCTTTCCATCTGTTCAACTGTACATTAAACAGTCATTTCCTCAGGCACTGAAGAGTGTATTTATTAAAACAAATGTTTTCATTTTGAAGTCTTTTATTACCCCTAAATTTTGTTCGGTGGAATTTTAAACATGGTGACCAACAGATCAAAGAGGAGCTTGCTCGGGTTACCCCCTTGCCATTGCCCTATCTATTTAATCTGCTGCATTAACTTGCAGCACTCTGTAATTTTTGATATTTAAGACATGATTGAGTCATCCACTTGTGCTAAACCTGCTTCAAGCCATTTCCAGCGTTCCTGCAGAGTAGACAGAGCACAGCTGATAAAGCACCTCTGGCTCTCTGAGAATTGAAAGCGCCTGACACATGGAGCTCATGAGTAATTGTACAATGCTACCTTGAATGAAAACCAAGAAAAATGCAGTCTTCAGCTTTCTTGTTTTTAAAAAAAATCAATGTTTCAACACAATGTGAGATTTTTTTTTAACCTCGGTCACTTTCGTTTATAGAATCGGCGGGGAGAAGGTTTGGCTGTTTCGATTTGCCCTTTTCCCAGCGAACAGAAAAGGCACTGGTGTCTCTTGTGTCTTATTTTCTTTGGAAGCTTGATAAAGGCCGAAGTTACAATGGAAACAGTTGTGAAGTTTGACATTTCGCCCCTATTTTGAGGAGCTGGGGGCCAAATGGGAAAAGTGCCCCACTCCCCCAGACCTTTTTGCTTTCCATATGTGACTCCAGATTATGGGGAGCATGTGTGATGAGGCATCACAGTCATGGTTACCTGACCTCTGAATCCAATTCACCTGAAGCTCAAACAGGAATGGCTTTGGTACTACCAGCATGTGTGAGAATAGTCCTTGTCTACAACTGAGGAAGGACATCTTTAAAACACGCTTTCTGCTCAATAATAAATTGGTTTTGGCTGAATGCTTTTGGATGTGTGATAGTTAGACTGAATGTCTTAGCGTGTAGTGAAATTCAAAGACTGAATAATTGTCCCACTCCATCATGGGAAGCGAGTGTGTTCCAGGCTTTTCTGCCCTTGGAAAACTGCACGGTTTAAATGTCAAAAAACAAGTCCCTTCCAAAAGAACATGTATACTTTTTATCCCTTGCTTTAAGCAAGGCTGTTTGCTGTATTCCTCTGGAATAAGATTTATTTTGGGGGGAAAAAGACTATCGTTCTGGTTGTAAGGCACCTTCTCCAACATAGCTGGTCCTATTTCTCTTCAGGTTATTGGATGGTTAATGAGGGAGTTTCTGCCCCATCATGCCTTTGTCCAAATGAATCAGGTAGAAAATGCATAGAACTGCAGCTCCTATTTGTTCGCTCCTACCCCATCAGCCACTGCATGTCCAATATGAAATTGCTTTCAAAGTCAACTTTTCTATTACTTAGAATATTGCATTCAATTCTGGTCACCACATTACAGAAAGGATGTGGAGGCTTTGGAGAGGGTGCAAAATAGGTTTACCAGGATGCTGTCTGGATTAAAGAGCATGAGCTATAAGGAGATGCTGGAGAAACTAGGATTATTTCCTCTGGAGGCTGAGGGAAGACCTGATGGTCTATAAAATTGTAAGAGGTGTAGATAGGGTTGACAGTCAGAATCTTCCTCCCAGAGTTGAAATGTCTAATACCAGGGGGCATTCACTTGAGGTGAGAGGGAGAAAGTTGAAAGGAGATGAGGGGCAGGTCTTTTACATGCAGAGTGGCAGGTGTCTGGAACACTCTGCTGGGGCTGATGGTGCAGGCAGATACACTAGGGGCTTTTAGATAAGCACATGAATATGAAAGGATTAGAAGGATATGGACCAAGGGCAGGCAGAAGGTATTAGTTTTATTTGGCATCATGTTCGGCACAGCATTGTGGTTCAAAAGGCATGTTCTGGTTCTGTAATGTTCTATGCTCTATCTTTTACATTTAAGAGTTTTGCATTCTACCCATATACCAGGCAACTCAAATGTCCTGTTGACTTTTTAAAAAAAAAATTGACTCCAATAAAAATTAACTCTCTCTTCAATGAACGCAATTTACTATAAAAACAACCAACAGACCATGGAAACGAAACATCAGATCCTCAAAACATAGGCAACAACCTTCAGGTAGCCATGTTGCAAATATATTTCAAAAAATGAATGAACCACGTTATTCAATAAAATAGTTTTGAAGATTACTATTAAATTGTCTATCCAATTTTATACGTGGTCCCGAAGTATTCTGACACTTAACCAGATTCATGTGACTCCTAAATACGTTTGACCTTCTCTTGGCCATGGATTGACTGCTGTTGGTTTGCCTATGGTAATAAAAGTTTATTGGCAACTTGGTGTACCTCTCTTTGTCATTATTGTTTTCCTGACACTTCAGTCTCTGTTGTGTATGCTGGCAGCAGCTATCCTAACAGTCAGACTCAGCTTGGCAATGGTCAATGCCATTCACATCCTTACTGAGGAAGTGCTGACCACATGTTGGGCTGATAAAACAAGCACTGAGGGAATTAGAATTGATGTGTTTTGATTTGGCAAACTTCTTCACAATTCTGCCAATTAAGGAGTGCGTCAGTTTTACCAAGTTTGAAATGATTTGTTTTTCACCCCTGTTGCTATGGAAATGCAATTTCTCTGACTAACGTGACTGCACTGTGGTTGCGCTGAAGCCTGAGTTTGGTGGGTAATGTTAGCTGAGGTGCAGCGTCTGTTCAGCGTGACGTTAATTACCATGTTTGCATGTGTTGAACACAGTGAAGACTAGGAATCTGGGTCAGCACGTGCACACAACAAACAGCTCATTGAGATATTCCAATTGGCACATCTTCGTTGTTGGTGTGGAAATTGGAGGCAGATGGTACATCATTGACCAGTCTTGATGACAGTTGTAAATTCATCAGTGTTTCTGGCTCCACACCAAAATCTAAATACCAAAAGTAAAAAATTACTCTGAATTGACCTTAACGTTTCGAATGGAGGAAGACTTTGTCTTAACATTGCTCTTAACATTGCTATTAACAATGTTGCAAAAGGAAATTGTTTGTGTAGATTTCCTTTAAGTTTTATTTATTAATGTTGCAAGTAGGCTTACATTAACACTGCAATGAAGTTACTTGAAAATTACCAAGTTGCCACACTCCAGCGCCTGTTCGGGTACGCTGAGAGAAAATTTAGCACGGCCAATGCATCTAACCAGCACGTCTTTAGGAATGTGCGAGGAAACCGAAGCACATGGAGGAAATCCATGCAGACATGGAGAGAATGTGTAGACCCTGCACAGACAGTGACCCAAGGCTGGATATCGAACCCGGGTCCCTGGGGCTTTGAGGTAGTTGTGTTGACCGCTGTTCTACCGTGCCACTCATGTCATTCTGCTGGTTGAAGAAATCCCTGAATTCTGTTATCCGTGCATAGTTTGTAAGATGTCATCGCACCTCTGATGTGCAACCTGTCAGTGGAATCAAAACTAATTCTTTTGAGCATATCTTACAATGCACTCTGCTACAAATTGCCTTCAGTATTTGCCCATCACCAAAAAAAAACATTTATATTGCATATCTGTAATATCCTGAAGAGATGGAAGGATGCCTTTGAAGTGTAGGAGCTGCTAAGTAGGCAAGGATAGAAACCATTTTTTGTTTGCTGCAGAAGGGAGATGAAAGCCAACAGTCCTATTTTGATGGTGATAGTTCAGAGGAAAATGTTTATGTTTGGATAATACCCTGCAAACCTAACTGTCCCCTGAGCTGCTCACAGGCAGAAGGGGCACTGAATCATGTTGCACAACCTCAAATGCATTTGTCAGTCCGGATTTTGTGTTCAAATGTGGGACTTAAACTCTAATCTTCTGACTGAGAGGCCAGAGTGCTCCCAGCTGAGCCAAACAGATGAGCAGCCACATGGCAAAGAACCCACCTAAAGATTGATGAGTTTGGGTTTTGAATGCTCTGGACTGACAAGTTGTGTTGATAACCTCCCCTCGCAGTAGGTCTTTTAGCTGAACGTGCGATGCTGTTTAGGTGGATTCCTAAAATTCCTTCATTGGAGAAGGAGGCCATTCAGCCTATCGAGTCTGCACCACCAATTATCCCATCCAGGTCCCATCTCTGTAACCCTACATATTTACCATACTGATTCCTCTAGCCTACGCACCCTGGGACACTAAGGAGCCATTTAGCATGGCCAATACACCTAACCTGCGTATCTTTGGACTGTGGGAGGAAACCACGCAACCACAGGGAGACGGTGACCCAAGCCAGGAATCGAACGTGGGTCCCTGGAACTGAGGTAGCAGTGCTAACCACTGTACCACCATGCCGACTGACCACGCTAAACTGTTCTTTAGTGCCAGGGTGATTAGCAGGGTAAATAGGTGGGGTTACAGGAAAAGGGCCTGGGTGGGATTGTTGTTGTTGCAGGTTCGATGGGCCGAACGGCCGCCACCTGCACAGTAGAATTCTATGACCGTGCACCAGTGATGCTGTTCGATTTTTTTTAACCTATTTTTGCCTTTGGCTAGTATGAAGATATGTTAATGTAGCCTCTGATTGCAGGTTTTTTGTTTCTAGAATTCCGTGGGCAGTTTGTGTCTTGTGGGGATAGTTTGGGTTTTCAGGGCAGTGGGCCTTCAGTGGTGAGCTTGAGTATTTCTATAATGTGCTTTGAGAGTGGAGTGCTGTCAAGCTTGAGGCAGCTTCGCTGAGGTGATTGCGAAACAGTAGGCTTGGCTTTCAGAACAAGGTCTGTCTCCGCAAGGGCCGCAGTTCAACTCCACCAGTGAGTGGCTGCAGTCCCATTGTATTAGCAGGAAAATGGTGCATAATTCCAACATTAGAGTGAGGGGAGGTGCAAATATCATCTTGGGTCAAGAATTATTTTTGCCTCCGTACCCAAGAATTACGTTGTCAGGAATTAAAAACAAGCATGATTAGTGTCAGCTTTTTAACTTCCTTTGGCATATCTGACTTATAAAGGGAAAAAGAACATGACTGTACCATCACACTTCCTTCTGGTAAGCTTTGACATTTTACCTTCAGTTCCAGAATGAACAGGGTAATCACTGGGGGCCTGTTGTGAGCTGTTTCTGTTTTTTTATATATACACGTGCTTCATTCTTTGACTGTGATTACTTTGATATTTGGAATATACGAAACTCTACAACTTCTGTGAATTTTTTCCAAAGACTCAGACCTTAAGTTACCGCCTAATGGAACTACCTCATCAACTCGATTGCAGCAAGGTTGGGATGTAGTGATACCAATTTGCTGATGTCAACAATGTTTGGCGAATTGCTGACAGGCTAATGAGGCCAATGGTCAGCTCAGTTCAAGTTGAAATGAGTGTATTCTTATCTCACCATATTGCTTCCAAGGTCAGCATCTGAACGATGCTTCCCCTCAATCCAGTTATCTTAATTTGCAAATGAATTACTGTTTTATGAGGAAATATTTCAGGGTGTTGAGCTCCGTTTACATGTCTAATTGACTTGGACCTGGAAGGTGCAGGTGAATTATAGACTCTCTCCAGTACAGGTGGAGGCTATTCAGCCCATCGAGTCTGTACTGACCACATCCCACCCAGGGTCTATTCCACTCACCCCACATATTTGCCCTGCTGACACTAGTGTCAATTTAGCATGGCCAATCAAACTAACTCTCATATCTTTGGTGTGTGGGAGGAAACCAGAGCACCTGGAGGAAACCCATGCAGACACGGAGAGAAAGTGCAAACTCATGTATGCAGTTAAAAATTTCCCAAAGGTCAGTATGTGGACATTGTTTTTATCTATTCTTTTCCAGTGTGTAGGTGTTGTTAGCTGGGTCTGTATTTTCATTCCCTTCCCTAATTGTTCAACTCTAATTGTCCTTGCGAAGGTGGTGATGAGCTGCTGCCTTGAACTGTTGAAATCCATGTGATGTAGGTACACCCACAGTGCACTTGGAAGGAAGTTCTAGGACTTTGACCCAACAACATCATATACCTCCAAGGCAGGATGATGTGTGTCTTGGAAAAGGACTTGCAGGTGATGTTGTTCCCATCAGACATCAGATATCCTTGTCCTCCTTGACGGTAGAGGTTGTGGTTTAGAAGCTTTTATCAGGGGAGCCTGCAGTATATCTTGTGGATGGTGCACACTGCCACACTGTCGCCAGGGGTGGAGAGAGTGGATGTTGAAGGAGTGCCAATCAAATGTGCTGCTTAATGTCCTGGACATATCAAATTTCACAAATATTATTGGAGCTGCACTCTTCTGGGCAAGTGGAGAGTATTCATCACATTCCTAACTCATCTCCTGACTTCCAAAAGCCAGTCCACATCTAGAAAACGTGAGTTACTCTCTACAGAATTCCTAGCCTCTGACCTGCTCTTGTAGCTGCTATATTTATATGGCTGGTGAGTGGTAACTTCCGATGTTGATAGTGGGGGAAGGTTCAGTGATGGCAATGCCGTAGAATGTCAAGGAGAGATGATTAATTATCTCTTATTGGAGATAGTCATTGCCTGGCACTTACGTGGCATGAATGTAACTTGCCACTCATCAGCCCAAATCTGAATGTTGTCTATGTCTTGCTGCATGTGGGCATGGACTGCTTCAGTATGTAAGGAATCATGAATGATGCTGAACATTGTGCAATCATCCCTATTTCTGACCTTATGATGAAAGGCAGATCATCAATGAAACAGCTGAAGATAGCTAAGCCCAGGACACTGAGAAACTCAGTGATGTCCTGGGACAGAGATGATTGGCCTCCAACAACCATAACTGTCTTGCTTTGCGTTAGGTATGACTGCAAACAGCATAGAATCTTCCCTCTGATTCCTGTTGACTCCAGTTTTGCTTAGGCTCCTGGATGCCACATCTGGTTCCATTCAGTCTTAAACCCTCAAACCAATATCACCACGATATGGCTGAAAACACTTCACATCTCCAACAGTGGCATAGTGGTCCGGCTGCCTCACAGCATCAGGAATCTGGGGTCGAATCCCGGCTTCGGTCACTATCTGTGTGGAGTCTGTACTTTCTCCCTGTGTCTGTGTGGGTTTCCTCCGGATGCTCCAGTTTTCTCCTACAGTCCAAAGATGTGCTGGTTAGGCGCATTGGCCGTGCTAAATTCTCCCTCGGTGTACCCGAACAGGTGCCGGACTGCAGCGACTAGGGGATTTTCACAGTAACTTCATTACAGTGTTAATGTAAGCCTATGTGTGACACTAATAAATAAACTTTAACTTCATAATGGAGTTATCTGATGACAGCTAACCTGTGCTAATGTTGTGATAATCTTCATTGGATTAATTCTTCAATTTTGGACTGAAATTAATCTCTTATGGTATAGCCTGCCTCTGTTTCTGCTGAGGTACTTTTTTTGTATTTGATTTATTATTGTCACATGTATTAGAATACAATGAAAAGAATTGTTTCTTGCGCGCTGTACAGACAAAGCATACCAAACACAGAAGGAAATAAGAGTGCAAAATGTAGTGTTACAGTCGTAGCTAGGGCATAGAGAAAGATCAGCTTAATGCAAGGTAGGCCTGTTCAAAAGTCTAATGGCAGCTGGGAAGAAACTGTTCTTGAGTCAGTTGGCATGTGACCTCAGACTTTTGTACATTTTTTCTGAAGGAAGAAGGTGGAATAGAGTATGTCCAGGGTGCATGGGGTCCTTGATTTTGTTGGCTGCTTTTCTGAGGCAGCAGGAAGTGTAGACAGAGTTAGTGGACGGGAGGCTGGTTTGTAAGATGGACTGGGCTTTGTTCATGACCTTTTGTTGTTTCTTGTGGTCTTGGACAGAGCAGGAGCCATATCAAGCTGTGATACAACCAGAGAGGTGGTTTTCTATGGTACATGTATAAAAGTTGGTGAGTCGTAGCTGAGATGCCAAATTTCTTTAGTATTCTGAGAAAGTAGAGGCATTGGTGGATTTTCTTAATGATAGCGTTGGCATGGAGAGCAGGGCAGGTTGTTGGTGATATCGGCAGAGAAACTTGAAGCTCTCCACCACTTCATCCCCGCTGATGTAGACAGGGGCATCTTCTCCACTACGCTTCCTGAAGTCAATCTCCTTCGTTTTGATGACCATTGAGGGAGGGATTACAGTTGTTGCACCAGTTCACCTATTTCTTTATCTCGTTCCTATATTCTGTCTCGTCATTGTTTGAGATCCGACCCACTATGGCAGTGTCATCAGCAAACTTGAAAGTCAAGTTGGAGGGGAATTTGGATACACAGTCATAGGTGTGTAAGGAGTATGTAGGGGGCTGAGAGCACAGCCTTGTGTGGCACCGATGTTGAGGATGATCGTGGAGGAGAAGGTGTTGCGTATCCTTACTGATTGTGGTCTATAGATTTGGAAGTCTAGGATCCAGTCGGAGGGGGAGGAGCTGAGCCCCAGGCCATGGGGTTTGGAAATGAGCTTTGTAGGAATAATCATGTTGACAGCTGAGCTGTAATGTTTAATTGTAATACTTGACTCCATTTTAATATTTTGTGAAGTTCAGTTGGAGAGGATTCCAATCCTTCAAATGTCATTCCTTATCTCCCTCATCCTCCCTTAACACAGCTGAGCCATGCCATCCTCCCCTAAAGCCTGTTGTTTGTTTTCCTACTGAGTGAGTCAGTGATGGCTTCTCTTCCTGATCCTTCACTGTTCACCCTGCAGTCTTCCAAAGTTTTATTTCTGCATCACGCATGCTCATCTATATGCTGTCTCCTGGTGACATCATCTGAAGACACTAGATCATCTTTCATGCAGATGACATCCAGCCAGCTTTACATTTTCACCAACCCCCTCAAACTCCTCTTCTGTTTCTGAATGGCTGGACTGCTTACCTGAAATCTATTTTGGTTAAGCTGATATCTCTTCCAGTGATATATTGGGAAGCTTGACCTATGAGGAATGTTTGAAGACTTTGGGTCTGTACTTGGAGTTTAAGAGGATGAGGAGGGATCTCACTGAAATCTACAGAATACAGAAAAGTCTGGATAGAGTGGGCATGGGGAAGATATTTCCATTAGTAGGCAAGATTAGTATTCAAAGGCAAAGCCTCAGAATACAGGGACGACTCTTTAGAATCAAGGATAATTTCTTCAGCCAGAGGGTGGTGAATCTATGGAATTCATTGCCTCAGATGGCTGTGGAGGGCAGGTTATTGAGTGCGTTTTAATAGTTTGAAGTTTATTTATTAGTGACACAAGTAGGCTTACATTAACAATACAGTGAAGTTTCTGTGAGAATCCCCAAGTCACCAGACTCCGGTGCCAGTTTTGGTACATGAGATAATTTAGCATGGCCAATGTACCTAACCAGCATGTCTTTTGGACTGTGGGAAGAAACAGGAGCACTTGGAGGAATCCCACGCAGACACAAGAAGGATGTGCAGACTCGTCACAAACGGTAGTGACCCAAAATCGGGAAGCGAATCCAGTTCCCTGGCGCTTTGAGGCAGCAGTGCTGACTGTGCCACCCATATAGAGATAAATAAGTTCTTGTTTGCTAAGGGAATCAAAAGAAAAGGTGGGATAATGGAGTTGAGAAGTTTGCCAGCCATGATTGAATGGCAGAGCAGACTCAATGGGCCGAATGGCCTAATTGTACTCTATATCGTATAGTCTGAAGTCCTCGAATTCACCTCTAACTTTGTACGCTTCTGATTTACACTGTCTCTTCCTTGGATTGCCATCTCCAGTTGAACCAGACTGTTCCCAACCTTGGTGTCCTATTGGTTAGAAACTGACACTGTATCCTGTTCAGCATAAAAACGTCAGCTGTCCCTCCAGCGATGTCCACCTCCCTCTTGGCTAACTCCTTCCTTCATTAGGAATAAACTACTCAATCTGTTCAGCTTCTTTTACCTCTGACCTGGCCAAGTTTCCTGGTATCTGCACAATAAGTGCAGTTTGTTCTTTGAAAGCTCGGAGCTAAATATCAGCGTTAAATCCAAAAGACTGTATGGATTCCAACAAGCCTGCAATTTGTTTTTGAACACTAGGAATTAAAAACAAAATTAAAACGAGGCTTAATAAGCTTGTTACCCTTGATTCTAAACACTGTTTAAAATAAAAGCTGATCCTATGAAAATATTTAATTGATTATGGGTTGCCCAGTAATCATTCACCATCCCTGCTTTCTTCAGGGGCCTTCAGACCAATTACACTGGCAGCAGTTTTAAAATAACTATATCTTCATAGTGGAATGAGGCAGGAGAAATCATGTTATTTCAATTAAAATGAAAGTAAGGCATAAGACATAGGAGTAGAATTAGGCCACTCGGCCCATCAAGTCTGCTCCACCACTCAATCATGGCTGATATTTTTCTCATCCTCATTCTCCTGCCATTTTCCCCATAACCCTGATCTCCTTATCGAGAACCTATCTATCTCTGTCTTAAAGACATTCAGTGACCTGGCCTTCACAGCCTTCTGTGGCAAAGAGTTCCACAGATTCACCATTCTCTGGCCGGAGAAATTCCTCCACATCTCTGCTTTAAAGGATTGTTCTGTTAGCCTGAGGTTGTGCCCTCTGTTAAAGCCAATTGCATTATGCGATGCAGTTCACATCTGGGGCAGTTATAGTTTTCATTTGTGTTGGTGTGAAGCAGTTTTAGCTTGGCAAAAATGCCCCAAAATGTGCAGGTTAGGGGAATTAGTGGGGTAAATACATAGGTTGAGGCTAGGGCCTGGGTAAGATGCTCTATTGAAGAATAGGTGTGGACTCAATGGGCCGAATGGCCGCCTTCTGCATTGCAGTGATTCTATGGTTCTAAAAATTGTTCAGCCCAACTGAGCTGCCAGTGGTTTGAGATGGCGATACTGTTCTCTGACTGACTGTTGTTATAGCTGCACCCAGTTTGTACCAAAGGCTGAAGATACCCAGGCTGTCAGCTGGATGCCTGGAGAGTTTGATGAACTTTGTCTTAATATTAGAAGTGACGGTTGTGCCTTTAGCTCTGACTCCATCAACCACCCCAGCTGCCACCTCTGACTGAGTCAGCGAGCGCTGAGTCTTTTAATACTGAGTCTTGTATTTCTTTCCCTCTCCCACCCCTCCCCAACACAGCTGACAAAATTTTAATCCACGCTTTATTAGCTTGACTTTTCTTGCACGCTTCCAGTTAACCTCTACCCTACTTCTGTGAGTTAGATGCTATTCAGAACATTGCAGCCTAGATCCTACATCAGCATGGTGGCACAGTGGTTAACACTGCTGCCTCACAGCCCCAGGGACCTGGGGTGGCACAGTGGTTAACACTGTTGCTCTATAGCTCCAGGGACCTGGGTTCAATTCTGGCCACAGGTCACAGTCAGTGTGGGGTTTGCTCATTCTCCTCGTGGCCGTGTGGGTTTCCTTTGGGTCCTCCCACACTCCAAACACGTACAAGTTAGGTTGATTGGCCAAAGCAAATTGCCCCTTTGTGTCAGGGGATTAGCAGGGTAAATATGTGGGATTGTACTTGTTGCAGATATGATGGGCTGAATCACTTCCTCTGCACTGTTGGGATTCTATGACTCTTATGCAGCCCAAGATTAAACAGCCTCTTAAGTTTGTCCCCTCTCAGCTTTAGTTGTTACCTGCGCCTCAGCGGGTTCATGGCAAACTTCTCATCCTTGTTTTAAACGTTCCAGAGTTTTGCCTCAGTCTCCCTTAAATTTCCTCCAGCTCTGCAATGTTCTTTCTCTCTCGTGGGGCGGCATGGTAGCACAGTGGTTGGTACTGCTGCTTCGCAGCTCCAGGAACCTGGGTTCAATTCCCGGCACGGGTCACTGTCTTGTGGAGACACATTCTCCTCGTGTCTGCGTGGGTTTCCTCCGGGTACTCCAGTTTCCTCCCACAGTCCAAAGATGTGCGGGTTAGGTTGATTGGCTGTGCTAAAACTGCCCCTTGGTGTCCTGGGATGTGTAGGTTAGAGGGATTAGCGGGTAAATTGCTAATTTGCTGATGACACCAAAGTTGGAGGTGTGGTAGATTGTGAGGAAGGGTGTCATAGTCTGCAGGGAGACTTAGATAGGTTGCAGAGCTGGGCCGAGAGGTGGCGGATGGAATTTAATGCGGAGAAGTGTGAGGTAATTCACTTTGGTAGGAGCAACAGATGTGTCGAGTATAGGGCTAACGGGAGGACTTTGAATAGTGTGGATGAACAGAGGGATCTAGGTGTGTGTGTACATAGATCCCTGAAAGTTGGGAATCAAGTAGATAAGGTTGTCAAGAAGGCGTACGGTGTCTTGGCGTTTATTGGTAGGGGGATTGAATTTAGGAGTCGCAGTGTAATGTTGCAACTGTACACTACTCTAGTGCGGCCGCACTTGGAGTACTGTGTGCAGTTCTGGTCCCCGCATTACAAGAAGGATGTGGAGGCGTTGGAGAGGGTGCAGAGGAGGTTTACTAGGATGTTGCCTGGTATGGTGGGGAGGTCCTATGAGGAGAGACTGAGGGATCTAGGGTTGTTTTCGTTGGGAAGAAGGCGGCTAAGAGGGGATCTTATTGAAACATATAAGATGATTAGAGGTTTAGATAGGGTGGATAGTGATAGCCTTTTTCCTCGGATGGAGAAAGCTAGCACGAGGGGGCATGACTTTAAATTAAGGGGGGGTAGCTACAGGACGGATGTCAGGGGTAGGTTCTTTACCCAGCGGGTGGTGAGGGATTGGAATGCCCTGCCTGCTGCAGTTGTAGATGCGTCTAGTTTGGGGGCGTTTAAGAGATCTCTGGATAGGTTTATGGACGAAAAGGGATTGGTATAGGCTAGTGGGTCATTGTTTTTGTAACTGGTCGGCGCAACATCGTGGGCCGAAGGGCCTGTTCTGCGCTGTAATGTTCTATGTTCTATGTTCTATGTTCTAAATGTGTAGGGATGTGTGGGTAGGACCTGGGTGGCATTGTGGTCGGTGCAGACTCGATGGGCCAAAGGGTCTGTTTCTGCACTGTAGGGTTCTATGTTTTATAATAGGCCAGACTTGTCATTGGCTTTCACTTTACCTTGAGCAATAATACTCCTGTTCTCTCCAAGCTCTGCCTAGTTCCTTTTGCCTCTCACCCTCTGTTTTGATGCCATCTTATCACTATACCCTATCTTTCTGGGTGCTTCTTAAATGCTCAGTGCAACCCAATTGAACTCGCTGCAACTGAGGAGAGTTGTGGGATTGTGAATTTCTGACTCTTTGGGATGACATTGTAACTGACAGTCAGATGCCCTGGTTGCAGGGCTCAGTTGGAGCTCTGTGTAGGCTGAACCTTGGTCTGCATTTTTTGTAATAAAACTCTCAAAGATTATGGTACCTTTCATGTAATAGATCTGTCCCACTATAACCACAGGATATTCTTTTTCTTTCAGTACTTTATTTCTAATCAAAAAAAAAATTCAAATTAAGTCAAATGATGGTCTCCACGAGAGGGATAAAATAGATCCAAGCTGACTGGATGAAACATTGCATCCCCACCTGAGCTTTATCTAATGCTTCATTTTAGCAAAACAATTGCATCAGGTAAAGTCTCAGTTTAACCTCATTGGGTATCCTGATCCTTTACTCTGTCCTAGCTGGTGCAGTATAAATAACACATTGAATTCCAGACACAGGATGTTTTTTCTGAGGTGGAGAAGGTTGAAGTGCAATATATACCAGTCATTGAGTAACAATCTCTGAGTAACATGAGTCAGAAGGCTGTGGGTTCAAGTCCCACCCTATCCCCAGGGTTCAGCAAAAACCTGAGGCTGATAGCCCAGTGCAGTATCAGAATGTCTGAGGCCCCCTCCCTCATGGAAAAGGTCCTGTGGCACTACGTTGAAGGAGACCAGGGGAATTGTCCCCTGTGTCCAGTTCAATGTTTATCTCATTCAACATCTCAAAAGCAGATCATCTGGTCGTTAGCATATTGCTGTTCATGGGAGTTTGTGCAAATTGCCTGTGGTGTTTCCTTCATGACTACACTTCAACAGTACTTCAAGTGCTTTGAGGTTTCCAGTGGTCGTGCAAGGCGGTATGCAAATGCAAGTCTTTTTCATAATTACAGTTGTGGCTGGCTGGTGATGATGTGGGATGTATGAAATCCAACCTTTCACCGGTGGCACCATTAGCGTGCACCATCTGCTCCTGCACCCGATGAAATCAAGCACACCAATCACCATGCATTCTGCATGAGTAGTTAGCTTAAAAATAGCGCAGTAAATAAAAAGAAAGTGAGAATGACATGTTATTTCGAAAAGTGATCTCATTTCTCCGGTGACAGTATGTGATACATTCACTGGGAAGCATTTTGTTAAAATTGTGGTGGCAAGTGACAGTTTAATTCTGCCTGTTACTGGTAGCTACGGCGTTCTAACTATCGCATGAGAAAGTTGCATGCTCACCGTGCTGTTAATTATTGGTTGGAACTGCTGTTTGGTTTTGAGCAAGACTCAAGGGATCTGTGATTTCATTTGCCCTTGTGCTAGTCACACAAGAGTTGGTCATTGGTGTTTGAGCAATGAAATAAAACCAATACCATTTATTCCTTTTGAGAGCAATTTAATTCACCTTCAAGTGAAGGTTTTTTTGAACTTCATGCTATGGTGGAAATGAATCCTGAAGTAACACTTATTGAATAGTTTAAAGATGTATTTCAGTGAACCATTTTTCCTAAATAACCTCACCAATTGTATCTGGAAATAGGCATTAATTAACTGAATGTGTCTTATTAATGGCTGACAGTACAGGACTGCAGACATTGTCCTCATTGGGTAGAGAAGCCTTTCTGCACTGCTGTCTATTGATGCTGATGTTTAATTTTGTATCTCTTGCTGTTTGATTCATTCAAACATACTCATCAGCTTCAGATCTGAGCAAGATGTTTGGTGTAGAGCCACGGGCTTAATGCAAAGATGTAAATGTTGATTTGAAACTGACTTGTGTGAATGGTTGGGCAGAAAAGGTGCCCTGCTGTTTGTGATAGCTCGTGATTTTCAACACTGTAACTGAAACTAGTTCATGTTGGACAGGGGTGATTAACACTGCTACCTCACAGCGCCAGAGGTCCAGGTTCGATTCCCAGCTTGGCTCACTGTCTGTGCTGAGTCTGCATGTTCTCCCTGTGTGGGTTTCCTTCAGGTGCTCCAATTTCTTCCCAAAGTCTGAGGCAGTTCGTTGGGTCATTTCCATCTTACTGACAGTTATGTCCATAAGCTGATTGCAGATTTCTTGGAGCCTTGGCTGGCACTGGTAGCAGAAAGGGATTTAAGACAATGGTTTGTTATGTCAACACCCAAAAGATGTGCTGGTTTGGTGCGTTGGCCATATTAGATTCTCCCTAAGTGTACCTGAATAGGTGCCAGAGGGTGGCAACTAGGGGATTTTCACAATAACTGCATTGCAATGTTAATGTAAGCCTCCTTGTGACACCAATAAATAAATTTAAACTAAACATAAATTACAGCTTTAGTACTGGTGATCCACACTGATAAAGACCAGTGCTATAAAGGCAAAGCTACCATAGTCCAAGATAACCACAGGCTGCTCCCACCTTTTGAGGGGGAGAGCTGACTTGTGATTTAGCCACCAGGTGAGGGGCAAGGTTGAGAAGGTGAGGCCTTTGAGTAACCTCAGTTGGTACGGGAATTGAACTCATGCTGTTGGCATCACTCTGCATTGTGAACCAGCTGTCCAGCCAACTGAGCTAAATGAAGGTCCCTAATACCCCACAATAGCTTTGTACTGCTGGGGATACGATTGCCTATGTGTGGCTGGAGGCTTGGACATTCGCCTCCTTAACTTGGATCAAGAAAAGGCCTTTGACAAATGTTGCGCAGCTGCATGATGGGTTTGCTCGTCAAAATGGGGTTTGGGGAGGGAAAGTAGATCCAACTGCCCTACACAAACCTCCGTTTCAATCAGTTAGTGGGAAACAAAGTTTTCCTATCAAATTTGTAGTCAGACAAAGTTTTCCCTCTTCTATTAAGTTGTTTGTCGAATCCATCCAGAAGGATGTGAGTGTAAGAGGGATGACAGTCACTGGCAGCCGTATTGCTCAATGAGGCCTAGGTCTATCCCTCTTCTGGATGACCGAAAGCTTGGGGCAGCCAACTCCAAGGCTCAGTTAGATAAGGCTGTCTTACCATATCATGCTGAGGGGCTGGAACTTGTATAAAACCCCCTGAGCTGTGTGTACCAGCAAATGTTTGAAATGGAATGGTAATGTACGTTGTAATATGGGGCACGGTGACTTTGCTGCCTCTCAGCTCCAGAGACCCATGTTCGATTCTGGCCTCGGATGTCTGCATGTGTGTGCGCATGGGTCCTGCGCTGGAGCGTGTGCATGTGGGCCCTGTGCTGGAGCCACATTGATGCCAAATGCTGTCCTTTGGATCCCCATCAACAAGGCGGAGAGAGAGAATCTGATGCTCAGGGAAACCAAAAACACACTCATATCCTGTGCAAAAATGCACCATGAAGGGGTTACTTGATCACTTAATGTCTTTTGAGACCAGAAAACCAAGGAGAAAAAGAATGACAAGTGAGGAAGCAGTATGTGTACAATATTGAATGAAGCTGCTGTAATGCTTATACTTTCTCAGAAGACGAAGGGAATTTGATATGTCAGCTACAACTCTCAGCAACTTCTACAGATGTGCCATAGAAAGCATTCTTTTTGGTCGTATCACAGCTTGGTACGGCTCCTGCTCTGCCCAAGACTGCAAGGAACTACAAAGGGTTGTGAATGTCGTCCAATCCATCACACAAATCAGTCTCCCATTCATTGACTCTGCCTACACTTCCCTCTGCCTTGGCAAAGCAGCCAGGATAAGTAAGGACCCCATGCATCCTGGACATTCTCTCTTCCACCTTCTTCCGTCGGGGTAAAAGGTACAAAAGTCTGAGGTCACGTACCAATCGACTCAAGAACAGCTTCTTCCCTGCTGCTGCCAGACTTTTGAATGGACCTACCTTACATTAAGTTGATCTTTCTCTACACCCGAGCTATGACTGTAACAGTACATTCTGCACACTCTCATTCCCTTCTCTATGAACAGTATGCTTTGTATAGTGCAGAAGAAACAGTACCTTTTTGCTTTATGTTAATACAGGTGACAATAAATCAAATCAAAAATGTGATGTACTTTTACTAATATTTTGAATAAAGTATGCTTTTGAAAAATATATCTGGATTTAAATTCGAACTGACATTTTGAAAATTCTGCTGGGACATTTAGTCACTGGGCACAATTTTTAAATGTTTTACTCCTCCTTTCTTGTCCTGGTGCCCAATAGTACTGAGTATTTAACCCTACTATAGCTCTTACATCAACGTGTAGTGCTGCCACTGGCCAGTGTCAAAATAGGTTAGCAGACCATTGCAAAATAGAGAATATCTTCACACTGTGAATCATATTATTTGTTTTTGCTTATGAGAGAAATTTATGTTTGGGGATGGGAAAAGTTATATTATTTCCAGTGTGACCCAATGCACTGAATTCAAAACAGTTCAATTGTTTGAAATGAACTAATTTCTTTCAGTGTATATATACCACATTGTGTCTCATATCAATTTGCAGCCTGCAACATGTAGATCCTGTATATGATTGATACCAATTCATATTTAGGTTACTCTGGATTTGTAAATCACTAACCTCATATCCCCCTAATAATCTGTAATTATTCCATCTAAATTGTCCCAAAAGAATGGTTTAATGGTTCCTAATTAATGGCAAGTCATAAGGGATGTGTCTCTTTCTTAAGCCTGGAAATCTTGTTGAATTGAATTTATTGTGGCATAAAGTCAGGCAGAGACGGTCACAAATCCACACAGGGATGGGCAGAAATAGGAAGCTACAAGTGGAAAGATAGGGCAAGAATGGCTAGCGTACAGGGAAACTGAAGTATGGATGCCTATAGATAGAGAAGGAGAACTACAGACAGCAACAAAGGAACACAGGTGTATGTGTGGACCTGAGTCTATTCGCCAGGACACACATTGAGTATCACAGGGAACAGAGAGAGAGAGACATCAAATGCACACGCGCACACAAACACAATCAGTCGGAGAGGGAACAAGAAAAGAATGCATGGAACATAGGGGAAGACAGAGCCAGAGATGTGCACAGATACTGTGTCCCCATGTATGCTTTATCATTTTTGATCAAAGATGGGCTGATGACTTGAGCAAGTTGCCAACGAAGATTATTACAAAATGGCAGAATAAATTAGTTTTGTTTGATCAGACTGAACATAAGAATTAGGAGCAGGAGTAGGCCATCTGGCCCCTTGAGCCTGCTCTGCCATTCAGTAAGATCATGGCTGATCTTTTTGTGGACTCAGGTCCACTAACTCATCCGCTCATTATAACCGTTAATTCCTTTACTGTTCAAAGATTTATCTGTCCTTGCCTTAAAAACAATCAATGAGGTAGCCTCAACTGCTTCACTGGGCAGGGAATTCCACAGATTCACACCTTTTGTGTGAAGAAGTTCCTCCTCAACTCGGTCCTAAAGCTGCTTCCCCTTATTTTGAGGCCATGCCCCCTAGTTCTAGTTTCACCTGCCAGCGGAAACAATTTCCCTGCTTCTATCTTATCTATTCCCTAGATGTTTCTATAAGATCTCCTCTCATTCTTCTGAATTCTAATGAGTATAGCCCCAGTCTACTCCGTCTCTCCTCATAAGCCAACCTTCTCAACTCTGGAATCAACCTAGCGAATCTCCTCTACGTCCCCTCCAGTACCAGTATATCCTTTCTCAAGTAAGGAGACCAAAACTGTACACAGTACTCCAGGTGTTGCCTCACCAGCACCTTATACAGCTGCAACATAACTTTGCTGCTTTTAAACTCCATCCCTCTAGCAAATGAAGGACAGAATTCCATTTGCCTTCTTAATTACCTGCTGCACCTGCAAACCAACTCTTTGAGATTCTTAGACAAGGACACCCAGGTCCCTCTGCACAGCAGCATGCTGCAATTTTTTACCATTTAAATAATAGTCCATTTTGCTGTTATTCCGACCAAAATGAACGACCTCACATTTACCAACATTGTACTCCATCTACCAGACCCTCGCCCACTCACTTAGACTATCTGTATCCCTTTGCAGACTTTTAGCGTCCTCTGCACACTTTGCTCTGCCACTCATCTTAGTGTCATCTGCGAATTTTGACATGCTACACGGTCCCCAACTCCAAATCATCTATATAAATTGTAAACAGTTGTGTTCAATATTGATCCCTGAGGCAAACCACTAGTCACTGATCGCCAACTGGAAAAACACCCATTTACCCCCACTGTTTGCTTTCTGTTAGTTAACCAATCTGTCCATGCTAATACATTACCTGTAACATTGTGCACCTTTATTTTATGTAGCAGTCTTTGATGCTGCACCTTGTCAAATGCCTTCTGGAAATCCAGATACGCCACATCCATAGATTCCCCACTGTTCACTGCGCATGTAATGTTCTCAAAGAATTTCACCAAAACAATCAAACATGTCCTGCCCTTCATGAACCCATGCTATGTCTTCCAATGGGACAATTTATGTCCAGATGTCTTACTGTTTCTTCCTTGATAGGTTCAAGTGTTTTCTCTGCTACAGAAGATAAGCTAACCGGCCTATAGTTACTCACCTTTTGTCTATCTCCTTTTTAAATAGTGGCATCACATTTGCTGTTTTCCAATCTGCAGTAACCACCCCAGAGTCCAGCGAATTTTTGTAAATTACCACTAGTGCATTTGCTATTTCTCCCGCCATCTCTTTTAGTATCCTGGGATGCATTCCATCAGGACCAGGAGACTTGTCTACCTTTAGCCTCATCAACTTGCCCAACATTACCTTTTTTGTGGTGATAGTTTCTAGATTCTCACCTGCCATTACCTTCCTGTCATCAATTTTTGGCATGTTATTTGTGTCTTCCACTGTGCAGACCGACGCACAATACCTGTTCAATGCCTCAGCCATTTTCTCATTTCCAGTTATTACGTTCCCCTTGTCACCCTCTAAAGGACGAATGTTTACTTTAGCCACTTTTTTTCGTAGAAATATATTCTGAGCTTGTTTACTCTCATCCATCTTACTTTTCTTTATAGCTTTTTTATGGCTTTCTGCTGACCTTTTCCAATCCTTTAGGTTCCCACTAATCTTTGCCACTTTGTATGCATTTTCTTTCGATTTGATACCCTTTTTTTTCCCTTAGATATCCGTGGCTGATTATCTCTTTCTACAGTCCTTCTTTATCACTGGTGTATTCCTTTGCTGAGCATTGTGAAAGATCACTTAAGTCCTCCACCGTTCCTCAGTTGTCCCACCATAAAGTTTTTGCTTCCAGTACACCTTAGCCAACTCCTCCCTCCCCTTGTAGTTTTCTTTGTTTAAGCACAAGACACTGGTATTAGATTTTACCTTCTCACACTCCATCTGTATTTTAAATTCAACCATACTGTGACCGCTTCTTCCTAGAGGATCCTGAACTGCAAGATCATTAATTATTCCTGTCTCATTACATTGAAGTTTGCCATCTTTAGTTCAAGATGTTGGTGTGTTTACCAGTGACAGCTCCCCCTATCAGTACAGTTGCTGAAAAGTAAGTTGAGTTATAAACTGCTATTGCTTAGGGGACATGTTCAGCATGCTATTTGTAATTGCCACCAGAAGCTGCCAGAGTCCTTTGGTTGACAACATAATCACAAGCAGAGGACAAACCTGTTAATTGTCAGTGTTCCTATTTTACTACTTTTGGCTTGGTCTGCCGCTTATTTCTGTCTGCCTTCCCCAGTTAGAGCAGGTGAATGGGCTTTTGGCCAATTTGTGAAAGGCAGTAGCTGTTGCTTTCACTTGGCTGCCACCAATTTGGTTTTATGAATGTAAAAACATTGTGTTGCCCTCACCACCCTGTCAATGTTGTGCCTCCCAAGCTTCTATTGGGGAGATTTTACTCTTGAGCTGTTGCCGCAGACTGGCAATTGTTAACTGCTAGTGATCATTGGGGTCTTGTTTCCAGATTTCTGTTGGGACAGGATTTCCATTGGTGTAACCAATTTGGGGAGGGTTCAGTGGGTTTCAGAAAGAGGGGGAAGAGTGTATCTTCCATGAAGAGGAGACCAAGCAAGACCCAAACTGATTATTAGTTTACGAAACACTTGTGATGCGAAGATCGCTAAATTTGGCACTCAGTGGTACTTAGAGCTGCCACTTTATCCATTCACTTCTATTCAGTTTTAGACAACAGAATAGACCTTTGTTTCTGGAAAAATTTCTTAGTGTGTGTTACGTCCATTCGTTCATCTCAATAGACAAGGAGACAACACTGATATGAGTTTGTGTTTTTTTTGAACGGAACTTAAAAAGATGGACGTGACAGAAGCGAAAAGAAGCAAACTTGGAGACTGATTTCTACTGCTAGCCCCTGTACTGAACTTGAACACACTGAACTGGATCTCAAAAACAAACTGAAGTAACACAAACTAAAATCCAAATTATATTTCAATATTTCATTGGAAATGTTTTTTGCAGTCTGTTTGTGTCTTCGAGAAACAATCCTTGCAGATGCTGTTATGAAAACTTGTTTGCCTGCATTGTGTAACTTTCAAGAATGCAGTCAATTTTGAGCTCACCTTTAGCCTCCTGATTTTCCATGTAGTCAAGTTAGCAGTCAATTTTTAAGTTTAGCGGAGTTAGTTGCACAGACAGAAGTCTCCTCAAATGAAATCATTGTATAGACTGAAACAAACAGGGTTAACCATGTGTACAATCTCTGCGTGGGAGTGGTAGTTAGTTCAAGTAAAGGCACTCCATTTTAACTTCCTTGAGCATAAATATTTAAAGCTTGAATCAAATAGGCAGGGGAAATGCACACCTCCTTTAATAGTCTCCAAGAATATTTCTGTGCGCCCAAGTGTAATTTTGTGACATCTGTGCTGCCATACATCTGAAAGGCCATGTTAAGAAACAAATGTCCAGTGAGCCTGGGAGGAAACATGAGCTGTGAATTGTTTTTATTGATGAGATTGCATGAAAATGATGCAGTTATTCATGCCTTCATAGATATTGAACTTTCTATTAATTTAGAAAAACAGCAGCCCCTTTGAAAACCTTCAAGATTATAACAGGAACTTTCTCACCTATATATCTGACCCAACATTATAATTGCTTCCTTATCCTGGGTGTGAAAAGGATTGTTCAGCCCAGCAAATTGGCTCCATTTGGATAAAGTTGTTGTAAAGCTTGCAGATAGTGAAGTTCTCTGCTCAGTCTACATGTCTGATTTTGAATTAGAGATCAATCAAGCAGTGGTATTGCAAATGCTTCCATAACTCTCATTATCGAACACTGCCTGTTCCACATATGTCATACAGGGGAAAAAATGTCAGGTTTGCCATCTCTCTCTGTAAATTTGCTTCTCTGCCTTCCATTTCTAAGTTCACTGTTGAAGTAGAGGCACCAAAAAGCAATTTACTTGTACCTTTCTTTGATCTGGATCAAGTTTCATGGTTTGAGTTTTCCTGATAACTTGATCCTCCTAAGCCTTAATATCAGTGTCTTGGAATCACCCTGGTCACCATCTCTGAACTTATTGAATGCATCTATTTCCTTTTCCTTGTCCAAGCACCAAAACATTCTCTAGAACTAATCTCGCCATTATTTGTTAGTCGTTTATTAGGCGTGCTGGTTAGATGCATTGGCCATGCTAAATTCTCCCTCAGTGTACCCGAGCAAGCGCTGGATTGTGGCGACTACAGGATTTTCACTAACTTCATTGAAGTGTTAATGTAAGCCTAGTTGTGACTCTAAATAAACTTTAAACTAAACTTACACGATTTTCTAATGTGCCTCATTGATATCTGCTTCATACTGAGCAGATACTGGAGGGGGGAAGGGTTGCAATTAGAAATCATTCCTACAACTTATTTTTGATTTCTACTGGCCTCTACATGTCCCGCCTATGTTTATTAAACCTCCTGCTTTTGCATCATCTATATTAAAACCTGCTGAACTCATTTTGTTTTTCCAAATATCAACTCCTTCCTGCTCATGTAGCTTTGCATTATCAAATTTATTCTTACTGCAATAGTTGCTATTTCACATCATTCGTACGCGTTGCTGCCAACAGGGGTTTTGGAACAAGTCCTTGTGAAATGCCCCAGGTTGCACACCACCACCACCACCCCCGCCCCCCCCCCCCGCCCCCAGGTGGAGCATTTATCACTACCCTCCTCCTGTGGTTGAGCCAATTCTCAATGCATAACGTCATTCTCAAGGAATAACGTTAAAATCCATACAAGTTTTATTGGGCGGTACCTGTCACCTGGTTTCAGAGCGTGGTGTGTCTGTTCACAATTGGCCTGTAAGTTTATAGCGACTGGGTGCTTACTGAGAACATAGGATCAGACACATTTTGTAACTTACGTAATTTTGAAAATCTAGGAAAGCAATAGCAATTGGGTAACCCTCATCCACAGTTACTCCCTCAAGAAGTTCCAGTAGTTTTGCAAGGCATGTGTCGTTAATTCTCATAGAATCCCTACAGTGCAGAAGGCGGTCACTCAGCCCATTGAATCTGCACCAACTCTCTGACGGAGTATCTTACCTAGGCCCTTTTCCCTAACATTTGATCCAATGTTTCAATTGTTCCTTCAGACACTGAGCTGATGGTGTTCTTTTTCCCATCTTGAGTGTTCGGTCTCCCTGATGTAACAACTTGTTTCTCAGTGTTGTAAATTTATGAAGTTTATCACCTTGTTGACTTTTAGAGATGGATTTTCAATGCTGTTGATCATCTTCTGTTGGATTTCTTTTGAACCTGTCATTCCTCACTCCCCCTCTCTCTTCACACTGCTGTCGTTACCCACCGTACCCCTCCCTGCCACCTCACAATTTCTCTCACCTGCACATTCCTGATGATTCCCTCCTGTCATCCCACAGTTGATTGGGCCACCCTTTTCTCCTCACCACACAATTCTTTCTATGCTGGAAGAGGGATGTATCTCTGAATTTTACCCCTACGTAACTGACACAAATGCTAGATTATTCATCTTAATCCAATATTAGATATGAAGAATGAGAAACTTTTATTCCACAGACAGAGGAGAATGTTTTTTGCAGAGATCGATGATGGTGCCAATCTGCTTATTCCTTTCTTACAGGTTCTGACTGTGATTGGAATACCAGTCTGACACTTGACCAACTTGCCACTCGAACTATCTCTGAGATGCACTGACTCTCAGAGAATATCTTTCACCTCCCTGTCCTATCCCAGTAACCCCATGCATTTACCATGACTACCTAACCTGCTCATCTTTTGAAACTAAGAGGCAATTTAGCATGGCCAGTCCACCTAACCTGCACATATTTGGACTGAGGAAGGAAACCAGAGCACTAGGAGGAAACTCTCACAGTCACCCAGGGCCGGAATTGAACTTGCATCCCTGGCGCTGTGAGACAGCAGTGCTAACTGCTGTACCACTGTGCTGCCCTATCAGTCCTCTCACCAAACTCCTCTGTATTTCCATCACTTAGAACTTTTATTTTAACCTAGTTTATATCACTCTTCCTAACCTCTTCCTCTGGGACTGCTTCAGTTTCTGTCTGATTACTCTTGTTAAGTCCCTTGAGCCATGTTTGTACATTAGAGGCACAGATTTTCTGAAGTGTATGAACAAAATACTCAAGAAGTGATGAAGATGGAGTTTATATGCGGATCCAGTCTCCTTATCGTGACACTTAGGCTTATTTGCTATGAGCTGTGCAGTGATGAGGTTGCAGCATGAGGATCTATCATAATGTTTTAACAACCTCTTGTGGGTGAATCAAGAACTACAAGGTTTCACTTTTTGACATTTTT
The DNA here is from genome assembly GCF_965287045.1 of Carcharhinus amblyrhynchos. Lineage (NCBI taxonomy): Eukaryota > Metazoa > Chordata > Chondrichthyes > Carcharhiniformes > Carcharhinidae > Carcharhinus > Carcharhinus amblyrhynchos. Next base: position 47,954,886 of record NC_137345.1, read on the forward strand.
GTACGACTGGATTTGCTTTCTCGAGCCGAGGCAGGAGCGAGGTTCCGAATGCATGCATTTTAGTTTGAGTTGAGTGTTATGAGGTGTCAGATGATGTTTAAGTAGGACAACCTTATTGAATTTGCCCGACTATGTCTGACTGCATTTCTATCACTTTCTGCTAATATTAAGAAAAAGCCCAGTTCAATTTTTACTCTGAATCTAATATTAAAAAGAACATGTTTGTAATGTGCCTGCATAATCTAAGACACGTCACGAAAGGTGATGAGAACAAAATTGAGTTACCAAAATTTAAAATTCTGAGTTGGTCATGGTGCAGGGCATCCCACAGTGATCAAGGTTTTGAGAGTTGATACTTCTTAGGGCTTGCAGCTTTAAGTAATCCACAGGGTGGCACAGTGCTGGGCACAGCTCTATTCAATGCAAGGCTGACTGGATTCTGATGCGCTGCAATTCCCACATACCAGTAAAATCGCTGAGACACGCAGGATTTGGGATGAAGAATTTTTTTGTGGCAAAAAGATGACATCATGGTTGGCTGGCTGCCAGTTGCCATGGCAATTTGCTCTTGAGCTCACAGCTCATCTTCCTCTGACAGGAACTATTGCAGTCTCTCGCTGATGGACGGGAAGGCAGTCCAAAAGGGAAAAAAAACACTTTAGCTCAATTAGTGCTGAAAGTTTCTGGGCAGGGGCAGTGGGCATTTGGTGTCGCTAAGTAACTGATGTAATGGGCTGAGTAGAATTTAATCCAGAAGAGCAGCATGAGGGGTCAGTGCACAAATAAATAAAGCAAGTGCTTGTCTGTGATCATTCTCTCTCGGCTTTTTCTGAAGCTCTCTTATCTATGCATGTAAGGAGATGTCAAGTCCTGGAGTGTGAGATGAGAAAACTCACGGCTTGCCGTTGGTTGAGTGTGTCCGTTATTCATAGAATCATAGAACCCTACAGTGCAGAAAGAGGCCTTTCAGTCCATTCGAGTCTGCACCGACCTGTATCCCATCCAGGCCCAACCCCATATCCCTATATATTTTACCTGCTAATCCCTCTAACCTACACATCTCAGAACACTAAGGAGCGATTTGAGCATGGCCAATCAACCTAACCCGCACATCTTTGGACTGTGGGAGGAAACTGGAGCACCCGGAAGAAACCCACACAGACACGAGGACAATGTGCAAACTCCACACAGACAGTGACCCGAGTCAGGAATCGAACCCAGGTCCCTGGAGCTATGAAGCAGCAGTGCTAACCACTGTGCTACCGTGTCGCCCCACAGTTCTCTACAGTTTGATTTAAAATTGATCATGCCGAACTGGTTAAGTTTCCCTCTCACTGGGTTGGTGATCCAGTCGGAATGGAGGTGCAGCGTGTGCAGTACTGACATTGACAACTTTTCCTGAACGTTGCAGCAGGGCTTGGACTGATGGAGGATGGCTGAACTCTTTTTCCTGTTGGGAACGCAATTGACGTCTTGGCCATGGAGTGACCGGTCACTAATGTATGACAGTGCTCTGGACTAGCCACTCTTGGCGACATATTGGCATCAGTGGATTCCAACTCTACTGCAAATACCTTCTCTGCTTTTGATGTTAATGACCATTTCTTCAGCAGCAACACTTTGTGACATGAAATGGGTTTAAGCCATTGAATCCTGACAGTGCACAGAAAGAGGTCATTTGACCCATCGAGTCTGCACCAAGTCTCCCCACAAGTGCATTTTACACATGCCCACACTCCCACCCTATCCCCATAACCCTGTGCATTTACCATGGCCAATCCACCTAACCTACACCATGTTTGGATACCAAGGGACAATTTAGTATGGCTAATCCACCTAACTTACACACCTATGAACTGATAGAGCTGTGATTCATGCTTTGGATGAGCTCTTGCCCTTCCCCACCTGTTGTTTTTCATGCTTGACATTTTAATTTGTTTACATCCATTCATTATTGCATTTGTTTAATGAAAGTCTGCATTAAGTGTGGGCATACTGGTTAAGAATAAATCAATCTGGAGATCACTATACTTCGGGACAGCATATTAGCTTGCTATAAAAGGCTTGAGGATGGATTTTCTTCTGCGGTAAGTGTTGTCACCAGAGGTGGGCTGGAGTGCCATTTCCACTTTGCTCCACCAAAAAGATCACATCCTACCTAGGGTGAGTGATCAGATCATAGGTACAAGGGAGGTATCCAAAACTGAGGGAGAACAAAACCCAGCTGGGTACATGCTGCATTGCCAAAAGTAGTGAGAGCCACAGTTAAAGGGCAAAGAGTTCCTTTTCAAATCAAGAACTTACAATAAAAGCGCAAACTACTGGGAAGCGATGGCCTTACGATATTATCACTCGACTATTAATGCAGAAACTCAGCTAATATTCTGGGGACCCAGGCTCAAATCCTGCCACAGCAGATGGTGGAATTTGAATTCAACAAAAGAAATCTGGAATTAAGAATCTACTGATGACCTTGAAACCATTGTTCATTGTCAGAAAAACCCATCTGGTTCACCAATGTCTTTTAGGGAAGGAAATCTGCCATGTTTACCCAGTCTAGCCTACACGTGACTCCAGAGCAATGTGGTTGACTCTCAGCTACTCTCTGAAATGGCCTAGCAATCCACTCACTGGTATCAATCACTAGCTCACCATCAACTTCTCAAGGGCAGCTAGGGATGGGCAATAAATGGTGGCAGCCAGCAACACCCATATCCAATGAATGAATAATAAAAAAAGCGGAGGCCAGCCCATACAGGAGAAGGCATTGGTTACAGGAGGGAGGGAGAAATGCCCAACATTAGTCTCTCTCTCTCTCTCTCTCTCTCTCTCTCTCTCTCTCTCTCTCTCTCTCTTTCCGCCCCCCTTCCTCTAATGTGGCATTTTGCAGGATTGCAACTCTGGCTCCATTATACTGTCGCATTCCTACGCACACGCACAATCACTTTCTTCAAGATTAAGTGGCTGAGCTCCCTGCCTGGAGGAAGTGGCTGAGAGAGAAAGACTGCAATGTTTGTAGGAGTCGGGATCTGGCAGTCAGTTTCTGCCCTGTCTCCTCCCGTTCTCCACACCTCTGTAGGGTCATCCAATCTGATTGCTGCAGTGCTGAAGCAGCAAATCTCAAATGAAACTGGACACATTGTCGGGGATTCTCCGGTCTCGTCCACCCTGGTCCCCGCTGCCAGCGGGAACAGAAAGTTCGGTGCTCTGCTGAAATTCCATTCTCTGAACCAGCACTGGAGAATCCCAGCCACGGGCGAGGTCAGAGGTTTTCAGTGATTGTTTGTTTCTCTCTCACATTTTAGAAATCAATTATTTTCTTGTGTCTCACATTATTATGAGCTACTGCTAATTAGACACACAGATTAAAGCTTTGTTTTTAATCAGCAAAGCCAGCATTAGAACTCTAGACTTGCTGAACTGACCATGTATTTTGATTCTGACTGCAGCCTAATCTCCGGATATTGTGACCCTTCAATAGGTAGCCATCATGCTGACAGGCAATTTTGGAAAAAGTCTTTTATTATGTTGGTGAATTGCTGATGACAATTCCAATTAAACCTTCACTTTGTTTAACAACTGGAAATGTCTTGTAAGAATGGCTCATATTCAGTCTACCCTCTGGTTGGCTTGACACAGAAAAGGTGCCCAACTCCATGCAGAACCTTATTAATCCTAGAGAATTATAGCCTTCAGAATGAAAATTATTCATACCACATTGGCGGGAGTGTTGCAGTCAATAATGCAATCCTGTAGTTGCTGATCTCTTGTCAAAAACAGAACTGAATACAGATGCTATCCACATAGTATAGGCTATGTCAAAACTGGCCAGATTAAGTGACATGATAGCACAGTGGTTGGCACAGCTGCCTCTCAGCGCGAGGGACCCAAGTTCGATTCTGACCTTGGGTTACTGTCTGTGCAGAGTCCTCACATTCTCCCCATATCTGCATGGGTTTCCTCTGGGTGTGCCTGTTTCCTTCCACAGTCCAAAGATGTGCAGGTTTTGTGGATTGATGTGAACTTAACCCGATGTCAAGGACATTAGTAGGGTAAATGTGTGGGGTAATGGTCGGTGGGATTGTGGTTAGTGCAGACGCGATTGGGCTGACTGGCCTTCTTCTGCATTGTAGGGACTCTGATTCTAGGATAATGTGACTAATGTTAGAGAATCTGGGAATATGTTGCCATTTGCTCTCTCGTGGAACTGCGGGTGACATTCTCAGGAGACTGAAGCAATCAGGTAACCATTGGGGAAACTTCTTTATTTAAAAGAAAACTGAAAAATAAGGTGCCGTTTTGGAATGGATTTTCAATAATTCCACCCTATTGACGTATGAAGGAGCCATTTGAATATTGCTTTCTATCCCAATTTCCAAATGATTGTCATTCAGGAGGTGTCAGGTGACAGTGGTTAGCACTGCTGCCTCACAGTGCCAGGACCCAACTTCAATTCCTGGCTTGGATCACTGTGTCTATGTGCACGTTCGCCCCTTTTCTGTGTGGGTTTCCTCTGCACGCTCTGGTTTCCTGCCACAGTCCAAAAGATGTGCTGGTTTGATGCATGCTAAATTTTCCCTCAGTGTACCTGAACAGGCCCCTGAGTATGGCGACTAGGGGATTTTCACACTAACCTCATTGCATTGTTCTAGTTTTTCCTACTAGTGGAAACATCCTCTCTACATCCACTCTATCCAGGCTTCACAGTATCCTGTAAGTTTAAATAAGGTCTCCCCTCGTCTTTCTAAACTCCATTGAGTATGGACCCAGCATACTCAACTGTTTCTCATATGACAAGCTCTTCGTTCCAGGGATCATTTTTGTGAACTTTCTCTGGACCCATTCCATGGCCAGCACATCCCCCCCTTAGGTATGAGGCCCAAAACTGCTCATAATACTCCAAATGAGGTCTGACCAGAAAACAGTCCCTGTAATTTGTATTCAACAGGCTCAGTGCTACTGATGGCAGGGAGCCGGACAAGGTTTTAAAAATTCTTCTTTTGTGGCGTGGAGGCGTTGCTGGTAAGGCCAACATTTGTTGCCCATCCCTGATTGCCCTTGAACTGATTGACCTTCTGGGCCTTTTCAGAGGGCAGTTAAGAGTCAACCACATTGCTGTGCCTCTGGAGTCACATCTAGATTCCCTTCCCTAAATAGGAGTTGGTGAACCAGATGGGTGTTTAAGGTTATCGGTGATAGCTTCATGGTCACAATTACTGGGGTTAGTTTTCAATTCCAGATGTTTTTTATTCATTGAATTTAAATTCTACCGGCTGCCGTTGTGGGATTTGAATCCACGTCCCCAGAATGTTAGCCTGGACCTCGGGATTACTAGTCCAGTAACATCACCACTGTGTCACCCTCACCCTTGCTCTGAAGGCTGATTGCCAGAAAGGTATGTTTGCTGTACATTTACCACATGTGACTCAATAAGGCATTCCTCTCAAGGAAGCTGGATCAACCTGATGGGTAATCCTCCTCATTGCTGTTACTGCAGGTAGCCACTTAAAACATTCCAAGTAAAAGTGTTCCCAGTGCTTTTCCTGCAATGTGTCATCCTCATTCGGCATCCCCAAACTTGACACTGCATCACACTAAAGGTCAGCAGTGCGAGTGGATTCCAAATGAAATTAATAAATGAAATCCCAACACTGCCTGGGCATCTTTCCTGAGCTTTTTGCAAAACATTGAAATTGTTCCAGTTAATTGGGTTGATTAATGCTCCTAGTACAGGGATCAACTGTTCTGTGTTGGCAGCATTACTTTTTAGGAGTGTGTGAATGATGGCCTATCTAGCCGGTGTACTGGGTGGCTTGACTGAGGTAAATATGATGGGTTTGGTTTCCACACTCAGTGGGGCTTCATGTTGCAAGATTGGGTGTGTCCTAAAGTTTGGAAGAATTCTCTTGGTGATGAGCTACTATTACTTATCAAAATTACCCTGGCAGCTCTGTCTGTTGTACGGAATCACGTGCCAATGAAATTAATGGATATTTTGTCGATTTCATCAGGATAATGTCTAAGCTGTGACCTAATCTATTATAATTCAAGACCAGTGGATTCTCCATGTAAGTTTACTACTTCACACTCACAAGAATGATATAGAGGAGGAAAACTTTTCAGTCCTTGGATCTGCCACATCCTCCAGCTTGAGTTTTGCGCCTTAGATGTGCTGAGATGATACTCACCAGTTCTGCTTGTCAATAGGAGTTTTATTAAAATGTCAGCTGCCTCAAGCTTATTTGTGGCACAGTGGTTAGCACTGCTGCCTTGCAGCACCAGCAACCCGGGTTCAATTCTGGCCTCGGGTGACTGTGTGGAGTTTGCACTTTCTTCCTGTGTCTGTGTGGGTTTCCTCTGGGTGCTCCAGTTTCTTCCCACTCTCCAAAGATCATAGAACCCTGCAGTGCAGAAGGAGGCCATTTGGCCCATCGAATCTGCACCCACAATAATCCCTATCCCCATAACTCCATACATTTACCTTAGCTAATTCCCCCTGACGTTAAGGGACAATTTAGCACAGCCAATCCACCTAACCCGCACGTCCTCCCACAGTCCAAAGATGTACGGATTTGGATGACTGGCCATGCTAAGTTATCCCTTAGTCTCAGGGGGATCAGCAGGGTAAACGTGGGGTTTTCGGGATAGGGTGGGATTGTTGTCAGTGCAGGCTCCATGGGACAAACAGCCTCTCTCTGCACTGTAGGCATTCTATGATGATTTCTCTAACTACCCTCATAGGCTTGATGTGCAGAATGCAGCACAGTGAAGCATTAAATAATTGAATGTAACATCTTGCTTGTATTCCCCAGTGGAACTAAAAGATCTTGTTTTAAATTAAACCTTCCTAAACCACAAACATATATGAACAGTGAATCATTTCTTGGTGCCTGGAATGAACATCTTTCTGAAGTGCAGATATAGTCTTTGAGATATGAAGGTGGCTGACAACAGTGCTGAGATCTACACACTTGAGGTTGAGGTTTCACGTCTTCACTGTGTGAACGTCATGGTCACTCAGTGGCAAAGAAATGCATCCTCGTAATCACTGTCCTTGAAATCAATGATTTGATGGTCTGCTTGCCATCAAAAATCTCGCATTTGACTTTGTGTTGTCATCCGACTGATAAACACAGGTACTGAACAGCCACTTGACCTGTTTTGGTGCTGATAGAGATGATATGAGCTTGTGGTCACAATTTGGCCATTTGATGTGAACACAATATCTAAATTCAAATCAAGGAGCGTTGGAAATGGGAGCCTGCCCTGTCCGTCAGCCACCTGGCTGCTCTTTTACCTCGAACCATTTCCCCACACTATCCCCATACCACTCAATATCTTTAAATCATAGAAATCTGTCTATCTCTGTCTTGAATGTGCTTAATGAATAAACTTCTACAGCCCTCTGAGGCGGAGAATTCACAAAGTTCACAAATCTCTGAGTGAAGCTGATGGAATTGGTGTGGCGGTGCGGGAAGCAGTAATTCCCCGAATCCAGTAAGTTAGGAAGGATACTGATGTGCCTAGTTTGTGTCTGGGATCACGTTAGTGCTATCTTCAGGTTTGAAGCCAAGCTAATTGAGCAGGTTTAGCCTTCAGCTATGTAGGGCATGAATTTGTCTGGGCTGGCATTTTTGTCGGTGACCGGAATCGCAACTGTGCTCAAAACCAGAATAATCGAGTCACCATAAGTTTGACAAATTGCACGATTCATTGTTCCAAAAAATAACATTGATAGTTTGTCAGTCAATGTCAGTGCGTTTGTGCTAATGTTGACCAGGAGCAGCATAGACATACTTGCAATCCCCACTGTGCAATCCTTTAAAATAACCTGGTGCTTTACCAGGTTATATTCATGTCATATTCATGTCTCGAAATGGTGTTTGTATTCATAGAATCCCTCCTGTGCAGAAGGAGGCCATTCGGCACATCGAGTCTGCGCCAACCACAATCCCACCCAGACCCTATTCCCATAACCCCACGTATTTACCCTGCTAATCCCCCTGATACTAGGTCAATTTAGCATGGCCAATCAACCTAACCCGCACATCGTTGGACTGTGGGACAAAACTGGAGCACTCGGAAGAAACCCACGCAGACATGGAGAAAGTGCAAGCACTGCACAGTGACCCGAGGCCGGAATTGAACCCGGGTCCCTGGCACTACGAGGCAGTAGTGCTAACTGCTGTGCTATCGTGCTGCCCAACTTCCACATGGTGTCCAATTTCAGGTGAAAGATTTTGGGGACACTTGGACATGGTGTTGAGCCTCTAAGGGTGGGAGGGTGCACAGAGCTATAGTGGTGGTCAGAGGTTTTGCTGAAGGTGTAAGAGTGGGATCATCTGGGTGGGGGGAAGGAGAGGTGGGTGGCAGGGGAGGGAGGATGCTGTCAGAGGTGCTGTGGGGTAGGGGGAACCTGCTGTAGGTCAACTGATAACGAAGCACGAGCCAGGTATGACATGCATTGAGCTTGATACATACAGGAACACAGAGGAAGGAAGTGCTGCATCCGGTGCCTGTGTGAAGGTGAGATTAGACCTTTCACGGCCCAACATGAGCAGAAATTAGCTGAAGGAAATCAGGAACAAAATACCACCCGGGAAGGCCTGACCTGTGACGCAGGACGATCCAAGAAAAGTCAGGAAGTTGGCTGCCCTGATTTTTCTGGAATTATTTCTTTTAAAAATTGACATCAAAAGGCTGCTAAATTGGCTGCAAAGGTTAGGTGAGTCATAGCGTTTTACAGCACAGAAAGAAGCCCTTCAGCCCATCATGTCTGTTCCAGTTATCAAGCACCTATCCTGATCCATTTTCCAGCACTTGGTCTGTAGCCTTGTATGTGATGGTGTTTCAAGTGCTCATCTAAATGTCTTTTAAATGCTGTGAGGGTTTCCGCTCTAACACCATTTCAGGCAGAGTTCCAGATTCCCAATACTTTAGTGAAAAAGGTTTTCCTCAAATCCTCTCAGAATCTCCTGCTCCTTACCTTAAATCTGTGCCCCCTTGATCATGACTCCCTATATTAAGGGAAAAGGTTTCTTCCCATCTCCCATATCTATGTCCCTCATGGTTTCATACACTTCAATCAAGTCCACCCTCAACTTTCACTGCTCTAAGGAATACAATCCCCCCGCCTAGCCAGCATCTCTTCAATGTTGCCACTGTTCTGTCCAAGTGACCAGCCCGTCTGTATCATCTAGTAATCTTAGGCTATCCTTGCTGTTTACCACAGCACCAATTTTCATGTTATCTGATCATACCTTCCACATTCCATCCAAGTCATTAATGTACATGACAAACAGCAAGGGACCCAGCACCGATCCTTGCGTACACCACTGGATACAGGCTTCTATTCAAAAAGACAATCTTTGACCATTGCCCTCTGCTGCCTTGAAGCCAGTTTTGGATCTAATTTGCTAAACTGCCCTGGGTCTTGGGCTTCTTATCTTCTTGATCAGTCTGCCATGGGGCACTTTGTCAAAAGCCTTACTAAAGTTCATGTAGACTGCATCAGCTGCACTGCCCTAGTCACCGCCTCAAAAAAGACAGTTAAATTTGTCAGACACAATGTCCACCCTGACAAAGCCATGCTGACCATCCTTCACTAAGTGTTTATTGCCTCTGCAAGTGCAGATTCATTCTGTTCCTTGGAATTTTTTCCAATAATTTTCCACTCAATGGCCTTTAACTTTTCTTTCCCTCACTTTCCCTTCTTGAACAAGGAATCACATTAGCTGTCTTCCAGCCTCTGGCATTTCTCTTATGGTAAGAAGTCTCACAAGACCAGGTTAAAGTCCAACAGGTTTATTTGGTAACAAACGCCACTAGCTTTCAGAGTGCTGCTCCTTCGTCAGGTGAGTGGGGAGTTCTGATCACAAACAATGCATATAAAGGTACACACTCAGTTTACAGAATACTGATTAGAATGCAAGTCTTTACAGCTAGTCAAGTCTTAAAGGTGCAGACAATGTGAGGGGAGATGGCATTAAGCATAGGTTAAAGAGATGTGTATTGTCTCCATACAAGACAGTGAGTGAGATGTTGCAAGCCCAGGCAAGTCATGGGGGTTACAAATAGTGTGACATGGATCCAAGATCCAGGTTGAGGCTGTCTTCATGTGCAGAACTTGGCTATCAGACTCTGTGCTGTCGTGTGCCGCGAAGGCTGCCTTAGAGAACATTTACCCAAAGATCAGAGGCCGAATGCCCGTGACCGGAAAGCTAGTGGCGTTTGTTACCAAATAAACCTGTTGGACTTCTTACTGTGTTTACTCCTGTCCAACACCGGCATCTCCACATCATTTCTCTTATGAAAATTAATGTTCAAATCCCTGCAATCTCTTTTCTTGCTTCATAAAGCAGCCAAGGATGCGTCTCACCTGGGCCTGGGGATTTATCCATTCTCAATACTCCAAAGCTGTTAACACCACCTCCCTTTCGATGCTAATCTGTTCACATATATCATAAGAACATAAGAACATAAGAAATAGGAGCAGGAGTAGGCCATCTAGCCCTTCGAGCCTGCCCCGCCATTCAATAAGATCATGGCTGATCTGTCGTGGCTCAGTTCCACTTTCCCGCCCTCTCCCCATAACCCTTAATCCCCTCTCTTATCAAGAACCCATCAACCCGCTTCTTAAAAATATTTAGCGAGGCAGCCTCCACCACTTCAACGGGCAGAGAATTCCAGAGATTCACCACCCTTTGAGTGAAGAAGTTCCTCCTCAACTCCGTTCTAAACCGCCTCCCCTTTATCTTGAGGTTGTGCCCCCTAGTCCTACTGTCTTTTTTGAGCGGGAAGAGTCTCTCCACCTCTATCCTATCCATCCCATTCATCATCTTATATGTCTCAATGAGATCTCCCCTCATTCTTCTAAACTCTAACGAGTACAAGCCTAGTTTATTCAGCCTCTCCTCATATCACAACCACCCTTCTTGCTTTCTATGCCTACATCATGCGTCCTTTGAAATTTCTGCATTGACTCCAAATGACCCCAGATTTCTGGAAGGCTCCTGATTGAATAACCATCAGTGGAGTACCCCTTAAACGGATGTAGCAAATTCGATCCATCTGTGGAATTCAGACCTTTTTTTGTCTGTGCACTTATCCAAAATTCAAATTCAACACCCACTGCAGCTTAGCTCAATACTTAACAGAAGAGATGTAGAAACCAGTGAATCATGAATAGGTGTAAATGGCCACCATTCATCTTGTGGTGTGTGGTAATGGCTTCGAACATCAACTCATTCTGAGTCAGCAAAGTGCAGTCGATTATGTGACAAAAACTTTCCTGCTGCTACCCCCCCCGCCCCCACCCACCCACCAAGAACCAGGGGGAAATCGGTCAGTTTGGAAACCATCAAGACAAGAGAGGCCAATCCCCCAGCCAGGAGAACAGAATCCTGCCTAACAACTGGTTAGTTCAGTCAGTCTGCAAGTTGGATTAAGATTTGTCTCTTGGCATAAATTTGTCAGAAAATCCAGAAACTTCCAACCTCCATTCATCTTCACTGGACCATGAGAGAGAATCCATCCAGCCCACCCTGTGTACACCTTAAAGAACTCAATCTAAATGTGATTCACTTCTTATATTTTAATATTTTAACTGTGTGCTATGTACAATAATAGCTGCGCATCTGTACAATAATCGTTACTTGTGTTTCCGCCTGTGTGCATGAGGAAGTGAGCTTTTTTTTTGATTGTGTTTACATTTTGGGATGTTACGTGACTCAATGTTATCCTTTCTTTTGGTTTAAACTTACGTGAAATCCTGTGTCATGTCTATTCGTAGAAGTAATGGGCTAAAAAGGTAAAATGCTCTATCTAAGCATGCAGGGACTCTCAAGCTGAGGAGAAAGGGGAAAAGTTATCCCAGCATCTTTCTCTCTCATCATCTGAAAATTATGCATGGTATTATATTTCACTTGGAGGAATACACCTCTCCGTGCGTCAAACTGATGAAGTCTTTGACAACCTGCACATCATTGCAAACTGATTCATCTTTGATTTAATCCATCATTAAAGAAGAAATAGTAGGGCACTTGGAAAAGAATGGTTCAATCAAGCAGACACAGCATGGATTCATGAAGGGAAAGTTGTGTTTGACAAATTTACTGGATTTTTATGAAGATGTAACGAATGCAGTTGACAGAGGAGAACCGGTGGATGTGGTGTTTTTAGATTTCCAGAAGGCGTTCGATAAGGTGCCTCACAAAAGATTCCTGCATAAGATTAAGGTACATGGAGTTGGGGGTAAAATGTTAGCGTGGATTGAGGATTGGCTGTCTAACAGAAAGCAGAGAGTTGAAATAAATGGGTGCTTTTCTAGTTGGCAGTTGGTGACTAGTGGCGTGCCGCAGGGATTGGTGCTGGGGCCTCACCTGTTTACTATAGACGATCTGGAGGAGGGGACTGAGTGTAGGGTAACAAAGTTTGCTGATGACACGGAGATGAGTGGGAAAGCAAATTGTGTGGAGGATGCAGAAAGTCTGCAGCGAGATTTGGATAGACTGAGTGAGTGGGCGAGGATCTGGCAGATGGAGTACAATGTTGGCAAGTGTGAGGTTATCCACTTTGGAAGGAATAGTAGTAAAATGGACTATTATTTAAAAGGTGAAAAATTACAACATGCTACTGTGCAGAGGGACCTGGGGGTCCTTTTGCATGAATTGCAAGAAGCCAGTCTGCAGGTGCAGCAGGTGATCAAGAAGGCAAATGGAATGTTGGCCTTTATCGCGAAGGGGATGGAGTATAAAAGCAGGGAGGTCTTGCTGCAATTGTACAAGGTACTGGTGAGGCTGCAACTAGAGTAATGTGTGCAATTTTGGTCCCCTTATTTGCAAAAGGATACATTGGCCTTAGAGGGAGTGCAGAGAAGATTCACCAGGTTGATACCGGAGATGAGGGGGTTAGCTTATGAGGAGAGATTGAGTAGATTGGGCCTGTACTCGTTGGGGGGATCTTGTAGAGACAGGGTAGAGGCAGAGAGATTATTTTCACTTAGAAAGGAAACAAGAACTAGAGGGCATAGCCTCCAAAATAAGAGGAAGTCAATTTCGAACAGAGTTGAGGAGGAACTTCTCTCAGAGGATAGTGAATCTTTGGAATTCTCTGCTCATTGAAGCAGTGGAGGCTACCTTGTTAAATGTGTTTAAGTCACAGGTAGATAAATTTCTGATCAATAAGGGAATTAAGGGTTATGGGGAGCAGGCGGGTAAGTGGAACTGAACCACTTTCAGATCAGCCATGATCTTACTGAATGGCGGGGCAGGCTTGAGGGGCTGGATGGCCTACTCCTCCTATTTCTTATGTTCTTATTGAGCATGGATGGCTATGTTTTCTCTGCAGCTGGCTGCGGAGCTGTGAATAGATGGGCACTTCTACAATGTGGGTACGTTCCTGAGGGTATCTGACTGCAATGGGGAAACCTGCTGATGAGACGACTGATAAACCAAAATACTGCAGATACTGGAACCTGAAACAACAACAGCAAAAGCTGGAAAATCTCAGCAGATCTGACAGCATCTGTGGGGAGAGAATAGAGCCAATGTTTCGAGTCTAGATGACTCTTCATCAGAACTGACTCAACATTGGCTCTATTGTCTCTCTACAGATGCTGTCAGTATTACTGAGATTTTCCAGCATTTTCTGTTTTTTATTGAGATTACTGATGTCTTGTTGTAAAGGCTGGGCTTGAACTGGGAGAGTTGGCTATGCTGCAGTCTGAAGGTGCACTGCTATTTAACCTGGCCCATACCAAATGTGGCAGCTTTGATCTGGGGTGCAGCAGTTGTGGCTTTTTGAGGCTCTGTCATTTTTCCCCACAAGGAGGTTTCCCTAAATTCACGGAAGTATTTTTCAGTAAATTGGTTATGAATTAGCTTGTTGGTTAGTTTGCCAAATTTACATGTTGAAATTACCAGCCACAAGGCTGACACATAGTTTTATGGGCTCTGTTTCCTTGGATCTCTCGTACAATGTACATTGTTTATTATCATCTATGGCCTAAAATATTTATTGAAAGCAATTACCAGCCTACCAAATGTAGATGCGTCTTGTGAGCTATTCAACCACTGTGGCCCCAGGCAATAAATGGGCCTTGCCTGCTGCTGCTACCTGCAAACTGTCCATATGCATTGTGACCAAGTCACCGTGGGTGGCATGGTAGCGCAGTGGTTTAGCACTGCTGCCTCATAGCGCCAGGGACTTGGGTTCAATTCCAGCCTTGGGTGATTATCTATGTGGAATCTGCACATTCTTCCATTGTCTGCGTGGATTTCCCCCAGGGGATGGAAAATTAGGGGTATTAGCAAGGTAAATATGTGGGGTTATGGGCATAGGGGCTGGGTGGGATGCTCTGTCAGAGGGTCTGTGCATTTGATGGGCTGAATAGCTTCCTTCTGCAACGTAAGGATTATATGATTCTGTGATTGTGTGCGGGAGACTCTGGTGACCTTTCAGATGCTGGGTACTGGACAGCGACCAGTTATTTGTAAAGTTTAGTTTGGTGTCTATAATACTGTTGTGAGTATAGGCCAAGGAGAAACTGTTGCCTGATCTTCTCACTCACCAGTTCAGTCAGTTAGGTACCTGCAAGTGGCTGTGTGATTGAACCCTTTGCACTGCGAAACTCTTTCTCATGGCACCATCTGAAATTCTCACCCACAACCTGTGCCTGAGCCTTGCTGCTGTGTGTTGATTTAATTCCACACTAAGCAATTGCCACCTGAGTGGTGGGACAAAGCGTGAATGGCCCAGTGTTTTTGTTGCTTTGGAATTATAGAATTTCTACAGCGCAGAAAGAGGACATTCAGCCCATTGAGTCTGTACTCAGCCCTTTTCTCCAACCCTATCTCCATAACGACACACATTTCCCATGGCTAATCCATCTAACCCACACATCTTGAGACACTAAGGGGCAATTTAGCATGGCCGATCCACTTACCCACACATCTTTGGAGTGTGGGAGGAAACTGGAGCGCCCAGAGGAAACCCAGGCAGACACGGGGAGAATGTGTGGACTCCACAAAGGCACCCACCCAAGGCTGGAATTGAACCTGGGTCCCTGGTGCTGTGAGCTGCCTAACCACTGTGCTGCCCCGTTGCGAATGCAGATTGTGGAGTAGCTTTTTTGTATTATCTATGTTACGAGCGGTACCATTTCCCATGAGCGTTAAAATAAAAGTGTGGCCTGCGATCTTTGTGTATATATGTGTTATCTCCTAAATAGCAGATCCAGGGGAATTTTATAGATCAAAATATGAATATTTTTGTGGGTTGCACAGATGGAGATGGGCAGTGGAGGTGCGAAAAGTAAAGAATCGGTGAATGGTTTTCACTCAGGTCAGATTATCCAGTTTTCTGCTGATAATGTGTTGGAAAGAGAGTGCTACCTCCAGCTGCGCGCGCTGATGACTTTTTAAGATGAGTGGAAAGAGCCTTTCACGATTACCATATTTCTTGGACCTTCCCTGCTGACTCTCCCATGTGCCTTTGTGCTCAATCTCGTGAGTTAGCCCCTGCTGTCAGCACAATCTATCGACATTTCCCTTCCGCATCATTTCCAGAATGAATTAGCTGCGGGTTCTGTAAAAGCCTGTTCATTGCAAGCACCCCTGGGGAAAGAGTTCCTGAAGGAAACTTGTTGAAGAATCTCCTGGGTCAATTAGTGATTTTTTTTTCGTTGTTCAGGCTGCAGAATCTACAACAGAAACTTGAGTTTGTATTGCACCTTTAAATGTTGGGAAAGGGTGTATCACAGCACACCGGACAAATATTAACCTTGGACTACATGAGATTATAGAATCATATATAATCGTTACTGGGCAGAAGGAGGCCCTTTGTTCCACAGTGCTCTCACTTGCTCTTGGTGAGACCAACTCAGCTGCTTTCATTCTCTCTGCCTCCACTCCCCCCCCCCCCACCCCCAAACTCCTTCAGTCCTGTAAATCTTCCCTCTTTGGATCATTAACCAATTCTCTTTTGAAAGATATAATTGACTCTGCCTCCAGCACACACACAGGCAGATCCTAAACACTCGCTCCGTCAGTCCAATTTTCCTCATTCTGCTTGTGAAATCTTTTGCCATTCATCTCAAATCCATTTCCTCTGGTTCTCTGTCCTTCCACCGAGACAGGGGGTGTGGTTTCTTGCCATCCACTCCCTTGTGATTTGAGTTGATTTGTTATTGTATTGGGATGCAGTGACAAGTATTGTATCTTGTGTGCCATACATCAAAAGGCCCCATACATAGAGTACACAGGGGAGAAGGAAAGGGGTAGGTTCAGAATATAATTGCAGTTATAGCTCAGGTGTAGAGAAAGATCAGCTTAATATAAGGTAGGTCCATTCAAAAGCCTGATGGCAGCAGGGAAAAAGCTGTTCTTGAGTTGGTTGCTATGTGATCTCAGATTATTGTATCTTTTACCCGATGGAAGAGAGAATGTTTGGGATGCGTGGGGTCCTAGATTATGCTGACTGCTTTGTTGAGGCAGTGGAATATGTAGATGGAGTCAGTGGATGGGAGGCTGGTTTGTGTGATGGACTGGGCTACATTCATAACCCTTTATGGTTTCATGTGGTCTTGGTCAGAGCAGGAGCCATGCCAAGCCGAGATACATCCGAAAAGGATGCTTTCCATGGTGCGTCTGTAAAAAAAAAAATTGGTGGGAGTTGTAACAGGCATGCCATATTTCCTTAGCCTCCTGAGAAAGTAGAGACATTGGTGGGCTTATAAACCCCTATCAAATTTATTTTAAGTTTCTCGCCTCTAAAGAGAACACTCAAAGCTTCTCCAACCTAGCCCTGTAACTGAAGTCCTTCATTCCATCCACACAAATTTTTGTTACCACACATGATTTGAGATGCCAATGTTGGACTGGGGTGGGCACTGTTAGAAGTCTCACAACTCCAGGTTAAAGATTTATTTGGTAGCACGAGCTTTTGGAGCGTTGGGATCACAAACAGAGCATATGTAAACATAGACTCAATTACACATGAGAAACCACTTGATTAAAGGGGTTAATGTAAAGAAGATATTTAAGAAAGAGAGATGGGGATATGGGCCCACAGCTTGGGGTTGGGGTAATTAAAGGCTTGGTGGTTGATGATTTGGTCATTGAGAATGGGAGTGCATGACAAATTATTGAAGAAAGGAACTCTCGGGTATGTTATGTGTTACGCGGTGGCCACATTGCTGTTTTTTATTCTAATCCGTGGCCTGTTCATTTTGAGGGTCTGCCCGTGACCGCTCCTATAATCAAATAGTCTGTCAGCGTTCACGGCACTTGATGGAACATCAGTCGCAAAATACTGCGAATGTTAAGTTTCAAAATAGAGCTGTAGAATTGAAGGTTCTAGGACAAGGCAGCAGAAACTCAATAGACCTGTGACAGTGGAAATGATGGACAGTGTGCGTGTTTCTGTGAATTGGACATTGGTATGGAAATGTGATCCTCACCCAAATGGACATTTACAGCAGTGTTTAATCAGTGCACTGTGCAGATGGCTTTGCTCTTCTCTACATTAATGCATGAGTGTGTGTGCGCGCATACGCATGCGCACAAGTATGTGCTTGTGGTGCGAACACACGTGTGTGGTTTGTGTGTTTCATAGGATCTCTACAGGGAGACTATTCTGCCCATTAAGTCTGCATTGGCCACAATCCCAGCCAAGCCCCATTCCTGTAACCCCATGTATTTACCCTGATAATGCCCTGATATTAAGTGGTAATTTAGCACCGCCAATCAGCCTAACCCACATAACTTCGGACTGTGGGAGGAAACCGGAGTACTTGGAGAAAACCTACACAGACATGGAGAGAACGTGCAAACTCCACAGTCACTTGAGGCTGGAATTGAACCTGGGTCTCTGGTGCTGTGAGGCAGCAGTGCTAACCACTGTGTCATCATGTTTGTGGTGTGTGTGTGCAAAGTTCTTTGGAAACTTCACTGTGTGCCTTTGCAACTACAAGGAAACAGTCCCATAAGATGGATCAAAGAAAAATTGTTTGCCTTGTAAGGAATTGTAGTTTGGATTAGTTATGTGCATTGGATGATGCCAGTGTTGGTACCTTCTCAACATTAGACCAAATTACTTAACCAGTTATTAATTGGTTAACTTACTGACTGTTTTCAGAAAGCCATCCGTGTCAGTAGATTTTTAACGTTTATTTATTAGTGTTATGAATAGGCTTACATTAACACTACAATTAAGTTACTGTGAAAATCTTCTAGTCGCCACAGTCTGGCACCAGTTCAGGTACATTGAGGGAGAATTTAGCATGGCCAATCCACCTAACCAGCACGTCTTTCAGACTGTGGGAGGAAACCGGACCATCCGGAGGAAACCCATGCAGATACGGGAAGAACGGGCAGACTTTGCACAGACAGTGAGTGACCTGAGGCCAGAATTGAACCTGGGTCTCTGGCGCTGTGAGACAACAGTGCTAACCACTGTGCCAAAATATTTCCATGGCTGCTGTTAAAAAAAAAATTGTAGGTATAAAAAGAATTTTCATTTCTAACTGGTTGAAAATACAGATAATTGGCACAAAATGAAAACATACTCTATTTGAAGAATAAAGCTTCTGTTTTCTTGCATCCATTGTAATTGCAACTGGGTTCAGCAGAGGGTGCCAGAGACAGTGTAATGTGAGTACTGGAACTTTAGTATCAACTTGGTATAGTTTAACTCATTGCTGATTCTTCTCTCTTCCCCTTGGTATGGATGTGAGTATCAAACTTAATTTTGTCAGTGATTTGTTTTAAACCGAAGTATCTGTGCTGCATTTATTTTGTTGGCCAGTCTCCATTCTAATTTGTTGTGGTGTGGGGAAAGCCAGGGTTGTGTCTTGTTGAACAGGTGGTAGTGCTTTTTCAGCAAATTATTTCTGTCCTTGTGCTGTTTGGTGACCCTGGCATGGTGTTTGGGGAATTCCAGAATTCTGAGATGCATCATGTTATCCTGGAAGTGATTTATCCAATCCCTTTGGGCACCTGGCCTGTCAGATATTGGATTCATATTAACTTGCTGCTTTTCTAAAGGTTATTCGCTGACAACAATCTCCCTGTGCACTGAAACGGGAGCTGAATCAGTGGTTGATATCTGCTCATTTCCGATGTGAATGGATGACTCAATGAAACCCAATCCTTGTGCGTTGTTGGAAATAAGCAATAGCTGTGACCTTAAGCTTGCTTTACCCACTGTTAGAACTTGCTGTGTTGCTGAAAGTGCAGTTGACAACTGCCAGTCTTGAGCTTTCATGCTCTTCCCTAATGATGTTGCCTGTGGAATTATGACATTTTCTACAGCATGACATTAAAATGTAAAAAGAAAGCTGAACACATGTGTCATCTTGTGACATATTTGCTTGGAGATTTCCAGGTCACTTTATATATAAACAAAACAATCTGTTCAACACCTTGTTTTGAGTCATTTGATGCAGCATCATCACAGCTTTAACAAGTGTGTTAGAAGCAGAAACCCGGCTGCATAAGAAAGGTTTGAGGAGCAAGTGAGGCTGGCAGCCTTCCTGCATCTTGCTCTGGGGTGGCATGGCAGCACAGTGGTTAGCACTGCTGCCTCACAGCACCAGCATCCGGGTTTGATTCTGCCCTCGGGTCTCTGCCTGTCAGGACGTCCTCCCTGTATCTGCATGGGTTTCCTTCGGATGCTCTGGTTTCCTCAGGAGATTAGGTTGATTGATCATGCTAAATTTCCCCTTAGTTTCAGGGGGACTAGCAGGGTAAATACTTGTGCTTAGGGGCATAGGGTTTGGGTGGGATTGTTGCCAGTGCATACTTGATGGACCGAACTGCCTTGCAGGGATTCTGTGATTCTTTCTTCTGTCTGTGAAATGGCCCCAGCAACATAAATAGTAATTTTACCATGTTAAACATGCCAGTGGGAACTATAAAGGAGCATTATTCTGTTTCATAAATCCAATTGATTAACCAGAATTCTTGGACCATAAGCTTTAAGAAAGAGCAGACTGGTGGTGATTTAACCCGAGGGGCATTGCATCTCAGATGAGGGTTGAGAAGGTGGGACCTTTGCGAATAACTTCAGCCACGCTGACGGCACACTACATCGTTAACCAGCCATGCAGCTAACTGACCCGACCCCACACGCGCACACACCCCCCCCCCCCCCCCCACTTTAAATTAGTTACCCGTGATAAGAACATAAGAACATAAGAAATAGGAGCAGGAGTAGGCCATCTAGCCCTTCGAGCCTGCCCCGCCATTCAGTAAGATCATGGCTGATCTGTCATGGCTCAGTTCCACTTTCCCGCCCTCTCCCCATAACCCTTAATCCCCTCTCTTATCAAGAACCCATCAACCCGCTTCTTAAAAATATTTAGCGAGGCAGCCTCCACCACTTCAACAGGCAGAGAATTCCAGAGATTCACCACCCTTTGAGTGAAGAAGTTCCTCCTCAACTCCGTTCTAAACCGCCTCCCCTTTATCTTGAGGTTGTGCCCCCTAGTCCTACTGTCTTTTTTGAGCGGGAAGAGTCTCTCCACCTCTATCCTATCCATCCCATTCATCATCTTATACGTCTCAATGAGATCTCCCCTCATTCTTCTAAACTCTAACGAGTACAAGCCTAGTTTATTCAGCCTCTCCTCATAGCTCAACCCCCTCAACTCCGGTATCAGCCTAGTAAACCTCCTCTGCACTCCCTCCAAGGCCAAAATATCCTTGCGCAGGTGCGGCGCCCAAAACTGCACACAGTACTCCAGCTGCGGCCTCACCAATGCCCTATACAGCTGCAGCAAGACCTCCCTACTCTCGAGGAGGAGTTCTTGGAATGCTGCCGGGATAATTTCCTTGAACAGTGTGTGTTGGAGCCGACGAGGGAGCGAGCTATCTTGGATCTGGTGCTATGTAATGAGGCGGGTAGAATTAGGGACCTTGCGGTGAAGGATCCTCTTGGAGAGAGTGATCATTGTATGGTGGAGTTTCTGTTGCAGATGGAGGAGGAGAAAGTGGGTTCCTGGACACGCGTCCTTTGTTTGAATAGAGGGGAGTACGGTAGGATGAGAGAAGAATTGGCGAATGTGGACTGGAGGAGCGCGTTGGAAGGTAGGTCTGCTGAGGAGCAGTGGAGGATCTTTAAGGAGATCTTTCTTGATGCTCAGCTGAAATTTATTCCGATGGTCAAAAAGGACCGTAGGAGGAGAGGTAATAAGCCGTGGATAACGAAGGAGGTGAAGGAAAGTGTTAAATTAAAAGCGGAGGAATTTAGAGTAGCTAAGAGCAGTGGGCGAGAAGAGGATTGGGAAAGGTTTAAATGTCAACAAAGATTGACAAAGAAGTTGATAAAGGAGGGTAGGAGAAGCTATGAAGCTGGGCTAGCACTTAATATAAAAAAGGATAGCAAGAGTTTTTATAAATATATAAAAAGGAAGAGGCTGGCTAGGGTGAACGTTGGTCCTTTAGAGGATGAGAAAGGGGACCCAGTGGTAGGGGATGGGGATATGGCTAAGGTCTTGAATAACTTTTTTGTTTCTGTCTTCACGGAGGAGGACGTGAATAATTTGCCGGGTGTTAGCGATGGAAAGGTGGTAGGACTGGAGGGTCTTAATGACATTACTGTTACTAGGGAGGTGGTGCTCGACAGACTGGAGGGGCTGATTGTGGACAAGTCCCCAGGACCGGATGGAATGCATCCGAGGGTTCTGAAAGAAATGGCGGAGGTGATAGTGGATGCCTTGGTGGTTATTTTCCAGACGTCGCTGGATTCCGGGGAAGTGCCGGAAGATTGGAAAACGGCTAATGTTACGCCGTTGTTTAAGAAGGGTGCCAGGCAAAAGGCGGGGAATTATAGGCCGGTTAGTTTAACGACTGTGGTGATCAGATACTTGACTGAAGTATAAAGTGCTGGGGAAAGACCTGGCAATTACCCAGAGTTTATAACACAGAAGTCGGCTATTTGGCCCAACTTGTCTGTCCTCCATGTGAACCTCCTTTATTAAATCCTATCTGCATTCGTTTTTTCTATTCCTTCACTCGAATGTCCTTCTCCAGCTTCTACTTAGTGGTATCTGTATTATTTGCCTCAATTATTCTTTGTTATAACAAATCCCACGTTTTGACTGGCACGGTAAAGAGTTTCTCCTGAATTCTTTATTGGTCTTCGCTTTGGAACACAATGGAGAGAACGGACGTAGCACATGGCAAAACTTGAGTGGCGGGTTGGGGGTCAAGAGAGAGCGAGGACATGCATTTCTTCTTCCATCCCACACACTATGTGTGCCTTGAGACATTATTGTGTTGATTTTGTGAGGGTTGGACATGTATATCAGCAAATAATTAGAAGTGGTAATGACCAGGAGAAATAATATTGAAGACAATGCTGACTGATGTGGAACCAATGTTGGAAATTTAGCTGGAATATGAAGGTATGTTACCATTGGTGCCCAGGGGATGCATCATTTAATGCTGTGCTTTGAACATTGCAGGTTTACATAGAGTCTTTGTTGATTCAATGCACATTTCATTGCAGTATAGAATCATAAAATCCTACAGTGCAGAAAAAGGCCATTTAGCCTATTGGATCTGCACCAACTCTGACGACAATCCCACCCAGGCCCTATCTCTGTACCCCTGATATTAACCTCATTAATCCCTCTAATTTATGCACTTTGGGACAATAAGTGACAATTTATCATGGCAAATTAACCTAACCTGCACATATTTTGGAGTGTGGGAGGAAACTGGAGCACCCAGAGGAAACCCATGCAGACACAAGGAGGACATGTAAACTCCACACAGATAGCCACCTAAGGCCAGAAGTGAACCTGGAGCCCTGGCGCTGTGAGGCAGTAGTGTTAACCACCGTACCAAATTACTATTCAATGTTTGCTTTGTACTATCTGAGTGGGAGGTTTATCACATTATAGTAAATGCTCCAAAGCAGTAGTGCTTTTTAAGGTTATGGTCACAGACACACAGAGATCAACACGGCTATTCATCGACAGAAAGACAATCTCACACAAGTATACTAGACTCTTGAAGATAGTGATACAATTTGATGTGAGTTTTTTTATTTGATGTGAGATTTATTTTAGGCTCCTATTTGAAGTTGCACTTAGGTCGGGCATGTGATTCAAAGAAAAATAGAAATGCAAAAACAGCTAAACCGTTGCTGAAAAGCTTTTAATCACTTGGTGGATTATCTCTTCATTCCAACGTACTTGCTCACTAACAGGTTGTAACTTCCTGGCTCCTGAGTATTGGATTGGTGGGGGGATGGTACCCCAGAGATATGTTGGGGATTCCCCCTTGGAACTTCACTGGAAATCATTTGCCTGGAAGTGGAACCATCCACTGGGCAATTAAGCTGCACTGGGAACCATTCTAAATGCGATTTAAATCACAAACTTTGGGTGATTCTGCCAGGGTTGCACTCATAGTTGCTCAGAAAAAGTTTGAAGTATTAAAATTTCTCCTAACATCTGGGAAACTGTTGTGAAGATCCAGTCCCTGCGGTGGCACAATGATGATGTGGAAATGCAGTGGTTAGCACTGCTGCCTCACAGTGCCAGGGACTTGGGTTGCATGCACGATTTGGGTGACTGTGCAGAGTTTGCACGTTCTCCCCATGCCTGTTTGGGTTTCCACCAGTTGCTCGGGTTTCCTCACACAGTCCGAAAGATGTGTTGGTTAGGTGCAGTGGCCATGCTAAATTCTCCCTCAATGTACCCAAACAGGCGCCTGACTGTGGCAACTAGGGGATTTTCACAGTAACTTCATTGCAGTGTTAATGTAAGCCTACTTGTGACACTAATAAATAAACTTTAAACACTCCCCCACCCCCCCAACCCAACCATCAGCATCCAACGGGAGGAACTAGAAACCTAACTGGAACACTCGCACCTCCTGACTCCTCAAAGCCTGTCTCCTATGGACAAGGCATATCTCAGTTGTGGGATGGGATACTCTCTACCTGCCTGAATCAGTGCAGCTCCAACACCTTTCAGGACAAAGCAGTGTTGATTGGCACATAATCCACATTGTTCAACATGCACTCTCTCCACTCCCAACACCCAGTGGTAAGGTGCACTGCAGCAGCCCTCCAAAGCTCCTGTGATAGCAGCTTCAAACCTGCAACCTCGATCATCTAGACTAACAAGGGCAACAGCGCAGAGGAACAGCACCACCTGCAAGTTTCTTCTCAATTGTAATTAGGGATGGGCAATAAATGCAGTCCTGGCCAGCAAAATCAACATCCCTTGAATAAATGAAAAAAGAGTTACTCTCCAAGTCTCTCACTATTCAGACTTGGATCACCATTCCTTCACTGTCTCGGGGTCAAAATCCTGGAACTGCCAAACAGTATGATGAGTATTCTGACATCATATGGACTTAGTGGTTCAGGAAGGTGGGCCAATACCACTTCGTGAGTACTATTAGAAATGGACAACAAATGATGGCTATGCCAGCAATGTGCACATTGCATGAACAAATAAATATATAGAATCCTACAATATAGAAGGCCATTTGGCCCATGGAGTTTGCATGACCACAATCCCACCAGCCCTATTCCTGTAACCCCATGTATTTACCCTGCTTGTGCCCCTGACACAGGTCAATTTAGCATAGACCAATCAATCTAACTGCACATTTTTGTACTGTGTGAGGAAACCCAGACACAGGGAGAATGTGCAAACTCCACACAGACAGTGACCCAAGGCTGGAATTGAACCAGGCTCCCTGGTGCTATGAGACAGTAGTGCTAATCACTATGCCACTGGTTATATACTTGTAAAAATTAATTGTCAGTACTAGAGAGCTTGTTAAGCAGCAATTAAGACATCCTTTATTCAAAAATTGATTACACTGGAATGGCTAAGCCCTAAGATTCTGTGACCTGATTAGTTTTTCTCTATGATATGATTAGGAAGTCATAATGCTGTTTCACTGTCCAGTTTCTTGGTGACATGATGAAGCTTTTGGAGATGTAAATTCCTCTAAGTTACACTGCTGAACAGAATGTGCTGTTCTGTTCTCATTTCATTAACAATGAACACTGATAGCCTTCACTACAAAACCCGGGCCCAGGAGTCTCTTGTCTTTTTCCCTTAGTTTGGTATGTTTGTAATTTGACCAGTAGCTGGTGCTGGAGGACTAGAAATCTGCTGAGAGTTTACTTGGATAGGAAAGAGTCCTTTGGAATTTAATGTGGAAGCCAAATGGCTGGAGTTCAACGTGACATTGGATGTCGCACCTGGTTGGTGCCTTAATCACAATCTTTTTATTAGCTGGAAGGTGTCAAGAGAAACTGCTAGGACACGTCAAATGGTGGAAGTCATTATTGATATCGTGCGGTGAAGTGTTTTTGAATCAGATGACACGGCGGGGTTTTTGCAGCTTTAAATAAACTGACTTGATGAAATATTTTGTGACCTTGTTTTGTAGAAATGGCTGCAGTGTTTGTTTGAACCTTCATTCCCAAAGTCCTTTTACAGGAAGCAGGCATAGGGGTCCCGTGAGTCTTAGAGTTTACAGCATGGAAACAGGTTCTTTGACCCAACTTGTCCATACTGTCCAGTTTTACCAGTAAGCTCATCCTAGTTGCCCGTGTTTGGCCCATATCTCTCTATACTCACTTTATCCATGTAACTGTCTAAACGCTTTTTAAAAGACAAAAATGTACCTTGCTCTACTACTACCTCTGGCGGCTTGTTCCAGATACTCACCACTCTCTCTGTGTGAAGAAATTGCCACTCTGGACCCTTTTGTATCTCTCCCCTCTCACCTTAAACCTATGCCCTCTAGTTTTAGACCCTCCTACCTTTGGGAGAAGATATTGACTATCTAGCTGATCTATGCCCCTCATTATTTTTTAGACCTTACAAGATCACCCCTCAGCCTCCTACTCTCCAGAGGGAAAAGTCCTAGTTTATCCAGCTTTCCTTATAACTCAAACCATCAAGTCCTGGTAGCATCCTAGTAAATCTTTTCTGCGCTCTTTCCATCTTAATAATATCCTTTCTATAATAGGGTGACCATAATTGTATACACTATTCCAAGTGTGGCCTTAACAATGTCTTGTACAACTTCAACGAGACATCCCAATTCCTGTATTCAGTGTTCTGATCAATGAAACCAAACATGCTGAATGCCTTCTTCACCACCATTTCCATTTGTGACTCCAGCATTTCTTTACTAAATTTGATCTGTGGCTGCTCTGCACCTTTTGTTGGAGTCTTGTGTTGGGAAACATCAGGGATCCCGAACCAATCATCAAGTTACTTCATTCAACCCTTTTCTCTTTCTCCCCTCAACGTTGTTGCTCTGCCAACTCGGTTGAGGACTCTGGGTTTATACTCATTGGAATTTAGAAAAATGAGGCGGGGGGGGCGATCTTATTGAAACTTACAGGATTCTGCAATCCCTGGATAGATTGAACATGGAGAGGATGTTTCCACTAGTAGGAAAAACTAGAACCAGAGGGCACAATCTCAGGCTAATGGGACAATCCTTTAAAACAGAGGCAAGGAGGAATTTTATGGCTTTAAACTAAGGGGGGGTAGTTATAGGACAGATGTCAGGGGAAGGTTCTTTACCCAGAGGGTGGTGAGGGATTGGAATGCCCTGCCTGCTGCAGTTGTAAATGCGCCTAGTCTGGGGGCGTTTAAGAGGTCTGTGGACAGGTTTATGGACGAAAAGGGATTGGTTTAGGTTAGTGGGTCATTGTTGTTGTTTTTTTTTTAACTGGTCGGCGCAACATCGTGGGCCGAAGGGCCTGTTCTGCACTGTAATGTTCTATGTTCTATGTTCTATGTTCTTCACCAGAGAATGGTGAATCTGTGGAACTCTTCACCACAGAAGGCTGTGGAGACCAGGTCATTGAGCCTCTTTAAGGCAGAGGTAGATCGGTTCTGGGTTAATGAGGAGATTGGGGGTCATGGGGAAAAGACAGGAGAATGGGGATGAGAAAAAAATCAGTCATGATTGAATGGTGGAGCAGACTCGATGGTACAAGTGACTGAATTCTGCTCCTCTGTCTTATGGTCTTGTGGTCTAATACGCTGATTCCTCACTTGCATCTAATTGCTTTCTCCCCTCAAGTTTTAACATACACGTCTCCTCATGCTTTATGGTCACTCAGTCTTTGGTTTGGAACACCATTTGAAAATATTTTCAGATCATGCGGTACACTGCCAGAACTTTCCTCAGTCAATCAGAAAATGAGAAGTATCTCCATACGTGAAGGACAGAAAAGTGGGAATAATTGAATAACTTCAAAAAACTAGTGCAGACAAGATGGGCTGAATGGCCTCCCTCTATTGTGTCCCATAGTATAATTTGGTCAGTCATGATCTTCCTTGACCAAGTCTCGCACCTTATCCTCCGCCTGCCCCGAATTGATGCAAATGACCAGATTGTTACAACCATTTTTACATTCCATTTAGGGGAGACGATGACCCAGTGATGATATTGCTTGACTATTAATCCAGAAACTCAGCTGATGTTCTGGGGACTCAGTTTCAAATTCCATCACGGCAGATGTAGTGTTTGAATTCAGTATAACAAAAATCTGGAATTAAGAATCTACTGATGACCCATGAAACCATTGTTGACTGTCGGAAAAACCCATCTGGTTCACTAATGTCCTTTAAGGAAAGAAATCTGCCGTCCTTACCTGGTCTGGCCTGCATGTGACTCCAGAGCCACAGCAATGTGGTTGACTCTCAACTGCCCTCTGAGGGCAACTAGGGATAGGCATTAAATGCTGGCCAGCGACACCCATGTCTCACAAATTGAATAAAAAACAGATTCCATTGATATTTCTCAGTCTGTTGTTAACTTCATATTGTAACTCTTTTGAAATTGGTTGCTAGGTTTTCAATTTGGGAGAATTTTCCAATTTGTAACCCTTAGTGCTGAGAAGTGTGCTAAATATATAGTTTGGACTTTGCATCATTCGCGATATTACTGAGTTTAATTGTGCGATAGGTGCTAGAGTATAGAAATATTAAATGGATGAAAATGTAAAGAAAGGATGTTTCTAAAGCAATCTGTAATGGCACAGTGCACTGAAAATGAAGCCCCTGTTGCCACAGAGTGAGGTAGTGTTCTCCTGGCCCAAATGGCAAATTCCTTTCCTTCTGTATCTTGTGATCTGATGTGCATGTAGATGAGATGTTAAATAAGGTCCTGTCCATGCCTTGGGTGGACATAAAAGATCCCATAGTTAGCTTCGGACATTGTTTTCTTGATATCCTTGCCAAGCAATATAATTGAAATAGATGAACTGATTATTCATATAATTAACTTTAGTGGAATCTTGCTTTCAGCAAATTGGTTGCTGCCTTTCCCAGCATAACAGCGATGATGCTTCAGATATACTTGATTAGCTGTGAGCTTTGGAAGGTCTTGTGGATGTGAAAGCTGTTAAGATAAGCAAGTTTAATTCCTTACCTAGTTGCTCTCTGTTTATACTGAAGTTAGGGAATTGTTAAAACAGATATTCGATATTCAAGAAGATGCACTCTGTGTGCCAATTAGACACTTTCTGACTCTGGTCCTTGCTATTTTTCTTGGCAACGTGTAACAATATAATGAGAAAATTCAACTAATTACTGAATGTTTAATTGGTCTCCAGCCTAATTTCAGCAAAAGACAGTCTTGTAATGTTTGTACACTGGGGTAATGAGCAGAGTGATATAATCACACTCTTCTCACCTGTGTAAGGCTTAATTAAAGCTAAATAAGTTATACTTGTCAAAGTTTTGAATGCTTCAGCTCACTGCTTCAGCCCATTTGATTTTGGTGGCTCAGTGTCCTAAGTTCTGATGGGAAAAGAAGAGCCTGTTAATTGTCTTGATGAGAAGTTACCATGGGGTTGGGGCAGAGTTTCCAGCCCTTCCTGCTGGCAGGATCTTCCAGTCCTGCCAAAGGTGAACTCCTGTGAAACTGACAGCAACTGTGGGAGTCTGCATATTAGCAGGATAGATAATACAGCACACGGTGTTGCTATGTCTCTTGTAATCACGAATTGATGAGGGACTGAAATATGATGAGTTTTTAAAAAAAATCAATTAAATAGCACAATGGATTTGTTTTATCAATGATGAAATTTGATGTTCCACAAATGTGTAATTTGGTTTTCAGGACCAGATCGTTTGTCAATGATAGATCTGACTGCGCACACTATTAAAAGCCCCAGTAGACTTCATTCAATAATGCACAAAGTTACCCTGAGATTAATTAATTTCACAATGAAGTGAAAGTTTACATCAGGTCATGTGAGTTAGGTCTGTGGACTCACTGACAGCAACATTTGGATTTATCTGGGTCAATACAGACACTGATCCCGGGCCAATCACTCAGCCCTCTCTCTGGAATTATCCAAGACCGATATGGACCATATCCAACATTGGTGTGAGATTTGACACTGAGATGAGCTTCCAGTGACATAGCAGCTCCATCTTCAAAACTCCCAATTCCTCTATAACCTCACTCCTGTCTCTGATTGTCTCCCTCATTTTGCCATTGTTACAACAATTTGAGTAATCCAAAGCTCTGCTGGTTGGCTTCCCCTCTTCTACCCTGTGTAAACTGGATCTTATCCCAGACTCCTCTGTCTGTGTCTTAGCTCACACTGAGTTGCGCTCACTTGTCACTCCTGTGCTGAATTGGTCGCTTAAGTGTCCCTCTGTCAGGTTTCAAATGGATTTTGAAATCTGCTATTTAAAAACTAGATGATTGCAATCGGCAGCCAAATCAGAGTTGGGATTTACAGCTGCCCTCTAACGGAATGTAGTTGAACATGACCAAGCTGACCTTGCCTAATAGCCCTGAGGGATTGGGCAAGTGAAATTAATCTTTCTTTGTCTTTCTCCACTTTTCTCTTCCATTTAAAAAAAAATTGTTCATCTCTCTGTATCACCTAGAAGTTGTATTCAATCCCGTCTCGTAATGCAAACCCCATTCTTCTGCTCCATTCCTACCCCCAAAATCTCTCCCCCCACTCCACTATCCCCCATTTCTCCCCTCCTTGCCCCCCCCCCCCCCCCCACGCCGTCCTCTAACCCCCAACATTGTGTGTGGGGTGAGGGGGTCTGTGGGTGGGTATGTGTGTGCTGGGGGTGGTGATGGTGTGTGTGTATGTTTGCTGTTGGAGAGGTTGTGTAGCTGAAGCTGCAGGAGAATAGTGCTGGGAAACTCTCATTCGTTAATGGAACAATGCCCCTCCCACAAAGCCTGTCATCCATGCGTGGATAATGATATTGGAGCAGTGTTAATGGGTTATAAATAATCCTATTGACTTTTTCCACTGAATACCCTTTCTACTCACTGCTACTCTGCCTTTAGCCACTGTTAGGTAGTGTGGGCAAATAAGCACATTTTACTCAGAAGCTTGACAACAATGTAACTGGAAGACAGCTAATTGCAAACAGAGCATTGCCTCTAAAACACCTACTCAGAAATTGTATGAGCAAATGAGAAGTTGCCAAGGAATGACCTATATATGCACTACAGTGTAAAGCCTGCACATTGAACATGGTTTGCAGCTGCTGACCCTGTTGGTGTGAATCTTGCTTTATTACACTTGACCAAGTCCTAGATGCACAATCCAAATGCACATTGCAATGTCCTGGCATCTGGAAATGATTCAGTTTGAGTAGTTTTGTTCCTGATGTGCAATAGTAGATTTGCCATTGGTGTTGAGAGAAAATCTGATTATAACTAAAATACTAATTTTCTCTTGCACCTAATTTGGTTTAATGTTGAAAGGCAGGGGACAAGGCTATGATCTTTCTGCAGCTAGGGAGTTGTAACCGTGCCGGTAATGCAGTAAATTAGAAACATCAACAGTAAAGGGGGTGACAGGTCTCTCTGATCTTGACAACACCAATATCCAGAAATAATTAAGGAAGGATCGTGGAATGAATTAAAATTTGAGACTTCCCCAAATCTAAAAGTTGGCAGGTAGGACAGTTGTGGAGCATTGACAGAGATTGTTTGGGTATAGTTCAGCTACGTTACCACATCCTTCCAACTAAAATACATCATTTCACGCTACCCTGCATTAAATTTTATTTGCCATATGTCTGGCCACTGAGGTTAAACTGACTGGCCTATATTGGAGAAAGATCAGTTAGCCAAAATAAAAGCACCCTGGACAATGAAAGATACAGAGAGTATGATGAAGCTTGAAAAAAAACAGATGTCAGATCAATAATACATGAGAGCGAGGCTGAATATTGAAACATAACCAGAAAAAGCAGGGAAAACGCAACAGGGTTGGCAGTATTTGTGAAGAGAGAAGCATTTCAAGGCAAACATGACTAAGTATGGAGTCCAAAGGGGGAAAAGAAAATATAAAAGGCAAAGAGAGAGTATGAGAAGAAGCTGGCAGTGAACAAATGAGAATCCAAAAGTCATATAAATAGTAACTTAAGTATATAAAGAATAGATGGGCAGTAAGAGGTGGATGGGACTGATTGACCACAAAGTCTATGACTGGGGTGCTAAATGAGTATAGTGTATCTCTCTTTAGCAAGGATGCCAACATAGTGAATGAAGAGGTAGCTAAGATATTGCATGGACTAAAAGCTGATTGATGAGATATTTAGCTGTAATTAAGTTTAATAGTTAGCTGAATTGAATGGAGTGGGTCCCAGGATACTAAGAAAAGTTAGCTTGGAAATTGTGGAGGTAGTGGCCATAATTTTCCAGTCCTCCATAGACATGGATTGTGTTGGAGAATACAAGAATTGCAAATGTTTTATGCTTTTCTTCAAAGAATGGCAGTAAGAATAAACCCAGCAACTATAGGCCAGTCAGTTTAAACTCAGTGGCTGGACATATGGCAAATAAAATTTAATGCAGGGTAGTGTGAAATGATGTATTTCAGTTGGAAGGATGAGGCAAGGCCATGTTAAATAAAGGATACAATTCTTGATGGGGTGCAGGACAAACCTGGGGGTATATGTGTACATATTATTGCAAGTAGCCAAGCAGATTGGGAAAGTGGGTAAAAAGGAAGGGTTATCCAAACTTGAGATGTTAGCTCTGCTCTCTCTCCTCAGATGCTGTCAGACTGACTGAGATCTTCCAGTATTTTCTGTGTTTGTGTTGGGTAAAAAGGGCTTTATAAAAAGATGTGTGGAGTACAGCAGCAAGGAAGTTAAAGGGATCCTTTTACAATGCACTTGGGTATTGTATTCAGTTCTTGGCACCTCACTTCAGGGAGAAAGCAAAGGTTTTCGTGAGGTTGCAGAAAGCAGGTAGGTAAGGTGGTCAAGAAGGCATATAGGATACTTGCCTTTATTAGAATGTAAGAACGGTGTTGGGGGGGGGGGGGGGGGGTGGGATAATAATGGAGCTGTATAAACACTTATTAGGTCACAGCTATGTGCCACATCAGGAAAGATGCAATTGCTCTAGAAGGGGTGCAGAGGAGAAACATAAGAACATAAGAAATAGGAGCAGGAGTAGGCCATCTAGCCCTTCGAGCCTGCCCCGCCATTCAATAAGATCATGGCTGATCTGTCGTGGCTCAGTTCCACATTCCCAC
Source organism: Carcharhinus amblyrhynchos (assembly GCF_965287045.1). Classification (NCBI taxonomy): domain Eukaryota; kingdom Metazoa; phylum Chordata; class Chondrichthyes; order Carcharhiniformes; family Carcharhinidae; genus Carcharhinus; species Carcharhinus amblyrhynchos. The sequence goes on from NC_137345.1 coordinate 47,987,424, forward strand.
CCTCTCCCCATAACCCTTAATCCCCTCTCTTATCAAAAACCCATCAACCCGCGTCTTAAAAATATTTAGCGAGGCAGCCTCCACCACTTCAACGGGCAGAGAATTCCAGAGATTCACCACCCTTTGTTGGGCTGGAGTGCTTCAACTATGAAGACAGGCTAGTTAGACTGGGGTTGTTTGCCTTAAAGCAGAGAAGGCTGAGGTGGGACCTGATTGAGTTGCACATAATAATGAGGTAGGTAGGAAGAAATCTTTCTCCTTAGTGAAGGGGTTGATAACCAGAAGTCATAGCCTTAAAGTCAGGGATAATAGATTAGAGGGGATTTGAGGAAAAGGTTTTTCATGCAGGATGTGGTGGGAATCTGGAACTCACGCCTGAAAGAGTGGTAGAGGCGGGAACACTCAACGTTTAAGAAGCATTTTGATGAGCACTTGAAACACCATTGCATGCAAGGCTACAGGTTAAGTGCTGAAAAATAGGATTAGAATGGAGAGGTGCTTAAAGGTGGTACAGACACAATGGATCAATGGACTCTAAAAGAATTGGACATATGGACAGCCCTATGGACTTCAGTTGCCTGGATAGATTGGAGAAGCTGAGGCTGTTCTTAGCAGAGAAAGATCGCAATTGTTATAGTGCAGAAGAAAACTGTTTGGTCCATTGCATCTGCACCAACTAATAAATATTTAAAATCCAATTCTCTTTGGAAAGTTACCATTGAATTCTGTTCAACTGCCCTTTCAGATAACAACTCGGAGTGAAAGAAATTCTCATCTGGCGCTTGTTCCATTGCCAGTTGCCTTGCCAATCTCTGTCTATGGCTGTTGATCCCTCTGTCTAGTTTTCCCATGTGCTCGCACCAAATCCCCTCAATTTTGAACACTCCTATTAATTCCCCCCCCATCTCTCCCACCCACCCAGAAGATAACATAGGAACTATAGTAGGCCACTTAGTCCCTCAAGCCTCTGCTGCCATTCATTCAGATTGTAGATGATTTAACACCACATACCCACCTTTACCCTATATCCTTTGGTTAACAAAAATCCATCAGTCTCAGATTTCAAATCAATGATTCAGCTAGCATCAATCCCAAACTTCTACCACCCTCTATGTTCCCTGATTGTCTACAATTTAGAGCCAGAGCTTTCAAGAGCTCAATGTCCCTTAGCCTTAGACATCCCAATCAGGGGAACTATTTTCTTGGTCTACTAGAGTAGACCAAAACAATCAATTTTCCAACACAGCAAAAGAAGAATGGCCACCTGATCAAAGAATGGAGGAAGGGGCAAAATGACATGATTCACAGAACCACGTGAATGGTATAAAGGAGAAACACACAAGGTTCATTTGGAAAGGGCAGAGGAATTGGAGTCAGGAGAAAGCTCTTTCAAAGGGTCACAAAAAGCCCACTAGTCACCTCCTATGCTATAAAATTCTACGCTTACTTCATACCAGTCCTCAGGCCACATCCTCAGACATATGATTCCAACAGGTTCGCATTGGCTGATTATTTCCTTCCCAGCCATGAGACATTCTAATGCATCAGACCTGGAGCTTCTGGTCCCCAAGTCTCAGTCAACAAACAGACCAAGACATTCCACCAATTTCAACAAAATATCATTATAATCCAGTTACATATTGGTGAAGTTGATTGAAACTGGCACAGGTTACTCATAACTAGACTTAAAGAGACGGTAAGGAGCAAGATGGAGGGCCTTACAAAATGTGCACTCGCAATGTTGCATCTGATAGCTCACTGGGGCTTTCATAGCTTGCAAAGAAGATAATCTCAAAGGATGGGTACAGAATAGAAGGGGGCTATGTGACTATGCAAGCTTATCTGCAAGAGCAACTCAACTAGACCTATATCACTTCATAGCCCTGCAACTTTCTTCTCATTAGGTCTTCCTTATGACATCTTGTGGTTCAGTAGATACTAAACCACGCCCCTGCACCAGAAGACCTAGGTTCGGCACAGTGATTAGCACTCCTGCCTCACAGCACCAGGAACCCAGGAGGTTTGGGTCACTGTCTGTGCAGAGTTTGCACTTTCTACTGTATCTGTGTGGGTTTCCTCTGGGTGCTCCGGTTTCCTCCCACACTCCAAAGATGTGCGAGTTAGGTGGATTGGCCATGCTAAATTGCCCCTTAGTGTTAGGGGGATTAGCTAGGGTAAATGCATGGGGTTATGGGGATAAAGCCTGGGTGAGATTGTGGTCGGTGCAGACTCGGTGGGCCGAATGGCCTCCTTCTGTACTGTAGGATTCAATGATAAGTCCCATTCCAGAATTTGGCCACAGGGTGGTTCAGGATGTGGTTCAACAGATTGATAATCAGCCTGCTTATCTTTTCAACACTTTCCACTATCCCCCAAATGGAAGAAGTGTCTGGGAAGATACACAGCTACTGAAAGCCTTGATTGGACCACAACTGGAGGACTCCAAGATTAAATTACAAAGTCAAGATGACACACATTACCATATTCCCTGCAATTTAGAAGATCAAGTGATGATTTGATCAAAGTATTCAAGCTATTAAAGGGAGCAGGTAGAGGAGGGGCACACAGTGCGGTATTCTGCCTCAGAGCTGGCCCGAACTGTCTGAGCCAAGATGACATGAAAAAAAAAATTCCAGGGGTGGGATTTTCCAGCAGCGCTCGCCGCAAAACTGGAAAACCCTGCCCGAGGTCAACGGATCTTTGCATAGTTTGCCCCTCGCCCATTACGATTCCCATGGGGGACGGGATGGGAAAATTCCCCCCAATATCTTTTTGTCTTGCCTAGACTAAACTAATGGCTACTGAGACAAGGGTGTTGCTGGCTAGCCAGCATTTATTGCCCATTCCTAGTTGCCCTTGGAGGGCAGATGCGAGTCAACCACATTGCTGTGGCTCTGGTCACATGTAGACCAGACGAGGTAAGGATGGCAGACTTCCCTAAAGGACATTAGTGACCCAGATGGGTTTTTCCAACAATCAACAATGGCTTCATGGTCATCAGTAGATTCTCAGTTCCAGATATTTTTATTGAATTCAAATTCCATTGTATGCCGTGGTGGCGCTCGAATCCCGGTCTCCAGAACATTCGCTGAGTTTCTGGATTAATAATCTAATGACAACATCACTAGGCCATCACCAGTCCCCATGACATTCATGTTGGCGCAACACCAAAAGCTACAGGACTGCCTATGAAAGGGATTAGAATCAGATGCGTGTTGTGTGCCAGCATTAACGTCAAGCTGGACGTCAGAAAATCTTGGCTTGCATAACTTCCATTTCATTTCCCTCTCTGATGTTGAAGGGTTCATTCAAATAGAAAGACGCTGCTTTAATTGTGTTTCTCTTTTTTTGAAGAGAATGACATGGCTGTTGTACAGTTATGCCGACATTCAGGCAATCAACAGAGCAGTGCTGTCATTATAGTTGACAGTCAGCCTGACGGTGCTTTTCCACTTTCAGATAAATAGAAAATCCCATGGTTTCTGTGAGTGAGCTGACAAACTGTAATCTAAATCCCTTCTTAAAGTATAGCAGCTACTTTATAATTTCTAAGGACCGAATTGATTAATTTTTGCCTTAACCTTGAGGATTTTATGTTGCCAAAATGATGACTGTTTCAGGAAAGCACCATTTTACCTGTTTCTGTCTTGATGTTACTACTGCGATACCAAAAGGGCCTTCCCTTCAGATCACCGTCATGCGTTCAGGGTTACAGTTGGCTGGCAGTGGGTTTAGAGAGTTGGGTCAGTTTGAATAACCTCATGAATAGATGTATTTCAGACACTATCGCTGAAGGACAGTGGTGGTCAGAGTTCCAGGCATGTGCATGATGTGACCGGGGTGCCTCATCTACATGGTGCACTGCAGCAACTCACCAAAGCTCCTTCAGCAGCACCTACAAACCTGTGACCACTCCTACCAGGGCAGTAGCACAATGGGTAACACAGGTGGCTCTCATTGCTGCCTCACAGTGCCAGGGACCTGGGTTCAATTCCCAGCTTGGGTCACTGCCTGTGCAGAGTCTTCACGTTCTCCCCATGTCTATGTGGGTTTATTCCAGGTGCTCTGGTTTCCTCTCACCGTCTGAAAGGTGTGCTGGTTAGATGGATTGGCCATGCAAAGTTCTCCCTCAGTGTACCTGAACAGGCACTGCAGTGTGCCAACTAGGAGATTTTCACATTAACTTCTAAGCCCTACTTGTGAGACTAATAAATAAGCTTAAAAGTAAACCTAGAAGGACAAGAGCAGAAGGTGCATGGGGACACCACCAGCTGCAAGTTCCCCTCTGAGGCAAATGGAATTTAATGTTGGCAAGTGTGAAGTTGACCACTTTGGTAGGAATAATGGTAGGAAGGACTACTACTTACACGGCGAAAGGCTGCAGCATGCTACGGTGCAGAGGGACCTCGGGGTCCTTGTGCATGAGTCACAAAAACCCAGTCTGCAGGTGCAGCAGGTGATCAAGAAGGCCAATGGGATGCTGGCCTTCATAGCGAGGGGAATTGAATATAAAAGTAGGGAGGTCTTGCTGCAACTGTATAGGGCATTGGTGAGGCCGCAGCTGGAGTACTGTGCGCAGTTTTGGTTGCCACACTTACGCAAGGATATTTTGGCCTTGGAGGGAGTGCAGAGGAAGTTCACTAGGCTGATACCGGAGTTGAGGGAGTTGAGCTATGAGGAGAGGCTGAATAAAGTAGGCTTGTACTCGTTGGAGTTTAGAAGGATGAGGGAAGATCTCATTGAGACGTACAAGATGATGAATGGGATGGATAGGATAGAGGTGGAGAGACTCTTCCCGCTCAGAAAGGACAGTAGGACTAGGGGGCACAGCCTCAGGATAAGGGGGGTGCAGTTTAGAACGGAGTTGAGGAGGAACTTCTTCACTCAAAGGGTGGTGAATCTCTGGAATTCTCTGCCCGTTGAAGTGGTGGAGGCTGCCTCGCTAAATATATTTAAGACGTGGGTAGATAGGTTTTTGATAGGCAAGGGAATTAAGGGTTATGGGGAGAAGGTGGGAAAGTGGAACTGAGCCACGTCAGATCAGCCATGATCTTATAGAATGGCAGGGGAGGCTCGAAGGGCTGGATGGCCTACTCCTGCTCCTATTTCTTATGTTCTTATGAGTCACTCACCACACTGGCTTTGAACGTGGCTATTTCTTCACGGTCACTGGATCCCATATCCTGGAACTCCTTTCTACCTGCACTGTGGGTGTACCTACACCACAGGGTTTGCAACGATTCAAGAAGGTGGCTCACCATCAACTTGTGAAGAGCAAAAAATGCTGGCCTAGCAGCGATGTCCATAACTTAACAATTGGTGCTGTGGTAATACCAGTTGTTAAGATGTTGGCAACAAGATAGGTTTTAAAAATTTAATCTGACCCTGATGTGGATTAATCTTGGGATTTAATTCCACTGTGCTATCTTGTTTTGCCAACACAATATTTTTTCATATGAACATAGAATATTGAGTGTTATCCGTTTGTCCTGCAGAGATCAATGTCGGCAAGATCAGTCCAGTCTTTTCCTGATGGCCCACCTTGCTTTAGCAGATATCCCTGGATAGTAATTAAGGATGGAAAGTGTCTTTTCATTAGTTCAGATTGCGATTATAATGTGCTTAAAATTTCCCCAAGTGAGGACAAACCACCACCTGAAATGTCCAGTTCAGACACAGGAATGTCACGGATGACCATGGAATCGCTATCATTCCTGTGACTGTGATTCTGTTTTACTCTGTTTTGATTCTGTGTCCCATTTGCCTCTAAAGAATCATTGTATCTATTGCTTTATGGTTTAAAGCAGTTTTTATGCTGCTGTGTCACAGAATGCAATCTAATTGTGATATTAGTTGGGCATGAAACGTCAGAAGCACTTTTGGCCTCAATGTTCTTTCAGTTAGGCGGGGAAACAATAATGTGGTTTCCTGCAGCAACCAGAAGTACAGAGACAGATTCTTGATCAATAAGGAAATCAAGAGTTATGGGGATGAGAATGACATCAGCCATGATTGAGTGATGGGGCAGACTCGATGGACCAGATGGCCTGTTCTGCTCCTATATCTTATGGTCAAGAATCACACTGGGTGAAGTTTTTCCAAATTGCACCCAGAGTGCTGGATCAAGTGAAGAAAGCTGTGACACTTGCTGGCTTCACAAGACATCTTTTCCCAGCTGATTAAACAACCCTCTGCAATTCCAGAATGCTGGTGAGGATCACACAGCCAGCTGGAGGGGTGGGGCTTAAATACACCAGCAAAGCAAGGAATCCTAGTTCGGGGCGTCGAATTAACATTTCAATGTTAAATTTAAGAGCCCCCTCCCTTTCCACTCCAAGGAGATCGGACCTGCTGCACCACAGAGATTGGGACCCGCCCTCACACCTCCTTGTCTTCCAGCATTGGAGCACAGCCTCCCTGCCCTTTTCCCCACCCACCTTTTACCCGCATGCACCACCAACACCGGGATACCCCCTCACAGGTGTCTGGGCTCTCCTCGTCGGCCCTCCCACCAATAAAGGATATGAGGAATTCCCCCTGCCCCATGGAGCAGGATAACCCTCCCTGCAAGAGCCCCCTTTCATGTGTCTCCTTGGTACTGCCCCTGCTGCTGGCGCTGCTTGGGAGCCAGGGGGCAATGCCTCGCTTTGTCTCTCAACCCACAGACCCTACCAGCGCCTCCACTCTCCTGGTGTGGTCATCATGACTGGTTTTCACTTTGGAAACCTGTCATGATTTGTGTTGGCATGACATCAAACCCTTGGGGTGGAGGATGCATTGCGGGCAGATGCTATGTCGTTAAGCCAAGTAATTACTTTTGAATTTATTAAAAGATACGGAAATGCGATTCACCCTTTCTCTGGATGTGAACTGAATCATGTCATTGACGGGGAAACAGAGAAGATCTCAAAACTGAGTTCAAATCCTGTTTGGAAACATTGAAGATTGGAGCAAGAGGAGGCCATTTTGCTCTTCGAGCCTGCTGCGCCATTCATTACAATCATGGCCGTATTTCTGGCTGCTCGCGAGATTTAGCAGCCATTACAGAATTTGAAACCATGTCTAATGGGGCCACGAAATCACAGCCACTGTTTGAAAGCCGTTTTTGTGTATAAGGAGAGGAACTACCTGGAAGGCTGACAGTGTGAATTCTGCAGACTATTCTTCCCAGTTTCATCGAAGAGAAATATTCGAAGCTGCTCCCACAGAAGTGTTAAATTTGTAATGGGTAAAAATGAAAAAGCTCAAGATAATCTGTGACAGATGACAATTTGAAATAATTCCCCGACAGCAAACAGTCCAAAGATGCGCAGGTTAGATGAGTTAGCTGTAGTAAATGTATGGGATTACAGGAAGAGGGCCTGGCTAAGATCCCCTGTCAGAGAGTCAGTGCAGACTCAATGGGCTGAATGGGCTCTTCTGCATTGTAGAGATTCAATGATTTAAATTGCAAGAACACTGAAGTTCAAATGTCACTCCGGAAGTTCTCAATCCTGTTCTGCTCACAGTTTATTTCTTTGCTTGTCATTTATGGCTGGTGACATGAGAGAGAGAGAATGCAGAGAAAGCTGCCCTGAAGAACTGATCGGCACTCGCTCCTGAATCTTGTAGTCACTGTATTGAGGATTTGTATTGAATATTCTGTGCATGAGATGATTTGTAAAGGTCACCAGCAATCAGTAGCGAGAAAGCTTTTTAGATTGGAAACACAGTACTTGTTTTTTTTTTATATTTTTCAAGCACCGAGCCAGTAATTGATTCAGATAAGAGCAGTGTGCTTCACAGCTTGATCCTGGGTGCAGTGCACTTGGTCAGTACAGTGTAGACCCTTTGCTTGGTCAACTTGTTTCAAGCAATACATTGGACCTTTTAAAATGATTTGAGTGTTGATGTACATTCCTAATTTTATGGTTACCTCACAGGTGATAATTCTTGCTGAGAAAATTCTTAATGATATGGAAATAAAAGCTATTAAAATCATTGCGGAAAAACGTGGCATCCCAGAATAAAGGTGCTGCCAAAATGAAATATTCATATTTCTTTGGGCTTTGATAATAGATTTGTGCCCACAAAATATCTACAAATGCAGACTAGCACTTGTATTGTGAGTGTCAATAGCTATCAAATGAAGTGCATTCCTGCAATTTAGTTGAGTTCATAATCATGAAACTAACGTTCATTATTTTAGTGTTACGTACACGTTATGATTATGACCTTGAGTAACCAGAAATGGAACGAGTGGCTTCTTTTCACCGCTGTTTTTTTTTTGTGTTCCATGTTTCTAGCTAGGTTTGTTGCCACTCAGGACCGTTAGCCGCTGCAAAAGGTTCATAGCGATTATAAACGAAGGAGTGAAAAGATGAGGGAATTTGCAAATGCCTATGCAGTTCAAGCTTTTCTATTGTAATCAAAGATAGTAATTAGATCCATGACTTGAGAAAGAGTCTCAGATTTGAGATCGCTGTTATGGACTGAGATATACGGTATGCTAATGTATGTTGCTGAGTGAAACAAGCAGTTGGGAAAGGTCAGACCATGGATAAATAGTGGAGATGGATGAATAGTCCATCACTTCACCAGCTTTGCTTGATTGCTTTCAAGCATCTGGAAGTAGGTCTGTAACATTAGCATTGAGGAGATGAAATAGTTAGGTGGAATCTGCGTATGATGGGCACCGTCATACGTGGTTTGTCAAAGGTTGACCAGGTCAAGTCGTCTTCTCTTCTGTACTTTATACGAAGCATGTAGTGGATATCTGAATACGTTATAATGAGTCTCAGTTGAATTATGCAATAAGCCTGTACTTGCATTACTTTATACACTGTATTGATAAAATGTAAGTGCTAAGTATTCCCAAAATAAAATGCTTTATTTGTCACCTACGCTGCTATCTTTGTGACTGACTGCATTTTTGAATCCTGAACGTATATTCTGATGCTTCATTTTAAAAAATTCTTCACCATTGTCACGACGACAGCGCAGGCCCCAGGGGATCATCAATAAATCTCAAAGAACAAAGAACAACACAGCCCGGGAAACAGGTCCTTTGGCCCAACGAGCCCGCGCCGCCATTTCAACATTGTGAGTTCCCTCTTCTACCCACGACCCTTGTCTACGTTTATGGCACTCCACATTGGAAACCAGATTGAGGGGAGACTAATTTAGGGACAATTTGGTACACCAATCAGCCTAAGAGCACATCTTTGGGGTGTGGAAGGAAACCGGAGCACCTGGAGAAAACCCACGCAAGCACGGGGAGAATGCGCAAACTCCCACAGACACTGGCCCAAATCCATGTATCTGCACAGCAAACAGTGATAGTCACTGAGCTGTTGTGTTGCCCATCAGCTGGTCCAGTTTAAGTGTACACTAACGACGTGAAGCACTAGGCAACTCTCGAAACATCCAAGAGCAGTCATCGTATGACCCATCGTGCGTATGCCCCTTGTTGGACAACAAGGCGGACCAAAGCACCTGTGGATTAAAAGAGAAAAACATCAATAACATGCACATCTTATGCAAACATTCAAGGGAATCCCCAGAAGCTCAAAAGTAAAACAAATGAGCCAGAAAATATGTTGGAAGGTCCATAGGAATCAATTGATTCCCAGGAACGTCCCAAGGCTCTTGATCCTTATTTAAAACAGTCTCCTATATCCCTCCATGTTCATCCCGCTCATGTGCCTATCTAAGTATCCCTTAAACAACTCCAGCGTGTCTGCCTCCACCACCTTACTTGGCAGTGCATTCCATACCCCCACAACCCTCTGTGTGAAAAACCTCCCTCTAACATCCAAATTATACCTTGCCCCCCTCACCCTAAGCCCATGGCCCCTCATAATATTTGTTTCCAATCTAGGAAAAAGCTTACCACTGTTTACTCTATCTATACCCTTCATAATCTTATACACCTCTATTAGATCTCTCCTCATTCTCCATCTTTCTAAGGAAAACAGCCTCAATTTGCCCAATCTTTCCTCATAACCCAGTCCTTCCACACCAGGCAGCATCCTGGTAAACCTCCTCTGCACTCTCTCCAGGGTCTCCACATCTTTCTGGTAGTAAGGCGACCAGAACTGGACACAGTACTCCAAATGCGGCCTAATCAACGTTCTATACAACTGCAACATTAGACGGCAGCTCTTGTACTCTACACCCCTTCCTATAAAGGCTAACATACCATGAGCTTTCATCACAACCTTCTCCACCTGTACTGCCACCTTCAAAGACTTGTGCACTTGCACCCCCAGGTCCCTCTGCGTTTCTATACTCTTAATAGGTCTACCCTTCATCATATAACCCCCCCCCCCACATTATTTCTTCTAAAATGCATGCATTCTCTTCATGGAATTTGTGGAGTACGAGGTGTCTTATTGAGTAAACAAAGGCTGACCCAATGGAAAGCAGCCAGCAGGGGTTTTAAACTTGTAAACTTGTAGGTCCCGAGGTGAAGAATACTTGGCTGGACGCTACAGGAACGATCTTTTCCTTTTGGTGCGCAATAAATGTTGTTGGTGATGTGAAACTGGCATTTGGCTGAATCATGTACACCCTTGAATGGAGTCATCACAGCATGGTGGCACAGTGGTTGGCAGTGCTGCCCCTCAGCTCCAGGGACCTGGGTTCAATTCCCGGCTTGGGTCACTGTCTGTGTGGAGTCTGAATGTTCTCCCTGTGTCTCTGTGGGTTATCTCCGGGTGCTCCAGTTTCCTCAAGTGCTGGTTAGGTGCATTCTCCCTCAGTGTACCCGAACAGGTGTCAGAGCATGGTGACTAGGGGATTTTCACAGTAACTTCATTGTAGTGTTAATGAAAGCCTACTTGTGACACGAATAAAAAAAACTATAATAAACTTGTTTGTGTGCCCAGTCACGGGTAGTAGTGATAAAACAGGACACCCACTCTGATTTCTTTGTGGAAAACTCTTAGAATCCTGACAGATCTATATGTTGTAATTCCTGAGTTTGAGAGCATGTTTGTGATGCAATCTAATTTGTGGATTCCTGTCATCCACATTGGGCAAGATGGGGAGAAGAATTGCATCTGAAGGGAAATCTCTTGCAGATTGCTCGGAATGCTGAACTGAGCATTACATGTCCTGGTGCCCCCATGCCGACACTATAGTTAAAGCTCACCAACGTCTCTACTTTCTCAGAAGACTAAGGAAATTTGGCATGACGGCTACAACTCTCACCAACTTTTACAGATGCCCAATAGAAAGCATTCTTTCTAGTTGTATCACAGCTTGGTACGGCTCCTGCTCTGACCAAGACCACAAAAAACTACAAAAGTTTGTGAATGTAGCCCAATTCATCACGCAAACCAGTCTTCCATCCATTGACTCTGTCTACACTTTCTGCTGCCTTGGCAAAGCAGCCAGCATAATTAAGTACCCCAAGCACCCTGGACATTTTCTCTACCACCTTCTTCCTTTGGGAAAAAGATACAAAAGTTTGAGGTCACGTACCAACAGACTCAAGAACAGCTTCTTCCCTGCTGCTGTCAGACTTTTGAATGGACTTACTTTGCATTCAGTTGATCTTTCTCTACACCCTAACTAAGACTATAACACTACATTCTGCACTCTCTCATTTCCTTCACTATGAATGCTATGTTTTGTCTGTATAGAGCACAAGAAACAATACTTTACACTGGATGTTAATACATGTGACAATAGTAAATCAAATCAAAATGTTAGAACTGAATTGTTCAGGTCAAGGTGGTCACATACAAATGAAGATTTATTTGAAGCTTGTATTTCCCTCTTCTTTGCAGGTTGGAGAACATTTATTACAGGAAGTGTTTCACATTTAAGACATTTGGAGATGGTATTTTCCCAATTTAAAATTGGGTTTGGGCTCCGTGGTGATGCCAGGGTTTAAGCTCAGTTACACATCCGAGAATGCAAATCTCAAAGCCATAGTGCCAATGAACCAGAGATGGGTGGGTATAATTCTTGGTAATTAAAGGGATTTGAAAATAACTATGGAAGTATATACATGGAATATAATACAAGTTTACTGATCCTTGTTGCGGGAATTTTCTGTACATTGCCTAAGGGCAGTCTTGGGATTATTTTGTGTCCAGTTGAATGGAAGGCCAGTTCCACTCCAAGTCTCACGCCATCCTGACTTGGAGCCATATTGCTGTTCCTTCACTGGGTCAGAGTCTTCTCAATCCTTTCCAAGCAGCACCTTGGCTGTCCCTTAACTAGATGGGCTACACCAATTCAAGAAGATGGCACACCATCTACTCGAGGGTGATTAGGGATGGGCAGCAAATGCTGGCCATTGCAGGAATGCCCATGTCCCATTAAAAAAAATCAAAATAAATCATAGGCGGGTATGTTTAAAGCATCCAGTTTTAAATTCTATCTGTGAAAAAGTCTGCCGGCCTTTTAGCTGAAGACATAGCCAGTGACACAGAGGATGCAATCTGCTTCTGTCTTTATAATGGCTGTTGGCCTCTGATTTGAAGCCAGTGTCAAATGCCAGAAGTACTCTTTGGATTTATAACCCGTGACCGTGTGTCGATAGCACTCGAACTTTTTTTAGGATTGCAGCTTGAATTTATTTAGTAGAGGAGCAAAGCTTGATGTAGTTATTGGAATGACTTCTGTCCCATAAACATTGAAACCTTTGGCAAATCTTACAGTCTGACAGCACCAAAGGTTAAAGATTCAGCAATATTAGTTTTACTGGACCAGTGAGCAGATAGCAGTAACCGTCGTATAAGTTAATAGACCCGGTGTCCAAGTTATATTAAATACTTAAGATGCAGAATACAATCTCACTGTGTGGTGTAGTACAGAGTAGTGTGCCTTGGTAATGAATTCAGAAATGTACAGATGCATGGTGTAACTTAGTAAGTACATTTTCCCATTCCAATTTTCCACATTTGTAACTAAATCCTTCACCTGGTGCACAAAAAATACCTTACAGGAGAGATGATATGCGTATAATACTCTTGAAATGAATAATATTCTTGGCGGCATGGAGGCACAGTTGTTAGCACTGCTGCCTCACAACTCCAGGGATCCAGGTTCAATTCCTGGCTTGGGACACTGTCTGTGTGGAGTTTGCATGTTCTCATCATGTCTGTGTGGGTTTCCTCTGGGTGCTCCGGTTTCCTCCCATGATCCAAAGATGTGCAAGTTAGGTGCATTGGCCATGTTAAATTACCCCTCAGTGTCCCAAGATGTGCAGGTTAGGTGGATTGGGGAGTAATTACGGGGATAAGGTGGGGAAGGGGAGGGCCTGGTGAAAATGCTCTGTCAGAGTGTTGGTGCAGATGTGATGGGCTGAAAGGCCTCTCCTATTGTGTAGAGATTCTACCTTTCACACTCTGTGATCTGAAGAAGTTATAAACCCAAAATGAAAACCTAAGTTGGACATTATTGGAAACTGCAATGAAGGTAAAACTGGATCATCTGAAAAATAGTTTTTGACTGTGTTCATTAGTTGTAATAGTCGCTAACAAGCACTGAAATTGCTGTTTAATATATTGGAACTGTGTAATCTGATTGAATCCTTGGGTCATTATACATCTAACACATGGTAATTGGAATCATTGACTGTGCCCAGTGAAAGCAGATGCAGGGTTGGAACTGTTGTAGTTTCACACATGAAAAGATCCATTGTATCACTGTTAATTTGAACAAAAAAGCAAGTTCTGAATATAAAACAATGTTTTCCAATTTTATGCTGATTAAGAATTTGTTTTCTTTATTCTTCAATGGGATGTGAGTGTCACTAGCAAGGCCAGCATTTGTTGCCCATCCTTAATTGTCCTTGAATTGAGTGGCTTGTTAGCCCATTTGAGTCAACCATGTTACTGTATGAAGCTGGAGTCACACGTAGGCCAGATCAGACAGCACATCTCCTTCCCTGAAGGACATTCATGAACCAGATGCGCTTTTGTGACAATTGACAATGGTAACATGGTCAGCATTAGACTTTTAATGCCAGATTTTATTCGATTCAAATTTCACTATGTCGTTTCGAACTCGGGTCTCTGAATTATTAGTCAATTATTAGAACCATCAAGAGTATAGAAACACAGAGGGACCTAGGTGTGTAAGTCCACAAATCCTTGGAGGTGGCAGCACAGGTGGAGAAGGTGGTGAAGAAGGCATATGGTATGCTTGCCTTTATAGGACCGGGTATGGAGTATAAAAGCTGGAATCTGATGTTGCAGCTGTATAGAACATTGGTTAGTCCACATTTGGAGTACTGCGTCCAGTTCTGGTCGCCACACTACCAGAAGAACATGGAGGCTTTGGAGAGAGTGCAGTGGAGGTTTACCAGGATGTTGCCTGATATGGAGGGTCTTAGCTATGAGGAGAGATTGGATAAATTGGGGTTGTTGTCCCTGGAAAGATGGAGAATAAGGGGAGACCTATTAGAGGTGTCCAAAATTATGAAGGGTACAGATACGGTGAACAGTGGGAAGCTTTTTCCCAGGTTGGCGGTGACGATCACGAGGGGTCACGGGCTCAAGGTGAGAGGGGTGAGGTACAACTCAGATATCAGAAGGACGTTTTTTTACACAGTGTGGTGGGGGCCTGGAATGCACTGCCAAGTAGGGTGGTGGAGGCAGACACGCTGGGGTCGTTTAAGACTTACCTGGATAGTCACATGAGCAGACTGGGAATGGAGGGATACAAACGAATGGTCTAGTTGGACCAATGAGTGGCAGAGGCTTGGAGGGCCGAAGGGCCTCTTTCCTCTGCTGTACTGTTCTTCGTACTTTGTTTCGTATAATACTACTCTGTTAGTGGAGAATTATATACTTCTACCCTTGGTGAGGGTGCTAGCCTAGGGATGGTATACATGGAAGCCAATATTTGATTCTCAATAGATTTATACTGCAGTGTAAAGAAGGCCATAGAGTTTAAAAGTTTATATATTAGTGCCACAGATAGGCTTACATTAACACTGCAATGAAGATTCCCTAGTCACCACACTCCGGCGCGTGTTCGGGTACACTGAGGGAGAATTTAGCATGGGCAATCCGCCTAACCAGCACGTCTTTTTGGACTGTGGGAGGAAACCCATGCAGATATGGGGAGAACATGCACACTCTGCACAAATAGTGACCCAAGCCAGGAATTGAACCCGGGTCCCTGGAGCTGAGAGGCAGTAGTACTAACCACTGTGCCACTAAGCTGTATCTAAAGAGCTACTTTTAAAGATAAGCTTGAAGGGTTAACCTACTTCAGACACAATTTTCCTATTGTTCAGGAATAACACTGGAGCTTCCTTATCAGAAATGTGTTAAAAATTCCACTTCCTCCAGTTTCAGCCAGAAGTCTCCTCCGGTTGAGCACTGTTTCCTTTGGTCCTGAAATTGAACATCTGGAGTGGATTTGTTCTTTGCCAGTAGATATTAGATTAATATGTGTATAGTTTTAGTTGGAGTCCTTCACATGTTCAGCAGTTGACTAGTATTGTTGAAGCGGCTCTTGGAAATTAGTCACCATTTCCAAACCATTCAAGGCTAGAGCTTGCAGGCATCGATTTGATGCTAAGTGTGTCAGGTGCTTTGAGCTGTCCTTACACATCAGTTGGTAAACCTGTGTAAGTTAAGAATTTAGCCACGTTAAATTGGCTTTTTAATGCAAAATGCCATGGGGAGTGAGAGCGCTGAGGGGAGGATGTTGTAACACGTACTGTCAGAAGAAATGTTTCCTATTGTGACTGGCTGTATCAGCCTTTCTCTTTCTCAACTTTTTTTCCTCTTGTATGACTATCCCTTGTGATGTTGCCAATGCAGCCCACTGAGCACTCACTCATGGCACTAAACACGATTGCTTCATGTATCTTTGGGCACAAATTCATGGCTTAATTGTGGGGGGAAAAATTTGGATATGTTCCATGGCCACTGTTGACATGAGTATTCAGGAGGAAGGAGTAACTAAATTAGTTCTGGAAGGACTAAATGGCATTTTTATCCTCGTGCATCACAGACAAGGGAAGATGTTTAAATCTAAAATCTACAAATGGAGCTCATATCAAAGTAACAAAAAGAAAAATCTCCTTCCTGGATTTCATTTCCTTTTAATTAAGAGTAGAAAGCTATAATGTTGCTGCATTGGCAAGTGTTTGGCACTTTGCATTAGAATGGTCAGTTTTGAGTCTTAAAACCCAATTGAACGAATGCTTGACTTCAAGTTTCTTGCAATGAAAAAATGAGGGGGGCTGTTAGATGCAGACCTCTGCTGAGAGTCTGCATGTGTTTGCATGTGTCTACTATTGGGGAATGGGTGCGTCTTAGGAGGAAACTTGATACAGGGAATTAATAGCTTAAATTGATCTGCTGCTTGTGGGATACAGGGATTTAGAAATGAATTATTTTCAAATGCTGTGTTTTAAAATGGTGATTTTCCACAATAGTAAGAGCAAAGGGCTGTAGCTACTGACAGAATTTGTTTAATCAAGCAGTGAATCTGTGTATTACAAGAAGATTTTATATAATGCCTTTAACCTGGTAAAGCATTCTAAGGTGCATCATGGGGTAGTAATTATAAAAGCGATAGAAACATAGAATACCTAGAGTGCAGAAGGCGGTCATTTGGCCCATTAAGCCTGCACCAACAACAGTCTTATCCAGGCTCTATCCCCCAAACCCCATGGGTGAGATACTCCCAAAAAAATTCTAAGTGCTGAATTTGTGTAAAAACTGGAGTAAATCACACTTTTTTTCAACAGCATTTTCAAAATGAGTTCCCACACTCTGTATATTGCAGAGTGCACTGGCATGAATCTCATTAAAAAGCTGTGGACGGTGCCTATTCCTGCTGGAGAGGCCGGCAGCATAGCACTGAACAGACCACACTGCTCATGAGCCAATCTGTCAGAGCAGAGATCAGTGCATGCACAGTAACCACTCTGGCCAGCGCCCCAATCACTGGCCTTCTCGATTGTTAGCCAGCACAGCAGCCTCCCACTGGCAGTACAATCCCCCCCTCCCCAAATCACCCGATCACAGGCCTGAATGTGTCTGAGCTAGATGTGGCCCTCTTTACCCACCTCCCCCCACCCCATCCTGGCCACCTCAATCTCCTCCCATTCCCACAGCCCCAACCATTGGCTTGCCTCCCTCTGTCACCACGCCCAAGTGCAGAGTGGCAGCAGGATGCCCTGCTTCCATTAGGCCCTACCACCTTGACACTGCCTCATGGCTGGTGGGCAGTGCTAAGGTGCCCCAGGGCATTGCCATTTTGCCCCTAGGGGGCATGGCTGGCACTGCCAAGCTTGCAATGCCCAGGGTCCACCCCCTTATCCCCCAACCTGCTGGGGCACCTCCACAGCCCATTCTTCACTCCAGAGGGGTCAGGCTGCCAGCTTCCCATTAGTGAGGAGCTGTTGTAAATCTTGCTGGAGCAAAACACTCCTGGGTGAGATGCTATCCGGCCCAGAGACTTCAGATCTAGGCCCGCTAATGGTATGAAAATCTTCATTTAAATAATTTATACAGAAATCGGCTTCAGTCTCTCAGCCTGCTGCACTGCTCTAGCTGGGAGAATTACATCCCCTCTTGTATTTATCCTGCTAATCCCCATGATATTAAGGGGCGATTTAACATGGCCAATCAACCTAACCCACACATCTTTGAACTGTGGGATGAAACTGGAGCACCCGGAGGAAGAACATGCAGACCCCAAACAGACAGTTACCCAAGGCTGGAATTGAACCTGGGTCCCTGGCGCTGTGAGGCAACAGTGCTAACCACTGTGCCTCCATGCATGCTGCCCAGTCTAAAGGGGGAGATATTACAACACATAGCCAAACGTCTGGTGAGAAAGTAAGATGAGGCATCTTAAAGTTAGAGAAAGTTGGAGAGCTGAGGAGGTTTGCAGATGGAGTTCAAGAACTGAGGGCTTAGTTCCAGACTCAGATGTATATGGCAGCTAAAATGGAAGGGGGGATGCACAGAAGATCAATATTGGAGGAACAGAGTTCTCTGGGGATTGTAGGGCTGGTGGAAATGGGATGAGGTGAGGCCAAGGAGGGACAATAAAATAAGACTTAATGTCGTGGCTTAGAGTCTACTTCAAGCAGAGGCATGAGATGCTTTTCAGCAGCTAGTGTCCGACCCACTCAGAAAACTATCGGGGGATTTTTAAAAAAATGATTCTTCCGTCCAAAGTATTTTTTGTTCACAATAGAAGTTTAGAGAAACTCATATCAGGGCATGCGTGGAATACAAAATATCCACAGAAGTCACAAGGGAATCTTATTGCCATGTCCCAAGGTTATGCTTTCATATCATTAGATATTTGAGCAGTATATGTGCATTCCTGGACACTTGGACCAGTTATGGAAATAATGACACGGTATCTAAAACTTGTAAATCTTCCTTCTCCAAGTCAATATGGAGATATCATTTATTGGCACTGTCGTGAGGGGGGAAGGGGGTGTCTATGTCAAAAAGACCGTCAATTGTGATATGAGGAACGGTTGAGGACTCTGGGTCTGTACTCGGAGTTTAGAAGGGGTGGAATCTTATTGAAACTTACAGGATATTGCGAGGCCTGAATAGAGTGGACGTGAAGAGGATGTTTCTCTAGAAGGAAAATCTAGAACCAGAGGGCACAACCACAGATTAAAGGGACGATCCTTTGAAACATACATGAAGGTGAATCTGTGGCATGCTTTGCTGCAGAAGGCTGTGGAGGCTGGGTCATTGAGACAGAGATAGAGAAGTTCTTGATCAATAAGGGGATCAGGGGCTATGGGGAAAAGGTAGGAGAAGGGGGAATGAGAAAAATATCAGGCATGATTGAATGGAGGAGCAGACTTGATGGGCCGAGTGGCCTAATTCTGCTCCTATGTCTTATAGTCTAATTGAATCTCAGCTCCATGAGGGGACATTGGAGCCTTCTCTGCTCAGGGGAAAAAGCACAATCCGTTACAAGTTGGGATTGAACATTTTCCAGTCTGTCGGTTTCCCAGGCCAAGACAGCTCTTGGTTGCTGAGGATTTGTTAATTCCTCTTTGGGAGCTGTTGCCACATGGTCCTGGTTCTCATAACTGACCAGTGTCATGGCTCAAGAGGAGTTTAAAAATCCAATCTGAGGGGCCATGAGAATTGTACATGAAGATAATCAAGTAAATTTGTGGTACAAGTGTTTCAGTGATTCAAATTGAAATACTCATTGAAGGTATCGCTTCACATGAAGTATTCTTGTTTCTCCTTTTTTCCCTCTTCACCATTTCACTATGTCCATCATCCCTGCTGTCCTCCAGTCTAGTGGGCTAAGATGAGACAAGGCCAATGCCCTGATTGCTGTGTTACAATGTTCTAATCAACCAAAGATGCACAGATGCGTTTTGAGTGATTTCTTCCCCATGTTGCTCAAAAACAAAGCTGCCACCAAGCTTCTGCTGCTGAAATTTGATATTTGGTATTTTGCCAGAGTCGTGGTGGGGAAAGAAGGAGTTTTAAATGCTTGAGGCAATGATTTGAGGCTTTGGGCTCCACTGGAATGCCAGTGCTTTACAGCAAAAAACTACCCTTCGAACTGAGGAATTTTTAATGTCCTGATTTAGAATTGAAAAAAAACAACTCATGTATAATCATTCAGGCTATTGTTTCTGAATTTGATGACTGTTTTACCATTCTTTTTTTTCCCAAAGAACTACTGGCTCTTGTTACTCATTACCTGAGCTTCACAAATTAGTGTTTCTTCCGGAAGTGCTTGACAAGCCAGTCAGCATCTATGGAGAGGAGAACAAAGGTCTGAAACTTTATCTAACTTGGAGGTGCAATGGTTAGCACTGCTGCTTTACAGCTCCAGGGACCCAGGTTCAATTCCCGGCTCAGTTCACTGTCCGTGTGGAGTTTGCACGTTCTCCCTTGTCTGCATGGGTTTTCTCCGCATGCTCTAGTTTCCTCCCATAGACCAAAGATATGTGGATCGGGTACATTGGTCATGCTAAATTGTTCCTTAGTCTCCCAGGATGTGTAGATTAGATGGATTAGCAATGGGAACTGTGTGGGGTTTAGGGGATAGGGTGGAGGAGAAGGCCTGGATAAGATACTCTATCAGAGAGTCAGAAAGACTTGATGGGCTGAATGGCTGCTTCTGCACTATAGGAATTCTATGGTTCTCTCTCTTCACTGCATATTTCCAGCATTTTCTGATTATAAACCAGATTTCTTACATGTGCGAATTTTTGTCTTTGTAACTATTTATTCTAGGTGGTTGGTTGAAGATATTTTAAAGGGAGGTTTTGCCTGGGCCATTAATTTGAGTAGTTTTAAGAGCTGTGGGCAGGGCAAGCAATGCTGCAACAATCCCACCTGATTTTAACCTGCATGTAAATTGTCCTCCTTTGAAATCAGTCAAGTGGCCTTGTAAAACATAGTGAATCGCTGCTGTGCAATGCACAGACATTGGGGAACACAGTCAGTGGGAGTGTATGAGGAAGGTGAAACAGAACAATTCATTGAATGAAGAGCATTGTCTGATACAGGAAACTTGCAGCCCCCAAACAACTGAGGCGGTATTCTCATCTGAAAATAAGTGAGCAGTTTTCGAGCCCTGACGGTGGTAGGTCGATGTTGGAGATCATTATTTAACTGCAACACCTCTTCGTGTTCTGTGCTCTATATATTTGCTGGACTGGATCATTGTCTTATTGTTTGAACCGTGCCTTTTTATTTCATATCTATTTATTTCTGGCAGCTGAGCTGTTGTATGCTTAGCTTTATGCCCTGGGCTAACGTGGAGTCACTCAGCCCTGCACCTTCTCCAGCTTGTACGCTGCTCAGTGGTGCAGTAGCAATAGGTGTGAAATTGCATCGCATTTCTACCTTTTGGGCAATCTGCCTCCTGTATAACTTCCAAATCAACCGTTTGTCTCCTTTTCCTGTCGTTTTGCAAAGCTGAAAAATTATTCAGTCCGTAATGCAATGTAGTGATTGTCTATTAGCAATCTGCTCATTGGCAGCGTGACCTGCATTTGACTAGCAAGTGCCAGTGATAATTTGGCTTGCCTTAACTTAATTCCAAAACTTGAAACCTCTTAAAATGCACTGAGGTACAAGGCACCCCAACATCAGGTTCTCACAATCAAGCTCTCTTGTTTTGAAATGTTATCATTTGTCAGTCAATTTGCAAGCAGCAAGATTCCACAAACAGCAAGGAGATAATGACCTGTTATCTACGAACAAGGAGTAGGAGTAGGCCATTTGGCCCCTCAAGCCTGTTTGTGGCTGATCTGATAGTAACCTCAAATCTGCATCCCGTCTACCCACGATCACTCCTCTAAGATTGCTGGCACCTTGCTGAAAGGGTGAGAGTCCAGAAAAAGCTCTTGGAACTTCTTATAGCTTGCTCACCAAGAATCTATCCACGTTGGCCCTTTTTCTGCATTCTAATCCTTTCAGCAAGGAGCCAGCAAGCTTCTGCACCTTCTCAGCTCCCCAGGACTTTTCTTGAGCCCCCAACTACACAGGGCCATTTAACAACAACAACACTTCTGCTACCTTGAGCCAACTAACACGCTCACGTTTTCCCCTGCTTAGAATGCTCACTCTCCCAACAAACACCCAATTGATTGCCCAATCAATTGAAACCCTAGAACCTTGTGAGGCCTCACAAGAACAGGATATGGCGCTCGACTCAGATCGACAGTTCCGATGCGCCACAGCGAAAAACTGCACCGATCTCCTCAGAAGACAAACATGGGACACGGTGGACAGAGTACCCTTTGTCGTCCAGTACTTCCCCGGAGCGGAGAAGCTACGACATCTTCTCCGGAGTCTTCAATGTATCATTGATGAAGATGAACATCTCGCCAGGGCCATCCCCACACCCCCACTCCTTGCTTTCAGACAACCACTCAACCTCAAACAGACCTTTGTTCGCAGCAAACTACCCAGTCTTCAGAAGAACAGTGACCACAATACCACACAAACTTGCCACAGCAATCTCTGCAAGACATGCCGGATCATCAACACGGATGATATCATCACACGTGAGAATACCATCCACCAGGTACACGGTAAATACTCTTGCAACTCGGCCAACGTTGCCTACCTGATTCCTTGTAAGAAAGGATGTCCCGAAGCATGGTACACTGGGGAGACCATGCAGACGCTATGACAGCGGATGAATGAACCTCGCTTGACAATCACCAGGCAAGACTGTTCGCTTCCTGTTGGCGAACACTTCAGTAGTCACGGGCATTCAGCCTCTGACCTTTGGGTAAGCATTCTCCAACGCGGCCTTCACGACACACAACAGCGCAGAGTCGCTGAGCAGAGACTGATAGTCAAGTTCCTCACATGTGAGGACGGTCTGAACAGGGATCTTGGGTTCATGTCGCACTATCTGTACCCCCCATGACTTGCAAAACCTCACTTACTGTACTGTGTGGAGACAATACACATCTCTTTAACCTGTGATCAGTGCTCCTTCCACTCACATTGTCAGCCTCTTTAAGACTTGAACAGCAGGTTAGGTGTAAAGATTCGCATTCTAATCAGTAATCTGTAAACTGTCTGTGCTTTATACGCTCTGTCTAAGGCCAGAACTCTCCATTCACCTGACGAAGGGGCTAACCCGAAATCTAGTGAGTTTACTATCAAATAAATCGGTTGGACTTAAACTTGGTGTTGTCAGACGTTTTACTGTGTTTACCCCAGTCCAACGTCGGCATATCCACATCATTCCTTTTGTGGACCAACATGTTTATTAAAGATTTGTTGAAAATTAAATATCTAAATAACTTACAATATGTGCAGCATTAATTGGCACCTCAGCTGACTTGAGGTATCTAGGTGTCATTGACATTTCTAGGATTCTCTTCCACTGAAACACAAGATTTATTGCTTGAAAAGATGGATGATGGAAGATCTAATTTAATCAGAGCAGGAGGATCAACCTTCTCTAAACATTGGTAGGTACCCAAAAGCAACCTGGATATTATCCTTCCTCCTGCTTATTTTCCCCCTCAGTGAATGTCCCCAGCTTTGTTAGCCCTCTGGATATTCCTTGTGCAGGCCCCGAGCGTGTCCAATTCCAATCCTTGGCGTTTTTGGCAGTCAACATTGCACCCAAAGAAAATGGAACTTGGTGCAATCCATTTCTGAGAGACACGATTTGGTGCTGGAGGTCAAACTAAAAAACATTAGTGACTAAATCTATTAATGCTGTTTGGAAAGAGGTGTCGACCATAAGATATAGAAGCAGAATTAAGCTATTCGGCCCATTGAGTTTGTTCTGTCTTTTGATCATGGCTGATATGTTTATCAACCTCATTCTCCCTGCCCTTTTTCCGTAACCTTTGATCCCCTTACCAATCAAGAACCTATCTATCCCTGTCGTAAATGTACTCAATGACCTGGCCTCTACAGCCCTCTGTGACAATGAATTCCACAGATCCACCACCCTCTGGCTGAAGAAATTCCTCCCCATCTTGGTTCTGAAGGGTTGTCCCTTTACTCTGACGTGGTGCCCTCAAATCCTAATCTCTCCTTCTAATGGAAACATCATCTTCACATTCACTCTATCCAGGCCTTTCAATATTCTGTAAGTTTCACTAAGATCCCCCCCTCATCCTTCCAATCACTATCTGGTACAGACCCAGAGTCCTCGAACACTCCTCATACATCAAGCCTTTCATTCCTGGGATTATTTACATGAATATCCTCTATGACGTACCATAAGTTAACAATATCAGAAGTACATTTGGAGATCAAAAATACACTAGGGTAGATCACAAAAGCATACTTTGTTCCATGCAATGCAAATATTGGAGGCTGAAGAACCATGAATGGTTGAGACCATAACTAAGAAAGTAGTCATGAAAATTCACGTACAGTTGCTGTAAATTGCGATGAGCTAATTTGCAGAATCAGCAAAAGTATTTGTGATTATTTCATTACCAGATCACCTAGCTGTTAGAGTATTGCAGCAAGGGCAGGAGATGTTTTATCAACAAACTTTAAAATGGAACGAACAGCATGGACTTGTATTTCTGGATAGCCTCGTTGCCAAATATTGAGGCAAACAGGCCCCAGTTGACACGGACTGATGGCACATCTAGCAATGTGGTTTTGTGTTCGGTTCATTGCTACACCCTTTCAGCTTGTCACGTGCAAAATTTTTGTTCATGCACTGTACAATTTAGGTTTCTCCCAGCCTATGTTCTTGCAGCTTCTCTGAGCTAAAATACCACGTGAACTTTTTTCAAGTCCTCAAAGAATTGCTACAGTGCAGAAGGAGGCCATTTGGCCCATCAAGCCTATACCAACAACAATCCCACCCAGTTCCTATCCCTGCCACCCCACGTATTTACCCAGCTAATCCTCCAATACTAGGATCAATTTAGCATAGCCAGTCGACCTAACCTGCACATCTTTGGAGTGTGGGAGAAAACCGGAGCAGCCAGAGGAAACCCACGCAGACACAGGGAGAATGTGCAGTCTCCACAGAGGCAGTCACCCAAGGTTGGGTTCGAACCTGGGTCCCTGGCGCTGTGGGGGAGCGATGCTTGCTACCGTGTCGCCCTTTTGAATCACGAATTTATGTTCTGTTCCACTGGCTATGCCAGTAGAAGTAGTGAACTTTTATCAGCTGTGATTTATGCAGCACGACCCAGTAGATGGCAAAACTCTCTGCTTCTTTCCATGTATTTTGCAGAATTGAAATGGTTGTTTTTGAGACTTGGTTTAACATCATTTTGTGATGTTGTTGATGCCTGCTGGTCTCCGGCCAAAGTTTCTGCATAGCTCCATCTGCTGTGAGCTTGTGTTTCATTTTTATAACTTGCAGCTTTGTTAGAAATTGTGGTAAGTTCCACTGAATAATCTCACCTTTTTCCTTGTCTTCAGGCCCCCCCCCAAGTGGCACAATGCAAATTTCCATCAACTCATGGATTTCCATTATCACTGGCCAAAGCTCTGGAATCCCCTCTGTAAGCTTCTCTGCCTTGTTATCTTGCTGCCATTATTCAAAATGGTGCTTAAAAATTACCTCTTTAAGCATTTGCTCACCTACCATTTGAGGCCTGTTTGCTTCAATATTTGATGATTGAGATTTTTGAACAGGTAACCAAGAAGGTAGATGAGGTCAGTGCAGTTGATGTTGTCTACATGGACTTTAGCAAGGCCTTTGACAAGGTACCGCATGGTAGGTTGTTGCATAATCTCATGGGATCCAGCATAAAGTATCCAAATGGATACAAACTTGTCTTCTTGACAGAAGCCAGAGGGTGCTTGTAGAGGGTTGTTTTTCAAACTGGAGGTCTGTGACCAGCGATGTGCCTCAGGGATCAGTGCTGGTCCACTGTTACTTGTCATTTATATTAATGATTTGGATGAGAATATAGGAAGCATAGTTAGTAAATTTGCAGATGACACTAAGATTGGTGGCATAGTGGACAGTGAAGAAAGTTATCTCCAATTGCAACGGGATCTTGATCAATTGGGCCAGTGGGCTGACAAATGGCAGATGGAGTTTAATTTAGACCAGTGTGAGGTGATGCATTTTGGTAGATTGAACTAGGGCAGAACTTACTCAGTTAATGGTAGGCCGTTGGGGAGAGTTACAGAACAAAGAGATCTAGGGGTACAGGTTCATAACTCCTTGAAAGTGGAATCACAGATGGACAGAGTGGTGAAGAAGGCATTCGGCATGCTTGGTTTCATCAGTCAGAACATTGAATACAGGAGTTGGAATGTCTTGTTGAAGTTGTACAAGACATTGGTAAGGCCACACTTGGAATACTGTGTGCAATTCTGGTCGCCCTATTATAGAAAGGATATTATTAAACTAGAAGAGTGCAGAAAAGATTTACTAGGATGCTACCGGGACTTGATGGATTGAGTTATAAGGAGAGGCTGGATATGGAGAGGGACTTTTTTCTCTGGAACGTAGAAGATTGAGGGGTGATCTTATAGAGGTCTTTAAAATAATAAGGGGCATAGATTAGCTAGATAGTTAATATCTTTTCCCAAAGGTAGGGGAATTTAAGACTAGAGGGCATAGGTTTAAGGTGAGAGGGGAGAGATACAAAAGTGTCCAGAGGGGCACTTTTCTCACACATGGAACAAGGTGCCAGTGGCACTCATAGAGGCGGGTACAATTTTGTCTTTTAAAAAGCATTTAGCTAGTTACATGGGTACGATGGGTATAGAAGGATATAGGCCAAATGCGGGCAATTGGGATTAGCTTAGGGGTTTTTAAAAAAAAAAGGCAACATGGACAAGTTGGGCCAAAGGACCTGTTTCCATACTGTAAACCTCTCTGACTCTAACCTAATAACAAATAGTGTGACTTTCGAATTGAAAGCTGTCTGATAATGTTGCTGTGAATCCCACCACAACAGATGGTAGAATTCAATTTTAAAAAATCTGGAATTAAGAATCTACTGATGACCATGAAACCATCGTCAATTGTCGGAAAAACCCAACTGGATCACTAATGTCCTTTAGGGAAGGAAATCTGTTTACCTTACCTGATCTGGCCTACATGCGACTCTAAAGCCATAGCCAGAGGTTGACTCTCAACTGGCTTCCAAGGTCAACTAAGGATGGGTGATAAATGCTGGACAGCAACACCCACGTCCTACAAATGAATAAAAAAGATGGAACTTGGGGTGATTTTCTGCGCTAATAGTTGTTTTGGCTGCATGTTGTTTGCGATGAACAGGATATCACGGATGTGATTTATCACATCTGTGATAAAAGCATAATAATGTGAAAGCAAAATACTGTGGATGCTGGAATCTGTGTCAGATTTGCTGAGATTTTCCAGCATATTCTATACACACAAAGTAATGTTATTTCTGAAAATCTGAAATTCAAGCAGGAAGTTCTGGAAAAATTCAGCAGGTCTGGCAGCATCTGTGGAGAGAGAAACGTTGTATGTGACTCTCCTTTGGAAGTCAGAGGAAGGAGAACTTTCTTTCCCATGCCACTTTCACCTTCTTGTTCACCTCTGAGACTGGAAATGCTGGAATGAGCACCTCATGCCAGAGAGACCAGAACATGGTTGTCTCCCATCCGTTGACTGTCTCTATACTTCCTGCTGCCTCGGCAAAGCAGTCAGCATAATTAAGGACCCCACACATCCCGAATATTCTCTCTTCCACCTTCTTCCATCGAGAAAAAGATACGAAAGTCTGAGATCATGTACCAATCAACTCAAGAACAGCTTCTTCCATGCTGCTGTCAGACTTTTGAATGGACCTACCTTGCATTAAGTTGGTCTTTCTCTACACTCTGGCTATGGCTGTAACACCACATTCTTCACACTCTCGTTTCCTTCTCTACGAACGGTATGCTTTGTCTGTATAGCACACAAAAAACAATACTTTTCACTGTATGTTAATACATGTTACAATAATAAATCAAATCAAATGGTTGTCAGTTGAGACTAGGATTAGAACAGGGGTGAATGTGTGATGTTCTGACTTGGCAGGACTAGGGTAATACGTGTCTGTTTGGAAATGTCTGGCTTTCACTCGGATACAAGATAAGAGACAGAAATCACTTGGCGATATTAAACAGAAAATGCTGGAAATGTTCAGCTGGTCTGGAAGCATTTGTAGAGACAGAAGACCCTTTGTCTTGACCTACTGAGTATTTCCAGCATTTTCTGTTTTCGCTGCAGGTTTTCAGCATCTGCAGTATTTTGCTTGAGCATGAGTAAACAGTTGCTGTTCAGGCTAGAGGGGGTTCTGCAGTGGAGTAACCTCAGGGGTCATTGTTGGGAAGACTGCTCTTCGTGATATTTACCGAATGTCCTTGACGTGGGAATACAGAGTATAATTTTGAAGTTGGCAGAGGACACAAAACTCACAATATTACCAGTGATGAGGAACTTCAGTTGTATGGACAGACTGGAGAAACTGGCTTTGTTCTCCTTTAGAATAGGAATGAAGGTGATATTTGAGAGGTTTTAAACATCTTGAAGAGTTTTGGTCGAGTAAGGAAGGAGAGATGAGTCAGTAATCAGTACAGGAGGATGCAAGTATTATAGAGAGATAAAACTTATGAGGTAATGTAGAGTAGTGCATTAACATAAGAAGCATGCATGAATAAGTTTATTTATTAGTGACAAGTAGGTTTATATTAACACTGCAATGAAGTTACTGTGAAAATCTCCCAGTCACTACACTCCGGCGCCTGTTCGGGTATACTGAGGTAGAATTCAGCACAACCAACCCACTTAACCAGCAGGTCTTTCACACTGTGGGAGGAAGGAGATGTAGACATGGGGAGAATGTGCAAACTCCAGGCAATTATGATGTCAGATCATATGACTAAGAAGTAAGAGCGATCTGGAGAGAGATGTTCTATCCTTGTACAGCGGTCCAAATATATAAATATTTGCTGTAACTAAAAATGAATGGTTTTGGAAACTATGGACTTGAGCAGCTTATTCAGGGAAAGGTAATCCCCAAAGCCCCTGTCCAGACCCTGACCACACAACAAAACTATGAAAGGGGACATCTTAAGATAATTGACAAAAGGACTAGAGATGACATGAGAAATACAATATAAGCAGCAAATAATGACCTGGATACATTGTTTGAAAGGATGGTATAAGCAAATTTAATAATTTTCAAAAGGGAATTGGATAAATACTTGGAGAAAAACATGTAGGGTTATGCAGAAAGTAGTGATAGCTCTTTCAAAGAGCTACTACAGGCATTATGGGCTGAATGGCCTCCTGTTTTGTATCATGATTCTGTGAATGAACAACAGACTGTATATTAATGCACATTGTTACAAGCATGAGGCTCATAAGACAATATCTTTAATTTATATTAAAATGGAAGAAGCAAAGGGGTCAGGTAACCTCTGATTTCTAGTTACTACAAGGATTAGCTTGGGTAAGGCTTAAAGAACAGGTTGCTTTACTGGGAAGAAGGCGTAAAGTAAACAATACCAGAACAGCTGTACTAATGGTGGATGAAAAGTTAGTCTCCAAGTCCCGGGCTAGGGGAAATGTCAGTTTTGTAAATGGTTATGCTTTAAACTGCCTGCTTCGAGTTAAATTTAAGTTGGGTATTCAGAAAATAACTTTCATTTCTGCTTGGATAAAAGACCCATGCAATTTACATTGTTATGGAGATGGGCTTTGGAAGAGGAAGATTCCATAGGAAGTCATTGCAGGATTAGGTTGCAAGGTTTCCTAAAATGTCACTGAACCTCTATCAGTCTGTGGAATCAGAGAAAGATAGAGAAAGAGGGCAATTGGAGACAAAGTTTCTGTTGCTCACTGCACAGAATGTCAGTGGGAGCTCTTGCTTAGATTGAAAAGATTAAATTTGAGAGGGTATAAACAAGGCTGGAAGATTTACCTACCTTTGTTGGAGGGAAAAATCTCCAGTTCATCTGGGATTAGGAGTTGTCCAGCTCAGAATTAGAAGTAAGCCCTTGGAAACATCTTGGACTAGTTCAGTGGAAAAACAAATGTCAACTCATTGGAATAACTATGGAGGGGATTTCTGGTGGTTCTAAAAGTTAATAACTTTTCTGCAGTTTAGAGTATAAGTTGCCTACTGAAATTGTATTTACATAAGAACATAAGAAATAGGAGCAGGAGTAGGCCATCTAGCCCTTCGAGCCTGCCCCGCCATTCAATAAGATCATGGCTGATCTGTCGTGGCTCAGTTCCACTTTCCCGCCCTCTCCCCATAACCCTTAATCCCCTCTCTTATCAAGAACCCATCAACCCGCGTCTTAAAAATATTTAGCGAGGCAGCCTCCACCACTTCAACGGGCAGAGAATTCCAGAGATTCACCACCCTTTGAGTGAAGAAGTTCCTCCTCAACTCCATTCTAAACCGCCTCCCCTTTATCTTGAGGCTGTGCCCCCTAGTCCTACTGTCTTTTTTGAGCGGGAAGAGTCTCTCCACCTCTATCCTATCCATCCCATTCATCATCTTATACGTCTCAATGAGATCTCCCCTCATTCTTCTAAACTCTAACGAGTACAAGCCTAGTTTATTCAGCCTCTCCTCATAGCTCAATCCCCTCAACTCCAGTATCAGCCTAGTAAACCTCCTCTGCACTCCCTCCAGGGCCAAAATATCCTTGCGCAGGTGCGGCGCCCAAAACTGCACACAGTACTCCAGCTGCGGCCTCACCAATGCCCTATACAGCTGCAGCAAGACCTCCCTACTTTTATATTCAATCCCCCTCGCTATGAAGGCCAGCATCCCATTCGCCTTCCTGACCACCTGCTGCACCTGCAAGCTGGGTTTTTGCGACTCATGCACAAGGACCCTGAGGTCCCTCTGCACCGTCGCCTGCTGCAGTTTTTCGCCACGTAAGTAATAGTCCTTCCTATCATTCTTCCTACCAAAGTGGACCACCTCACACTTGCCAACATTAAATTCCATTTGCCATTTCCTGGCCCATTCGCCCAGCCTATCTAGATCCTTCTGCAGACTCTCCACACCCTCCGCACAATTTGCCTTTCCCCCAATCTTGGTGTCATCAGCAAATTTCGACACCCTGCACTGGGTTCCCTCCTCCAGATCATCTATATAAATGGTAAATAGCTGAGGCCCCAGCACCGACCCCTGGGGCACCCCACTAGTCACCAACCGCCAATCCGAATAGCACCCATTGACCCCCACTCTCTGCCTCCTATTTGACAACCAATCCTCTATCCACGCTAACACCCTACCCCCAACTCCATGTCCCCTGACCTTCTGCAATAACCTCTTGTGAGGTACCTTGTCAAACGCCTTCTGAAAATCCAGAAAGACCACATCCACCGGCTCTCCTCTATCCACCGCCCTAGACACATCCTCATAGAACTCCAGTAAATTTGTCAGACACGACTTCCCTTTAATGAAACCGTGTTGCGTCCGCTCTATCAAGCAATTCCCTTCAAGATGCCTCGCAATTTCCTCCTTAATGACGGATTCTAACATTTTACCTACCACAGACATTAAACTAACCGGCCTATAATTCCCCGCCTATTCCCCGTATTTGGTCAATGTTTCTTTTAGTTTGTTACAGTAAAGTTCTTAAAACTTGAAATCTTATCCTGTGCTCCTGTCAGCTAGCCACAGGAAGTTTGATTGTTCTTTAAAAAAGTTACCTTCCTTCTACAGGGATTGCAATGCCAGGCGGATTTGAAATAAATGTTAGAATCATTAAGTAACTGCTTGCTGTTGGTGAATTTTGTCATTTAAACTTGTATAAGCTGCATAGTCACAGCTCAATGGTGTTGGATGAAATTGAGTTGCCTTTGGAATCACGGTTACAAGTGAAATGGTAAATTCTGACCGATTCATGCTGCATGATAGCAGATGGAGAATTTTACAGCTTACTATTAATGGGTAGCAACAATAATGGTGAACGGTAATAAATATAACAAAAAAATGAACGGCTGACACAGGGCTAGTAAAATAAACTTGTTCACAATTCTCTGGGAACAAATTTAGATCTATCACTGTATGGTTACTATTTTCGCGTTGTAAGTGATGATTAGTCGTTATTCTTATATCCCCATTAAAAATGCGAACGGAACAAAGTATTGCATCCCACGTAAGTGTATCATGTTTTTTGTGGGAAGGCTGCAGCATTGGCAAGTACATTACATTATGAGCTGTGTTATGTTCGATGGCCTGGTTGAGATAAATTGGCCCAGCACTCTGCAATCTGAGCCCACGATATGCTGCAGACCCGGGTGATTCCTGACCCACATTTTGATACTGATGTAAACAATTGCAGTTGGGCTGAAAGCTTTCTGACTGTGCGGGGGCCCCACTGAGAGAATCACACTGTGTGCTGTCTCCATCTCTGACAGAAAAGACTTCTCCTGTTCACCACTAAACTTTTGCTGAAGTCTCGAAAGGCTGTCTTAGATATGCAAGGGCTGCAAGAATCCGCCAGTCAGAGTATTAACATGTAGCAATCCTGTTTAGTTATTTTTTCTGTATTATTTTTAAATTGCTCCTTATTTAAGCCCTCGCTCAGAGAATAAAACGTAGAGCTGCTTCAGCACGCATTAAATCTGTTGAAAGGTATAAACTGGCTGGCGCGACTTGATTATTCGATGGTTTATTGCACACTTAATTTAGCACAGTGCGGATATATTTTCAGTGTGACAAATTCATGTGTAATCTAACGCCCCTGTTTAAAAAAAATAGAAATCTGGTGTATTCAGAATGTTTGGAGCTGTGAGCCCAGAGCGATGGGATTCGGTGTCAGTGCGATTCAGGGAAATTCGCAGCAGTTGAACACGAGAGAGCTGTTTGATCTCGGCTGTCGGTCTGCTTTGTCCCTGGTTTAGTTGGAGCCGGGGACATGAGGACTGTGTGGAAGGGACGGGGTTGGGGTGGGGGCTCGGTTTGCTGGCTACCGGCATGTCCCACCGAGGCAGGGTGTGTGGTGTCCTGTCTGGGGGCTGCAGTGGTGGCTGGTGGGGGTGGGGGTGGGGAGAGCGTGGGGGTGGGGAGGTTGCAATGCATTCAGTCACCTGGCCGCTCTAAAGGCATGTGATAGTCAGAGGGAGCAGATGGGCAGCTCCTGTGTGCTGTGAATTGCCTGGATGTGACATGCTCTCTCTGTCCCGGCTATCATTTCCTCATGTTTTACATCTCCGCTCCATTCAGTGAGGGACTGTTTCCCAGCCACCAGGCAGCTTATTGGCTGACTTCAGCTGAAACTAACCCACGCTTGCGGGATTTCAGATCCCTCTCTTGCTTATTCTGCCCCAAGTTGGAGAACACATCGCAGTTTGTGTGAAATCTCCCTACAGGAAGAATTTAAGCTCTGCGACTTCCTACCTCTTGTGGAATTGTTGATTACTGTGGGACCTGAGTATGATTTTTTGCGACATGAACTCGGGGACTAACTCCATAAAGATTCAGCTGCAGAATGGAATCCGCTTCAGCACCTATCAGGTAAACTGTTTACTCCTGGAGTGATTGTGGATTGGGGGGAGGGGGTGAGGAGGATACAAAATATGTCAAATGAAGTGCTTGCTTTGTAAGGCTGTCGATCCTGGATTTCATTGCAGACTTAGATGGTGTAGCTATAGAAATAGAATTGCTTCTGTGCAGTTTTTTCTCTCTCTCAAGTAATTTCTAATGAATGAGTTGTTCCTCCTTTATAAGGCTGTTCCAGAAGGGCAGTGGGAGAGCATCATTATTTACGACTGTAGCAATGATTGTTGCAGAGGCATTGGAGAGGGCAGATTGTGTAAAGCAGAAGAGAATGCAACTGATTCACATTCGCTCTGAGCTGCCGAGGAGTTGGAATGATTGCCAAATGTGTTCGACCTGTGACAGCGGGAGTCCCACAGATGAATACTAAACTGAAATCTAATAATTTCTGTAACCTAAAATAAAAACCCAGCGAGGAGGTGGATGGAGCATGTGATATAATGAGGATTGTTCCAGAATTTTAAAATGCTTTAATATCAGTTGTGTTTTGGTACAACAATTCTTTCAATTCATTGGCTGAATTCAGGTTGTCAGAAAAGAATGGATTTGTCAGTCAAGTGATTTAGATGAGCATTGATCATTGGGTGGCACAGTGGTTAGCACTGCTGCCTGAGCATCAGGATGCATGTTCAATTCCCAGCCTGGGTCACTGCCTGTGTGGAGTTTGCACATTCTTCCCGTGTCTGTGTGGGTTTCCTCCGAGTGCTCCAATTTCCTCCCACAGTCCAAAGACCTGTGGGTCAGATAGATTGGCCATTCTAAATTGTCCCTTAGTGTCAGGGGAACTAGCTAGAGTAAATACATGGGGTTATGGAGATGGGGCCTGAGTGGGATTGTGGTCGGTGCAGACTTGATGGGCTGAATGGTGGCCTCCTGCAGTGTATGATTCAATGAGTTGATTCTTTGATGAGGTATAAAGTTGAGGAGTTGCCAAATATATTTTTGCTAA
This sequence comes from Carcharhinus amblyrhynchos, assembly GCF_965287045.1. Lineage (NCBI taxonomy): Eukaryota > Metazoa > Chordata > Chondrichthyes > Carcharhiniformes > Carcharhinidae > Carcharhinus > Carcharhinus amblyrhynchos. Next base: position 48,021,302 of record NC_137345.1, read on the forward strand.
CTGGAATAATTTTTTTTAGCTTCATGGCTTCATACTGCCTGAATGTATTTTTTACTATTGTTCTATTTATTGCAACTTTTAAATCTGTTTTTTCTTTGTCTTTGTGTTTTGGAGTCCCCAAATAGACTTTTGTAGAAATCTGGTTTGTTGTGTCAGGAGAGAGACTGAGGAGTGCCTGCAGTTCACTGCTGACATGGAGCTGGTGGCAGTGTTGCTTTTGCTGTGATTAACAGAGCAGCTTTGCTTCGATCTCCTCAAACAGCTTGCTTTAACTAGGGAACATCTAGAAATAATTAAAACAATTGTCTGGTCTTCAAAATCACTTGCGGATCAGGTAACCCTATAAATGACTTGCCGTTGTTGGCAGATTTACTGTTGAGACCTGAAAGGAAAAATGCAGAAACTTGGTTATCTGACACACAATTAACAAAATAACTTAATTGTTGCTTCTCCAAAGAGACTGTTATACCAAGGATGATTTTCTAAGGAAGCAGATTGGGTACTGAGGATGTTCGTATTTGTTCTTGGATTGGCTGACCTGGGTAGCATGGTGGTCAGAATCATAGATTCCCAACTGTGCACAAGGAGGCCATTCAGCCCATCGAGTCTGCAGCAATTCAAACATCTTCTTACCCAGGTTGCATCCCCCTGACCCCACATATTTACCCCATTAATCCTCCCAACCTATAGATCTTGGGACACTGAAGAGCAACTTAGCATGATCAATCCACCTAACCCACCCATCTTTGGACTGTGGGAGAAAACTGGAGCACCTGGAGGAAACCCACGCAGACATGGGGAGAGCCTGCAGATTCCTTACAGACAGTGACTTGTGGCCGGAATTAAACTTGCATCTCTGGCGTTGTGAGGCCTCCGTACTAAGCACTGTGCTACTGTGCCATCCAAAATTACCATTGCTTCTTCACAGCATCAGGGAACCAGGTTCAATTCCAGTCTTGGCTGACTGTGTGGAATTTGCTCATTCTGCTCATGTGGGTTTCCTTTGGATGCTCTGGCTTACTCCCACAGCCCAAAGATATGCAGATGAGGTGGATTGGTCTTGGTAAATTATCTCTTGGTGTTCCAAGATGTGTATGTTTAGGGGAATTAGCCATGGTAAATTTGTGAGTTTGTGGAAGTGGGGTGTGCTGGGTAAGATGCTCTTTTGGAGAGTCAGAGCAAACTTGATGGATCGAATGGCCACTGTAGGGAATCTGTGGTTGTTGGGACTGGGTCAGTGGTGTGCAAACTTACAAACCTCAGATTCATTGTGTTTGTACCCAGTGTTGGCATAGTGCTGATGTTTCATCCATATGATGAAAAGGTTTATGGATGAAAAGGGATTGGTTTAGGTTAGAGGGTCATTGCTTTTTTAATTGGTCGGCGCAACGTCGTGGGCCGAAGGGCCTGTTCGGCGCTGTAATGTTCTATGTTCTATATGCACTGGCATCCTCATGACTCATTCTGCAAGGCTAACACTCCATTTAGCAATGCCGGCAGTGTGTTTAGGGCCTGGTAATCAGTGTAATGCTGGTAAGAAAAGGCCTGAGGATTGAATCATTTTAATTGCCTTCACCCAGCCAACAGGATTTAAAATGCAGAGGTGAACCCATCCGAGTTTTGGAGAATAAAGCTGTTAACTGAATGCCATATAATTTTTACTTTATAATTCACTGTTGAAGGCAATTTTCCTGCAGTAACATAGTAGTAGTAAATCAAGGTCATTGCTGGTTTCTGTGAAAAAATACTTCCAAAGTAAAATTTACACAATATTATGTCATTTTTTAAAAACACTCAATGTAAACAGCAAATATTTCTAAATGCACAAAAATGAACAAGGGTTCAGGTTATTTGCATTTTTCATTATGCCACCATAGGGTCGCACAGTGGTTAGCGCTGCTGCCTCACCATGCCAGGGACCCGGATTTGATTCCCAGCTTGGGTCACTGTGTGGATTTGCATGTTCTCCCTGAACCTGCGTGGGTTTCCTCTGGATGCTCCAGTTTCCTCCCCATTTGGGAAGGCGTGCTGGTTAGGTGCGTTGATCCAACAGTCACCGGAATGTAGCGACTAAGGGAATTTCACAGTAACTTCATTGCGTTGTTACCGTAAGCCTTACTTGTGGCTAATAATAAAATTTTAAAAGAACTCATTAAAACTTAATTCTGAAATCCTTTAAACTCCACAAAATCCAAGCCATTAAAAAAGAAACACATTTTCCAAGGGTAGGGGATTGAAGGATAAATAAAAGGGCCTGGAACAGGCCAATCTGAATTAAACGTCAAATACTTTAATAAGGGGTCCTTCACTGTGTGATCTGCAGGGAGTGTGATGGTGGAGCCACATTTAGGAGGCAGGGAGCTTAACTTGTGTTGCATCTTTCGGAGACATTTTCTTAAAGGGAAAGGAATTCTAGTGTCGTGAACCATGTAGGTTTATAAATCCATTTTGCTGATATTATTGATCCTAATTTCTTGAATCATGATGCTGTCTGGTCATTGTAAAGTCTTTCAAATAAAAAATATATCCTGATTGTTACATAGAACATAGAACATTACAGCGCAGTCCAGGCCCTTCGGCTCTCTGTTGCGCCAACCAGTGATCGAATTGAGAATTTTGCAGGGAGTTTCAAATATGGTTACAAACTCAACTGAACATTATTGGGTTACTTGAAAGTATAGGTGAAGGATTGTGGATGTTATTGGTTAGTGGTTAGCACTGCTGCCTCACAGTGCCAGGGACCCAGGTTCAGTTCTGGCCTTGGGTCACCGTCTTCGTGGATTTTGAGTTCTCCCACATTCTGCCTGGTTCCTTCAGGTGCTCCGGTTTCTTCCCACAGTCCAAAGATGTTCAAGTTAGGCTAAATTGCTCCTTAATGTCAGGGAGATTAGCAGTGTAAATAAAGGGTGTTACTCGGATCGATCCTGGGTGGGATTGTTGTCACTGCTGGCTCGAATGGACTGAATGGCCTCCTCCTCCACTGTAGAAATTCTGCAATTCTACACTTCTGTAACTTAAGAAAAGGCCTCAGCAATGGCTTATCTCAAGTGTTGACCCCTTGTGGAGAAGGGGGACCCCCTGCGTGAGACTGCACCCATGGTAGGCATGAACGGTTGATGGAGTGACGCATCTATATGATCTTGTAATACTGTTAATTAATCAGGATTGGAATAATTGCAAACTAATATCGCAGAAGAGTTGTAACATAAGAAACTGGTAATTGTAGGTCTTTTCACAAAGTTGTCAAGTTGCTACGCATGGAGAGTTATGAATAATAACAAACATTATATACATGAAACCAAAACCCACGCAGTATTTCCATGCGAGTAAACATATTCACCTGAATGGGGGTCATTTTGAAAGCTTCTTTAAACTTTGCTGAGGGCATATGGTAGTCATGATGTGGGAATGCCGGCGTTGGACTGGCATAAACACAGTAAAAAGTCTGACAACACCAGGTTTAAGTCCAACCGATTTATTTGATAATACTCACAAGCTTTCGAGGGGACTGTCTCTTCGTCAGGTGAATGGAGAGTATTATCAAATAAATCGGTTGGACTTAAACCTGGTGTTGTCAGACTTTTTACTGGGCATATGGTAGCACAGTGGTTAGCACTGCAGCCTCACAGTGCCAGGGAGCCAAGTTCAGTTCCGGCCTTGGCCACTCTGTGTGGAGTTTGCACCTTCTCCCCGTATCTACAGTGGTTTCCTCCGGGTGCTCCGGTTGTGTCTCACTCCCAAACATGGGTGTGTTATATTGATTGGCCATGCTAAGTTGACCCTTAGTGTCATGGGACTAACAGGGTAAACACTTGGGCTTACATGGATGTGTTGGGCCTGGGTGGGATTGTTTTTGGTACAGACTTGATGGACTGAATGCCTTCCTACTTGCACTGTAGGAATTCTATGATTCTAGTGAACTTGCGGAGTGGGGAAACACAGATATAAACCCATGTATGTGCAACCTGTTGCCTGACTGCTGTCTGTGGCTGAAATGTTGAAAGCTCCTCGGGACAGTCTCTCCCAGAAGAAAGCAAAGTAGTTAGCATTTCTGCTTAAACTCCCTGCAAGTGTTCAAGTAGTTACAGAATGTTCACTCTGTGGGACAGTGGAAGCTGAAGGTGCATTTTGTCCAATATCAGTGCCTTATCAGGAATGCCCTATTTCCTGAAATGAATGATCTTGAGTTTTGGTAATTGTCTTTCTGGTGGGCAGGACTACCTGATGTCCTGAAATAAATAGCACAGAATTGATAGAGGTACGTCTGGTTGATGTATATATTGGGGGTTGTGTTATAACCATGATTACTTGCTTTAATACAAGTCCCTTTCTCGTTTTCTTATAAATGTAGCATGAAGCCGGATTTCTTTCTGTCTCATTGCAAATTTTCTCAAATCATAGCATGAACAAAGAAGGAGGCCATTCAGCCCTCTATGCCTCTGCTGGGTGCAGTAGAAGTAAAAAGGTTTGGTGAAAATACACATTTGTGACTTGGAAATGGCCAACTCAACTTTGGTTGACTTTTTTTTTCTTCTTCAGTTGGACCCAATTATCTTAGCACTGCAGATTTTACATTTGTGATGTTTTAATGTTTATTTATTAATGTCACAAGTGGGCTTACTCCGGTACCTGTTCGGGTACGCTGAGGGAGAATTTAGCATGCCAATGCACCTAACCAGTATGTCTTTTAGATTGTGGGTGGAAACTGGAGCACTCGGCGGAATCCCACACAGACAGTGATCCAAGCTGGGAATTGAACCTGGGTCCTTGGCGCAGTGAGGCAGCAGTGCTAACCACTGTCCTACCATGCCAACAGTGGCTGCTGAGCTCAATGAAATAATTTATTGACATATATCAGCTGTTATGTTGTATTTTCCTATGGGGCAAGGAATATGAAACAAGATTTTGTTTAAAGTACTCCTATTGGACGATGGTCTAACCGCATCTCACTTCAAGGAAATAGCATAAGGAACAGAAGTAACTCTGTGGCACGTTTCTGAGGAACAGACAGATCTGTTGTAACTGAGATCGAGGAAGGTTGTGTCACATCTTCTGATAGAACAGGCCTAATTCTTGCTTTTCCAAATACTATTATTTGCTCTAGTAAAACAGTTTGGTTATGTTATTCATGTCAAATATCAAATTGTTCCTGAAAAGGTTTGTCTTTGGGATGTAGGCAGATAAAACTGTACTTATTACCCCTCTCTTGTCCTTCCGAGAAGATGGTGTTGCACCTTTTCCTGAAATTGCTGCTGTCTTTGTGATGACAGGCTTGCTCAGTGACATTAGGTATGGAATTCAGGGATCTTAACCCAGTGACAGTGAAGAAACAGTGATATACCTATCAGTTCGGATGGTATGCAAGTTGCTGGTAGTGATGTCATCAAAATGTCACTGTTCTTGTTTTTCTCTGTGACAAACTTTGCACAGGAGGGAAATGGTGTTGAAGTAACCCTGGTGGGTATTCCAAGTTGCCAGCACCAGGAGCTTCTGCTGGAAGGAGTGAAAGGAATGGCATAGATCAAGCGAGCCACACTGTCCTGGATGCTGTCGACTTTCTTTAATTGACGAGAAGAAGTGGTGGGATAGCTTTTCCTCTTTCCCTGTGCGTGGTTGTTTCTAAAAAGATCTATTTTCCTGAGTCTGTGTTTTAAGAGGAAAACATTGCTGTTCTGATGGGCTCCTTTCCTTGGTTCTTTTGCGGATGAATGGAAGTTGAAAGCCTCTAGATTTTCGAATGAAGGCAGGCTAGGCTTCTGTAGTACTCTTGCAGATGGAAACAAATTAGGCCCCCTGCAGTGCCAATGTAGACTGATTGTTTAGCCAGGGTTTTGTTGTTCTTGTTGTAAAATAGTGCAGTCTCATAGAACATAGAACATTACAGCGCAGAACAGGCCCTTCGGCCCACGATGTTGCGCCGACCAGTTAAAAAACAATGACCCACTAATCTAAACCAATCCCTTCTTGTCCATAAACCTATCCACGGATTTCTTAAACGCCCCCAAACTAGGCGCATTTACAACTGCAGCAGGCAGGGCATTCCAATCCCTCACCACCCTCTGGGTAAAGAACCTACCCCTGACATCCGTCCTATAACTACCCCCCCTTAATTTAAAGCCATGCCCCCTCGTGCTAGCTTTCTCCATCCGAGGAAAAAGGCTATCACTATCCACCCTATCTAAACCTCTAATCATCTTATATGTTTCAATAAGATCCCCTCTTAGCCGCCTTCTTTCTAGCGAAAACAACCCCAAATCCCTCAGTCTCTCCTCATAGGACTTCCCCTCCATACCAGGCAACATCCTGGTAAACCTCCTCTGCACCCTCTCTAAAGCCTCCACATCCTTCCTGTAATGTGGGGACCAGAACTGCACACAGTACTCCAAGTGCGGCCGCACCAGAGTTGTGTACAGTTGCAACATGACGCTGCGACTCCTAAATTCAATCCCCCTACCGATAAACGCCAAGACACCGTATGCCTTCTTAACAACCTTATCTACTTGATTCCCAACTTTCAGGGATCTATGTACACATACACCTAGATCCCTCTGTTCATCCACACTATTCAAAGTCCTCCCGTTAGCCTTATACTCGACACATCTGTTATTCCTACCAAAGTGAATTACCTCACACTTCTCCGCATTAAACTCCATCCGCCACCTCTCGGCCCAGCTCTGCAACCTGTCTAAGTCTCCCTGCAAACTATGACACCCTTCCTCACAATCTACCACACCTCCAACTTTGGCGTCATCAGCAAATTTACTAATCCACCCAACTATACCCTCATCCAGATCATTAATAAAAATTACAAACAGCAGTGGCCCCAAAACAGATCCCTGAGGCACACCACTCGTAACCGAACTCCATGACGACTATTTACCATCAACCACCACCCTCTGTCTCCTATCTGCTAGCCAATTCCTGATCCAATTACCTAGATTACCCTCAATCCCATACATCTGCATTTTCTGCAGAAGCCTACCATGGTGAACCTTATCAAACGCCTTACTAAAATCCATATATACCACGTCAATTGCCTTACCCCCATCCACCTCTTTGGTCACTTTCTCAAAAAACTCAATAAGGTTAGTAAGGCACGACCTCCCCGCTACAAAACCATGCTGACTACCTCCAATCAATTCATTACTCTCCAAATAACTATAAATCCTATCCCTAATAATTTTTTCTAAAAATGATGTTGCAATGATGTCTGCTCTTGGTTCGAGACTCTGTTGGCCCTGACTGGTTCTTGGAGCAATAAGATGTCATCTCAAATTAGTTTTGGTCATGTGTCCACTGAATCAATACTTCTGTTATCCAAACAGATCGTACAATGTTTGAAGCCATTGCCACACTGGCCAATGAATTTTAACTGTTCACACCTACTTTTGGCAATCATGGTTTCTTCAAACCCTTTTGTTAGGTTTCAGTTTTCAGAACCATTGTATTTGTGTGTCTGTAAATATCCAGACAATAGGAACTGCAAGTTCCACAAGGGATCTCACATCCTGAATGCCTTTTCAAGGAAGGGTTTCCCACGCAAACATTTTAATGACTTTCCAGAGATATGAGTTAGCCCCTGTCTGTGCAGAATTCGAGAGATACCTGATCCCCTGAATTGCATGTTGGGTCAAGATTAATTGTTCACATTCCGTGCTTTATTTTAGAAAGGGGAAATGTATTTGTACATTCACAGGGATATTGTGCAAGCATGACACTTCTTACTTTTTGATGCAAATACAGCTATCTAAATGACTAGTGGTGGATGGGATTGAGGAATGAGGAGATGGACCACTTGTGGAAAGGGCATGAGCTTTCCCCTCACCATGATATGTTTTTGACATAGTCCTTGGGACTGCTGGTCCGGTTAAGCTTCTTTTTGATGTTGAGGCTGGACACTCTGATGTTAAAGTTCCAGAAAAAATAGTTGGTTTTATTCTTGTTTGGGATGGCTAGTACCTACAATAGATTATGTTCATGTTACCTTCCATTTGGCATCCCAAATCTGGATGTGATCCAAGTCCATCTATGATCAACTTAGAGTTATCCTTGAATTTTATAGAAAATACCTGGGTAGTCTTCTACATTGGCTTGTAGATTGCAACATCATAAGAACATAAGAACATAAGAACATAAGAAATAGGAGCAGGAGTAGGCCATCTGGCCCTTCGAGCCTGCCCCGCCATTCAATAAGATCATGGCTGATCTGTCGTGGCTCAGTTCCACTTTCCCGCCCTCTCCCCATAACCCTTAATCCCCTCTCTTATCAAAAACCCATCAACCCGCTTCTTAAAAATATTTAGCGAGGCAGCCTCCACCACTTCAACGGGCAGAGAATTCCAGAGATTCACCACCCTTTGAGTGAAGAAGTTCCTCCTCAACTCCGTTCTGAACTGCCCCCCCTTTATCTTGAGGCTGTGCCCCCTAGTCCTACTGTCTTTTTTGAGCGGGAAGAGTCTTTCCACCTCTATCCTATCCATCCCATTCATCATCTTATACGTCTCAATGAGATCTCCCCTCATTCTTCTAAACTCTAACGAGTACAAGCCTAGTTTATTCAGCCTCTCCTCATAGCTCAACCCCCTCAACTCCGGTATCAGCCTAGTAAACCTCCTCTGCACTCCCTCCAAGGCCAAAATATCCTTGCGCAGGTGCGGCGCCCAAAACTGCACACAGTACTCCAGCTGCGGCCTCACCAATGCCCTATACAGCTGCAGCAAGACCTCCCTACTTTTATATTCAATCCCCCTCGCTATGAAGGCCAGCATCCCATTCGCCTTCCTGACCACCTGCTGCACCTGCAGGCTGGGTTTTTGCGACTCATGCACAAGGACCCCGAGGTCCCTCTGCACCGTCGCCTGCTGCAGTTTTTCGCCACGTAAGTAATAGTCCTTCCTACCATTCTTCCTACCAAAGTGGACCACCTCACACTTGCCAACATTAAATTCCATTTGCCATTTCCTGGCCCATTCGCCCAGCCTATCTAGATCCTTCTGCAGACTCTCCACACCACATCATGCACAGCTAGTTCTCCACTCCACATCATGCACAGCTAGTTCTGATACAGCTAGTTCTGATACACTAGAATCAGAATGTCGTTGGCATAGCATTTGCCGTTTATAGTGCGCTGTTATACACTAAGTTGATTTGTGATGAAATCATTGAGTTGATTAAGACAAACAAGATCCTTGGGATATCTAAATGGCATCCATGAGGCTGTGGGGCTATCAACAGAATTATAATCTTGTATTCTGGAGGACTCCTTTCTCACCATCAAGCTGGGAGAACTGATTTGGTTTTAAGAACAATGTAGGGGTGGGCATTCCAGCAACAGCAAAGAAATAAAGCTATGTGTACGCTGAAAGTCTAAAGTAGCAGGCTAAAGATTGAGCTGAACAGTTCCACAACTAGTGGATGAGAGCAGAACTAGTGGATGTACATGTGCCACAGATAGACAAAAGTAATAGTAGGGAAATCAGGCAACCAATGAAAGAGAGAGTGCCTGAATACCCCCACCCTCAAGTGCAAGAGACCAAGGATGAAATATTTTCAAGTGACTTCAGCCGCAAGTGCCAAGTGGACAATCCCACTCAGCCTTTTCATAAGGTGACTGCCATCTTTGATTTCACCACAGTCAACTGGTTCACTCTGTATAACAGAGCACTACACACAGCAAATGCTATGCCAATGACATTTTGATTCTAGTGGGTATTATCCATAAAATCCAAGGATAAATATAACCTGATTATACCAGGACTTGGATCACAGCCAGACTTGGATTCCCAAGTGGAAAGTAACATTAACATCACCCGATAGTAGGTACTATCCATTTCAAGCAAGGGCAAAGCCAGCCATTTCTTTCTGAACTTTAACATCAGAGTGGCTAGCCTCAACATTGATCAGAAGCTTCACTGGACCAGCAGTCCCATGAACCATGTCAGGGTGAGGGAAAAGCTAGTGTCCTTTCCACAAATAATTCACCTCCTCAATCCCATCTGTCACCACTTGTTTGGATGGCTGTACGACGGATGATGTGGCAATATGACTTTGTCTTAATTAGAAATAACCTTCAATTTTTATTATGTAGTTGTGGGCAGACATGTCTGACAGATCAGCTGATGACAAATTTATGCAGGATATTTTCCTGTGTGTTTGTTTGTATCCTTACCTCCCAAGGAAAGTGGTTTGGCAGCTATGTCTTTCTTGGCTTAAGTGGTAATAGATGTAATTCTCGGTTGAGTTTTGTACCTAAAATGCTTTTTTTTAACTTTCACAAGAACATCTTCAAGTGATCAGCAAGGAGGAATACTGGATTTGTTAGCTGGGAGGAGGGATGGCAGGGGGTGCAAGCAAATTTAAGAAGATTTATTTGATATTGACTTGAGGCATGAGACTTTGTGAGGTTGAATATTGGTATTGAGAGCAGCAAGTGACACTCCCACCTGAATGTATGCTATTTTGTTCTCAGCTCCTAGATTCTGTACTGGCGAGACAAAACGTATCCAGGTTGTTAATGAACTCCATACTGTTAGTTCCCAGTAATAGATGGAATCATTATCCATGTTGGGATGTTGGTTGACTTCTCTATTCGACAGTTCTCTCAACTTCATAGCTATCGCCCAATGTTAAGCTGCTTGAGTTTGTGGTTCTCCACACTAAGATAGCACAAATCTTATCTGGACATAATGCTTGGATCATTCCCAAGACATTTATTTGAATTTGATCATTATTTTCAGTGAAGTGGAAATGGAAGCCAAGAGTCAATCAATTGTCAGAGAATTATCGTCGTCTTGAGGCCATATTGGTAGGGGTAACAGATCTCTTTCCATCAAGACCAAAGTGAATCAAATGGGCTTTTAATTAATCTTCAAATTTTCATGTTTTTTTTCTAGCACTGGTCCGCAAATTGCTGTTGAATTGTCTAGTTTTATTACTGCAATGTGTGCAGTTTGGAGGATCTACTCTCCTAAAGCAATGCTACTCCTGCAGCGATTTCAATAATCTCTGTCCACTAATCACCACAGACACGTTCTGGAGCACATCATCTGAGAGTAACTTTATTGCAATGTTAATGTAAGCCTACTTGTGACACTAATAAATAAACAAACTTTAAAGTATTTGAACAAAGAAAATTACAGCACAGGAATCTGCCCTTTGGCTCTCCAAGCCTGCATTAATCATGCTGCCGGACTGAACCAAAACCCCCTACCCTTCCGGGGACCATATCCCTCTATTCCCATCCTATTCATGCATTTGTCCAAATGCACCTTAAACATCACTATCGTATCTGCTTCCACCACCTCCACTGGCAGCGAGTTCCAGGCACCCATCACCCTCTGTAAAAAGTCTGCCTCGAACATCTCCTTTAAACCTTGCCCCTCGCACCTTAAACCTGTGCACTCTAGTAATTGACTCTTCCACCCTGGGAAAAAGCTTCTGATTATCCACTCTGTCCATGCCTCTCAATCTTGTAGACCTCTATCAGGTTGCCTCTCAACCTCTGTCATTCCAGTGAGAACAAACCAAGTTTCTCCAACCTCTCTTCACAGCTAATGCCTCCACAACAGGCAACAATCCTGGTAAATATTTTCTGTACCCTTTCCAAAGCCTCTACATCTCCAGTGAAGGAGATCAAAAAGGCAAGTTCCACAAGTATGCACGCTGCCTTTTGAGGACCTGTGGAAATCAGGTGTGTTGAAATTATTGTATGAAGGGACTTTGAGCATCCCTCCTGCACGCACTGAGGAACTAAATTTCCACCTTGGAAAACCAAAGGCACAGTGGTTCACATTCAGCCACCTCTACCTGCTGTTCCTGTTTATCACTGGAGAGGTTCTTCCACATCCCACTTCTTAGTAGATGTTGCTGGGCTATTAAAATAAAACGGTGCAAGAGGAGTTGAAGTTTGGGTTGTGTTAAGAAAAAAAAGACACTGAGTACTGAGCATAATGTGAACACAATTTTACTTCGACCGTTTGAGTCTGCTATTCTCTTCAATTGCTTAAGCAGACAGAATGAATTGAAGCCTTGTTGAATGAGAAAGCAGCTCCACTCTCTGATGAGGTTGATAATATGGAGAATGGCAGTGTCTATGTCTCCCTCAGCTCTGCAATCTCTTGGCTGCGAAGTGATGAATTATGTTAGATGAGGACGATCTGATTGCTCGGATTAATTGACATTTAATCGAAAATCGTGATGATGGTTGTGTGATGTAGCTTTCCTGTTGTAGTCCTGAGGTGTCTAACTCAACATTAATTCATTGAGCATTTTTTTTGGAGAAGATGCAGACTTGCCCAAATCAAGGCTTTGTTATTATCCTTGCATGTTAAATTCACATTATATTTTGGCTGAGATAAGTAGTTTCTGTCAGTCAGCAGCAGTTTCATAAATCATCCTAATTAACTCGGCAGTCTTTAATCGAGTACCTTTACTCTGAGTTTAAGCTTGCTTTTTTTATGCAGTCTAACTTGAAATCCCATCAAGTGCCATGAAGCCAAGTGCACCCTGTACTACAATATGGACAAGGGCTGGAAATAGGTATTGGTTTACCATGTTCCTGATGGAACACAGAAGTTTATGATGCAGAGGTGCTGCTTTCAGTTCAGAGCAACAACCTGTCCTGGTTCCTCCATGCTGACGCTATAGTTAAGAAAGCCAACCAACGCCTCTACTTCCTCAAAAGGCTGAGGAAATTCAGCAAGTCTACCAAGACCCTCATCAGTTTTTACATATGCGCCATAAGAAGCGTTGTTTCAGATGTATGACAGCTTGGTGTGGCTCTTGCTTCGACCAAGACCGCAAGAAACAACAGAAGATTGTGAACGTAGTCCAGTCCATCATGCAAACCAGACTCCCATCCACTGACTCCATCAACACTTCCTGTTGCATTGGCAAAGCAGTCAGCATAATTAAGGACCCCATGCACCTTGAATGTGCTCTCTTCCACCTTCTTCTGTCGAGAAAAAGATACACTAGCCTGAGATCATGTACCAACTGACTCAATAAGAACATAAGTAAGAACATAAGAAATAGGAGCAGGAGTAGGCCATCTAGCCCTTCGAGCCTGCCCCGCCATTCAATAAGATCTTGGCTGATCTGAAGTGGATCAGTTCCACTTTCCTGCTCTCTCCCCATAACCCTTAATTCCCTTGTCTGTCAAAAACCTATCTACCCATGACTTAAATATATTTAGCGAGGTAGCCTCCACCACTTCAACAAGCAGAGAATTCCAGAGATTCACCACCCTTTGAGTGAAGAAGTTCCTCCTCAACTCCGATCTAAACTGCCCCCCCCCCCTTATCCTGAGGCTGTGCCCTGTAGTCCTGCTATCCTTTGTAAGTGGGAAGAACCTCTCTTCCTCTACCCTATCCATCCCTTTCATTAACTTATGCGTCTCTATGAGATCCCCCCCCCATCCTTCTAAACTCCAACGAGTACAAACCCAGTCTATTTAGTCTCTCTTCATAATCCTTCATACTCAAGAAACCTGCTCCACTGCTACCACCAGACTTTTGAATGGATGTACCATATATTAAGCTGACCTTTCCCTATACGCTAGCTATGACTGTAACACTACATTCTGCACCCTTTCCTTCTCCCCATGTGCCCTATGAACAGCATGCTTTGTCTGCATAGCGTGCAAAAAACAATACTTTTCACTCTATCCCAATACATGGGACAGCAATAAATTAAATCAAATCAAAAATTAATCTTATGCCTTAGCTCTCCCATCAACCCTGCAAACTCTGTGCTTCAAATATTTATTAACAATTTTGTGAACAATTGGAATAGTCTCTGTCGTAATCACACCATTATCAAAGCATTTATGCTCCAACATAATTTTGCATAAAGTATTTCTAGCCCTTTCGTTTAATATCTTTGTCCCAATTTAAAACTTACAGCCCACACTCCTGCCACCCCCTTCAAAGATTACGCCACCAGAGGAAGTAGTATTTCACTAATTTATCATAGGTCCTGATTTTTAAAACTTGTACTAAGTCTTCTCCTGATATTATCTGCTTCAATAAAAACGTCTTTAATATCTTGGGTTTTCATCAATCTCTGGTATTATGTTGCTGAATCTGTGCTGCAAGCTCGTTAACACTTTAATATCTTCTGTTCTGTTATATAACAGACCACCCAAAATTTCCTGCATTCCTTTATTATGTACTTAAAGTTATAGAGTCATAGGGATATACAGCCTGGAAACAGGCCTTTCAGCCTAACTTGTCCATATCGACCAGTCTTCCTACGTGTGCCATTACTTCTTTACTTCCATCTATGGCCCATATCAGCTCGGTTCAGATGTGGCCTCAATCACAAGGTTGTATGTTCAAACCCGACTGCAGAAGTTGAGCACCGACAGTAACTGGACACTTATTCATGATAAAGAGAAACCATTTACAGGACTGAGAGGGAAGAGCAGGGGAATGGGATTAATTGGATACGCTGCAAGACACAATGGCCCAAATGGCTTTCTGTATCATTCCATATTTCAATATTGAGAGAGTGCTGATTTGATGTTATATCGTTTGGATAAAACAGTTATCAGGGGTGTCACTATGCTCAAGTGGAAGTAAAAGACCCCATGGCACTTCGAATAAATGGGCACGTTTTTCTTCAATCAGCAACACAAATGGATGGGCTGGATAATCATAGAATTATAGACTCCTACAGTGCAGAAGGAGGCTATTTGGCCCATCGAGTCTGCACTGATCTGAATTCCTACTTCTGCCCCTAATTCCTATGTTCCTATATTTCAACATTTATTTTCTCTTTATCTACCAATGCTTTCACTCTCAGGAAATTGTGTTCATCAATGCCTTCAGTACATTCTGTTGAATGTTGACTTCGGTTTCTTACATTTCCTCTTGAAATCTATCATGTTTGCATCATCAATAGCAGCAATAACTTGTTTTTATATTTCCCTTTTGATGTAGGAAAACTTTTCAGTGCTTCACAGTATCATAATCAGACAAACATTGTCTCCTTGATTGGCTTCATTTCGTTGTTGAGATATCAACAATGAATTGCACCCTCCATCTGTTGTTCCTTTTTGTTAGCTGCTCTTTCTGGAGCCTTTTATTGCCCTCCTCACTTTGCCAAATCTCATACCTCAATATCATCAAAGTTTATCCAAACCACATTGTCTTGGAATGATGAAATGTGGACCTTTATCAGCCCACAGGTTGCATCCATTCAAGCCCTTCACCAGTTTGAGCCATGCCCATTTGTTCAAACACTGTTTCTTATCTGTCAAACAATTCTCAATACCTGTTGCTGTATTGTATCTGCTAACGTAAACGTGAATCTCTTTTTTAAATCTCTTGGTTTTATGAAAAGCCTTCTGCCTTGCTGTCTTGGAGCATAAACCCCGAACTGGAGGAAAAAGTCACTCGTTCATTTGAGTATATGAAGTAAAGTTTATTTATTAGTCACAAGTAAGGCTTACATTAACACTGCAGTTGGTTCCTTTGAAATTCCCCTAGTCGCCTCAGTCCGGTGCCTGTTAGAGTCATTGCACCGAACCAACACATCTTTCAGAACGTGGAGGAAACTGGAGCACTCGGAGGAAACCCACGGGGAGAACGTGCAAACTCCACTCAGACAGTGACCCAAGCCGGCAATCGCACCCGAGTCCCTGGCACTGTGAGTCAGCAATGCTAACCACTGTGCCACCTGTGGTAGAAGAGTTTATTGTTTATCTATTCATGTCACAAGCAGACTTACACTAACACTGCATTGAAGTTACTGTGAAAATTCCCTAGTCGCCACACTCCACCTGCTTGGGTACACTGAGGGAGGATTTACTCGGCCATTGCACCTAACCAGCTTTTGGGCTGTGGCAGGAAACCGGAGCACCTGGAGGAAACCCGAGCAGACATGGGGAGAACGTGCAGACTCTGCACAGACAGTGACACAAGGCCAGAATTGAACCCGGGTCTCTGGCGCTGTGAGGCAGAAGTGCTGACCTTATGTGCCTCATCACGATAGGTGACACCGATTTGACCTCAGGTGGTATTTGATACTGAAAAAAATCAGCCAATTATACCTTCACATTGTTATAAGCTGAAAGCGAAATCTATTCGAAGGAAAAATGGACTGGATTAGTAATGTTGTAGTAATTAGGCATTGATTTGTACCCTGATATTGAGTCACATTGGGTTTCTTCATTGAAGTTTAAAGAGATCCCATCTCAAGCACGAATTTCCTTTTGTTTTTACTGCTGCGTTTACAGCCAAGTAATAAACTTGAGTTAATTAGGTCTGTGCTCAGAACCCTGTAAATAAAACAGGCTTCTGAATATATTTGCCTTAAAAAGTTGATGTCTCAAATCTCCAAAATAATTGCTTAGATTTGCAATTTTAGACACAAGATGCTGCACTGAAAAGGCCTGAAGCCGGACACTGCAGAAGTTAGGAAGAATCCCTATTATCATTATATTTGGATGTGTCCCCGCCCTCCAACAGGTTTAGTATTGTTGAATATGAGGCAGAAACACATGGATTATTAATAATATCGTCCTCCATTAAACAGAGCAGTATGCAGCAGAGTTGAGGCATTTAATTCAGCATTGTGCATCTATATTGGAATGCATCATTGCATGTGTTGAAAAATCGGGAGCGAGTAGGGTGAGACACTCTTTTTCTTTCTGTGGGTTTTGAGAGTGTCACCATTGTGACAGAATCCCTGAGTGCAATTAACTAAGAAGTTGAATAGAATGGAAATAGCAAACAAATTAAAATTGTGACTGTCAAAATTATGGAACTCCTTACCCCTCACCTTTTCCTCCTTCAATCAACAGGCTTGTGGCGACTCAAACTTGTCAACTTCCACCTGTTCAATACTACGTCTTTCAACTTTCCTGCTGTGAATTTGGCCCCTGTTCCTCCTTGGCTCCTCGTGACAGCGCAGAGTTGCTGAGCAGAAACTGATGGTCAAGTTCCGTACATGAGGACGGCCTCAACCGGGATCTTGGGTTCATGTCATACTATCTCTAACCCCCACGACTTGCCTGAATAGCAAAATCTCACTAACTGTCTTGTCTGGAGACAACATGCACCTCTTTAACCTGTGCTTAACACTCCACTCAAATTGTCTGTATCTTTAAGACTTGATTACCTGTAAAGGCTCGCATTCCAATCATTATTTGTAAATTGAGTTTGTATCTTTATGTGCCCTGTTTGTGAACAGAACTCCCACTCACCTGACGAAGGAGCAGCACTCTGAAAGCTAGTGGCTTTTGCTACCAAATAAACCTGTTGGATTTTAACCTGGTGTTGTGAGACTTCTTACTGCATTTACCCCAGTCCAATACCGGCATCTCCACATCATAACCTAAGTCACAGTCATTGTACATGAATACTATTTGTGAGCCTGATTGGCAGGGTACCGTCTAAAAGATGTCTTGGAGTTGCACATAAGAGAGAACTTGGAATAAACAACTGTTTCAGTTGATATACGAGTTGCCAAGGTTCATTCCTACCGGATTGTAAAATGATCCAATGCATTCTCCAATTTTCTTTAAACCAGTTGGTTTGCAGGTCAGCTACAATCAATGAAATCATGTCACTTCTGTTGTTGTATAGATTCACAATTTTGGCAGAGTGACTTAACAGAATGCCATGATCCAGTTAAGTCTCTAAGTTAGATGCATTTTTGTCTATTTGATATCTTCACACGGCACAAATAGACTCAATAATGAAAAGACAAAAAAAATGAACTGCTCTAGGTATATATCTATCTTCGGCTGTGGCAGTTCAAAGCCGAGTTTTGCATGTTAGTTGTGTAACTGAGTAGAATTTCTGCAGTTTTTTTTTATTTCTTGCTATAATTTTGGCACAAAATAAATCAGCTGAAACTTTGGAGCAACTGCAGAAAGTGGTGTTGTTGTTGTGAAGGTTATGGCGGGGGGGTTGGGGAATCAGGTGGGCCCCTATAGAAATTCGGTACTTTTAGTCTTACTGAAAGTATTTCCTTCTACTGCCTTTTCACTGGATTGACATGCTCGTAGAATCCTACAGTGCAGAAAGAGGCCATTCAGCTCATTGTGTCTGCACTGACCACAATCCCACCCAGGCTCTATCCCTGTAACCCCACGTGTTTATGCTGCTAATCCCCCTAACCTACACATCTTGGGACACTAAAGGATAATATGTGGCATGGCGAATCCACCTGCACGTCTTTGGACTGTGGGAGGAAACCAGAGCACCCGGAGGAAACCCACACAGACATGGAGAGAATGTGCAAACTCCACACAGTCAGTCACTCGAGGCTGGAATTGAACTTGGGTGACTGGTGCTGTAATGCAACAGTGCTAAGCATTGTGCCACCTTGTCATTTGATTGGGATACAGCTGTTGTAATATGTGAAAAGCGCGTGGCCATTTTATTTCAATAGGGATAGCAAAGTGATAAAGCAAGTTTAGCACTAGAACTAAGAATAGAAGTTGCCTTTGTCAGCTACCTGTTTCATGCTAACTGTTGGTGCTCTAATGCAGTATCCGGGAACTAACTTTTCTTCAGTATTCTATCTGTGTCAGTTGGTGTCATCTGCCATTTGGTGTTGTAGAGTTTCAGCTGTTAAGTGCACTTACCTCCACTTTGCCTCTGCGTTCCCCTGGAGAAGGACATGTCAGGTTTGAACTCCAGTCTATACTGACCTGCCCCAATGGAGCTAAAGTGCCAGCCAGGTCACAGCAAATTGGCCTCCATGCTCCTGTTTCAGGCAGGTGCGAACCCAGCTTGGATTCCCACTC
The DNA here is from genome assembly GCF_965287045.1 of Carcharhinus amblyrhynchos. NCBI lineage: Eukaryota > Metazoa > Chordata > Chondrichthyes > Carcharhiniformes > Carcharhinidae > Carcharhinus > Carcharhinus amblyrhynchos. The sequence goes on from NC_137345.1 coordinate 48,040,059, forward strand.
ACTATATTCAAGTGACTCCTGCTGTAAAATGTGCTGGGCTGGCCTCTCATGCTCGTCATGTTCAAATGGCCTGCCAACTTTACTTGTCTGAACTAGTGCTTGAAAGACAACTTTGCCTGAAGTTTTGGACAGGCAATGTCGATGAAACAATTCCTCAGTATCAGGTAGCACTATTTGTGAGAAGACGTGCAAATGGAAAGTTAATTGTTCCTTAGACCAGCTGTTTCCAAGCATTTGTAGCATTGATATGCTGTAACTAAACAGTGGCAGCTGCCTTAAGAAAACCAAGTACTTTGATAATATATTCTGTTCTCCTGTGAACTGCATGGTCGCACAGGGATTAGCACTGTGGGGAGGTGATGGCCCAGTAGTATAGTCCTGGATTATTAATCTAGAAACTCTGCTATTGTTCTGGGTACATGGGTTCAAATTCCATGATGGCAACTGGTGGCATCTGAACTCAATAAAAATTATCTCGAACTAAGAATCTATTGATTATCGTGAAACTGTTGTCGATTGTCGGAAAAACCCACCTCGTTCACTAATGTCCTTTAGGGAAGGAAATCTGCGTCCTTTCTTGATCTGGCCTATATGTGACTCCAGAACCACAGCAATATGGTTGACTCTTTACTGCCCATCCCTAGTTGCAGCAGTTAATGCTGACCAGTCAGTGACAACCACGTCCCACGAATAAACAATAAAAGAAGACCTCACAGCGCCAGGGACCTGGGTTCACTTCCGGCCTTGGGTCACTGTCTGTGAGAAGTTTGCACATTCTCCCTGTGTCTGCGTGGCTTTCCTCTGGAACCTCTGGTTTCCATGATGTAGAGGTTCCACACACCTGACGAAGGAACACCGTTTCTGAAAGCTTGTGAGATTTCTATCAAATAAACTGGTTGGACTCTAACCTGGTGTTGAGACTTCTGACTCTGGTTTCCTCCAGAGATGCACAGGTGAGGTTGATTGGCCATGCTAAATTGCCCCTTAGTGTCCCAGGATGCGCAGTCAAACCTTTAAAATCTGTCCTGCCACCACGTTGTGTTCTTCAACTGAAAATATCAATCAAATGTAAGGATTGGTGAAACAATAATGTGGATTCCTTATTTGAAGATTAAGGTTATCTGCAGATAATGTTCTCTGGGAAACTGTAAGGCACATAACTAACCATGATGACTGCGACTTTCAGACTGCCTGTAAACTCTGGCCCATCATAAATGCTGTCAGAAGAGATATGAAAGCCCTCAACATCAATCGCAAGTGGGAAACTTTAGCTGATGATTTGTGCAAATGGTGACAGCAGCTGTAGGTCGGAATTGCTGCCATGATGGCACACAGTTTCAGAAGTTCCAAAGTAAGCAAGGCATCAGCGAACACCACCAGCAAGGATCAACTTTGTGACACTTGTGGCAGACTTTTGGCCCGTTCAGCCATCCAGTGAAACTCAGTAGATGGTTTCATCTGACTCCATCAAAGTTCTGAGGCTGTATTCCCATCAGGTCTCGGAGGTGGGAGAATGTTGGCCATTCTAGATTTATTAGGCAACAAACAGAGTTAATACGCTAATAAGCTAACAAACACACAAAATAGTTGGATTGGCCACTCTGAATTCGTTCCTTAGTGTGTGGATTAGCTATAATGAATGAGTGGGTTCCAGGGATGGGGGCGGGAAGTGAAGGCTGGGTCTGGGTAAGTTGCTCTGTCAGAGAGTCATGGCAGACCCGATGGGCTGAATGGACACCACCTACACTGCAGGGATTCTATGATAATCCAGACATCTGATTTCCATGGGTTTCTTTTGCCAATAAGCAATGGTCCAGGAATATAATTTTGAGGGTCTGTGCTCTAAACATTGTCTAAATTTGATGGTGATCAGGCCCTAGAATTTCTGCTGCAGCAAATGATGGAAATAATGAGTTATATCTGTTGTAAAGTATTCAGATGCAGCTATAAAAAGTGTCTCAATATCAGACACTGTCAGAGTTATATGAGGAGTATCAGTAGTAGTTTATAAGTTTATTCATTCAGGTTACAAGTAAGCTTGCATTAATACTGCAATGAAGTTACTGTGAAAATCCCCCAGTTGCCATGCTCCGGCACCTATACATTGAGGGGCAATCTAGTGTGGCCAACGCACTTAACTAGCTCATCTTTTGGACTGTGGGAGGAAACCGAGCACCTGGGGGAAACCCACGTAGACACAGGGACAAGGTGCAAACTCCACACAGACAGTGACCCAAACTGGGAATCAAACCTGAGTCCCTGGAGCTGTGGGGAGGCAGCAGTGCTAACCCACCGTGACACCCCGAATTCAAGTTGATTTTTTTTCCCTCCTCTCTAAGCCACAAAGATTACTTGTGCAGTTCTGGCTAGGAGAAGTTAGGTCACTAACATTTGTGGCTGGGTTCCATATCTGGGATTGCAATACAGTTGAAAAGGAATTAATTTCTTTCTGTTGAGCAATAGGTGCTTCCAAGTCTTCCACCATTAATTCCAGCTCGACTAGCTCAGTAATGCGAATTTTATAAATTTCATGCCTGAGTTTAATATTCTTCTAAGTTCAGTGACATTACTCACTTTGTACATGAATCCTTTTGTTTAAGTTCAAGAGTTTGCCCCATATTGTCCATGCTTTGTAAACATGAGAATTGGAGATGTAACACTGGGCACTGCCAGTAATGAATACCATATCCTTGTGCTGAGCTGTCATGTGCACTTCTCCAATATTTTTATTCATTCGTGGGACATGGGCCAGCATTTATTGCCTATCACTGGTTGCCCTTGTCCAGAGGGCAGTTGCGAGTCAGCCACATCACTGTGGCTCTGGAGTCACATGTAGGCCAGAGCAGATAAGGAAACTGATTTCTTTCCTTAAAGGACATTAGTGAACCGATGGGTTTTCCCAACATTCGACAATAGTTTCATGGTCATCAGTAGATTCTTAATTCCAGATATATTTTGTTAAGTTTAAATCCTACGAAGGCAGATGATGCTGTCCTTACCTGGTCTGGCCTGTATGTGACTCCAGAGTCACATGTGGTTGACTCTCAACTGCCTTCCAAGGGCAAGTACTGATGAGCAACAAATGCTGGCCAGCCAGCGACACCTATGTCCCATGAATGAATTAAAAACAAACCCTGTTTAGCCACATTATAAACAAGCCTTCTGTGGCTATCAAGCCCCAGAGTTTCTGGCATAGAGATAGGGACACTACCACTGCACCTTTTCCTTTTTAAATCAGCATTGGATCATTAGATTGATTCCTGAGGTGAGACTGAGAAAATTGTGTCAATAATGGCTGGAGTTCAGTAGAACGATACGTTGAAACAGTGAAGATTTTTGTTTATTCATTTAAGGGATGTGGTGTTGGCTGACTACACCAGTATTTATTGCCCATCCCCAATTGCCCTTGAGAAGGTAGTGGTGAACTGCCTTCTGGAACCACTGCAGTCATGTGGTGTAGGTACACCCATAGTGCTGTGAGAGAGGAAGTTCCAGGATGTTAACCCAGTGATAGTGAAGGAACAGCAACATGTTTCTAAGTCTCAGCATACTGTGTGGCTTGGAGGGGAACTTGCAAGTGGCGGAGTTCTGAAGGGCCTTGACAGGACAGACACTCAGATGCTATTTCCCCTGGCTGGGCAATCATGGATGCACAGCTTCTCGGGGTTGATGATTTAGAATCGAGATGTAAAATTGATTTCATAGAATCCCTACAGTATAGAAGACCATTCGGCCCATGGAGTCTGTACCGTCCACAATCCCACCCTGGCCCTATTCCTGATACTCCCCCTGACACTAGGGTCAATTTAGCATGGCCAATCAACCTAACCCACACATCTTCAGACCGTGCATGGAAACTGGAGCATCTGGAGGAAACCCAGACACGGGGAGAATGCGCAAACTCCACACAGACAGTGACCCCACGCTGGAATTGAACCTGGGACGCTGATGCTGTGAGGCAGTAGTGCTGACCACTGCCACCATGCCTAGAGTTTTGTGATTCTTTGGAACTCTCTATCCCAAAAGCTTGTAGATTTTATTTTTATTCATTCTTAGGGACATGGGCATCGCAGGCTGGCCAGCATTTGTTGCCCTTGAACTGAGTGGTTTATGAGGCCATTTCAGAGTAAACCACATTGCTGTGGCTCTGGAGTCGCATGTTGACTAGACCAGATAAGGACAGCAGATTTCCTTCCCTAAAGGACATTTGTGAACCGAATGAGTTTTTCTGACAATCGACAATGGTTTTGCAGTCATTAGTAGATTCTTAATTCCAGATTTTTTTATTGAATTCAAATTCCACCATCTGCCGTGATGGAATTCAAACCCACCAGCTGATTTTCTGGATTAATAGTTTGGTGATAATAACCACTTGACCATCGCCTCTCCTTTTGATGCTCCTTTTTTGGGCTGGATTTCAAGCCTGGATAAAAGAGAATGGACAGGATAGTAGAATTGAGGCATGAAATCAGCCATGATAGCGCTGATAGGAGTGCAGGTCTACTCCTGTTCTTATTTCTTATGGCCTTATGATTTCTACAGCAAAATGCAGGTCAATATATTTATAGTAAAGGTCCAAACCCCATCCTGAACAGTTGGATTTTATGAAGGCATTTTTAACAGTGAAGATTTTGACAAACATCAGTCGTATCAATCACTGAAAGAACTTGCTGTGGGCTCACCTGCTTTTCCTCAATAGAATTGGAGGAAGCCACAGTCAGCCTGCAGAATAAACTACAATTTGCAGTCTCCATTCCAAAAGTACCAGTTTTCCTCAGCGCTACTGTCTATTTTCTTTTTTGCTTCTTTTAACGTTTCATTCATGTTACTCCAGTCAAAGCTTATTTGGAAGATTAGTCAAGTCTGTTTTTCCCATTTTTATAACAAAACTAAATTTGGAAAATACTGGATTCCCAAAAAAGGAAATCTTTGTTCTGAAAGAAATATTAATTTACACATTAGAAAGCTTAAGAAAAAGCAAAGGACTTTTTAAAAAAAAATATTCAGACCAGGTAAATGGGTAAACTTGCACGCACACCAGTTTTAGGACACTGCTGTCTCTGTCCCCTTCCTTCTACTATATGGAGCTGTTTGTGATGTGAGCCAGCTGTAAACTCTTAACTATATTAGACAGCTCACTATTTTACAAACATAGTTACTGCAAGCTCTTTCTCTGGTCTCCATTGAAGCATTTGCTTTCAATGTGGTGACTACAAATTTTAGTTAAAGCTCTTGATCTCACCTTGCCATCTTAGAAGATTAAAATCAGTTTTTAAAATTTGGAAGACTGGCCTAAGTTAAACACACAGAGAAAACAATTATTTGATTCTTTTCCTTCAGCATCTGCTGAATTTGTTTGCAACCTGATGCAAAAAGTTACTATTTTAATTGTGTTTACTCTGGACATGGCACACACTGAAGGTATCTCCATGTTGAGTGATGTAATCCTAGCTAATTTTTTAGTGATTGGATTCAAATACTTGGCATTTTTAAAATCATCACCTTTATGTACTATCCATATGAAACACTGCAACAATTCACCAAAAATTCTTGGACAGCACCTTCTAAACCCACGACCACTTCAATCTAGAAGGACTAGGGCAGCAGATGAATGGGGAACACCACCTGCAAATTCTCCTGCAAGCCACTCACCATCCCAACTTGGAAATCTATTGCCATTCCTTTGCAGTCACTGGCCGGAAGTTTACCAGCGCAGCTGCCCCAGAATCGGAGCAGGTGAGGCTTGCAGAACAGCGTTCTCCATTAGCCTTGGGTGGGATATTAGAGGCCTCGGGCAAGCTAGGTGGTAAAATTCTGGCAATTCTGTCAGAATTCTGGAATTCCCTCCCTAATGGCATTGTGGATCAACCCACGGCATGTGGACTGCAGCAATTCAAGAAGGCAGCTCTTACTCGAGGGCAACTAGGGATGGGCAATAAATACTGGCCAGCCAGTGACATCCATGTTCTATGAATGAATTAAAAAAAAATTGTGTTACAAAATAGATAACTAAATTGATAGGTCAATGGACATAAAGGTTACAACAATTAGATGGTTTTACTATCAGTGGAAACATTTTCATGATGTCAGTTAAACAAAATACTCAATAAAAGTATCAAAGCACTTGAGTAATTATAATTGACTCCATCTAGACATCTCTGTAATAGTAAGTGGAACCCTGTTGAAGATTACTTCGTAATTGGCAGTTCTGCCAGAAAATGAAGCGACTTCTCCATTAACTAAAATGAACTTAGTGAGTTACTGAAACATAAGACCAAAGAAGACTCAGTATGAATCCATTATCTAGGAAGGGATATTTGGCATTGGCACTTGGCTACAACCTGCTGGATTACAGAAGAGAAACTGTCCAAGCTCCAGTTCTCAATCTGTTTTCACAGCATCCTGCTGGAAGAACCTGCACTCAAGATAGAATTGTCGATTTGTGGCTGCCATTCAGCATGGGCAGTGGCTATGTGAATGAAGCATTGGATGTCTCCGATACTATAGCCCGTGCAGAGCTAAATGCTTTAGGAAGAGAGGAAATTGATAGATGAAAAATGAAAGTGGGGAAAAGCCAGCTGAGCATTTGGGCTGGGAGGAGGGGGACAGTTTTATTGCCTCGCGTGTGTTTTCCTCTTGGCCTCCTCTGAAATTGCAACCACAGAGGCTACTTTGTAAGAAAGATTTAAATGTTTGTATAGTGAAGCTGCCAGATTAAATATAATTAAATGTGATGGTAGCCATTATATAATGCTGTATAGAGGTTTGAGAATAGCATCTGCCACAAGGGATGATGTGATTAAAGGGTGATGCTAGTTGATAATTGGAGTGTAATTGTATTCTCCCATTCGGAGCAATGTTTGAGCTCCAATTTCACAACATTAATCATGAAACAATCCCAAAGGGGCAACAGAAAGATCTTGGTACTTTTATACACTGCCACCACTCACTATAAAGAAGCTGCCTTTGGGTGCTTTACAAATGGGTTTTCAGATCAACTTACTGTTGCGGCAGGATCTTGGAACTTAAAGTTCAAAAACCTTGTTTTGTGTGAACAGGAAACAGTCAAAGGCGATAGAAAGGACCAGCTGTACCATCAGACTGGTAATGTTGTGAAATTGTTCAACTGGAAGACTTCATTTGTTGGCTCTCCCCATTGCACATCGACCCATGGTAGTGAAGGGAAAACTTTGCAACAGTCTACTTTTACAACAATTTATCTGATGCACAAAGGCAACAACACAGTTTGTGTCAGATTTACATCAATAGCCCCAGTCAATGCATGGCTTTGTTTAACTGGAACATCCAAAATTAACAGCAGCCTGCTTCCATACTTAATGACTTCATTTTAATTAATTCAGCAAATACCTTGGTCCAAATTTGTTGGTCTGGTAAGATTCGATGTAATTTAATAACAGAGAAACAAAACAAAATGTTGCAAATGCCCAGCAGGCCTGGCAATACCTGAGGAGAGAGCAAGAGAGAGATAAAGTTCCACATTAATGATGGGTCTTTGAGCTGAAATGTTGTTGCACAGTACTGGCCGTATGTACTGCGCACAAGTATCATTGTGACAGAACTTGCCAAAGCTCCTTCGACAGCATCTTCCAAACCCATAACCTTTACCATATAGAAGAAGAGGAAGGACAGTGGATGCCTGCAAGATCCCTTACAAAGCCAATCACCATTCTGACCTGCTATTCCTTCACTGCCCCTGGATCAAAATCCTGGAATTCCCATATGGACTACAAGAAGATGTCTCACCACCACTTTTCCCAAGGCAATTAGGAATGAGCAATGAAAGTACTGGTGGCATAGTGGTTAGGACTACTGCTTCACAACCCCAAGGAACCTGGGTTCAGTTCTGCCCTTGGCTGACTCTGCGGAATTTGCATGTTCTTGCCGTGTTTGCATGGGTTTCCTCTGGGTGCTCTGGTTTCTTCCCACATCCGAAGATCTGTGGGTTAGGTTGATTGGCCATGCTAAATTGCCCCTTAGTGTTAGGGGGATAGGGCCTGTGTGGGATTATGGGGGTAGGGCCTGTGTGGGATTGCTGTTGGTGCACGCTCAATGGCCTCCTTCTACACTGTAGGGATTTTATGACTTACAGATTCCACTGTTGGATGAAACATTTTGTTAGGTGAAAATTATTAAACATTCAACTTCTTTCTCAGGAAGAGAGAGTTTGAAAATTGGTAGAATGCAAACGCAATGAGGAATTCTGAGATTGGAGAATTCGAAAGGTGCGGAAACAATGGCAGTGAGTGCCGATATGAGGTTGTAATACTTCCCCTTGCTAATTTTGAGAGTAGCCATACGTAACACTGGTTAAACTATAGTCAAGAACAGTGCACAATTTTATAGAAATTGTAATTAACTCATGGTAAAGGTATAATGTCGATGGAATACCACTAGTGAGAAGATGAAAGGTAAAGTAAGGGTGAAGTCACCATAATCTCAGATGACCATAGGTTGCTCTCCCCTTTGACAGGGAAAGCTGATTGGCGGTGATTTAACCTGAGGATCACCACAACTCAGGCGAGGGGCAAAGTTGAGAAGGTGGGACCTTCGCAAATAACCTCAGCCACCGCGGGAATTCAACCTGCGCTGTTGGTATCAGTGAGAGAATCATTGAATCCCTACAGTGCAAAGGAGGCTATTCAGCCCATCGAGTTTGCACTGATCCCACCCAGGCTCCGTCCCCGTAACCCCACACATTTACCCTGCTAACCCCCTAACACTCGGGTCAATTTAACATGGCCACTCAACTTAACCTGCATACCTTTGGACTGTGGGAGGAAACCAGAGCACCAGGAGGAAACCCATGCAGACACGGGGAGAACATGCAAACTCCACACCCAAGGTCAGAATTGAACACTGGTCCCTGGCCCTGAGGCAGCAGTACTAACCACTACTGCGTCGCTCCATGTAGGATATAGTTATAGTGAGAGACATGAAAAAAAGATGGAAAATGACATCTCGGGTTGTGTTCAGTGGAGAAGATCAATATTGAGGAAGATTTACCACACTGTTTTGATAGGGCAGTTAATGCAGGTTTAATAGTGACTATCAAAGTGGAAGATGTTTGAAGTAGGAAAAATATGCAGCAATATGGGAGGGAAAAGAAGGGGTTAAGTGGGACTAACTGGATTTCACTTCAAAAGGATTTGCATGGACTCAGTAGGCTGAATAATAACATCTGCGCTGTTCTATGATGTAATGCTCAACATATAAGAGTCCTCAAAGTCACATTGTGGGAGAAACGGCTGGCAATCTCATACTTAGGGCATAAATTCAGATTTGTATTAACAATGAGAGGAGGCGCTGATGGCATTTTCATCATGCAGAGGAATGTTGGCATAAATGCATCGAACAGGAAGACATTGAAGAACTGGTTGAAATATATTCTGATGTCAACTTCCCCATCAGAACTTCCTGTCCTTCATTTGTTTCTTTGCCTATACCCTGATCCATTTCTCTCCAGATGTTCAATTCTGCCTTAAATGTCCTGAAGTCCTGCCTTCAATAGCTATCTGTAAATTTGATTCACAGCTCACTCTGCATGGTTGGGATGTTTGTTGATGGGTCAGAAAGGCTCTGTGCGTTGCAATTTTCAGTGCAAAACATATCCAAGGTATACTTCATTAGGGATTTGAATTGGATGAGATGAAATGGGCCACATGCTTCAGTAAGAAAAGACCAGGCAGAATTGTTGATGAGCGGATATAAAACGCCTCTGGGAATCTCAACACTGTAGTAGCAGATGTGTAGCTTTCGGCGGTTTGGAAATGTGGAAGCACTGCAGTGACTATAAGCCCAGGTTTTGTGTCTTCATTCCATGTGACTGGAGATTTTCTGAGCTTACCAGCTCAACTCAGCAATTGTATTTTTCTGTCGCGAAAAGCGGTTGAATGATGTCTTCTCAGTATGAGTATTCTTACTAAAGTTGTTCTCCCTACATGTACCTGGTTAAGCTGTCAAAATGTACTGCCTGGAGCAGAAATAATGAGCCTGAAGTTACTATACCTTAGCTCCCTGGTAATTCCAGCAGCTGTATTAAAAATTCTGCTCTCTGCATCTTTTAAAGGAAAGGAGAACCTTGGGGTGCTTCTATTACCTAATATTGTATTGTTGTGATTATATTTATGAAATATTTTCGTTTTGGGGTGAGGAGTTGCTACCTTAAGCCTCTGTCTCAGTCTCTGGTGAAATACATTAGTCAATGATTCAGATGTGCTTAGATACATTCAGGCCAATTTGAGCTGGTCCTTTTGGCCAGTATAGGAGACAGTTTGGAGCCACCTGAGTCTTTGAGGGTCTCTGAGGGTAGGGACGTGGATTTGAGACCTGGGGGAGATCAGCCATCATCTAGTTGAGTGATGGAGTAGGCTCGAGTGGCTGAATTGTCAACTTATGCTCCTACTTCCTATGTCTGCAGTAGCACTGAGTTGAAAGAGATTTCAGCTGTCTAAAGTCTAGGCTTCTGCTGAAATCAGTGGAGCTCAAATGAGATGCATGTTACCCCATTCATGGAGCAGTCAAGGAGAGAACTGGAGACTCCGAGGCTTCCAGACATTTTGTACTGAGTCCTTGAGCCTTTTTGCCTCAGTCTCATTTAAAGCATTCCTTAGAATCTCCCTAGTTGGCCAAGCTTACAATCCTGAAATATCATTGTGTTGCTAAATGTTAGATTTTGTTTGATAGTACCTCATGTCACAAAATCACTAAACTGTTGCAGCACAGGAGGCCATTTAGCCCATCATATCTGTACCAATGAATGAACAACTGACCTAGTTCCATTTTCCTGCTGCCGCCTTGCACCCCTGCACATCCATTCTTTTCAAATAACTCTAATCCTAATGATTTAGTTGAACCTTCCTCAAGCATACTCTCGGGCAGTGCATTCCCAGCCCTAACCACTGGCTGTGTGAGAAAGATTTTCCTCATGTCGCGATTGCTTCTTTTACTAATCCTTTTGCAAGTGGGAACAATTTTTCCCAATCTACTCTGTCTGGGCCCTTCATGATTTTGAATGCATCTATCAAATGATCATGAAATATTGTATTAAATTCACAACAAATGAAAATTGTGTACATTACAATTTCAACAGCAAAAATTATGCATGGGAGTTCAATACTGCTGTCTAGCTGTAACCAAGAGTAGCAGTGGAGTGTAGGGATACAGTTAGAGGAGGAAATTGCATTGACTAGGTGGTTACAGATAGCGAAAAATAAGTTTGATCCTGAATAATGCCACTCAAAGCCGGGGAATTGTAAAAAGAAATGCACCTACTTAAGGTTAAAGCTGCAAAATGGACTACTGCTTTCAGGAGATATCTTGGGATCTAAAGAAGAGTGAAGCATGAAAATAGTTTGGACTGTTCAGAATTTCTCCCCATTGATAGTATCTTTAAACATAAGATGATAGGGGTCCATGAGTGTAATACACGTTCATAAACTGTCTCCAGACAGTTGGCCAAAGGACTGGCAATAAGAATGGTAATTTTTGAAGTGCTGTCTGTGATATCCATTTGAACAAATAATTCAAACTTTAAAATCCATTTTAATAATTCAAGAATTGTGTTGTAATGTGTGATTTGTGTGTGTAAAGGCAGAAATCAAGAAACATGGATTAGCTTTTGGTTTATTTTCCTTGATTTTTTTTAGGTTACTTAATGGTTAAAAATTGTTGCTTTAGAGTTTAACATTATCAAGGTATAATTTAGCTGACATTATGGTTTAGACATTGGCTAAAGTGGCATATATTGTAAGTTTATTTTTCTGAACACATTATGAAACTGATAGCAAGGACAGTTTTCAGGTAGGAAGTAAGATGATCAGAGAACAAACAAGCAATTTAAAGTTTGTTTACTAGTGTCACAAGTAGGCTTACATTAACACAGTAATGAAGTTACTGTGAAAATCCCGTAGTAGCTGCACTCTGGCACTGTTCGAGTACATTGAGGGAGAATTTAGCATGGCCAATGCACCTAACCAGCACATCGTTCAGACTGGGGGAGGAAACCAGAGCATCCGGAGGAAACCAGAGCACCCAGAGGAAACCCACGAGATACAGGAGAACGTGCAGACTCCACACAGTGACACAAACAGGATCCCTGGCACTAAGGCATCACTGCTAACCACTGCCACCATACTGCCCACCAACAGTTGGCGTTTTGTTGTTTTAAAGGAAATACCTTTTTGGTGTCTTGTTTCCAATCACACATGCACTCTGTATTTAATTATCACTGACAAAATTTGTGGGAAACAGAATACAGTGATCCTAACTCGCCAGTGTCCCAGCTATCCCCATTTACAGGTGTACAATACCTATCACCTGTTTAGCATTGTTATTGCCATTAAACCTTAACAATGCAATTGCCAATAAGCTATAACAATAAAATTAATAAGATATTAGCAACTCAGTGGGGTACTCTTAACGCTTCAAAATTGAAGGAACTATAAATCCAATGCAGTGTCTAGATCGACATTGCTGGGAGGATCTATCTATCAAATTTTAGTTTAAATGTTTTTCTTGTTCCCACACCAAACATATCAACTTGAGTGCATGCATATATCTCGTCATGTTTCATCTAATTTACAGCCAGACACAGGTCAAGTAATCTGAACAGGGTTTTGCCTTCTTGGAGTGTGAACTTTATTTACCAGTTTAATGCAAGTGCAATGAGCTGTCCATTGTACTGAATGAATGATGTGGAGGTGCCATCATTGGACTGGGGTAAGTACAGTAAGAAGTCTCTCAATACCAGGTTAAAGTCCAATAGGTTTATTTGGCACTAGCATTCAGAGTCTCAGGCTCCTTCATCAAGTAAGTGAAGGCTTATGTTCACAAACAGGTTATATACAGACACAAACTCAATTTACAAAATAATAATTGGAATGTGAGTCTTTACAGGTAATCAAGACTTAAAGGTACAGACAATGAGTGGAGAGAGGGCCAAGCACAGGTTAAAGAGATGTGTATTGTCTCCAGCCAGGAAAGTTGGTGAGATTTTGCAAGCCCAGGCAAATAATGGGGGTTACAGACAGTGTGATATGAATCCAAGAACCCGTTTGAGGCTGCCCTTGTGTGTGGAATTTGGCTATTAGTTTCTGCTCAGCAATTCTGCGTTGTCGTGTGTCGTGAAGGACACCTTGGAGAATGCATACCTGAAGATCAGAGGCTGAATGCCCGTGACTGCTCAAGTGTTCCCTGACTGGAAGGGAACACTCCTGCCTGGTGATTATCAAGAGATGTTCATTCATTCGTTGTCGTAGTGTCTGCATGGTCTTCCCAATGTACCAAACCTTGGGATATCTTTTCCTGCAGCGTATCAGGTAGACAACGTTGGCTGAGTCGCAAGACTATGTACCGTGTACCTGATGGATGGTGTTCTCACGTGAGATGATGGCATCCGTGTCGATGATCCGGCATGCCTTGCAGAGGTTGCAGTGGCAGGGTCCTGTGGTGTCATGGTCACTGTTCTTCTGAAGGCTGGGTAGTTTTCTGTGGACAATGGTCTATTTGAGGTTGTGCGGTTGTTTGAAGGCAGGAAGTGGGGGTGTGGGGATGGCCGTGGCGAGATGTTCGTCTTCATCGATGATATGTTGAAGGCTCCGGAGAAGATGTCATAGCTTCTCTGCTCCGGAAAAGTACTGGACAACAAAGGGTACTCTGTCTGCCATGTCCTGTTCAAGACATGAGAACACCATCCACCAGGTACACGGTACATACCCTTACGACTTGGCCAATGTTGTCTACCTGATACACTGCAGGAAAGAATGTCCCAAGGCATGGTATGTTGGGGAGACCGTGCAGACCCTACTACAATGGATGAGTGAATACCACTCGACAATCACTGGGCAGGAGTGTTTCCTTCCAGTTGGAGAACCCTTCAGCGGTCACGGACATTCAGCCTCTGATCTTCAAGTAAGTGTTCTCCAAGGCGGCCTTCATGACACGCAACAACGCAAATCGCTGAGCAGAAACTGATAGCCAAGTTCCGCACATATGAGGACAGCCTCAACTGGGATCTTGGGTTCATGTCACACTATCTGTAATCCCCAAGACTTGCCTGGGCTTGCAAAATCTCATTAACTGTTCTAGCTGGAGACAATACACACCTCTCTAACCTGTGCTTAATTGTCTCTCCACTCACATTGTCTGTACCTTTAAGACCTGATTATCTGTAAAAACTCACATTCCAACCATTATCTTGTAAATTGAGTATGCCCTGTTTGTAAACACAAGGTCTCACTCACCTGATGAAGGAGCCTGAGACTCTGAAAGCTAGTGCCAAATAAACCTGTTGGACTTTAACCTGATGTTGTGAGACTTCATACTGAATGACGAATCATAAAGTTGTAGAATTTTGCAGCACAGAATGAGGCCCTTTGGCCCATCGTGTCTGTACTAGCCATCAAACACCTATCTATTCTACTCCCATTTTCCAGCACTTGATCTGTAACCTTGAATGCTAGCACATTTCAAGTGATCATCTCAATACTTAAATGTTTCCACATTTACCACCCTTTCAGGCAGTGAGTTCCAGATTTCTACCTAGTATCTGAGTGTAAATGTTTTCATCAAATCACCTCCCCTTATCTTAATCAGCGCTCTTTGGTTATTGCACCCCCCCCAACCCCTCATTAAGCAGAAATATGGCCTTCCAAATTTTGTACACCTCAATTGTGTCCACCCTCAGCCTCTTTGCTCTAAGGGATACAACCCCACCCTAACCAGCCTCTCTTCACAGCTGAAATTCTCCAACACAGGCAACATCCCAGTGAACCCCTTCTTCACCCTTTCTCATGCAAGTGTGGTGGCCTGAACTGTACACAGTACTCCAACTGTGGCCTGATGGGCATTGTATACAGCTCCATATTAACCTTTCAGCTCTTAGATTCTGTGCCTTGGCTAATAAAGGCAAGTATCCCATATGCTTTCTTAATCACCTTATCTACCTGCCCTGCTTCTTCAGGGACTATGGACATGCAAACCAAGGTCCCTCTGGTCTTCTGTTCTTCCTAGCATCCTACCATTCATTGTGTATTCCCTTGTTTTGTTCATCCTCCCAAAATGCATCACCTCATACTTTTCATGGTTAAATACCATTTGCCACTGTTCTGCCCATCTGACAATCCATCTATACTTCCCTGTAATCTAAGGCTTTCCTCCTCGCTATTTACCACATCACCAATTGTCATGTCATCTGTGAACTTACTGATCATATCTCTGACTTTCAAGTCTAGATCATTAATACACTCTACAAATAGCAATGAACCCACCATGATCCCCACTGTACATCACTGTGCTGAGGCTTCCAGTCACACCTGCACCTACCATGCTGCCCGACTTAACTGAAACTTCCTACCCTCCCAGGGACCATATCTGTCTATTCCAATCCTATTCTTGTATTTGTCAAGATGCCCCTTAAAAGTCACTACCTTATCCACTTCCACTACTTCCTCCGGCAACAAGTTCCAGTACCCATCATCCTCTGTGTAAACAAAAAAATCTGCTTCCTACATCTCCTTTAAACCTTGCCCCTCGCACCTTAAACCTGTGCCCCCTAGTAATTGACTCTTCCACCCTGGGAAAAAGCTTCTGATTATCCACTCTGTCAATGCCTCTCATAATATTGTCGACTTCTATCAAGTCATCCCTCAACCTCCATTGTTCCAGTGAGAACAAACCACGTTTCTCCAACCTCTCCTCATAGCTCAATGATCTCCATACCAGGCAACATCTTTCATTGTGGCTGAGCCTAAATTTCCACAATGGCACTTCAGGAAGATGCACACCACAGGACTGCTGTAATGCAGGAATGTGGTTCATCACCATCTTGTTGAGAGCAACTGAGATGGGCAACAAATGTTGGCTTACCCGTCCTTTGAATGAATAAAGAAAAAAATGTCATGAGGACGTAACGGCATTATCTGACATCCTTAATCAAAATTTTGTTATGTACGTAAATGTAGGGGAATGATCATTGTTAGCGCAAGCTTCAACTTGCAGTTGGTTAAGATCAGTTATTGATTTATTCAGCCTACGCTCGATCTGTTAAGCACAGTAAATAAAAAGACACTGAACTTTAAGTTATAAATAAACTTTATTCAGCAATGACAAATCCAATATAAAACTTACTTCCCCCTTCCCATCAGTGTTTAATGAACCATGAGCTGTTGGGAGTGTCGAGGAATTTGAGACCTTTAGATATTAAAGAATGTATGTAGGAAGAGAAGCTGTGTTCATGCTGTTTCATTTATCATAGTTATTTTTGCAATTAGCATTTTTTTGTGCACAGTTGACTAATTGGACAGCTCTTGTAAGAGTTCACTTAAAGATTCCGCCTACTTATGGAGTTATTAGATAAGCGTGACTGTGTCAGATTAAACCCATTAGCCAGACTGCTTAGTTCCAGATATATTGTGTGCAGGAGTAGCTTGCGCCAACTCTAATTAGTGGAGTTACTGTTGCAGAAACGGGATACAGGTGACACTTAATGCCCAAAACTCACTGGATTTGACAGAGTTTTTCATAGTTACTTTTATCTGGCTGTTCAGCTAATTATATCTCTGTATTAAATGTTGTATGATTTTGTTTAGCAAATTACATGCTGAGCACAAGTTTGTGAGCAATGATCAACAAGTGGTAACAAGACTTGGACAGTCTGTGGGATGGACTCTGGTTTGATGGGTTCTGGGATAGTCGGTAAGTCCAATGTGCAGGCTCTGTCAGCTGAAAGGGTCAGGTTGAGGTGATGTTTGAAGATTTGTCCATTCTCTCCAATGTCTCCACTTCACCTCTGCATTTCCCCGACAAAGTGTTTGTATTTGGTGCCTTGCCGAATGGACCTTCTTCATCTCAGTAACAAGCCAGGGACTTCCAATGAATTGGGAGAAATGTTGGATCGCCTCAGGGATGCTTGACCTCTTTGGGAATGCTTTATGGACATCCCTGAAGCATTTTCACTTGTCTTCTGGGAGTCTCCTGACATGACCAAGTTATAGATTGAGTAGTCTGGTGTCAGCCACGTGAATGACATTGCTTGGCCTGCTGGACAGTGGTGTATCGCTCATTGGGAATTCCGTTATGTAAGACAGCAAGAAATAGGAAGAGGAACAGGCCATTCAGTCCTTTGAACCTGCTCTACCATTTGATATGATGATACTGATCTATCAGCATTAGTGGCATTGAAATGAAGACTTTTTGATTTGGTTTATTATTGTCACGTATTAATATACAGTGAAAAGTATTGTTTCTTTCATATACAGACAAAGCATGCAATTCATCGAGAAGGAAATGAGGGAGTGCAGAATGTTGTGTTACAGTTATAGCTAAGGTGTAGAGAAAGATCGACTTAATTCAAGGTAAGTCCATTCAAAAGTCTGACAGCGGCAGGAAAGAAGCAGTTCTTGAGTCGGTTGGCATGTGACCTCAGACTTTTGTATCTTTTTCCTGAAGGAAGAGAGAATGTTCTGGGTGTGTGGGGTCCTTAATTATGCTGGCTGCTTTGCCGAGGCAGCGGGAAGTGTAGACAGAGTCAATGGATGGGAGGCTGGTTTGCGTGATGGATTGGGCTACATTCATGACCTTTTGTAGTTCCTTGCGGTCTTGGGCAGAACTGGAGCCGTACTTTCTACGTGCATCTGGCTTGAACCACTCATTGATTCCTGCTAGCTGAAGATATGTGCATTGATTTGAAATTGCGCACATTCTGTATAATAGAATCAATGGAAATGTACTATTTTGTAATAATGAATGACTTCCTGTGTTGAAGTGTATGGGTTTAGTCTGTAAAACCCTTGTGAATGAGAGAAGTTGTAACTTTTTATACAAATGTTATTTGTTGATACTTTTTAAACTTTTTGGATTGATGAGAGTATGTGTGATGTACAGTGCAATCATTTTGGTTAGTGTCCGAGGCATGACTTGCCTTGTGATGAATGTTACTTGTGATATATGTGAACGAAACCTTGGTGCTGGAAATGGTTTATTAGTATGAGAATAAATCATCTTTATTATCAGTAACACAATTACTTGGATCAGGAAGATATTTCATCATCTGTACTTTGTAAGAATGAATTGGAGTGGCTTCAGAATGATCACTGCTTGATGATATTGTTAAATATCATCACAGAATATCTTGAACAGACTTGGGCAAGGTCTTCAATGCTCGATGGAAGGGTATTGACTATTTGGAGTTGTCCAAAACCATCAGAAATTAGCAATTGATTGGTAATGGCTGCAATTAATTAGCTATTGATGATTTGCATTGGAGTATCAATGAAGTATTTGTTATTAAACGAGCAGTTAACACTAATTATTCCCAAGATGAAGCCCCTACTTGGACCTACTAACTTGTCGCTGAAGCGTAAAGCCCTGGATTTTGTAGTTCTTGCTGACCTCAAAGATTGTTGCCTGCAAAGACCCCTTTCTGACAAGGATTTCATCTTTACAGATGTAAGTTTGAATATAGTGCCAAGTCAAGGAGATCTCCAGGTATCCAAGAACATACAAAATAAGAGAAAGAATAGGCCATTCAACCATTTATTGTTAAAGTGTAGAATAGAGGTTACAGTTGGATTTAACTTGAATTTCTTTCTCAATGTAAATGAGCCACTTTCCTGCATTTATGTACTGTTCACTTTAAACATTAATCCTGCTGCTGGTTGGTTGGTAAGAGTAATAAGGGTTTGTTGATCTCATTACAATGCTGAATTGAGATAAGACAACTCATTGGACCAAATCTCTGAATTGCTGGGGATTGCCTGGCAAGTTTCAACTTCTGATGGACAATTCCTCAGAACGCTCTGTGCATGTCTTGACAGGATGGCAGAGTGGTTAGCACTGCTGCCTCACTGCGCCAGGGACCTGGGTTCAATTCCTGGCTTGTGCCACTGTCTGTGTGTAGTTTGCACATTCTCTCTGTGTCTGTGTGGAGTTCCTCCAGGTGCTCCAGTTTCCTGCCACAGCCCAAAGACGTGCTGGTTAGGTGCATTGGCCGTATGAAATTCTCCCTCCGTGTACCCAAACTGGTGCCGGAGTGAGCGACTCGGGAATTTTCACAGTAACTTCACTGCAGAGTAAATGTAAGCTTACTTATAAATAATAAATAAATAGAGTTGGAGACTTTGTACAGTTCTGACTGACTTGACAGAATAGTTACCGAGGAAATGTTCGACAGATTGAAACCTAGCCTAATATCTGGGCAACTACATAACTCACACCCAGAGTCCCCAGTTACCCTCCCAATCTGATCTAATTAAACCCTGGCTATCAGACTGCCCCGTTGACCAGACTCCCTCACCAGACTACCCACCTCATCTCACCCACTTGACCACTTCCCCCACCCTTACCCCCTACCAACCTGCTCACTACCCTACTCACTTTCCCATCGCCTATAACCTGCACCACTTCACTCATCTCTCCCTCATGACCCCTTTCCCCATGCCATAAGCATAGACATGGGTCAAGGGTGGAAGAGGGAAAGCACAATGTTAAAATGGCGGCACAGGCTCATTGGGCCGAAGGGCCTGTTTCCCGTGCTGTGTTGTTCTTGTTCTTTGTTTATCCCACCAACTTAACCCCCTACCTATCAACTGCCCTTCCCTACCCACCCATTCACTCATCCATTTGCTAATATTCACAGTAGTCCTTAGAACCTACCTTAGAACAGTTAGTGCCGTAACAGTGGAGTGTGTGCTGTCTTCCCCTGTCTGTTTCAATGGTTTCTCCTGGGGGAATGCTGTAAAAATTGTGTTTGGAGAGTCCTGGTAGAAATGCGAAGCTGTGTTGAGTTAGGGGAATTTTTGATTGTAGGATCTCTCCAGTGAGCATTGGTGCTGCTCAGAAGGTCCAGGCCAAAGTCTATTCTCTTGCCATCATCACAAATAGAGGGAAAAAAGTTAGTGGTACAACTCTCACGCAATACAATCCACCTGAGCGCTGCCGCTGCATGGCCAAGAACGTTAGGATGCCAATGGTACAGCACCACCATTGTTTAACATCATATTCTTATTGGAGCTGTTTGGGGAGACAGGTTATAATTGAACTTGTTTCAAGGGTAAATAGCTGAATGCCACAGGCTGCAGTAAAATGCCTTTGTTTAACATGCGCAAAAGCGGTACACAATGAATAAAATGACTTGTTGTGAAGCAATGTTTAAAGTTTACTTATTAGTGTTACAAGTAGGCTTACATTAACATTACAATAAAGTTACTGTGAAAATCCCCTAGTCGCCACACTCCAATGTCTGTTTGGCTACACTGAGGGAGAATTTAGCAAGGCCAGTGCACCTAACCAGCACGTCTTTCCACTGTGCCACCCAATGTTGCTAGTATTGGATGTTGTTGAGACATGTGACAAAGGAGGGCTGCAGTTTTGAAAGGTCTCATTATTGCCATCTTCAGTGTCATTGCTATTTCTGATGATGACCAAGGCTCATTTTTCTGAATCTTTCCAGATGCGCTATGCTCTACTCCTGCTGGGGTTGTAACTGCTGCACAGATAGAGTTTGATGTGAAGCCTTTGAGTGATAATTCTATTTGCAATAATGGATTGCACCTTGAGTAACAGATGCACACTAATGGTGTTTGAGTTCTCTGTCTGACAGTTGAAGTATGGAGGCTGCTGGAAACTGGATTCTTGTGTTTTTGACAGAGACTAACTTCCTACTTTCAGGTGAAAGTTTACTCCCTCTACTGGTGTGAAAAGTTGAAATGGAGGCAGTGCTCTTTACTGCCCTGGTCCTGCTCTGCTGTTACGTTTGCCATAGGTTTTTTGCTGAGCAGCTAAGCTGCCCGACTGAATCCAACTGGAGGTTCATTTGAACTTCCTGGATGTAGGTGATGAAGGAGCGACGCTCCGAAAGATTGTGATTCCAGATAAACCTGTTGGACTTTAACCTGGTTGTGAGACTTCTTACTGTGCTTTTATTGGTTAGATCGTCATACCTGCTTATATTATGACAAATTCAGTCAGTTGTTATATTTTTAGCATTGTTGTCGCATCACTAGGTACTGCTATGGTGTCAGTAATCCACCATTTTGTTTCTTTATCCGTTTTTTTTTATGTCATTATTTTTAGTTATAGTCAGTTTTCAAATCTCTTCTTCCTCCAGCACCACTGTTTTAGTTCCATTTATTTACTAAGTCTTGCTGCTCTCGAGAAAGACTGATCGCCAGTCTAACTTTTCTCGTTGCTCTCTTGACACTGTGCCACTTGTTTCTAGTTAATGTTATTCTTGCTGCACTGCAAGCTTGTGTGTTGCCAGATTACGAGTTGAAATTAAGTAGTAAGGATTGACACCACTGCCAGAACTTGAAGATGGATTGGCAGCAGACTGGTTAAGCAGTTCACTGTAGCAAACAGTCCATCTCCTTTGCTGCAGTGCAGAAGCAAAATACCGCAGATGCGGGAAACCTGAAATATAAATAAAATGTACTGGGGATATGTAGTAGGTCAAACAACATCTTTGGAGACAAAGAGTTAAGCATTTTTTTCTCAAAACTGTAAAGGGCACAGAGTAGCACGGTGGCTGCCTGTGGTTAGCACTGCTGCCTCACAGCGCCAGGGACCTGGGTTTGAGTCCCAGCTTGGATCACTGTCTGTGTGAAGTCTGTATGTTTCCCCCATGTCTGCATAGGTTTCCTCCGGGTGCTCCTGTTTCCTCCCACAGTCTAAAAGACGTGCTGGTTGGGTGCATTGGCCATGCTAAATTCTCCCTCCGTGTATCCAAACAGGCGACTAGGGGATTTTCACAGTAATGCCATGTAAGCCTACTTGTGACACTAATAAATAAACTTAAAAAAAAGATAAAAATGTACAGGTTTTAAAACCTGTGGAATGAGGGGGAGAAGTCTGTGACAGAGTGGAAGGAGAAAGAAGTTAACTCGCAAAATGTTTGATCATGCAATATTCAAAGATAGCGGTGATGGATGTAGTAACGAGGCAAAAGCCATGTCTAGATGAAGAGCAAATGGCTACATAAAAACCAAATGAATGCAACATGAAGGGACAAAGAAACAGGACAAGGCCAACCCAGTAAAACAATAAAACAGCCAAGGTATAAACTGAGATTATGATTCAAAATTGTTGACCTCAGTGTTGAGTCCAGAAGGTTGTAGATTGCTGAGTCGAAAGATAAGGTATTCTTCCTCAAGTTTGTGTTGAGTGTCACTGGAACTGTTTATCAGGCTATGGGTAGAAAAGTCAGATTAGGAGCAAGGTGGAGAATTGGAATGACCAGCTCAGCAAATACAGTGAGACGCATAATCTCTGTCAGTCGCAGTGCAGTGTCTGGTGAACTCAAAGTTATCCGATTGTCTCTATTGTGATCAAGACTTCTCTACATGCAGCCTTAAAGTTACGTAGGATGTTCGCTCTGCCTTCCTTTGTCTCTTTTCAACTTGGACAAAGTTTCAACCCAAGTGTTTGTTATGCTCAACCTATCTGAATCTCTGTTAACCCATAAGGTGACATTCCAGAATCTATGCAGCCTCCTTTTGACTCTTTTCCCTCATCCCCCATATTGCCCTACTGCAGCTTCTGGATCATTCCATCTAGATTTGTCCAATGTGAAATATTAAGTGGCAATTATTTTGCTCACAGTGTCTCCGTGGTTTGTGAAGGTTCCAGTCAGTGACTTGCAGAGTTGGTGTCCATTTTCTTTGTCAGACTGAGGTCAGTTGAATTCTCAACTTGGAAAGATGGTGAGGGGGTGCAATTTAAATTTGAGATTGAGTCATTTCATTTGTCAAGCAAAAGGCAATCCTATCTTGTCAGCATTTCGGATGCAGATGAATTGAAGTAACTCCTGCATTGATGCCACCTATGAATGCAGTGAAGTCTTCTCACACATAAGTTGCCCCATTGAGTGTTTGAGCAGAGTTGCAAGCTGTGCCTTAGAACTTTATAGCAGGCTTCCATTCTCAACTGAGTTGTTAAGCTGAGGCATCGAACTGAGATGAGCTGCCTGCATCTCCAAGAATTTGCATGATGGGTGATCCAGTCATGTGAGGGAACATACTCCCTTCACTTCGTTTAATCTTTGATTTTTGTTGCAAAAATTTTTGAAACAAAAGAGCAAGGCAAAAGTTAACAGTGTGTTGCAGAGGTCAAGTACTGATCTTTCAAACCAGAAGTAAGTTCCTTTGCCTGTCGTCCACACAGATACTGTGGAGGCCAATGTACTCAGCATTGTCCTTCCACCGTTTCATCAGTTTCCTTCATGTGAAATTAATTCTCTTCTTCAACAGCAATGGTGAAAATATACTTAAGAGCCAGTTGAGATTTGTAAGCCACTGCCTAAGATGATTGCAGGTTGCCAGTGTATACTGCAGTCACAACCTGGTGATGAGATCTCACATCTCTCTCAAACAGTGCATTCATGAATGCTATTATGCAAATCAGACCTTCACTGCTGCTGTTTCGTGGCTTTTACAGCGGTCCTAAACCTTTCTCCTATACAACCAGTGCTGTCGTATTTTTAACAAGAGTTCAGACAATAGCTAAATGTTTTCTAGACGTTATTCTGAAGTTCTGATCTACTGAGCCTAAATTCATCAATTGTGAATTATTGTTCTTTCAAGTGGCAAAATGTGGTGTAAAAATGAGCAGGAATATGTGTGTCTGATATCTGTGTGAGATTCTGAGGTTGTGCAGTCAGAATTACTGAAATAAATAAAAAAAAAGAAACTAGAAGCAGGAGAAGGCCATTCAGGCTTTTGAGCCTACTCCACCATTCATTCTGATCATGGCTGATCATCAAATTCAATATCCTGATCCTCCAATCCCCCCCCTATCCCTTTATCACTTTAGCCCCAAAAGCTAAATCTAATTTCTTCTTGAAATCAGACAGTGCTTTGACCTCAGCTCCTTTCTGTGGGAGTGAATTCCACACATTCACCACCCTCTGGGTGAAGAAATTTCTCCCCACCTCAGTCCAAAAAGGTTTACCCTTATCCTCAGACTATGACCCCTAGTTTTGGACTCCCCCACTATTGGGAACATTCTTTCTGAATCTCCCCTGTCTAAATAAAAAAATACATTGTGAATCTTCAGCTTTGTCAAATTCAAAATATGTCCTTTGAGCTGATTTTATCATAAAGTCCTCCAACCTGGCCCATTTGATATCTTGTGCTGACATTGAATCTTTGAATGAATCTAGTGTGTGTTTTTGAAGTCTGCAGGACTCGGGTGATGGGCAGTAGAGAGTTCTGAATGTTTTCAAGTAGCAATTATCCAGTATGTGGGCCTCGAATACCCCATCTTGGGTTGCTAACTCTGCAATGTCCTAGACATTCCAAGAAATTTAAAAAAATGTATCTCTCATAACCTTTTCAAAATGTTAGAATTTCTTAGTTTCAATTCTCCTTCCCTGCATCACCCAGAGAAATTCAGGTGATGGAACACCAGCAGGATTGTTGCTTCTGTGTAACCTTGGTTGGGTAAAACCTCAGCAAACACTGCAGCAACTGCTTTGCCAAAGTCATTCACTGAGACACCTCAGGAATGAGATGAAAAACTAGTATCTCCTGACTCAAACAACAGAAAATGCAGGAAAATTTCAGCAGGTCTAGCAGCATCTGTGGAGAGAGAATAGAGCCAGTGTTTCGCGTCTAGATGACCCTGCGTCAGAGCTGGTAGAAATAGGACAATGAAAGCAAGTTTTGGTAAACACCTTGTCGAACACCAGGAGGGAAAATGGAAAGCAATGAAGGGTGAAACAGGCAAATGGAAATCATACTGGAGTTAAGAGCAGTGTTTCTTCAGGATAGGCATTCCTGAAAGAGAGAATCTTTGTCAGCTAATCATCCAGACTCAACGTTGGCTCTGTTCTCTCGCCATAGATGCTGTCAGACCTGCTGAGATTTTCCAGCATTGTGTGTTTTTGTTTCAGATTCCAGCATTGCAGTAACTTGCTTTGACCCAAGTATCTCCTGAGGATTCCCTGTATATTTGGAGCACTGGATCATCACTATTCAGCAATTTAAACAACCTGCCCTTCAGGGTGTTATGGGCTTTAGTGACACATCACTTGTCATACATACTTCCAGTTCACTTGTGTGCATAGTAAGGAGTCTCCCAATGCCAGGGAATCTGCCATAGTACTGCTGTTTTCGTGTGGGATCTGATGAATGCTCATGAATTCCAGCTGTTTTCCTGGCTTATACCTTTTATGAGTTTGTAATGATATACTTTCAGAGACTCCATTAGTGAAAGAAACAGGATTTATTAATAAGAATTGTACAACAGCCACATGGCTCCAGCTAACTCCCCAATGTCTCTTTTCCTAAGAGGGCTGCACCTCCTGGGATGATTACCCAGTCTGACTTCCAATTATGCCCCTGACCAGTGATCTTTAATCTGCTGTGTGGCCCTTAAAGGGATTATCACCACATCCCTCCCTTTTAATTCCATTACAAAATCTTCAATATGTAAGTTACACATTCCTAAATTCTAATGAAACATGATTTACATGAGTTGGACAATTATAAATTGAGTCTTTGAGTGGTTGGAGTTTTTCTGTTTCTTGTAGAGCAATGTAATTCTATAGTCTGAGATGTTTCCACAAGATCAATATTAACAGGAACCCCAATAATGTATCTCTTCTGGCACAAGCAGGTTTTTTAAAATTTGTTCATGGGATATGGGCATCGCAGGCTGGGCCAGTATTTATTGCCCATTCCTGAGGGCAGTTAAGAGTCAACCACATTGCATGGCTCCAGAGTCACATGTAGGTCAGATCAGGTAAGGATGGCAGATTTCCTTTGCTAAAGGACATTAGTAAACCCGATGGGTTTTTATGACAATTGACAATGGATTCATGGTTATCAATAGATTTTTATTGAGTTCAATTTCACCATCTGCCTTGGTGGGATTTGAACCTGGCTCCCCAAAATTCCCCTTGGTCTTCTGGATTAATTGTCCAATGACAATACCACTATGCCACTGACTCCCATTGCTACTTGCTTCCATGGAGATATCAGTTATGTCTTTAACAGGTTGATCAGGTACTTTGGTACTGATGAGTTCAAAAACATTTCTTGATGTCAACACTGCCAGATTGTCCCTGTATACCTCAAGTGTTTCATGTGTTTATAAATGATCCATCCCTCCACATCCACTTAGTATGACAAGGATCCAATTTTAGAGACAATAATTCCAGAGATCTAACTTGATCTATTGAACTTTTATATTATATACAAAATATGATTCTTTATATTTCAGCGATGATAGCTCATTGATGAGGTCTTGAGGCTTGTGTGTTTAAACATAAACACTTTTATTCCCATTCTTGCACAAAGCTGTTTCCTGCAGGTTTGCTGCTTACTGAGTTCAGTGCAAGACTGTTCCCTGACTATGTGACTGCATACATCACACTGTGGGCAGTGCCACTCTCCAGTTGCAAGTTAACCCTTGCTCTGCCGAGCATCTTACATTATAATGCCTGCAAGCACACATCATCACAATACAATACAATCTTGTGTCTTGGCAGTTACTTCGCAATCTTGATCTGTTGTGTGTTAAGGAACGGTCATGGTACTCTATTTGTGGTACTTGGGTCATGTGATGGCAGCTCAGTGGCACAGTGGTGAGCACTGCTGCCTCATGGCACCAGGGACCTGGGTTCAAACCTGGCTTTGAGTCAATGTCTGTATGGAGTTTGCATATTCCTCCTGTGTTTGTGTGGATTTCTTCCATATGCTCCGGTTTTCCCCCACAGTCCAAAGATGTGAGAGTGAGGCTGATTGGCCGTGTTAAATTGCTTCTTAGTTTCAGGGGGATTAGCAGGGTAAATACATGGTTACGGGGACAGTGCCTGGGTGGGATTGTTGTCTGTGTAGACTTGATGGGCCAAATGACCTCCTTTTACAGTGTAGGGATTCTTTGATTTGACAAAGTTTCTTCTCTTTCCAACATTTCAATTCAGCACCTTTTTCACCAACTGTTTTACCATATTTGATTTGTGCTTTTCCATTCGTGTGACTATTTCAGCAAGCTTGTCTGGCATGCAATCTCACTTTCTTTGTGTCTGAATTGCTGTCAATTTCAATGTTTTTACCTCTTCAGTTAATTTCTCATTGTTAAGCTGCCTTTCTTCAAGCTCTCATTCTCCTGATTCAATTCTTCACTGGACTTGTTCTTTTTTTTTCATGGAGTTCAGCTTATTCTCCATTTTTCTATGAATTTCTCCTGAACTTTATTTTGTATTTTTCTTTGCAACTTCTTTATTCTCCAAGTTTGCTGTCAGTAATTTCATCTTATTGTTTGTGCCTTTTTTACAGTTTTAATTGTTTTGTTTCGCTGATTCTTCCTTGTGTTCAATAATTCCTGGTTTCTTTTGAAGTCTTTAATTTCTGTGTTTCTTTGGAGGTGAATTTGTCATGTTCTGACTGGACATGTACATTTCACAAGTGCAAATTTCAGTTATACTTGTCTTAAACCAAACTCATTTGGTTTCACTGTTGGCCAAGTCTGTCTCTAGCAAAGTGTTGACTTATTTCTGTTGTGCAATCCCCTCATTGACCTCCTTGTAATGTATTTTATTGCTGTGCTGCAATCTTTCGTTGCCCTTCTTCTTGGGTCTTTCTTTGCTCTGTGTGTAGGATGTTTTGTTGCCCTTCTCAGGCCTTTCGTCCCCCGCCCCCCCTGGGGGCCTTTTCCACCTCTGGGTTTATATTGAGAGTTGCCTTCTATTGGGGTTTATCGTTAGCCTCTATTGGATTTTCTATTGCCTCCTATCTTGGATCTTTTGCCTCCTTACTGAGGTCTTCATTGCCTCTGAGGTCTTCTGTTGCTTTTACTTTGAGGTCTTTGTCCTGTATGAACATTTTTTGATTTGTCCTCTATCTGGGATCTTTATTAATTTACTTTTCCATAGCTGTTTGTTTCTTCTTGTCATTGTCGCTTTAAGTGCATTGTCACTTTAAGACTGTGGTGTTATCTCTTTTTCCTCCCACACAGGCTGTTGTTGCTCGGATACAATTGGCTGCAGCTCAATCCCCTAATGTCTATTTTCAAAATGTTTCAGAAAAGTTGTCACACGTAGGCTTACATTGTTATTTTGAAAATCCCCTAGTAGCCACACTCCGGCGCCTGCTCGGTACACCGAGGAAGAATTTAGCACAGCCAATGCACATTTTTGGACTGTGGGAGGAACTCAGAGCACCCGGAGAAACCCACACAGACAATGCGAGAAAGTGACCCTAGACTGGGAATTGAACCAGGTCCCTAGCAACAGTGCTAACCACTGTGCCACCGTGCTGCGCTATCTTCCCATGAGGGCTCTTTCTCCTGGGGTGATTATCCACTCTGAGTCCCAATTGGTCCCACAGGCCAGGTAGCCCTTAACCTGTTGTGTTGTCACCACAGAGATACTCACCCTTTTGGAAATGAACAAAATGGAGAACTCTGAGTAACTCTGCGATATCAGTCATCACTGGCCTTGTTCAATTGTCTATTCTGGAGAGTGAGAACGCAGATTTGCATTCACTCGGGATTCTTTCTGTTATAGAAACTGCAATCTAACTGTGAACACTCATGCAAGTGTTGGGAAACAACTCAACAGTAAAAAGTGTGATGCTCTGATACATTAAACTGACAAAACTCTTACACGAATATCATCATATTGAATGTAAGGACAGCTAATTAATCAGATTCGCTTAATTTGTTTCATTTGCTTATATTCAGTTAAGTTACTCAATAGAACAGTAGAAAACGATTTCGACTGTCTACTTACTAATTGACAAGGGAGAAAGAATCACATCCCACCTCCAATGGCATGTTAGAACGAAGAAAAGTACAGCACAGGAACAGGCCCTACGACGCTCCAAGCCCATACTGATAATGATGTCCTAACTAAAGTTAAAAAAAGCCTTCTGCTCTTACACAATCTGTCTCCCTCTATTCCCTCCCTATTCATGTACCCATCCAGATGCCTTTTAAATGTTGCTAATGTGCCTACTTCCACCATCACCTCTGGCAGTGTGTTTGAGGCACCCATCACTCTGTGAAAATCTTCCACTGCAGATCTCCTTTAAACTTTCTTCCTCTCACCTTAAACCTGTGCCCTTTGTGTTTGACACTTCCACCCTGTCAATGCCTCTCAACTGTAAACATAACAAAGAAGTTGTAACTTTTATAAAACTGGTGGAAATGTGACGATAGTACTCATCCAAAAGTGGATGGGGGCAAATAATAAGCACGGAGGAAAATCCAAGGGTTAAGAAATGCCAGGAATGAGAGCCTGGAGTTATGGGGACAAACCTGGTGTAATTGGGGTTGCAGCAGAGAAAGTGAGGAGGAAATTTAATTAAGGATTTTGACGCAGTGAGTAGTTTTGGATACGTTTCCTCTGTTAGGGATGGCCGTCCATGTAAAATTAGAATTAAGCACATAAAAAGGCTACTGTAGAGAAATGCTCTTATGCAAAGGGTGGCACGGTGGCACAGTGGTTAGCATTGCTGCCTCTCAGCGCCTTGGGTCACTGTCTGTGTAAAGTTTGTATGTTCTCCCCATGTCTGCGTGGGTTTCCTTTGGGTGCGCCGGTTTCCTCCCACAGTCCAAAGATGTTGCAGGTTAGGTGCTTTGGCCATGATAAATTGTTCCTTAGTGTCCCAGGATGTGTATATTATGGGATTAGTGGGGCAAATACATGGAAGTATGGGAATAGAGCCTGGGTGGGATGCTGTGTTGGAAAGTCGACGCAGATCCAATCTGAATGATGACCTTCTGCACTATAGGGATTCTCTGAAGATTCTATTCTATGAATACTGTTGAGGTATGAAATGCTTTGCAGTGGGAAATGATTGAGGCAGAGACCATTATGCCTTGTAAGGAAGAAGTGGGGTTAAATTTTGAATGTGAGGAAAATGTGAGGAATGTGAGGAAAGATCTAGATAGGCTGGGCGAATGGGCCAGGAAATGGCAAATGGAATTTAATGTTGGCAAGTGCGAGGTGGTCCACTTTGGTAGGAATAATGGTAGGAAGGATTATCACTTACGTGGCGAAAAACTGCAGCAGGCGACGGTGCAGAGGGACCTTGGGGTCCTTGTGCATGAGTCGCAAAAACCCAGCCTGCAGGTGCAGCAGGTGGTCAGGAAGGCGAATGGGATGCTGGCCTTCATAGCGAGGGGGATTGAATATAAAAGTAGGGAGGTCTTGCTGCGGCTGTATAGGGCATTGGTGAGGCCGCAGCTGGAGTACTGTGTGCAGTTTTGGGCGCCGTACTTACGCAAGGATATTTTGGCCTTGGACGGAGTGCAGAGGAGGTTTACTAGGCTGATGCCGGAGTTGAGGGGGTTGAGCTATGAGGAGAGGCTGAATAAACTAGGCTTGTACTCGTTAGAGTTTAGAAGAATGAGGGGAGATCTCATTGAGACGTATAAGATGATGAATGGGATGGATAGGATAGAGGTGGAGAGACTCTTCCCGCTCAGAAAGGATAATAGGACTAGGGGACACAGCGTCAAGATAAAGGGGGGGCGGTTTAGAACGGAGTTGAGGAGGAACTTCTTCACTCAAAGGGTGGTGAATCTCTGGAATTCTCTGCCCGTTGAAGTGGTGGAGGCTACCTCGCTAAATATTTTTAAGACGCGGGTTGATGGGTTTTTGATAAGAGAGGGGGATTAAGGGTTATGGGGAGAGGGCGGGAATGTGGAACTGAGCCACGACAGATCAGCCATGATCTTATTGAATGGTGGGGCATGCTCGAAGGGCTAGATGGCCTATTCCTGCTCCTATTTCTTATGTTCTTATGTTCTAAAATGCATGATATGGGTAGAAGAGCCAGCCTGCGGATTAATTTTTGATACAGGTTTATGATCAGAGCAATAAAATGTGCTCTGGATAGCTCTGTCATTGAGCCAGCACAGAAATAGTTTGAATAGCCTTTTTCTGTGCTGCATCATTCTAATAAGAAATATAAATGCAATAGGCTGAGTTGTCTGGGCTCACTGGGCTCGTTCAAGGGGCTGGGGCCACAGGATGGAGATCTCTTATGTATGTATTAACAATATGCCGATTTGTTTTTATTACAATTTTTAAAGAACAGACTTGCAAGCTGCCGTGCATTGGGAAGTGAAGCAAAGAATGTCCAGACCTTGACATCTAGTCCCATGACACTGTACAAAATCTGCCCAGGGTCTGATTGCAATATCTCCTTTCACATTGGGTAAAAACAGTATTACCTGTAGTCCTCTTGGAAATGGCGTGGTGCTTGACTCAAGGCTATCAATTATACATCAAATATTTTTTTCCAGTAAAAGCTAAAATCAAACACACGAGTGGCAGTTTTTTAAAAAGAACAAAGAACAACACAGCACTGGAAACAGGTCCAACAAGCCCGTGCCGCCATCTTAACAATGTGTTTTCCCTCCTCCACCCTTGACCCATGTCTATGCTTACGGTACCCCCATTAGAAACCAGATAGAAGTAGAACCTTTTCATTTCCAATTGCCAGGATGGCACGGTGCACAGTGGATCGTACTGCTGCCTCTCAGTGACAGGGACCCAGGTTCAATTCTGACCTTGGTTGACTGTCTGAGAGTTTGTATGTTTTCCCCATGTCTGCATGGGTTTCCTCCGGGTGCTCCAGTTTCCTCCCACATTCCAAAGATGTGTAGGTTAGGTTGATTGGCCATGCTAAATTGCCCCTTAGTGTCAGGGGAACTATCAGGGTAAATATGTGGGATTAGGGGGATAGGGCCTGAGTGGGATTATTGTCAGTGCAGACTCGATGGGCCAGATTACTTCCTTCCGCATGGTAGAGATTCTATGAATTAACAGTCTCTTTCAATCTGATTCGTGGATAGTTTGAGAATAATTGCAAACAATCCTTTTGCAGCGCAGTGCAGCACTAGCATTCTGCACACACTTTTTACTGGACCACATTGATGAGAGTGATTGCCCAGAGGTTGAACTGACGTTAGAGAAGGTTACCAGCCGCGTGAGAAAAGCTTGAAACAGGATAAGAGCCAATGCTAGTCATGTGTAGGTGAAGATTCCAGATTGAGGCCATGTGCATTAAGAAGAGAATGACAAGTAACTGGGTTTAGTAAACAGCAGTGAGAACAGGATTGATGGAAAGATAATTGCCTTTTCCTGTGATTTCTGAATGCTGGTAGCACATACTGATCTGTCACTAATGAGTTTCTTGGCCTGGTCTGGCATCAGGAGGTTGCTTCTTCTGAGCCAAGCAAATTGCTCCAAATTGGCCACCATTACAATTACAGAGTAGCTTTTTATTCAAGACTGGAAAATAAAGTGGCCATTATTTTTAATTGATGTGCTTGTTCTCAGGACAAATTGTAATTTTTATATTCTTTCTCACTTAGAAGGATAGAATGGTGGCACAAAGGGAGAGTGGCTTCTGACACTGTCGAAGTCTGATGTTCTGGACCAGATGTGTAATCTGCAAGCTGAATACAAATAAAGTGATTTTATTGGATTAATCAGTGCTTTGTCTCATACAGAACTAGTTCTCTTTAAAAGTGAAGCCATGATCAGGCAGCTGGTTGCCCAGGACTTTGGGGGGTGGGGGGAAGGTGGGTGTAGGGGTTAAATGGGGGGTGTGAATGGGGTTGATTATGGGGGGGTGGGGGGAAGGTGGGTGTAGGGGTTAAATGGGGGGGCGATTATGGGGGGTGTGAATGGGGTTGATTATGGGGGGGTGGGGGGGAAGGTGGGTGGTCGTGGGGGGGTGAATTGGGGGCGGTTATGTGGAGAGGTGGCCTGCTGACACCTGCAATGGTGGTTTGCCGAAGCGAGGATAGAGTTAAGGATAAGGGTAGAGCCTCGAGGTTAAACTGAGGCTTTACCTGATGCAGTTTTCGAAAGCCGCCTTGGCCTTTTGGCTAAGAAGAAGCATTATACTGAGGCCGGGAAGGGTTGCAATGCTTCATCCTGTCAGCCTGGATCTTGTTTGATCGAACCCAAGATGGGATGGTCTTGCCAGCTTGGATCTGGTTTGTCCCTCATGGGGACCATAATTTGAATTGGCTTTTTGGATTAGAAATAGAGAATAAAAGTGATCCTGTTCCTTTTATTTTAGACCCATTCACAACCATCTGTGAATCCAAACCTATTGACTGGATGACTTTTAAACTGGTTTCTTTGGCTTTTGGCAGACCTGCCAAAAAGATCACGTGACCTCTGTGGCATGGATTTCCCATTTGCCAAGGTTGGTGTCTGTCTGATGCCCAATCTGGGGCATCACCAGAAGCAGCAATGCTGCTACCAGGTAGGGCATCGAGCAGTCAGCTTGAGGTATTTTCAGCCAGTAAACCAGGAAGTCACGTGCACCAAATATCACTTTGGATATTTTAGAGAGAGTGAAAATAATGATTGGGACATAACCATGGGGTTAAAATATAATCTAAAATATCTCAAACTGTCAAATTTTTTTTAACTCGTATGTAATATTTACCAAGGAGAAATTGAACAAATATATAATTTTTCAGAGTGCTTTCAGGAATAATTAGAATTTAGTATGCCATTAAAAACCTCTATTCAATCAGATGTAACTTTTTTGAGTGTTTTTACAGTGAGATTAATAGGGAAACTTCTCATCAGTTCATTGCTTTTCCATGGATTGGAGGGATTTTGGCAGGATAACCTATGAAGAAACATAGAATTGTTACCAGCATTTACATTTCTACATTTTACATTTTAACTATCATTTTATAATGCCAAAGGTTACTGTCAGCTGCAGTGGAGTAATGATGGAGAATACTAAGATACGTAGGCTTAATGGGGTAAATACGTGGCGTCATGGGGATAGGACCTGGGTAAGATGCTTTTTTGGAGAATCGGTATAGACGTGATGGGCTGAATGGACTCCTTCTGCACTATAGGGACCCTGTGATTCTAAAGCTAACAGATTGACTGCAAAGGTGCACAGTTTAGATGGAATCGTCATGCTAAATTGCCCCTTAGTGTCAGGGGAACTAGCAGGATAGATACATGGGGTGATGGAATAGTGCCTGGTTGGGATTAGTGTTGGTGCAGGCTCAGTGGACTGACTGGCCTCCTTCTGCATTGTAGGGATTCTATGATTTTCCCTTTCATCACTATGACAAATCCCAAACCATTACATGGCTAGTTCTGGAGCATAGATCTTCAGCAGTACAGCCTGGATGCAGTGCACTGAACTGTTTATTCATACCTGACACTTGTAGAACTTGGGCCACGCCTTCACTGAATGTTTCTGTGTGCCTGAAGATTTGTGCCTGATGTTTAGACTTCCCTGTGACCGTAAACGCATGTACTTTTCTTCAATGAATAATTAAAGTGAACGCGCAGCTTTAAAATTGTACCTGTTGCTGAATTCTTTGCTTGTTTGAATTATTTAGCTTGTAGTCTGACTGGGCTGTGCAGTGGTAGCTCTGGTGCAGATAATTAAGGGACCTAGGCGTTTTTGCAACAGTTCCCTATCAATGCTGATATATTTGTTTATGTACCAAGAATCCGAACCACAGCGAGCTTTTCTCAACAGCTTAATAGCATTCAGATGGTTCTATTGATGTTAAGAATTGGAAGTTGAAGAATGTTGCATTACTGTACTCTCAGCCAATTAATTAATGTCAATTTTCATTTTTTCTAAATTAGAAAAAAAGCCACAATGTTAAATGGTTTAAAAATCACACTTAGCCAAAAGGAACCTCATAAGTAGATCTAGATTCTCTCATTCCCTACTTTGAAATCTTTTTTTCTGCCTGCCTCATCCAAGAAGAGGTTTTTACCCAGAGACCCCATTGTTTTGTAAGTTACAAGTATGTCTGGGCTTTTTAACACTGCAGTTAACTGACTGGATTCCAATTCTCTTCCCACACTTAGTGGTGCACTCAGGAAGAACTCTGGCTGTTTCCATAGCTAGTAATTCCCGAACAGGTTGCTATTCTGTCATCAGGGACTTATAACATGAGGAGCACCATTCCACAATAAATATGGCTGACTAAGTGTCTCTCCCAGCCTTATTGCCAGCCATTGGTGTGTTGGGAAGGATTTGCAAACTTTAACCCGTTTTTAAAGTTTAAACTTTATTAGTGTCACAAGTAGGCTTACATTAACACTGCAATGAAGTTACTGTGAAAATCTCAAGTTGATACTCACCCTGTTTGACCATATTGTGAACTCACCTTCCTTGGCCATGATGTCTTGGGGTGGGACTTGAACCTGGAACTTCTGGCTCAGAGGCAGGAGTGCTACCCAGTGTGGCACCAGACCTCCTAATTAAGTGGAAACCACCTGGTGGTGGGATTCCCCAACTTCTGGGAGCAAGGATTCAAATGTGCTGTACCCCTGACTCAGAACTAAGAATTCAGCCACCCCAAAAGGCTTATTTTCAGGATTTTTGGATTTGCTACCGAACTCATTAAGATCCATAATTTCAGTATCTTAAACATTAGTTCAGTGTAGTGCAATGAGGAAGAGTTGATAGAATAACTTGGTTGTTTTGAAGTCTGATTTCTCCCAATGGTTTTGAGAGAAATTTGATGAATAAACAATTTTTAATAAAGAAAAATGATATCACAAACATTTAGGAAAATAGGAATAGAAAAAAAGGATAAGGGGGGATCTTATTGAAACTTACAGGATACTTACAGGATGAGGCCTGGATAAAGTGGACGTGGAGAGGATGTTTCCACTAGTTGGTGAAACTAGAACCAAGAGCACCAACCTCAGGCTAAAGAGATGATCCATTAAAACAGAGATCAGGAGACGTTTCTTCAGCCAGAGTCTCTGAGCTTGTTAGTGACACAAAATACAGTAGGTTTTATTTCAAAAGCTTTTGGGAGAAACCTGGCCCCTAACAGTGGTTTACCAGTCTTCTCACTGAACACAAATACAAGTGGTTATTTGTCCATCATGAGTCTCAGTATCAGTCATGACGCAAACTCCTGATTC
The DNA here is from genome assembly GCF_965287045.1 of Carcharhinus amblyrhynchos. Classification (NCBI taxonomy): domain Eukaryota; kingdom Metazoa; phylum Chordata; class Chondrichthyes; order Carcharhiniformes; family Carcharhinidae; genus Carcharhinus; species Carcharhinus amblyrhynchos. The sequence goes on from NC_137345.1 coordinate 48,075,973, forward strand.
CGGTTAGGACTGCAGGTCTTCCTACTTCAGTCACGATGCAACCCCCAGACTCAACCAGGACTCTCAGTCCATCTGGCAGCTGCAGTCACGACATAATCTTCGATCCGATCATGACCCACAACACTTCCGGTGGCGTCGGCATCTCCTTCCTTGACGTTACTTGGCGGCCGTGGCTGTCCCAGCGGGATTCTTCCTGTCAAAAAGCCGGTATCACAATCTACCAGCTGCAGCTGTTTAAAAATGTTCAGTTAGCACAAACAGGTAAGGTTTTCAATGTCTGCAAAATAACATTTACATTTGACTATCTGTCTTTATGGAAATGAAAGTTAAAGAATGAAAGACATGAACAAGTAAGAAAAACTTGAATAAATAATTTATATTGATGCCAGGAGCAGTATGATCTTGAAAAGATCAGCTATGGGGAAGGGTTATGTTTGTGATGTATGCTAGATACAAAATGCATTAAATTCATTACCCCTTTCCCTACTTCACTGTAGAACTCTTTGCTGCAGAAGGCTTTGGAGGGCAGGTCACTGAGTGTCTTTAAGACAGAGATAGATAGGCTCTTGATTAATAAGGGGATCAGGGGTTATAGGGAAAAGACAAGAGAATGGGGATGAGAAAAAAATCAGCCCTGATTGAATGGCAGAGCTGAGTGGCCTAATTCTGCTCCTATATCTTATGATCTCACGAATAGGAGCGGACCACTCAGTCCCTCGAGCCAATTTCATCAATAAATTTCAACACAGCTGATAACTTAATTTTTTTAAAGTGGGTTGTGGGCATTGTTGGTATCAGCAAGCAGTTGTTTCCTATCCCTAATTGTCCTTGTAATACTTTGCTTCCGTAACTTTTTAATGCATGTGCAACAAACACAAAGGTGAAAAAGCTAGTCCTTGAACTGGCCAATGACTTCCACAACCTGCCGCATTGTGACTTGGTGGCAGTACTTATCCAACCAATGAAAGAAACAGCTTCAATAATAGTCACTGATGATTTTTATTCATTGACACATAGGTTCTTTAGTTCTAAATTATGTTTAACTATAAACCGATTTAAGAAGAGGATGCCGTAACAAGTCTAATGTGGCATGTACTCTGCCTTTAAGGCGACCAGTTAGCTGAGGGAAAGAAGGGGTTACTGTTTGGAAAAGAACTAAACTGGATAAAAGATGGTTTTGCTCTGTGAAAAATGTGTTAATAACAGTAAATGTTTCATCTGGATCTGTGTAGCTGTGAAATGGAGAAGCTACTGAGGGTTGAGTGAAGTTCTTCTCATATGTTAATCTTTCTGCATGCAAGATTAAAGTGAATATGATCCCAGGGTGTCTGTCAAGATACATCCTGCAGAGGAAAAGAACCCCTAAAGTGCAGGGCTCTGTAGTACAATGTGTTTCATGATATTTTTGGAAGCTGTACATCACGCATAGAAAGAGAATTCTAAAGCATTGACACGAGCGAGGTTCAGGCTCTTGAGCTTGAGGTAGCAGTGCACTCAAGATCGATAACTTGTTACGTGAAGGCTTTTACTAGTGTCTAAAGTAGTGAACATTACAACAACATCATCTTGGATTTATCCTTTATCTGTTCCCCAGTGAATAGAAATCAAAGAGAAGATGAACAGCATGTATGCACAGAGGCTGTTCAGACAACTTAATTGCCAAATCCAATTGTAAATATGAAGTGATTTGAATGCTCTGTCTTATGTTGACTTACTAAAACATGTCCTTGGCCCAGTTGGAACCGCTTTAGGTAGTTGTTGAAGCATATTCTGGTAAAGTAATGCAGCATAGGATCACTAAGAGTGATATGAGGCTGTAAGACTCATTTCCAGAGTTAGCAGCTGAAGGAGGAGCTTACGTAGTGTCAAGACCGGAAATTGTACCTGGAATGAGATCTTCCGAAAACTTCATAAGCTAACCACAGACGTTTTGAACTGTTGAAAGAAGACCTGTTTTCTCAAAACACAAGAAAATACACTAATGAAAAAATGGCTGTCATGAATCACCTGATGTTTGATACTGTTACTTGACCACTTTTCTGGAAAGTTTCTACGTGAATTGCATGGAATTTTTCATCTGGTATGTGCTCATTTCAAAGTGGAACTCTCTTAAAAGTAAGTATTAAACATGCAAAGGATGGACTTTGATTAGCTGTAGTTCTATTAAGACAGTGAGGATTGTTCACCAGTCAGATACTCATCAGACATTTAAAACCCCCTGTGGACAATGGAATAACCTATCTCGTGACGATATCTGTCTTGAAAAGTATCAAAGATTTTGGAAATGAAAAGATCAAAGCTTGGGATTACTTGACTGCAACAATGACTGCAGACATGCTAATCAAATTGATATTTGGCAAGGTACAGATGAGAGTTTTAAAAACCTATTCTCTTCCTCTCTGAAGCGAAAAGACTTCAACAAAATGCTGACCTGAACCAAGTCAACTCCAGAATTCTATAGAAAACCAACTAACTTCGAACAACCGCAATGTTCAACAATCTGCACCACAGAGATACACAAAGTTCTTAAATACATATTCTTTTAACTTTTTATTGGACTCTAGCTTTCTTACTCTTGACATCTGTGAATATGTGTATCATAATGTCTTTCTTTTAAGGTTCAGAAACTAATGAACTTGGTCTTTGAATCAAGAGAACCAAGTTTGATTAGTTCCATGTCAAGGAATTAGACACATTTGAATTGGAAAAGGCATTTACCAGGGAAAAATTTTACAAAACTTCCATTACATTGGACCAAGGAGGGCTGAATGAAGGGGAGCCAGTTCACCCCCCTCCTCATCTGCTCATGACAATATTCATGATTAAATTGGGCCAAAGGATTGAAGGGATAGGGGATCCCACATTGCAGAAGAGGCCATTTGGCCTATTGAGTCTCTCTGACAGAGCATTTTACTCGGGCCTTCTCCCCAAACCCTTTCCCTGTGACCCCATACATTTTTCATGGTAAGTTTATTGAACCTACATATCTTGGGACACTAAGGGCAATTTATCAAGGCCAATCCACCTAACCTGCACATCTTTTGATCCCAGTAGACAGTGTGATTAAGACTATGTGAAGAATAAGGAGTGGGCCGTTTGTCCTGTTGCTTTTACGGTTAACAGTTTGTTAGTGTCACAAGTAGACTGACATTAACACTGCAGTAAAGTTACTGTGAAAATCCCCTAGTCGCCACACTCTGGCACCTGTTGACTTTGATGCAGCACCAGTTGAATGCTGTAAGAGTGCCTTCCACAGCGATGTGTTTGGGGAGCTGTGTTTGCGTAAACCACTCATTCTGGATGAAGTTGATGAAGGCAGAAGATTTGAACGCAACACTTGCCTGGCTCCTGAATGTCAATAAGATATAAAAGGATGTACACGCTGGATGAATGCAGTTGGTTTGACAGGTTGCAGTGTCAATAGTTTGCTACAACTCAGGGTCCAGCTGACACATGAAGAATGAACATTCGGATGACCCATCCACTTTGCATTGTTTTTTAAAATCCTCATCCTTGTTTTCAAATCCCTCTACAGCCCTCGGTTTGTAACCTGCTCCAGACTTACAAACCCTCAAGACCTCTCAGCTCCTTCACTTCGCTGCCTTTTGAGTATCCTAGATTTTTATCGATCCACCATTAGCAGCAGGACCTTCAGCTGCTCGGACTCTAAGCTGTAGAATTCCTTCCATAAAATGCTTTGCCTTCGTTTCTTCGATTGATGTCTCACTGAACCACTGCAGGATGGCCTGTGTCCTGATATTTTTGTTTGCCAGCAAAACTGTGTCTTTAAATTTCTTTTAGTGTCCCAAGTCGGCTTACATTAACACTGCAGTGAAGTTACTGTGAAAATCCCCGAACCGCCACACTCCAGCGCCTATTCGGGTACACTGAGGGAGAATTTAGCACGGCCAACGCACCCTAACCAGCACATCTTTCAGACTGAGAGAGGAAATCAGACTGCCTGGAGGAAACCCACGCAGATAGGTGGAAAACGTGCAGACTCTGCACAGATAGTGACCCAAGCCTAGAATTGAAACGGGGTCCCTGGCACTGTGAGGCAGCAGTGCTTGCCACTGTGCTGCCCTCAACTGCAAGGCAGCTCCAATGTGAATTGCTGTTCAGCGACTTAAAGCTGCCATTGAATGTCCAGGTATAGAAGAGCCTAAACCCTGCCAAGAATGCATGCACTGTTCAAAAATGATGAGCCATGCTTGTGGTATGATTGTGTTCTCGTGTCTTTTCTTGGTCTTTCACCTTGGTTGCTGTTATCTCATGACAACTCATTTGGCTGTAGAGTGAGTTTGGTTAACAAGAGAAAAGTGTACTGAAGCCAGAAGCTTTATTAGTATTCTTTATAACTTGAGTGTTATGTGGGATTTGCTTTTGTTTTCTCCATTGAGACAAGAAGAGGGATAAGCCTGTCGCAGCTGAAAAAAATGACAAATTTTAAAGGAATAAACTTTGAATAGTGTACAAAATATTAAAGAAAATTAAATTGCACTATATGTTGCAGTGCATGTGGAACAATAGCCTGAGGGAACAGATTAACCGGTGGAAGAACCTGTGGGGAGCTGTTAGAATCAGGAGTTCATTTGTTTGAAAGGGTGGAGGAAGCCGATTCCAAGGAATATGAGACAAATATGAAAAGGAGAGAACTCGGGGGAGGACAGCAAAATGAGAGCGATTGGATCGCTGTCCTGAGCTGTTACAGACAAGGGCCAACTGCACCTCTAGCGTGGTAAGATGCATCAAGATCTCGCTTTTGTTTGGTACCTTTAATCTATGCCCCTGTGCCTCACAGCACCAGGGATCCGGGTTCGATTCCGGCCTCAAGTGACAGCCTGTGAGGACTTTGAGTATTCTCCCTGTGACTGCACTGGTTTTCTCTGGGTGCTCCGGTGCTATGGCTATGACTCAACTTTCATTCTCTTCCCCTACAATATAAATATCTCCCACTTCCTATGTCTTTTAGTTTTGACAAAGGGTCATCTGGACTCGAATTGACAGCTCTTTTCTCTCCTTACAGATGCCGCCAGAACTGCTGAGATTTTCCAGTGTTTTCTCTTTTGGTTTCAGATTACAGCATCCACAGTAATTTGCTTTTACCCAGTAATTGTCTGCCCTCTACCTTGCAATATTTCATTGCTGGGGTGGGGAGCTTAGTGGCAATTTCTCCTACCCTGTGCTGTGCATGCTGCCTGCATATTTGGCTCTGTACAGGCCAAACCTAACTCCTTGAGGCTCAGTGATTGGCCAGTTGTCTGTTGACATTCACTGTTGGTTCGCAATGCCAGCTGCAGTCAGTCGATCTTGCATCATACCCTTACGTTTGGCAGCCTCTTCAGGTTTTGACCACCTTGCATAGCTAGTTCCTTATTCTCTAGCCATTTCCGCCAATTTCCTGGTCTCTAAGCAACCATCCAATTTGGCACGTCAATTGCAACTTAATCAATTTAGCAATATTTTGACCATCAATAGGTTCCATACATTCGCTTCCCTTCCAGATTAGCATGTCCTCTTCTTCCTAATTCTATACACTTACTCCAACTCTGTTAATCCATGGAATCATAGAATCCCCACAGTGCAGAAGGAGGCCATTTTGCCCATTGAGCCTGCACAGGCAACAATCCCACCCAGGCCCTATTCCTGTAACCACACGTTTACCCTGATAGTCCCTCTGACACTAAGGAGCTATTTAGCATGCCAAACAATCTAACCTGCACAACTTTGGACTGTGGGAAGAAACTGGAGCATCCCAATGAAACCCACGCAGACATAGGGAGAATGTGCAAACTCCACACAGACAGTGACCCGAAGTCAGTATTGAACACAGGTCCCTGGCTGTGTGAGGCAGCAGCGCTAACCACTGCGATTCAAGTTGCGTGTCCCATTTCCACTTCACCATGTCACATATAGTTCACCAGTTGGATGAGGTGTTGCTGACAATGACTGCAGGGTGAAGTGGCCAAGCATGCGCAGGTTTGCCCCTGAATTTTACACTGGAGGAGCTGGTATCCTGCCCTGCTCAGCATAAATCCTAATCCAATAAGGCATTCATGAAATCTTACAATGCACTGGGTCTCCAAAACCAATGGAATCCAGACAGCAGTTTAATTTCTGGTATAACTAACACCCCAAGTCATTTTCCTGCAGCAACTAATACACTGTGTAGTCGGGGAGTGGAGAGACTTGATGCAGTAAATTCTTGCTTACAAAGAATGTTTTAAGACATATGGGCATCTTGGAGAATGAAGGGTGAACAATCAAACTGCCATGTTTCTAAAAGGAACAGGAGAGCAGTGGGGTGCCACAAGAAAGGATGGTTTATCTTCTGAAAATGCCTGAGTCTTATCTGCAAGAAATACTTCTTCACTGAAAGCCAGTGACGTGGAAAACTTTGACAATATGTGGTTGAAGCCTGACTTTGGTGGTGTGGAGATATGTTATCAATAAAACTACTCAAAGGCTTCAAGAAAAAATAAGCCAGGAAGTTGTGTAAAGTCCCTTTGAAAAGCATAACTCAAGAACTCGTAAATAGACATTTCTCAAAGGATTCAAGAACAGATGAGTCATGAGGCTTTCTTTGTGATTTCTGCCATTTGATGTCGGAAATCTAAGGTGGCTTGTTTTTAAAAATTGGGGGTGACTGTGGCACAGTGGCAATGTCACTGGACTAGTAATCCGGAGGCCCAAGCTCATGCTCTGAAGATATGGGCCAGGGTTTTCAGTCCCAGTCGTGGCATGTCTCTCCCTGGTAGGCATGGTGAGACATTTAGACCTGCATTCCATTGACAGAACCATAATACCATAATCCATGTGGGAGTAGCTGTAAAACCTGGCCACGGTGGCACAGTGGTTAGCACTGCTGTCTCACAGCGCCAGGGACTTGGGTTCAATTCCTGGCTTGGGTCACTGTTTGTGTGGACTCTGCATGTTCTCCCCATGTCTGCATGGATTTGCTCCAGTTTCCTCCCACTGTCCGAAGATGTGCACGTTAGTGGATTGGTTGTGCTAAATTCTCCTTCGTTGTGCCGGAGTGTGGCAGCTAGGGAATTTTCACAGTAACTTCATTGCAGTGTTAATGTAAGTCTATATGTGATTAATAAATAAACTTCAACTCCCACCATGGCAACTGGTGGAATTTAAATTCAATTAAATCATAAAAACTTGAAATGTAAAGCTGGTTGCCGTATTGGTGACCATGAAATTATCATTGATTGTTGTAAAGTTCCATCTGGTTCACTAATGTCCTTTTTTAGGGAGGAATATCTACTGTCCTTACCTGGTCTGGCCTACATGTGACTCCAGATCCAATGTTGTTGACTCTTAACTGAGTTGAAATGGCAGTTAACAAGCCATTCAGTTCAAGGGCAAATTAGGCACGGGCAGCAAATTCTGCAGTGATGCCCACATCTCATAAAAGAATAAAAGGAAGCTGGTTGGCAAGCAGAAAAGATGGAAAAAGCAAAAATTACTCTTATGCAGCATAGATTGATTGATTGTACTGGTTCTCAGCAATGTCTATTAAGAACATAACATAAGAAATAGGAGCAGGAGTCGGCCATATAGCCCTTCGAGCCTGCCCCGCCATTCAATAAGGTCATGGCTGATCTGAAGTGGATCAGTTCCACTTTCCCGCTTTCTCCCCAAAACCCTTAATTCCCTTGTCTGTCAAAAACCTATCTACCCATGACTTAAATATATTTAGCGAGGTAGCCTCCACCACTTCAACAGGCAGAGAATTCCAGAGATTCACCACCCTTTGAGTGAAGAAGTTACTCCTCAACTCCGTTCTAAACTGCATCATTCCCCCCCCCCCCTTATCTTGAGGCTGTGTCCTCTAGTCCTGCTGTCCTTTCTGAGCGGGAAGAATCTCTCTATCTCTACCTCTACCCTATCCATCCCTTTCATTATCTTATATGTCTCTATAAGATCCCCCCCATCCTTCTAAACTCCAACAAATACAGATCCAGTCTATTCAGTCTCTTTTCATAGTCTAACCCCCTCATCTCTGGTATCAGCCTAGTGAACCTCCTCTGCACTCCCTCCAAGGCCAAAATATCCTTGCGCAAGTGCGGCGACCAAAACTGCACACAGTATTCCAGCTGCGGCCTCACCAGTGCCCTGTACAGTTGCAGCAAGACCTCCTACTTTTATATTCAATCCCCCTCGCTATAAAGGCCAGCATCCCATTCGCCTTCTTGATCACCTGCTGCACCTGCAGACTGGGTTTTTGCAACTCATGCACAAGGACCCCAAGGTCCCTCTGCACTGTAGCATGCTGCAGCTTTTCACCCTTTAAATAGTAATCCCTCCTACTATTATTCCTGCCAAAGTGGATAACCTCACACTTGCTAACATTGTACTCCATCTGCCAGGTCCTCGCCCACTCGCTCAGCCTAACCAGATCCCTCTGCAGACTTTCCACACCATCCGTACAATTTGCTTTTCCACCCATCTTTGTGTCATCAGCAAATTTTGTTACCCTACACTCAGCCCCCTCCTCCAGATCATCTATATAAATGGTAAATAGCTGAGGCCCCAGCACCGATCCCTGTGGCACTCCACTAGTCACCAACCGCTAATCAGAATAGCACCCATTGATACCAACTCTCTGCCTCCTAATAGACAACCAATCCTCTATCCACACTAACACCTTACCCCCAACTCCATGCCCCCTAACCTTCCGAAGGTGGCACCTTATCAAACGCCTTTTGAAAATCGAGAAACACCACATCCACCGGTTCCCCTCTGTCTACCGCACTAGTCACATCCTCATAGAAATCCAATAACTTTGTCAAACACGACTTTCCCTTAATGAATCCGTGCTGCGTCTGCTCTGTTCCATCTGCCCTACTGCCAGGGGTCTTGTGCTGACTTGAAACGTCATTGTGCACTTCAGCAGGAAGGAGGTTGACTAACAGTTGTCTTAGCAACCTGATGCCGGATGCTTTTGCACCTGTCATCTGAGGAAATTTCCCCATACCCTCCCACCCTGGTCTCAGTAGGTAGGAGAATGTACTGCACTAAGAATTGCTTTAAATACACCAAAAGTAAAAGAAAATGCAGGTTCAAAATCAACATTGGCTCCTTTTTATCAGTTTTGTACAATGTTAGCCACCTCACTTACAATATTGTATAAAGAAATGAGAACTTTACTTATTGTCTTCTGGTTTTTATTTACCCACATTTTTTGCTTGTCTTTTTTTCTAGCTGTGTTCTTGCTAAGATTTGAGGTGGAGAATTTGTATTTTTTTGTTTAATGAAAGGTTTTCCGTGGCTGCCTGTCTATTGGAAGATCTTGATTGTGAAGGTTGGTGCAACATTTGGTTTGCAAACTTGGATTAAGCCCAGGGAGTGCCTACCACGGCAACCATTGGACACCTTGGAAGGGATTTTCCCCACTGTGCTTGCCTCAAGGCTGGAAAATTTTGGCTGAGGTCAATGGACCTATTCATGGTCCACGTGCCACCCACTATGCTTCCTGTGCTGGGTGGGACAGGATGGGAAAATACCGTCCTTAACTGGGAAGAGAAACTGACTTCAGACATCATGGGAAGCCAGTATTAGTCCATAATGGACTTGACTGGTGGGCAAGAAAGAGTTAGTTAATTCATCAGTGGCTTTTGTGGGTCTTGATGGGATGTTGGTGGTAATGTGACTGTAATTCAAGCTACTTGGCGTAAGACAATCGGAACCAAATTTGGGCATTATCTAGTCTTCACCAAGAGCACAGTTATGAACCTAAATGGTACCTTGATGGGGATTTATGGTGAAGAGTTAAGGATCTGTCTCTTGTCCATAATGAATGTCCCTGTCAGAATCGGTGTTACTACAAATTCCAGCATTTATTAGGTTGTGAGTAATTCCTTGATTCTTTTGTATTTCGGAGGTCATTTTTGAAAGAGCTAAGCTGGGAATTATTTGCTGGTTAATCAGCTGAGGGATCAGAGTCCTCGGATGTTTTTAATATAAAGCTTTTCAGCTCTGTTGGACCACAGGGTCTTTCGCTCAACAATAATGACATATTTTAATTGATGCTTTTGTCCATGCTTTTAACTAAACTGTCACTGCTAAGTTTACATATTTGTATTCTCGCACAATGCAGGACACAGCTAGCTTGCTCAGGAAGTGTGATGAGAAATGTATCGTGTAATTTGGGGATTTTAGTCACATTGGGGAGAGTCCTGCAGTGACCCATTATATCCTTTTACCTTGTGCGCATTAACTATCCGATTTAACAACCCTTGCTTGCTTGTCTGAAGTAAAGGATCTCATTAGTTGCAAAGCTTTTGTCTTGAGGACATAAGACATGGAATAAACTTGAGCTCTTTCCTTATCCTGTCTGAATCAATGAGGGAGATTGTGGCTTAGTGATAATGTCACTAGACCAATAATCCATAGGCCCAGGCTGATGTTCTTGAGAGAGTGGGTTCAAATCCCACTAGAACCATTTAACTTAAAATCTGAATTGAATACTTGCTTCCATAATGGTGACCATGAATCTATCACTGCTTATCATAAAAATCCATCAGGTTCACTCATGCCCTTTAAGGAAGGAAATCTACCATCCTTATTGGATCAGATCTATATGTGACTCGCAGCAATGTGGTTGACTCCTGACTGCCCCCTGAAATGGGCTAGAGAGCCACTCAGTTCAAGGGCAAGTAGGGATGGGCAATAAAGAGACCTTTCCAACAACGCCTGCATTCCATGAAAGGATTTTTAAAAAAAAATTCCACATGTGGCATATTTCTAGCTGCCAGGGCCATTTCTATGTCTGTAACCTGGCCATCAGAATAGCAAATCTTCCGGGTCAGTTCTCCAGAAGACGACAAGTGAGAAGACTGTGTCCAATCGGGAGAAGGTGGATGGGCTGAGGTGGCTGGAGGCTAATGAGTACACTGGCAGCCTGCACCATGACCAGTGAAATGGCCATGAGTAAAGGTTGCAGGAACTGGCACCAAGTGGAATGTAGGAGGCTGAGGGGTGATCTTATGGAGGTCTATAAAATAATGAGGGGCATAGACCAGCTAAATAGTCAATATCTTTTCCCAAAGATAGGGGAGTCTAAAACCAGAGGGCATAGGTTTAAGGTGAGAGGGGAGAGATACAAAAGTGTCCAGAGGGGCAATTTTTTCACACAGAGGATGGTGAGTGTCTGGAACAAGCTGCCAGAGGCAGTAGTAGAGGTGGGTACAATTTTGTTTTTTAAAAAGCGTTTACACAGTTACATGGGTAAGATGGGAATAGAGCGATATGGGCCAAATGCGGGCAATTGGGACTAGCTTAGAGGTTTAAAAAAAAGGTGACATGGACAAGTTGAGCCGAAGGGCCTGTTTCCATGCTGTAAATCTCTGACTCTATGACTGTAACTCTGCACTCTGAGCACTTTCTGGGAGAATAACTTTCAGTACAACTCTTGTAGTGATGGGGCGCTTGCTGTCTGTGAGTGCTCTCAGATTTGCAGTTTGCACCATTACAGGACCCGTTTCTATCTTTCACTTTACTCTGACTTTTAGCTGTGCTGCTGCCTCCTCTGAGAAGCTGAGGTTCTGACACGCCCATGGATCTGTGCAATGCAATGAAAATTCTAACATCATTGGAAATTTGTCCTTGTAACACAGTCTTGGTCTTCATTGCACGTACACAACCTCAGGGTAGAGGGAGGCAAGAAGAGCACATTGGGCAAAGCAGCACAATGAATTTTTCTCCAATTTCCCTCACTCCTTCCCCATTTGGAGGGCCTGGTAAAATTTCCTTCAGTTCACCTTTTAACAGGGTACAGTAAGAAACCTCACACTAGGTTAAAATCGAACAGATTTATTGGGAATCATGAGCTTTTGAAGTGCTGCTCCTTAATCACTCGCCTCCAAAAGTTTGTGATTCCAAATAAACCTGCTCGACTTTAACCTAGTGTTGAGCCTTCTGACAGTGCCCACCCCAGTCCAATGCCGGTATCTCCAAATCATGTTTAACAGGATAGACTGATGAAGTTCAGGTGAACTTTAAAAGTCCAGTTATGTAACTGAAATTTTGCTTGAAGTCTGTGCATCAAGCTCATTTTCTGCAATTTTTAATTAAAGTTGTTAAATGTTTTACACGGCTAACCGTCATTCTCTGAAGATTCAATTGCCTGGAATGAGAGATGGAATATTTCCCATCAATATATCCCGATCTGCATGCCAATTAGTAGTCTACCAATAATGTTGCAACATCTATTAATGTTAAGAGCATTGACGTTCTTGATACATAATTGTCAGATAATGGAACTTACTGTTACGTGCTTGAACAATAGTATCAATGATGTTAAAGTGTCAGATGACTTCTGAACTAAATATTCTTTGAACATAAGCTTGTGAGCTCCAGTAACTAATCAAAGTTTCTTGGCAGAGTCTGTGATTTCTGTTTGGGAAGTTGAAATGCTACAGCAGTAAGATGATCATTGAAGCTATTACTCAACTGACTCAAAATTTAACTTCAGTAAATCTTGATTTTGGAAAGAAATAAAACATTTACATGGCTGTCTAGGGCAAGCTCAGAGTTATTTCCCCTCATTTCCAAGATTGAGATTGGTGAGCTCCTATTCCAGTCCAAAGCAGAGCTAGAATTGGAGAGGGTGCAGGGGGGATTTGGAGCAATTGTGTATTGCTCCCAAAAAATTACATGAAGATAAGTTGAAGCATCATAAAGATTCTTAAATATTTAAGAAATTAACTACTTTAAATGTAAACGCATCAATCCGCTCTGCTATTTCAGTTACAAAAATCATTTAAATCAGTTTGGTGGCTTTTTTTATAAGTCTATGCAGACATTTATTTTCAGGAGAGATGAGATATAACAGCATGATTTCAAAAACGTGTTTCTTGATGAATTATAGAATCTCTCTAGTGCAGAAAGAGGTCATTCGGCCCATTGAGTCCACCAACTCTGACAAAGCAGCTTAGCAGGGCTCTTTTCCTTCACTCTCTTCTGTAGCCCCAGACATTTACCATGACCAATCCGCCTAACCTGCACATCTTTGGACTGTGGGAGGAAATTGGAGCAACTGGAGGAAATCCACACACGCGTGGGGAGAAAGTGCAAACTCCACGCAGACAAGGCCAGAATCAAACCCAGGCCCCTGAAGCTGTGAGGTAGTAGCGCTAACCGTTATGGCCCCGTGCTGCCCGCACTGTGTCGATTGCCCACTAAATAAGGTGAAGGGAGCCCATCATCAACAGGGATTGGGGACCTCCTAGTCCTGTTGACGGCGAACCTCCACCACAGTTGGGGTGGGATGGAGGGATGGTGCATAAAATGGAAAAGCAAAAGATCCCATAGCCGGATCAATGGCGGGCCACCTCTGCCACCATGAAACAGGCCACATAGAAAATCCCGTTATGTATCTCAAAGAAAGTGCCGGATAGTTCAGACATATGTCTTGTTCCCTGGGTTCATTGCACAGTTTCATTTGCTTTCAGCTCACAATTGTGATTCTGAATTAAACTGCATAACGCTGAGGGCATTCCAACATCGGCAATTTCTGTAGCATGAATCCAAAACTATGATAAACAATTCAGTCACAATGTTCCATTAAAAAGAAAGCTTCACTTCTGACTATCCTATTGTTGCCATTTACCATTTTATTTTAATCATTTCTGGCTTTTATCTTGACCAAATTTCTTTCTTGACCTGTTTGTGGCTAGCTCTCACTCTATTCACAATGGAGAATTCATATTGCTTTAAAGAAAGGATTTCCATGGCTGAATCGAGCTTCAGAGCTCCCTGTTTAACAGATGGGAAACTGTGATTGCGAAGATTGATATCATTATTGATTTAAAACTGGAGTTAAGCCCAGGGAGTGCTTACCATTTGAAATTGGACCAGAACAATACTTGCTGGAACAGCACATTCACTGAAGTGCCAACATTACTCCTGTTTCTCATGGACCAACAGTAAGCTCACCAACAGTATCTGAGGCTTAGTTCTGCTTGTTAATTAAAACATTTTTAAAGTTTGTTTATTAGTCACAGGTAGGTTTACATTAACACTGCAGTGATGTTACTGTGAAAATCCCCTAGTCGCCACCTAACCAGCAAGTCTTTCTGACTGTGGGAGGAAACCGGAGGAAACTCAAGCAGACACGGGGAGAATGTGTGGATGCTGCACAGACAGTGACCCAAACTGGGAATTGAACCTGGGTCCCTGGCGATGTGAGGCATCAATGCTAACCACTGTGTTACTGTGCCACCCGTTACTTTAGCACAAAAATTGTTTAAATTAGTTCAATGCCTTTTTCATAAGTCTATGTAGATTTATTTTCAGGACAAATGAGATATAACAGCAGTAGCGTGTTTTCAAAACTGTGATTCTTGATGATTCATAGAATCCCTACAGTGCAGAGAGAGGCCATTTGGCCCCTTGAGTCCACTGACAGAACAACTTACCCAGGCCCGCTCCCCCAAGCTTGCTTGTTCCGGCGAGTATTGTTCTGGTCCAGCCTTGATGGTAAGCACTCCCCGGGCTTAATCCTAGTTTTAAAACAAAAATGACATCAATCTTCACAATCACAGTTTCCCATCTGTTGGACAGGCAGCCCTGAAACTGGATTCAGTCATGGAAATCCTTTAGAACAAGATGACTTCTCCACCGAGTGAGAGCCTAGTCAGAAACAGGTCAGGAAAGGAACTTAGTTAAGGTGCTTTGCTTTGGATCTTATCCTATCCCTGCTGGAACTTGGGTTTTAGAGTTGTTAGCTGATCGATGAGAAACTAGTGTGAATCACAGAGCTTGTTTCCATATAGATGTACAATAACTGCTTACAGAATTGCGTTGAAGAACAAAGGCATTCCTACTCAATTATGTGGAGCTGTTGGGCATGTCACAATGGCTTGCATATATCAGAATGTGAATATTGAATATTAGCCCCTTAACAAAAAAACTAAATTCCCATTACATGGTTTATAAATGGGAGAGAATTCTGTTTGAACAGTTGAAGGTTTTTTTCTCTCTGCATATTGGAAAACTGACAGAATGTAACATGAATAAGAATTCCCACGCAAGCTGAAGTGACACTTACTGCTGTTTAGTTTGAAGTTTCCATGCTTGAACAGGCAGCTATTTTTAACTCCATGCGAGAGGTTGGATTAAGATCACATTTCATGTTGAAAGTGTTTTTTCAATTTCTAAGAGAAGCTCAAAACTAAATTGTTCAAATCATTCAAGGAAGATCTCAGAAAACCATCATGGGCAAATGTTGGACTTTATTTCAAAAAGTGTACATTGTTGGGGTGAAGTTTGGCAGCTTCCTAACATTAATTCACAACATTATCTATTTTTTACCCAGCTGTTTCTTTAGTACTGCTTCAGAAATACAATCCAAACAGTGGCTGAGGATTGATTTAAGATGATTGTGCACGAAATATCTTTTGTATCTATCTTCAACTTCTTTGGCCATAGAAAACTATGAAGACAGTGGTTGGCACAGCAAATAGTCATTCTTCCATGGGCAGCACAATAGTTAGCATTGCTGCCTCACAGCACCAGGGACCTGGGGGAGAATGTACAAGATCAGTTGGAACAATATTCTTATTTCCCAGTTTTTCTGTGGTTTTTTCCTTCTGGGAATATTTGAGGAGTTGAACTGTAAGTTTTGTTCTCAGCCAGGGAAGTAAACTTGCTGGAAGGAGTTTGTGAGATAATTCTGCACCTTCTCCAAACTAAAATATGTAACTGCTATAAATGTTTGCGGATTGTTTTAACACATTATGGAATGCAGTTCCTAATCTCCGCACACACCAATCCCATGTTTCCACTTGTGCACAATTTTATATTATTCAATGCAAAATCTGTCTTAAACTAGGTAGCGTTTTGGGACTTAATTTAAACATGTCTGCTTCAAAGAATTTGCCTGAGTTATTTGCGTGTGTTAACTTGATACACCATTTGATGCAAACAAGTGAAAAGAGCTTTATTACAAAGATAAGCATTGCAAAACTGTGCTTTGTTCCTCTACCTGTCAGAAACCTAGTTTTAAATGAATGACAGTGAACAAGTACATGGAAACATTTGCTCATTTTATTGTCATAAAGTCAATTTCTTAGCAAATAAAATAAAAGCTTAAAAGCACCCATTGGTGACCTTGAGGCACAAAAGGAGTTTCATTTTGTGAACCTCCTTGACGGCCCACACGTGAATGCAACTGGTAGAAACTTGCCATGTGATTAGATTAATTTGAGGCCGTGCCCTTTTTTGCGGGGAGGGCTAACAGCTGACACACTGCTTTCTTGAATTGGTGCCAAAGATCATGGAAATGTGAGCAGCATGGTAGCACAGTGGTTAGCACTGCTGCCTCACAGCACCAGGGACCCAGGTTTAATTCCTGGCTTGGATCACTGTCTGTGTGGAGTTTGCACATTCTCCCTGTGTCTGTGTGGGTTTCTGCCAGTTTCCTCCCACATGCTGAAAGGCGTGCTAGGTTTGGCGAATTGACCCGAACAGGCACTACACTGTGGCGACTAGGGAAGTTTCGTTGTGACTACATTGCAGTGTTAATGTGAGCCTTACTTGTGACTAAATAAACTTTCATTTAAACTTGCCCTGGTAATAATTTGCTGTTAAAATTTCACAATTGTATGCGCTGGTTTTGTCATCTTGCAGGAACTGCACTGAAAAGACTAGCGCAACTGAGTGGAAACTCCAGGCCAAAATCTGTGCTGTCATAATATATCTGTTTCACCGTTCATGCCCTGTGCTTTCTTTGGCAGCGATGTGCTGTTTGCCCCTGGCATGTTTATTGTTTCTAGTCTTCTGCTTTTAGCTGTGCAGTGCTGGTAATATAGAACGTTCCTAACACAATCTGAATCTGAGGTTCTGTGCTACGAAGGGGCATACACAAGAGGCTTTTGCCTCTTTCTTCAATTGAAACCACCTTCAAAGCCTCAAAGCAACTCTTGACCTAAGAAAACACTTCGAGAAATTTGACGGCTGTTGTGTCTCTTGTACAAAGCCCAATGAGCGAAATCCCCAACCTTGATCCTAAATTGAGTTGCCAAACTCCACAACAACAAAGAAATGTACACGACTAAAAGAAGCTGGCTGCAGGCCAACTGACAGGGCTTTCCAGATATTTAATTGTATTTTTATGTTGGGCAACTGCTTCAACAATTGTTTCAGTGGGTCTGAACAATGTGCAAGTCATCCTATTCATGTTCAGATGAAGGATCCACAACAGCCATAAAAAAAACTATTTCAAGTTACAATTTTTAGATGCACCAACTGGTTTCCCTCATGGTTAAGAGTTGATGTTCCTGCTATTGGCAAAATGGTGATGTAAATGGAAATAATCAGAGCGGACAATGGGCATGAAATAGGGTTGCCAACTCTAGTGTGAATAATCTGGGGAGTTTTGATTATGTGACTTCTGATCACATTGGCATTCAGACATGTGGCACCACTTGTGGTCTTTAATCCCATGGCATTTGGTCACTTTTCACAGATATTCTTGCATTTACTTTGAGTTTTTTTTTGTTTATGCGTGGGGATGTAGGTGTCGCGAATGAGGCGCATATTTATCCTCAGTTGCCCTTGACAAAATAGTGGTGAGCTGCCTTCTTAAAGCGCTGCTATCCGTGTGATGTTGGGGAAGGAGTTCCAGGAACTTGACTGAACGACGGTAAAGGAATGATGGCGATATGTTTCCAAATCAGTATGGGGTCGGGGGGCACCTTCTAGGTGGTGTGTTCCGGAGCAGATTGACTTTGCAGACTAATTTGGACAATGTACTTTATGTATTGAAGCAGTTTATGAATTAAAACTCTATGGGTTCAGATGGTGGATATTGTGGAGTTTTTCCCTCAGACAGAGAGCCCTTTTGTTTTTGTGGAACTTGTCCTGTAATTACATGCAGCTAATTGAACTGGGGAAGTTAATCATAGGAGCAACTAAACAAATGGGCACAAGTAACAAAAGTGCCGAATGCAGTTGTGGCAGAGTGCGCTTTAAAACTGATTAGTCTGATGTTGGCCAGTTGCCTAAAACAATTGGAACCTGCTTTCTAATTGAACAGCCCCTCTGACGCCAGCCAAAATAATTTTGACTGAACTCCCTTTGGTTCGCCACTTTAATTCCATCCCATTCCAACATGAGCCTTTGATTGCATCTCGTTTTAATTCTTCATCCTGCTCTGAGCCCTCTGTTCGCAGCTGCCTACACTGTTTGAATATAGCTCAGGGAACATCACCAAATTTGGGCATTTCAGCTTTCTGGACTTGATATTGACTGCAGTAACTTGGGATCAGAACCACCCACCCATTACTTTTCCTTAGACACACACTCTGGTTCTGTTGCCATTTCCAGCTTCTGTCTATCCATCTCTTGTTTTTTTTTCTTGTCCCATTACCACAGTCCCCAGTCTCCTTGCTCCATCATTTTGTTCTCCTACTACAGACCTTTCCTTCTGAAGCAGTGATTACACCACAGAGAGGTTTTTTGCAACGCTTGCACTCCCAAAGCTTGTAATTTCAGACCCTGGACTACAATTCACTAATAAGAGTTCACATCATCACATGGATTTTTCCACACTACCAATGCACCAAGATACCCTCAAACAAAATAAAACTGCAAGAGGAGTGCATTCAGTGAAAGCATTATTAAAGAAGAATAGTGAAATCCAGCTTGCACCTCTAAGCTATCATTCAGCCCCTCTCCCAAGTGGTTTAGCAACGTATGTGCAAAGATCAGTCCAAAGATGTGTGGGTTAGGTTGATTGGCCATGTTAAAATTGCCCTTTAGTGTACTAGGATGCTTAGAGGGATTAGGGGGTAAAATACGTGGGGACATGGGGGTAAGGCCTGGGTGGGATTATGGTTGGTGCAGACTCAATGGGCCGAAGGGCTTCTTTCTGCGCTGTAGGGTCCTACAATTCTATGATTCTATGTATGAGCTCCTCATTGGAAGTTGACCAAGGACTCAACTCTCTACCCTTCCCCCCCCCCCACACACACGCCATGTGCACAAGCTGATGACTTGGATAAGGTGAGGAAGAAAGAAGTTGAATATTGTTTGAGCCAGGAGTGGAACTATAACATATGTCTCATAACACGCAACTTATCAGACCTCCAACCTGAAGCTTGAATCTGAGACCAAGCTCGCTCAGGACAGGCACAACGTTCGCAGTCATACCTCATCCACAAAGGTAGTGGTATACTGAGACGGAACAGCCACACAGAAACAGTAACCTTCTACCCAGCCAAACTGACCAGAAATGCTGTCTTCATTGAGGCATCTTGATGACTCCCACACTGGTGAACCTGAATCTCCTTCTGTCCAGCAGAGCATGAGAGATCACATGCAAGACTTGAATCCCCAATCGCTTCTAAAGGAGCCGAAGACTTGGCCGGGTAGATTAGTAAAACTGTCACAGTGATTCCCCCTAGAACAAGAAATGGAGTATAAGGGGTTAATTCTAACTGTGATATGTTATTGAGACATGTTATCCATCAGGTATTGTTGCAGGATTTTATGATCTTGCAGTTCAGATGTAGCTCGCAGTTCCAGAAAACCTTTTCCTCATGTCAGCAGACTCTAAATAATTTGTGTTCGCACAACGACAGCAAAGAATTCTTGAAGTGACTAAAGGCACGAATGAGAGTTTCTGAGGCAGCTGGCTTGAAGCTGGAGGTGGTGATAGAGGACATGGGATTGTAAGGCAGCTCAGGCTTGTAAAGATGCTAAGGTGTAGATTGTCTGATTAAAGCTGAGGTGCTGACTTGGTAGCAGGGGTACAGGGTTTGTGGCAAATGCCAAAGGCAAGTGGCCTCAGCCTTTCCAAAGATATTGCAGCTCATCCAAGAGTGGATGTCCAATAATATGGAGGAAGTTGCCGGATGGGTGGGGTGGGATGGAGTATTGGGTGTAAAGAGAAGGGCTGGAAAAGTGGAGTTGAGACCATGAAGGCCTCTGTCTTCTCTCCTGTCTCTTCACCTTTCTGTCAACCAATCATGTCACCTCTTCTGTTCCCTCTCTTTGGATAGTTTATCCCCCACAACTGCTCTAACCCATCACTGCAACTCTATCTTTCTACTCTCCCACTGCCATCTCAGGATTTAATGTTTATTTTCATCGATTAAGTCAACACTTCAACAATACACCAAAGAAAATTATATGCTTAGAATAACAGAAATTACTATAATGGCCCAGTCATAATTTACAGTTCTTGGCTGAGGAAGCAGCCTATAATTAAATTGTCACAGCACTGATAGCAACCAAAACTCTTTCGAGGGCCAAACTGTATTGCAGAATCTTGTGTGAAAAGAATTTTAAGAGGAAGGGTACCTGAGTGAGGCTGTGAGTGGTAGCCTTTTGTTCATCTCCTTTTTCTCAAAAAGATAGTGGACAATCTGTAAAAATGCTCTAGTAGTTTAGTTCAAGGTCTGCTCCAAGATTACATACTTCCATTTGGATGAAGTATCAAACTATTTCCTCTCATCATTCCTTGACCTTTACACAGCACTATCAAACTGAAAGGAGCTATTAATTTTTATTTTTGCTATTTGAAGACTTTGACTATAATTTTACTGCCCCGCCCACCACGAGAATCGGAGCAGGCGAGGGGCAGACAATGGGAAGGTCCATTCACCTTGGGTTTCGGGATGAATGAGTCTGTAAAATCTCGCCCTTTGTGTGACAAGGCGACTGCAATCTCTGTGACAGCTAAATGTTTGGCAACTTTCTAAAACTAGTAAATTGCTACATAAATGCTAATCTTTTTAACTTTGAACACAGTGTGCTAAGGCGTGATGATGGGTTTTTGTATGGTTAAAAGCAGTTCCAGAACGAATATTAAGAGATGTTTGTGAGCTGCTAATTGAACATTGTACCACTGATTTTTCAGTCATAATAAGAGCCAGATTTTCGATACTGGCCGTTATCTGTGTAAGGCTGACAGCAGCTTCCAGCATCCACACGTAGAAACGTAGAAACTGAAAGCAGGAGTAGGCTAATCTTCCCTTTGATCCTGCCCTGCCATTCATTTTGCTCATGACTGATCATCGAATTCAATATCCTGATACCCCCCCCCCGCCCTATATTCCTTGATCCCATTAGCCCCAAGAGCTATATATAATTTCTTCTTGAAATCAGACAAAGTTTTGGCCTCAACTACATTCTGTGGTAGTGAAATCCATGGACTTACCACTCTCTGGGTGCATAACTTTCTCTTCACCTCAGTTCTAAAAGGTTTACCTCTTATCCGCAAACTATTACCCCTAGTTCTCTTCCTCTCTCCCCCCACCGCAACAGTAACATTCTTTCTGAATCTCCCCTGTCTAATGCTGTTACAATTTTATCAGCTTCTCTGAGATCCACTCTCTCTCTTTTCTAAACTCCAATGATTACCATCCTAACCATACACATGGAGTTAAATACAGAAATTAGGAAGTGCTTGCGGATGCACTGTTCCTCCATGGGTTGTACTATTGCAGTTGTCTCAGATAGCATGATTAGAAACTGTAGGCATACAGCATGCTTGCTCTAATTGGCCGGGTCATTGAGTTTAAAAGTTGGTAAGTCATGTTGCAGCTTTATAGAACCTTAATTAGGCTGCACTTGGAATATAGTGTTTAATTCTGGTCACCACACTACCAGAAGGATTTGGAGGCTTTGGAGAGGATGCAGAAAAGATTTACCAGGATGTTGCCCTGGCATGGAGGGCATTAACTATGAGGGGAGGTTGGAGATACTTGGTTTGTTCTCACTGGAGTGATGGAGGTTGAGGGGAAACCCGATTGAAGTCAATAAGATTCTGAGAGGCATGGACAGAGTGGATAGTCAGAAGTTTTTTTCCCAAGGAGGAAGACTCAGTTACTAGGGGGCACAGGTTTAAGTGCGAGGGGCAAGGTTTAAAGGAGATGTACAAGGCAGATTTTTTACATGGAGAGTGGTGGGTACCTGGAACTCATTGCTGGGGGAGGTAGTGGAAGCAGATACAGTAGTGACTTTAAGGGGTGCCTTGACAAGTACATGAATAGGATGGGAATAGAGGGATATGGTCGCCGGAAGGTAGGGGGTTTTAGTTAAGTCGGGCAGCATGGTCAGTGCAGGATTGGAGGGCCGAAAGGCCTATTCCTGTGCTGTAATTTTCTTTGTTCTTTGCACTTTGACTAAAGGTTAACATTTGTTATCTTTGAGTGAAATCAGGTAAAAGTGCGTTTTTAATGGTACAAAATGTCATAGTTACTGCACAGCAACTGCTGGGTCTGCAGAGTTATTTTTTCTAAGTATGGAGTCTCATTCTCTTCAAACAACGATTAAATTGCTCATTTTTAACAAAATAAAGATTAATTTTCAAAAGGGTTTTTGTTCTGATGATGTCTCTGCCTTAACCCTGTGTACATGTCCCAATCTTTATTTTGCTTCCTGGACAGTGATATAAATGTGATTTATACTTTGGCTTTGCTGCTTATGATAATTCTTCAATTTGATTTAGATTCATAGAATCGATACAGTGCAGGAGGCGGTCCATTGAATCTGCACCCAACTCTCTGACTGAGCGTCTTACCCTGGTTGAACCCCCGCCCTATCCCTGTAACCCCACGCATTTACTCCACTAATCCCCCTAACCTACACATCTTGGGACACCAAGAGGCAGCCCATCCAGCCACATCTTTGGAGTGTGGAAGCAAGCTGGAGCACCCGGAGGAAACCCATGCAGACACGGGGAGAATGTGCAAACTCTACACAGACAGTCACCCAAGGCTGGAACCAAATCTGGGTCCCTGCCACTGTGAGGCAGCAGTGCTAACCACTGTGTTGTCATGCTACCCACTTGATTGATAATCTTGCCTGTATTATTTACAGATGTCATCAATCCCTGGTAGATGGTGCCAAATTGAAACTTCCATCAGGAAAGAGGAAGTCTATGCTGTAGACCCACTAAACTTTTACGGACAACATTTTTTTTTGAGGCCAGTAGCAAGCTGACCTCACCCCTGTCTGCAAAATCTGGGTTGATATTTGTATGATCCTCGACCAGCCTGCCAAGTTTTCGGTACAGTCGAATCAGGGCCCAATGATTTTTTTGTTTGCAATAGCCAGAGTTTGAGATAGGAGAATAAAGTCATAAGATTCCACGGGGTTCAAACAAACAAAAATGAGCTTTACTGTAGAAAGTCAGAAACGTTAAACAGTTTATCGTATCTATGTTCTAACGTTCAGGGTTAATGTGAGCTACATGTAAATTAACAGATAAACTGTGGTCAGACACAAGCAAAATGAGTTCCTCAGCAAGCTACCCAGATGTCAGTGCACGCTGAAACTCTGTCTCTCAAGGGATTCCAGTCTTCACCTTTGACAGTTTGGCTGAGGAATTCTCTCTAAATATTGCTCCAGCTTGGCCCACCCATAGGGTTTCCATCTCCTGTCTTCCCAAAGATGCACTCCAGCACCAACTCAAGGAGCAAACACAGCTTGCTGCTGCTCCAAAGGGTTTTCTTTACTCCAATAGCCTGCAGCTTGGAGTCACCAACCTTCTTCTTTCTCCTGAGATCTCCAGGGCCTCTCCTGAGCCTTGACTGCCAACTACAGTCCTTTCCCTGCTCCCCATTCTTATTGATTTAGCTGGAACCTCTCCTTGTCCCCTGCCTCTGCCAGAGACAGCCAGAGCACCTACTCTGCTCCTGGGTCGACAAGGGCCGGTTTTAGCACTGTTTCTCCTCTTTATGCAGTCGCACCCCCGTCGGGATGGCCAGTCCCTTCGTTGGATTGTGCACTCCCAGTCCATATATGCATAAAACTCCCGAGGCCTGTCAGGACTTGGATTCCTTATAATTAAGGGTTATGATGAGTGGGTGGGTAAGTGGAGCTAAATCCATGAAAAGATCAGCCATGGAGCAGGCTCGAGCGGCCAGATGGCCTACTCCTGCTCCTAGTTCTTATGTTCTTGGCACCAACTTCACAAGGTAAGTTATTTCACGTAGCAGCGAGTGTCATTTCTTCTTCAGTATCTGCAAAACCTGGATCGATGTGCTTGACCATGTTTAAATTCATCCAAACTATTCCAATACGTCAAAGATAAACAGCTGATTCCTGAGCTGTAACAAAACCATTTGCTGTGTATTTTGAATGCTCTTATTTTGATCAGCTGTGATTCAGGCGGGCTTCAGGAAACACTTTGGAGTTTCTAACCTGAACGATAACAGTAGGCTTGTACAACAGCATAATGGTTATTTCGTTGTATTTGCTCAACCTTTCTTGTGGACGTGATGCAAGGCCAGGATAATGATGGCTGTCGACCATGGCAATAAAATGCTATTGACGAGGAGAAACAAATGAAGATCAGCGTAGATGATGTGCTTATCATGATTACAGTGAATGCTCAGGGTTGGCTCAAGACGCTAAAAGAAGTAGTATTGCAAAAAAAACGCATTCCAATATTAAAAAATAAATATGCAATTTTCACTCTTGGAATTAACCATGCAGCATTTTAGCCTGTGTTAGGCTGGTGCAGAGTATTGCGACATAAGTGCAGTCGTATAGACAGCCAGTTTTAATAATAGGGTTAGGCAGCAGGAACACTAGGTTGGAAATCAAAGAAAGACCTTTATTGCCGCTGTCCCTGACAATATTTTGTGCTCTTCATCAGAAGACCCTGAAATATTGAATCGACAGGGCATTGCCTTCTGCGTACTCACATTTTAATAAGTCCAGCAGTTATGCTGTCAACAAGAATGAGATGAATGCAGTTGGCAACTTGCAGACGCGTAGCAGGAACCTCAGAATTCATGAAGACAAATTGAACAAATAAATATACCACGGCTGCCACTTAATGTCAATTCGCTGCCCTTTTCTGCCCTTCTTCTGTTTTTATCTGGAAGATCATCCCTTCTTGTACATGAAAATGTGGATTCCTTGTCGTGAATTTTCATCAGTCTTGGTTCCATTTTGCATGTATGATTCCTCCACATTGGCAGACAAGGTTGGGAAATGGCCCTTAAACCATCGCTTCCATTAAACTGTGACCACACCCATGGTCTGTGAAGACCCAACTTGTTTCATAAAGGTTTTATTGAGAAAGAACTTCCTTCAAATGTTTATTAGGGAAGGCTTGTAACCCCTGCCATGGCCTCTTTCTGCCTTTGCCTCTTTACTGCTGGGTTTCTGAGCAGGCAGAATGAAAGCAGCAATGATCGGTACTAGCTGCATGTAGACAGTAGCTTTGTACCACTGTATCAATTCCCATTTAGCATGCTTCAAAAATTGTGCCTTCAGGAGGTATCTATGCACCTGCAATGTTCACATATTTAGCAGTATTGATGGCCCAATGTAAACGAGTATTTAAGTATCACCACCTCCCAAATCCTTTTCCTAACTCAAGAGATGGCCTGTGTTGTCCCTGCCTTTTCCACTGTAGGATGTGACTCAGTCAGTCCTTAAAGCAACACGATTTAAAGAAGATGTAGCCCATTTCAGAAACTTTTTAAAAGTTTATTTAGCAATGTCACAAGTAGGCTTACATTAACGCTACAGTGACGTTACTGTGAAAATCCCCTAGTCGTCACACTGCGGTGCCTGTTCGGGTACACTGAGAGAATTTAGCATAGCCACTTTACAGGCACCATGGTAGCACAATGGTTAGCACTGCTGCTTCACAGCTCCAAGGACCTGGGTTCAATTCCTGGCTTTGCTTACTGTCTGTGTGGAGATTGCACATTCTCCTTGTGTCTGCGTGGGTTTCCTTCCACAGTCCAAAGATGTGTGGGTTAGGTTGATTGGTCAGGCTAAAAAATTGCCCTTAATGTCCTGAGATGCGTAGGTTAAAGGGTTTAGTGGGTAAATATGTTGGGATATGGGAGTAAAGCCTGGGTGGGATTGTGTTCGGTACGGATTCGATGGGCCAAATGGCCTCTTTCTGCACTGTAGGGTTTCTGTGATTCTATGATTCAATGCACCTACCCAGCATATCTTTGGAGTGTGGGAGGAAACCGGAGCGCCTGGAGGAAACCCACACAGACACGGGGAGAATATGCAGATTCCACACAGACAGTGACCCAAGCTGAGCATTGAACCCGAGTCCTCGTGCTGTGAGGCAGCAGTGCTAACCACTGTGCCACCGTGTTGCACTTGATCAGGGGTCTGGCCGGGAACATGGTGTTGATGGTAAAATCCAGTCATCTGTAGAACCTTCGACCATTCCTTTGAGCCGTGTGATACTTTACTGTGGAAAATTGCGGCTCTGAACACAGGATATTTTCTCAGGAGGAGTTTGAAATTTTAAGAACGATTTAACACAAAACAAGGCCATTGTGTCCGCTATGCCTGTACTGGCTGTTGGCAGGAGCCACCTCATTAGTTCCCTCCTTCCGCTGGTTCTACCAACAACCCTGCAAATCTATCCATTTTAACCACTTTTGAAAGTTGTTATTCTGCTTTTGTCACCTTAGAATCATTGGCTGGAATTTTCCAGCTGTTCAAGTCCTGCTGCAGTGAATGGAGATTTGGCTAAGCGCCAAGTTCTCCGTCCTCGCTGACAGCGACAACAGGGTGTGAATAACCGGAAAATTCCGGCTATAGTCGTACAGTACAGAAAGGGGCCCTTTAACCCATTGCGTCTGCATTGACAAAACAACACTAAATCTACACTAATTCCACTTTCCAGCTCTTGGCCCATTGAATGTTATGACATGTCACGTGCTCATCCACATACTTGTTAAAGGTTGTGAGGTTTCCCACCTTTGATATGCTCCCAGGCAGTGCATTCCAGAGCCTCATTAGTCTCAATTCCCCTCTAAACCACCTGCCCTCAACTTCAAATTATGTCCACTTGTAACTGATCCTTAAACTAAGGGGAATAGCTGCTTCCTATCCACCCTGCCCATATAATCATATAAATCTCAATCATGTCCACCCTCAGCCTTTCACAACTTGGTACGGCTTCTACTCTGTCCAAACCCACAAGAATCTACAAAGAGTTGTGAACGAAACCCAGTCCATCATTCAAACCAGCCTCCCATCCGTTGACTCCGTCCGTACTTCCCGCTACCTCAGCAAAGCAGCCAGCATAATCGAGAACCCCACACACCCCAGACGTACTTTCTTCTATTGGGAAAAAGATACAAAAGTCTGAGCACACGTGCCAAGAACTGCTTCTCCCCTGCTGCCTTTTGAATGGACCTACTATATGTTAAGTTGATCTTTCCCTACACCCCAGCTGTGACTGTAACACTACGTTCTGCACCCTCTCCTTTCCTTCTCAATGAACGGTATCCTTTGCCTGTATAGCGTGCAAGAAACAATACTTTTTACTGTATACTAATACAAGTGACAATAATAAATCAAATCAAAAGAGGTCATGTATTGTAGATTCTGACAAAAATCACTGCATTTCATTATAAGACTTTGGTAAGGCTGCATTTTGAGTATTGTGTACAATTTTGCTCGCCATACAGCTGGAAGGATGTTGATGCATTGGAAACGGAAGAGATTTACCAGGATGTCGCCTGGTTTGGGGGATATGGACTATGAAGAAAGGTTGAACAAACTTTGATTGTTTCCATTGGAGCGTCAGAGGATGAGGGGGAACCTGATAGAGATTTACAAGATTATGACAGGCTTGGATAGAGTGGATAGTCAGAGTCTTTTTTCCAGGGTTGACGGGTCAATTACTCGGGGCAAAGGTTGAAAGTGAGAGGGGGGAAAGTTTAAATGAGATGTAAGGGGCAAGTTTTTCACACAGAGGGTGGTGAATGCCTGGAACGTGCTGCTGGTGGAGTTGGTGGAAGCAGATTCTATAACATCATCCAAGAGGCATCTGGATAGATACACGAATAGGCAGGGAATAGAGAGATATGGACCTCAGAGAGGCAAGAAAATATTATATTAGAGAAACACCTGGTGGGCACAGACTTGATGGGCCGAAGGGCCCGTTCCTGTGTTGTACTGTTCTTTGTTCTATTTCCCCACTAAAACAATTGGTCACTTATCTCATTAGCTGGACTTGCCAGTGCTCTCATTTTTCTTTACAACATAGTGACTGTGCTTCGAATAATGTTTTGTTGGGTATGAGGTGCGTTGGGCATCCAGCGGTGGTGTAAGGTGCTCTATAAATATAGCTCCTATTTGTTTTCCCTTCTTCTCTCTGAAGCAGTTGTTAGCTGACCTGTCCATGTTGTTTGCTTTCTCCTTGACTATCTTTTGGATCCGCTCTTTCTTTCTGCCTCAATGCATCATCGCCTTTATGGCAGAATTGTTTATTGTTGCCAAGAGAGCTCGTCTCCTCAATCATTGAATACAAAACCGCAATGATAATATGGCTAACCAGGAGGATTCACTGAGCACATATTGGCAGCTTGATTAATCAGGTACGAAACATAAATCATGATTAGTACATCTAGACATGTGTGCACATTAGAAATTCAGTTTGGTGTTGAAGACACTGTATTGTTGGAAGTGCTGACCTTTGGATTGGGTCTGAAATCTGCCTGATGAGAAAGGAGGTGGGGGAGGTTCCCTCTGGTCCTCCCCGTCCTGCAAATGACACAATGTGGGTACTGCAGTGTGATTTGTGAAATTGCTGGTGTGAAATGGCTGTCGTGTTTACCTACATAAATCTCCATTAAGATTTATCATTGTGTGAACAGCTTTGTGATGTTTTGCTGCGATGCAACATTAAACGATTACTACATTTAAAATCCCGCACTAGAACAGCTGTGGCATTAAAGCGGAGGGTTTGTGAGGTAGCTTTTCCCTCCAGCTTGGCATATGATCAAACACTAGAAGTTTTAAATTTATTTATTAGTGTCACAAGTGGACATACATTAACACTGCAGTGAAGTTACTGTGAAAAATCACCTAGTTGCCACACTCGGTACCTGTTCGGGTACACTGAGGGAGAATTTAGCATAGCCAATCCACCGAACCAGCATGTCTTTTGGAATGTGAGAGGAAGCCGGAGGAAACCCACACAGAAATGGGGAGAACATGCAGACTCCGCACAGAGCTGGGAATTGAACCCGGGTCCCTGGTGCTGCGAGGCAGCAGTCCTAACCATTGTGCCATCATGTAGCCCCTAGAAGTTGCACCAAGGGTTAGGAAGGCCCCACAAAAGCAAATCAAACAGAGGGCTTTATTTCTGAAGAGATAGTTGAAAAGTATCAGCTGTACAAAAACTGTTTTGAACCCTGGATTGTTTATAGCACTGCACACAGTTCTGTTTGCCATCTTATAAATGGATGTAGGAGCACTGGTGAGGGTGATTTAGAATGATGATGCCCAGAAAGGTGTGGGTGTACATCAGGAAGCAATTGATGCTCTGAGTCTTTTTTCTCTTCAAAGAAAGAATGATGTGGGGAATGGACACAGAAGATGTTGCCCCTTGTGGGGAAGAGCATAACTGGAGGTTGTCAAAATAAGATAGTCACTGAGAAAGCCGAAGAGTTTTATAAATATGGAACCCATTACCACAGGATGTGATTGAAGCAAATAGTTGACAAATACTTGAAAAAGCTTGCACTGGTAGATTTAGATGAAAAAAGGTGGGAGGAGCCTTGGTTGGATTGCAAACACTGACATGAAGTGGCTGGGTTGAATAGTTTGTTTCTGTGCCATATATCCACTGCAATCCTGTGTAATGAGGAAAAAGGAAGAATAATTGTATCCGTGTTTCTACTCTTGAGCCTGTTCCTCACTGGACTATCCATTAGATACCTGAAAATGTACACATATTAGAAATGGAGAAATTACTTGTTTCAAACTGGGGTGGCACAGTGGTTAGCATTGCTGCCTGTTAGCACCAGGGACCTGGGTTCGATTCCAGCCTTGGATCACTCTATGTGGAGTTTGCATGTTTTCTTGTCTGTGTGAGTTTCCTCCCATACTCCAAAGGTGGACAGGTTAGGTTGATTGGCCATGCTGAATTGCCTCTGTGTTGGGGGACTAGCAGGATAAATAGGTGGGGTTGAGGGGTATGGCCTGGGTGGGATTGTGATTGGTGCAGACTCGATGGGCCAAATGGCCACCTCCTGCACTGTAGAGATTCTGTGATCCTATGAACTTTAATTAGTTGCCAGAACAGCAGCAGTGCCCCATCAGCTTTTAAGATGAAACATTTCACTGGGTAAGTTTCTGAGTGGCTTTTGTGTTTTGAAGATTGAAATTACACATTGAACTACTGAGATTGAGAAGCAATGAAAGTATCGCAAATCATGGAAATATTACAGATGTGGCTGTGATGTGAATCCAGAAAACATCTTTCTTACTTCTACCTTACATATTTGTTCTTTTTTTCTGTATCGCCTTTACTTTTGCAGTTTTTTCTTTTTAATATCTTTCCCAAAGATTTTCTAATCCAATTTACATTTTAATTCAGGCAGATTTGATATTATGGTCATGATTCAATCAGGATCTATGTTGTCAACACAAAGGACAAATGAGGGGTAGTGTCGCAGCCTGGTGATTAAATATTAGTCAGCTGTCTCTTGTGTTCATGTGGACCTATCCACTTACAGCACCCTCCCCAGCCCCAAATCTCCGAATCTTGAGCATATTATTGTCTCAGTAAAGCCATTAAATTGAAAAATAATTTCTCCATAGGGGATTGATTTTAATCAAATGTACAAAGGAGTAACCTTATTGATTAGTTTCATTCTCCGATTACAAGTCTAACAGGGTCTCTTACAATCCAGAGTAACACCAGCGATTTGCCACTGACTGACAACTGTATGCTCTCGCATAGAACCATAGAATGGCAACAGCATAGGCGGCCATTCAGCCCAACATGTGAATGGCAGCACACACTCTCAGAGCTATTCAACCAGTCACCGTCTCTGGCCTTTTTACCATAGTAAAAAGTCTGACAACACCAGGTTTTAGTCCAACCTATTTATTTGATAATATTCTCACTAGCTTTCGAGGGGACAGCCTCTTCGTCAGGTGAATCGTCAGGTGAGGCTGTCCCCTCGAAAGCTAGTGAGAATATTATCAAATAAATAGGTTGGACTAAAACCTGGTGTTGTCAGACTTTTTACTGTGTTTACGCCAGTCCAACGCCGGCATACCCACATCATGACTTTTTACCATAGCCACACAAATCATCTTCTCTCCCAATAATTATCCTCTTTCTGTCCGACCTTGGCATTAGGGTCACAATCCTCTGTTTTAGATATGAAATGAACTAAAGCACAGGGCACCAGAGGGGAAAAAAAACAATGTGATGGAGACTGAGTGAGTGCCTTGCTGTCGGAAAGACAGTACCAGAGTATGTTTACTGAGATGAAACAAACGGATCAAAATATGATGGAATTAATTGACAAAATGTCTCATTTAGTCCAATCCATTGTTAAGTTCTGTATGAGTGAAAACTTCTATGCAGTGAGTGGTTAGGCCTGGATTATATGACCTGAGGATATGGTGGAGATTGATTCTGTCATGGATTTTAATCATGATTTTACAATGAATCAAGATTATTGTAATCTAATTTAGTTCTTGGTTTTGATTCTGCCATCTCAGTGAGGAAACTGCAGTCTGACTGAAGAGATACAAAGTCAAGGCTGTCTTTCTATCATTGTACAGGGTTTTGGTGTGACCATGCCTGGAATCTCTGTACAGTTTTAGTCTCCATATTTAAGGAAGGACGTACTGGAGCCAGTGCATTAAAGGTTCACTAGATTGACTCTTAGGAAGAGAGCGTTGCCCTATGGTGAAAAGTTGATTAAATTGACCTGCTAATTTTTGGAGTATAGAAGAGTGAGAGCTGACCAGTTTAGAAACTACCAGGTTCTGAAGGGGCTGGAGCAGATAGGCAGCAACATTATTCCCTCTGACTGTGGAAGCTCGAACATGAAGGCACAGCCTCATGAAAAGAGACAGATCGTTCAGGGCTGAGGTGAGGAGAGATTGCTTCAAAGAATCACAGAACCCTACAGTGCAAGAGAGGCCCTTCAGCCCATTGAGTCTACACTGGCGCATGACCTGCCCACCTAATCCCACTTGCCAGCACTTGGCCATAGCTTTGAATGGTATGGCATGCCAAGTACTTTTCAAGGATGTGAGGCATTCCGTCTCCTCCACCCTCCCAGGCATTCCAGACCATTACCACTCTCTAGGTAAAAAAAAGCTTTCCCTCAAATCCCCTCTAAACTTCCCACCCCTCACTTTTAATTTGTGTTCCCCTTGTAACTGACCCTTCAGCTAAGGAGAACAGTTACTCCCTATCCACCCTGTCCATTCCCCTCAACATGTTCACTCACAAGATTGCCAATCTTTGAAATTCTTTATCAGAGAGGTTTGTGGATGCTCCATCATTGCCTGTAGGCTGAGATGGACAGATATTTGGTGTCTCAGGAGTCAATAAGGTACAGTATATGGGCAATGGGTAGAAAAGTAGAGGCCAA
This sequence comes from Carcharhinus amblyrhynchos, assembly GCF_965287045.1. Classification (NCBI taxonomy): domain Eukaryota; kingdom Metazoa; phylum Chordata; class Chondrichthyes; order Carcharhiniformes; family Carcharhinidae; genus Carcharhinus; species Carcharhinus amblyrhynchos. Next base: position 48,108,339 of record NC_137345.1, read on the forward strand.
GGTCAGAGGCATCGCAAGGGTTGAATGTGAATTGAATGAAAAGTGGCATGGCAAGAAAAGGGGACAAGTCCTCTTTCTGTCTGACCCCAAAAAACCTGATGTATTGAGTGGTGAAGCAGGCTCGAGAGACTATAAAGTGCAGTCCTACTGTTCATGTTCTTCAAAGCTGCCAAAACGCTTGTCAACAATTGTTAAGGTAATAATGCTAAATGCGTTCATTTACTGCTGACCACAGAACCATGTTTCTGTGACATGTTAGATTTCTGTCCATTTTCTGTCTTTCTCCCCACCTCATACCTTCACACACAATCTGTGCAAGCAGTAATGGACTATTTTCATTTAATAATTGGAAATAAATGTGCCCAAATTGAATGTAAGATTGGATAAATAATGAGCAAATATTGCCACCAGGTTAGATGAAAAGCTGAATCACCACTGATGTTCTTTTGCCCCATCTTTTCAGGATGGCAGCTGGTAACTAGTGGAGCTCGCAGGGGTCACTGTTGGGACCACAGTTTTTCACTTTATACATATATGATCTAGATGAAGGAACTGAGAGCATTGTAACTACGTTTGCAGATGATACAAAGATAGGTGGAGGAACAAGTAGTACTGAAGAGGCGGGGAGGCTGCAGAAGGACTTAGACAGGTTGAGAGAGTGGGCAAAGAAGTGGCAAGTGGAATACAAGATGGGAAAGTGTGAGGTTATTCGCTTCAGTGGAAAAAATAGAGGCGTAGATTATTTCCTAAATGAGGAGAGAATTCGGGAATTGGAAGTGCAAAAGGAGAGTCCTAGTTCAGGATTCTCTTGAGGTTAACTTGAAAGTTGACTTGTTGTTAGGAAAGCAAATGCACTGTTAACATTTATTTCAAGAGGATTAGAATACAAAAGCAGAGATGTACTGTTGAGAATTTATAAGGCTCTCATGAGACCACTTTTGGAATATTGCGAGCAAATCTGGGCCACATTTCTAAGGAAGGCCTTGGAGAGAATCCAGAAGAGGTTCACGAGAATGATCCCGGAAATGAAAAGCTTGAAGTATGAGGAGAGTTTGAGGACTTTGGGTCTGCACTGGATGGAGTTTAGAATGATAAGGGGGGAACCTTACTGAAACTTAAAGGACATTGAAAGGCTCGGATAGTGTGGACGTGGGGATGATGTTTCCATGAGTATGAGAGACTCGGATCCAAGGGCACAACCTCAGAGTAAAGGGATGACCGTTTAGAATTGAAATCAGGTGGAATTTCTTCAGCTAGTGGATGGTGAATCTATGGAATTCATTGCCACAGAAGTCCAAGTCATTAAATGTATTTAAGACAGATGTAGAAAGGTTCTTGATTGGTAAAGGGATCAAAGGTTATGGTGACAAAGCAGGAAAATGGGGCAGAAGAGATTCAATGAACTAAATGGCCTAATTCTGCTTCAATATTTTACGGTCTTATGATCTTTTTGTTCCCTATCACTCAGTTATGTTGTGCCGGATCAGTACAACGGACACATGGGTGTGCTTGCTATCCCCAATTATGGTGGCGACTGACATGGATGATTTGGATATAATTATGATGTGGTTTGCTTACTTAGAATCACTCCAACCTAAGTGGGTCATATGGCAGGTAGCATTTTGAAAAGAAAGCTCATTTGTGCCCGTTAACATTGAATATCTAACGTGTACAATAAGCCAGAGACAACTCGCTTTTCTTCTTGAAGAAGACTGGGGCATGTTCTTCGTCTGAGCATTTTTTGTGTTTAATGTGATGTTCACAGTGCAGAGCTGCCAACTGTGTGCTCAGCGCCTGCTGAGTGTCAGCCTATCCAAATGGTATATTTCCCATCCCCTCACCCCCCAAATCCCCCGCTGGGATCAAAAAAATCGTTTGACATGCAGATGCTACTTTTCATGCAGATCCTAAGCAAAGTGACAGCAGAGAATCCAGGAATGGAAAGTATGCCATTTCTGTTCTACAAATTGAGTCGCAGCTTATAAAGCTGCATCTCTGTGAGGTATCATCGATACAGTTCAGGCAAAGAGAAATAATCTTGTTTTCCCCTTGTAGCTGATGTGTTGGACAGATGCACAGTAGGTGATAGAAGATTTAGAAAATTAATTACGAAGAAATGAATTACGAATTGAGGTGGAGAGGAAAAGAGTAGAAACGCTGCTGAGAATAGAGAAATAAGCCATAGAAAACTCAGTGCCAATAGATCTTCTTCTGCAGCAGCTCAGTTGATGAATCCATGGGGTGGCATGGTGGCACAGTGGTTAGCACTGCTGCCTCACAGTGCCAGAGACCCGGGTTCAATTCCCGGCTTGGGTCACTGTGTGTATGGAGTTTGCATGTTCTCCCTGTGTCTTCATGGGTGTCCTCTGGGTGCTCTGGTTTCCTCCCACAGTCCAAAGATGTGCAGATTAGGTGGATTGGCCATGCTAAATTGCCCCTTAAAGTGAGGAGGACTAGCTAGGGTAAATGCGTGGCGTTATCAGATAGGGCCTGGGCGGGATTGTGGTTGGTGCAGACTCGATGGGCTGAATGGCCACCTCCTGCACTGAAAGATTCTATGTTTTGCAATGCTGAGCTGTATAGACCAGGTAAATGTAAGTATGATTCTTTGTTTCTGTTGGGTTAACTGACTTCGGCTGAGGGGAGGTTTGGTGTATTCTCATTATTTGAGATATTCTAAAGTTAGGTTGTTAATCTTTGCTCTTTCATCATTATGGATAGAGGATATTAGGTGAACACAACATTGAACTTTGCTTTGCACTCTTCTGAGTTGAATATCCCATTGACACTCTGTATTTAGACATGAGAAATGAGAACACACGTGTCATGCTTGTGTTCATTAGCCAGGGCATAGAATAAGTTTAAATTTATTTATTAGTATCACAAGTAGGTTTACATTAACACTGAAATAATGTTGCTGTGAAAATCCCCAAGTCGCCACACTCCGCTGCCTGTTTGGGTAAGCTGAGAGAATTTAGCATGGCCAGTGCACCTAACCAGCACATCTTTCAAACTTTGGGAGGAAACTGGAGCACTTGGAGAAAACCCACCCAGATACGGGGAGAATGTGCAGACTTTGCACAGACAGTGACTCAAGTCAGGAATCAAACCCGGGTCCCTGGCGCTGTGAGGCAGCAGTGCTAACTACTGTGCACCGTGATTGGCAAGTCACTTTGCAGCTGTATAGACCTTTAGTTTGGCCACATTTGGAAGATTGGGTACAGTTCTGGTCACCACACCATAATGATGTGGAGACTTTGGAGAGGTACCGAAAAGGCTTACCAAGATGCTGCCTGCTTTGGAGGGTATTGGCTCTAAGGAGAGGTTAGACAAACTTGGTTTGCTTTCACTTGAACGTTGGAGGCTGAAGGGCAACTTGATAGAGAGAATTGATGGTCTTTTTCCCAGGGTAGAAATGTCAATTATGACGGGACACAAGTTTAAGGTAAAAGAAGGAAAGTTTAAAGGAGATACGAGAAGCAAGTTTTTTTACACAGAGTGATAAGTGCTGGAATGCGCTGCCAGCGGAAGTGATAGAAGCAGACACAATAGCAACTTCTAAGAGGCAACTTGACAAATACAGGAATAAGCAGGGAATAGAGGGATTTGGACCGCATAGAGGCCAAAGATCTTTAGTTTAAAAAGGTGTAATGTGTCAGTGAAGCTTAGTGGGCCAAAGAGCCTGTTGCTGTGCTGTATTGTTCTTTGTACTGTCAGCTGGAAGCTCTCCTTCTGAATTAGAAGATTGGCTTCAAGTCCTACTCCAGGATTCCAGCACAAACATGAAGGTTGACATTCAGTGTAGTAGTGAGCCAGTGCTACACTGTCGAATATACTTACTCTCAAATGAGAAATCAAACGGGGGCTCCGTGTACTCTCAGTTGAACAATCCCATGGCACTATTTTGGTAATAGCCCCAATGTCCTCACCAAAATTCATCCCTTGTGACAAGAACAAACAGATTATCAGGCCATTTTTGCATACTGTTTGGAAGAGGTCAGGAGGACTACCAAGGGTAAACATGTGGGTTATGGGGATGGGGCTGGTTGCGAATGTGGTCAGTGCAGGCTTGCTGAGCCAAATGACCTCCTTCTGCACTGAAGAATTCTGTAAAGAGATTGCAGAGTGAAAATTGGCTACCATGTTTCCTATATTATAACAGTGACTACACTTGAAAAGGACTTCATTAGCTGTAAAGCATTTGGAAGACGTTCTGTAAATGCAAGTCTCTTTATTTTCCAGAATGGTGGTTGGGTAAGCTTAATCTTGTCTTACATCCATGTGGAATGATTTTTAATTTAGTCAATTTTCTGTTTGAATTGCTTGCTTTTTATATCCCCTTGGTTAGACCATGGCCATTTCAAAATGTTTTCCTTCATATCTCTTTTTTTGAATGCGCCTCCACTTTCATCCCCATACTGTACCCACTCATTCACTGCTCGTTGACACAGTTTCTGTCTCTGGGGATTACAATGCTGCCACGTTGTTTTATTGCTGTCCAATTCATGCAGATGTTAGATTTCCTGAGATAAATTTTGTAGCTCCCGGCTCAGCAAAGAAACGAGCCTCAGTGTTCCTTCATTGTGGTCGTCCTGCTGAAATTAGGTGAGACTGTGCTGTCTGGCCCTAACCTCGTCATACTTAGTGTGTTTACTGAGTGGTTAACCATGAGTTGGGTGCAAAGAACTTTGAAGCTGTGAATCCTGCCTGCCTGCCTCGAGTGTGCGGAAACCTTGGCATTGGTGTAACTCCTTGAAGGGGATGAAGTAGAAAGGGCCAAGAGCTTCAAGTTTTTAGGTGTCCAGATCACAACAACCTATCCTGGTTTCCCCCACAGTGACACTATAGTTAAGAAAGCCCACCAACACCTCTACTTTTTCAGAAGACGAAGGAAATTTGGCGTGTCAGCTACAACTCTCACCAACTTTTACAGATTCCCCATAGAAAGCATTCCTTCTGGTTGTATCACAGCTTGTCTTGCCTCCTGCTCTGCCCAAGACCACAAGAAATGGCAAAAGGTTGTGAATGTAGCCCAATCCATCATGCAAACCAGCCTCACATCCATCTGTCTACGCTTCCCACTTCCCTCAGCAAAGCAGCCAGCGTAATTAAGGACCCAATGCACCCCAGACATTCTCTCTTCCAACTTCTTTCGTTGGGAAAAAGATGAAAAAGTCTGAGGTCACGTACCAACCAACTCAAGAATAGCTTCTTCCCTGCTGCCATCAGACTTTTAAATGAACTTATTTTGCATTAAGTTGATCTTTCTCTACACCCTAGTTATGACTGTAACACTACATTCTGTGCTGTCTCATTTCCTTCTCTATGAACATTATGTTTTTGTCTATTTAGAGTGAAAAAAACAATACTTTTTACTGTATGTTAACATGTGACAATAGTAAATCAAATCAAAATCCTTGGAGAGGGTATGAAAGACTGGTGGGTGGGGGAGAGTGGGGGTAGTTGTCCATCAATTGTCCAATCTGTTCCCCAATCAAGCAGGTGAGATTAGCTCGATTCTTTGAAAATCAAATATGTGAACTTCCAGGAATCCAGCATTCTTGCCTGAACTCTATCCCTTGAATGGGGGTCATACTATCCCTCGTGTTGTGAGGACTGTGCATTCGATACAGTGATTACCATGAAACTGCCAGCTCTCAAGTGAGCCTGAGGTATGAGAATCCCCAACTCCACAGCGTTTCCACCTCTCCCAGTTGCTCAATTTGTGAGGGATGGATAAAAGTCCTGCCCCTTTGCAAGATACTGAGAGAACTGCAGTTCGTGGCAGAGACCAAATTCAGCTGCACCCCCTCCCCCTTCTGGTGTTTATGTTGTCACTGCTCAGGGGTAGACTAATGGAATCACTGTTGAATCTCAGAGCCATCGTACTGAAACCGGCTTGCACAAGACAAACATTTATTCAGCAATAAATAACGCTGAAGTTCACACACCAAAAACCAAATCAGTGAAAAGGCTGGAACTACTAAGCTGGTGAGGCAACATCTGTGGAGAGAGAAACAGGGTTAACATAAGGGTAGAATAGTTCTGAAAATAGCTGCCTCACTGTGCAAGGGAGTTGGATTCTATTCCAGTCTTGGGTGACTGCGGGTGTGGGTTTTCAGGTTTCCTCCCACAGCGCAAAGACATGCGGGATAAGTGGTTTGGGTATGCTAAATGTGCAGGGTTACAAGGGTAGGGTGGGGGAGTGGGCCTGTTTAAGATGCTCTTTTGTAGGTTTGGTGGATTGGTCATGGTAAATGTGCAGAGCTACAGGGAAGGGCGGGGGGGGAGTAAGCTCTTTCAGAGAGTTGGTGCAGACTTGATGGGCTGAATTGGCCCCCTTCTGCACTGTAAGGATTCTATGGTTCAATGGTTTCTGCTGCTGACCTCTTCTTTCGGGTTTCAGCAGCAGATGAGCTAAGGTGGGGTTGGAGTTGGGGATGTTGCAGATGTGGGAAAGAGATGGAGTTGGGGCTAAAGATAGGAGATTATGCCAGGGACCAAAGACAACAGCTTTGATTTCCCCTTACTGAGTTGGAGGAGATTTTTGTCACCTGGTAACGTCAGACAATCTAAGGGGCTGTATGGAGGTGTAACTTCAGAGGCAACGGTGTGGGAGTGCGGAGAGATGCCATTGAAAACTGGATAGATAAGAGTGGAGCCAAACTAATGCAGTGCCATCCAACGAGAGTGGAGAGATGTTGGAGAAGGCTGGTATGATCGAACGGTGTCAAAGGCTGCTGGCTCAACTAGGGGGGGAGGATAGTTTATCTCAGCCACAGTTGTATACAATGCCATTTCTGAATTTTGATATCACGGGGGTAGAAACATGACTGGAAGGATCCAAACCTGTGACCGCAGGCCCTGGATTTTAATGCTCTCTTTTCTATCCCGTAATAATCTCAAATCCAATACCAGCTTTTCCCTCCCAGCATCAAGTCTGGCTTTTATGAACTCGCCTTAAGCCTGCTCTTCAGAATTCCTGGATCTGCTAAATCTCTTCTTTCTCTTTTGGTGAGCCACTTACCCTTGCTTGTGTTCATTATTTAACCTCTGCACCCATTCTGCTCCGTTCTGTGCCTATTGCTATTTGCACTGTTACTTTGGGATCCTGATTGTTTCCCTTTCCCTGTATGGACCCCCACGATTCATAAATTAGACTATTCGGTTTCTTCAGAAGGCTCTTTCTCCAAAATAAGGCAAAATGCTTTAATAAAAAATAGAACTGAGATTTAAGCAGTGATCTTGCTGTTGGGTAAGTGCGATAATTTAAGTACACAGGAGTGGATTATTAAAGACCACAATGCAAGTAAACATACTTCAAAGCAATCCAAAAAAATTACGAAAGAAGGATTATAGCTTTGAGTACAAAGATAAACTGAATATAGGAAGCCGAATATCAAAAAGAAAACATTTAAAAGTATATTGAAGTATGGGATAAAAAGATGAAATGAAAATAATTAGGGGATAAATTTATTTTTAATCTATTTAAATTACGTTTAATAGCTGGGAAATTGGTTAATATTTAAGGTTATTTGTGTATTTTTGCACCGTCGCAGCATACATTTTTTTAAACATATTTGCAATTTTTCTACATGATTACTGTAGAGTTCTGAATTTAATTGGTCTGATATGCCTAATAGCTCTGTAATCTGTCATGTGATAATTATATTTTAAAATAAGGTCAATGCCTAATCAAATGGAATCATTTCCTGCATTCTGTTTGGCTTACCTGCAGTCAGGAGATGCCTGCTGTCGGAAGAAAGTGAAACACTAAACAAACCATTCATCGCGAGTTATTTTATTTTCTTTCATGCAGATTTGGAGATTTCAAAATTACCCTAAAGCTCACAAAAGTAATTAAAATGGCAGGAATGCCAACTGTTTTGTGTTGCAGCCATCAAACTATCCAGATATGCATCGCATTCTGTACTGCAGTAACAGCATCTATTTCTTATGGCACTGGGGTTTTAATATGCATGATTCGTATATAATTGCGAGTCTTAAAAAACATTCCCTTTTGCAATATATTAGCTAAGCTGCTTGGAACATTTTAAAATAAATGTTCAATCTCTGCTGGATGGTGCCTTTTTGTTTATTAGTGTCATATATAGGCTTATATTAACACTGCAGTGAAGTTACTGTGAAAATCCCCCAGTCACCACACTCAGTGCCTGTTTGGCTACACTGAGGGAGAATTTTGCACCTAACCAGCATGTCGTTCAGACTGTGGGGGGAAACCAGACCACCCGGAGGAAACCCACACAGACACAGGGAAAATGTGCAAACTCCACACAGACAGTGATCCAAGCTGGGAATCAAATGTGAGTCTCTGGTGCTGTGAGGTAGCAATGCTAACCACTGTGCTCTCCCATTTGAGTCTGTGTGGAATCATAGAATCCCTATAATTCTAAAGAAGGCGGTTTGGCACATCGAGTCTGCACTGACTCTCCGACAGAGCACTCAGGCTATATCCCCACAACCCCCACATATTTACCCCATTAATCCCCCTAACCTTCATATCTTTAGATCCGAAGGAGCAATTTACCGTGACCAATCCACCTAACCTGCACATGTTTGGACTGAGGGAGGAAATCAGAGCACCCGGAGGAAACCCATACAGACACGGGATAAATCTGCAAACTCCAGACAGACAGTCACCCAAGGTTGGAATCGAATCCGGGTCCTTGGAGTGTAAGGCAGCGGTGCTAATCACCGTGCTGCCCAGGCCGTGTAGAGCAACTTCCCCTTCCACGAGCCTCTATTATGAAGCATGAAATTATGACCCAACACTCTGTGTTTTACAGTTAGTGTATCATGCCACATCTTCCCAGGCCTAATGTTGCTTCCTCACTGCTTTTCTCTTACCTCCCACCCTGCTTCTCTGTCTTCTTCCTGCTGGCATCTTTCCATGGTAGTGCTGTGCATTGCAAATCCTGTCCTAGTTATTCAAAGTAAACTGTGTTTCTTGTTATATACCGCAGAATTTGAATGTGAAAGGATAATTTTAGCCAGGTACAGAGACCACAGTGAATTGAGAGATATTGGGGTGGAATTTTCATGTCCCACCCCCTGACGGGAATCGTAACAAGAGGGAGGCAGACGATGCAAAGATCCATTGCCCTCAGGTTGGATTTTCCGGTCTTCGGAGCATGGCCAAAATATCCCACCCTAAGTGTTTGAGAAACAATGGCAAACAGAAACAGATTATAATCTTTGGATGCCAGCCTCAGAATTTCATTGTCTCTCTGCATGCACCTTCTGTCCAAGGACTGGATTGTCCTCCAGCTTAGACTTGAGGGCAATGGTGGACAGGCACATTGCCTACACAATGTCCTGTTCATAACGTTTTGCAATATAACCTCCCGAAACTCCCCCATGTTCCAAGACACCTCTCAACATCACCGAGTGCAGCGAGATGTCAGTTGCACTTCATTTAAAACAAAGACCAATGTCATTAGATAAAGGCAAATCAAAAAGTCAGTTGCCAAATACATTCAGGTGAAGGAATGGCAGTGGCATCACTTATGTGTGAGGCAATCATCCTGATTTCAAAGCTCCCTCTCATAAATCCCTCACATAATCGTGGCTTAGACAAGATATACATTAAAATTTAAACTGTCTATTCAGGGCAACTTGGTTGTGCATTAGTAAAAGATTGCAGATATCTGTTGTCAACAAGTTTGTGAAATGGGAAAACTCAGAGCAAACGGGAGATTGTACAATGTTTAAAACTTATTTATTACTGTCACAAGTAGGCTTATGTTAACACTGCACTGAATATCCCCGAGTGTCTGCTCAGGTTACACCGAGGGAGAACTTAGCGTGGCCAGTGTACCTAATCAGCATACTTTTCGGACTGTGGGAGGAAACCGGGGTGCCTGGAGGAAACCCACGCAGACAGTGATCTAAGCAGGGAATCGAACCTGAGTCCCTGGTGCTGTGAGGGAACAGTGTTGACCACTGTGCCACCTAATAGCATCTGTTCATTATAGACATGCTGTGAAAGACCAGTCTTTTCAATTTCACATAATTTTTATGAGCATTCTGGTCCGAATTGATAGACTGACCAATTTAATTTTGTTTCAATGTATGAGATAAAAGTGATCGTGAGAAGGGACGTATTGACAGGTACCTTTACTAGCATTAACCGAATGCTCGATAAGTAAAGGTTTTCCATCTTGGTAAGGCATTGAGATTTACTGGATAATAAGTGCAGGTTTTCAGACTTGTGTTAATTACTTTTTAAAGTATTTTGTTTCATCCGCCCCAGAAGATGTAGCTGGTGCGTAAAATCAGCCATCCAAGAATGAAATTTGTGCTGGCCTTGTAGGAGCAGTCATACTGACTTTGGAGTTCAGAACAGGGATTTTAGCAGTGCTTGGTTTCAGTATGTGCTCTGGAGTTCTTTACTGCTGGATTTATTGTTGATGATTGCAGGCTCCTGCGTGAAAAACAATGACTAATTTAAAAGGACAGATGGAATAGTCTGTGGCTACTTGGCTAAAGGCAAGGAATCACAAATATTATCCTGCACAGAGATATTTGTTAACCCAATTTGCATTCCAATCACAGCTCAATGTTTAACTCTTGTCAGGAAATACATAAGTGTGCTAGAAAGTGGATTTTTTTGGAAAATGCTCAAGTGACTAACAGCAGTAATTTCCTCTGTGGCCGAATGTTTGGGTGGTATCAAGGAAGGCTCACTTAAACTGCTCAATTTACTTTGTGCATTTAAAATTGGTTAATTGGCAGCCACATTGGAGGGTGCAGCTATGTATTCACAAAAGCTGCATTTAAACCATAGAAACTGCAACTTATGATTTTCCATGTCCCCGTGCAATTTTCATTTCTATATTCAGTGTTGAGACTTTTGCAGATTTGTGGTATTGAACAAACTTTTAGAGCCTGGATTTTGTGGTGGTAATAACAACAAAACATGAAACTCTGTAGAAACTGAAAGCAATTTCTGAAGTCTACAGATGTGCAAAATAAGGCAGAAGTCCAGAAGTTGCAGTCAGTAATTCTATAGCTTTTCAGGAAGTTTGCTATTGAAGCCTCGATTGCATCTCTAAGCAATCAGGACTTGATAAAAACTTCCATTCTTACACTTTGTTTTGCAATAGGAACAGTTGAAAATGTTATCATGTTCTACCTTCTTAACTGAGGGAAACTGGGTTTTTAACAATACACTGAGTTCATCATTACTGCTGTAACACACTCACTGGTCCTGAAACAGTAATTTTATGTTTGTTTGTTAAATTGTCATGAATAAATTCACATTTTTTTAAGTTCATTGCTAATGTTTAGCCTCTACATAATTCCAATTGTGATCATTTATTTTGTTCTTTGAAAATTTAAGTTAAAAATGAAGGAATTCAGTGCTTTTAACTCCCTGGTTTGCAGTCTGTGAGAATACTTCTGTGTGATTGGTTACATAGCCGACCTATTGACATCACTGCTACTATGTTTCCATATCTGGAGGTCGCCTTTGACTTGGCGCCAGATTACTGTCAACAAAAATGAAGTCAATGCCACAAAGGTTATTAGATCTTTGTACTGCTTTCTACATGGTTAGCATCATTGCTTTCACCGCTTGATTACAGAATTGAACTCTCTGAAGATGGTCAGGGATAATATTTTTACCTTTGTTAGTCTGTCTGTAAACAATAAGGATAGAATTTCCACCCAAAAAATTCCAATGTTTATAACAGTGTGAAAGTGGGAGCCATCCTCACTGCTGTTTTGGGTGAACTTAGCATTGCAATCTTCTGGCGTGCACACACAATTTTTTTGGCAGCAGAGAGCTTTGCGCTGTGATGGGGTGAGGGGGAGACGAAGCAAGTTGGTGAAGCCCAGTGGCTTGGGCACCATTGCACCGACAGTGAACCAGGAGCTCTTTCCCCTCCACCCTAATCATCAGTGGCATTGCTATCCCCCCACGCCAACATGGATCACAATGAGTGCCCCGGCGGATGCCTGACAGGATCAGGATCCAGATCCTGCATTTTTTTTGATGGATCCATGTCTATTTGCTCATTGGGCAAATTAACCTTTCTTTATAGAACATTGTGTGTTGTTTTATTTCGACTGTTGGTTATTTTAGAATGTTGTGGATTGTCTCAGCTGTTGTTTTGCAATTTTGCACAGTTGTCAAAATGTGAGCACTGTTTTTAGAGCAGATTGTTGGATGTGGCTTGGCCTGAAACCTTTTCAGTGTTGGAAGCTCTGAATAAAAATATAGTTTTTTAGAGCGTTGAGGTTACAGAGCACTGACCAGGCAGGGAAAAGCCTCAAGGACGAGCTACATAATTGTAATAATGTTGTGTTAACATAGTATGGTGTGTCATATATGAAAGACAAAAAGCCAGTGTATGGCCTGGTAAGAGAGAATCGTAATGGACGTGTTCTCCAAGTCAAAAGGAAAATCCATGCACATAGACAAATGAACATCAGAGGGCGCTTACTTCACGTTGTCTGGTCAAGCATATGGCTATTTATAAAAACATTAATGCAGCAAGTATTCTTCACTGCACTGTTTGAGCTCAATTGCACAAGTTAAATGTTTTGATATTTCTTTTGATGTCTGGCACTGAGTCTGGTTCTGCAGTGCACAAGAGAGAGGGGAAGAAGAGGAGAGCGGTAGTGATAGGGGACTCAATAGTCAGAGATACAGAAAGGAGGTTCTGTGGTCATGACAGAGATTCCCAGATGGTTTGTTGCCCCCCGGGTGCCAGGGTCAGGGATGTCTCTGATCGCGTGCACAGCATTCTGAAGTGGGAGGGTGATCAGCCAGATGCCATGGTACACATCGGTACCAATGACGTAGGAAGGAAGAGTGTGGAGGTCCTGAAGAGTGAGTATAGAGAGCTTGGTAGGAAGTTAAAAAGCAGGAGCCTGAGGGTAGTAATCTCAGGATTGCTGCCTGTGCCATGTGCCAATGAGGGTAAGAGTAAGATGCTTGGGCAGATGAACACATGGCTGAGGAACTGATGTAGGGTACAGGGCTTCAGATTTCTAGATCATTGGGACCTCTCCTAGGGCAAGTGGGACCTGTACAAAAGAGACGGGTTACACCTGAACTACAAGGGGACCAATATACTTGCAGGGAGGTTTGCTAGTATTTTTGGGGAGGATTCAAACTAGATTTGCAGGGAGATGGGAACCAGAGTGCCAGAGCAGATAGTGGAGCGGGGGTGAAAATAAATGATAGTTCATGCAAAATCACAAATAGAAGAGTTGTGTGTGGTGGTAATAATCTTCTGAGGTGTGTCTATTTCAATACCAGTATTGTGGGGAAGGCGAACGAGTTGAGGGCGTGGATTGACACATGGAAATATGACATTATAGCCATTAGTGAAACTTGGTTGCAGGAGGGGCAGGACTGGCAGCTCAATGTTCCATTGTTCCGATGTTTCAGACGTGATAGAGGCAGAGGGATGAAGTGGCGGGGGGGCATTGCTAGTCAGGGAAAATGTTGCAGTAGTGCTCAGGCAGGACAGATTAGAGGGCTTGTCTACAGAGGCCATATGGGTGGAGCTGAGAAACAGGAAAGATATGACCACATTAATGGGGTTGTGTTATAGGCCACCCAATAGTCAGTGAGAATTGGAGGAGCAAATCTGCAGAGAGATAGCAGCCAACTGCCCGAAATATAAAGTTGTGGTAGTAGGGGATTTTAATTTTCCACATATAGATTGGGACTCCCATACTGTTAAAAGTCTAGATGGGGTGGAGTTTGTAAAATGTGTTCAGGAAATTTTTCTGAATCAATATATAGAGGTACCAACTACAGAAGATGCAATATTAGATCTTCTATTAGGAAATGAGTTAGGGCAAGTGACGGAAGTGTGTGTAGGGGAACACTTTGGTTCCAGTAATCATAACGCCATTAGTTTCAACTTGATCATGGATAAAGATAGATCTGGTCCTCGGGTTGAGGTTCTAGACTGGGAAAAAAGCCAAATTTGAAGAAATGAGAAACTATCTCAAAAGTGTGGATTGGGACAGGCTGTTCTCTGGCAAGGATGTGATTGGTAAGTGGGAGGCCTTCAAAGGAGAAATTTTGAGAGTGCAGAGTTTGGATGTTCCTGTCAGGATTAAGGCAAAGTGAATAAGAATAAGGAACCTTGGTTCTCGAGGGAGATTGGAACTCTGATAAAGAAGAATAGAGAGATGTATGACGTGTATAGGCAACAGGGAACAAATAAGATGCTTGATGAATATAAAAAGTTCAAAAAACTACTTAAGAAGGAAATCAGGAGGGCTAAAAGAAGACATGAGGTTGCTTTGATAGTCAAGGTGAAGGGTAATCCTAAGATTACTTGCACAGTATATTAAGAGCAAAAGGATAGTAAGGGATAAAATTGGCCCTCTTAAAGATCAGAGTGGTCGGTTTTGTATGGAACCAAAAGAATGGGGGAGATATTAAATGGGTTTTTTGCATCCGTTTTTACAAAGGAAACTGGCATGGAGTCTACGGAAATAAGGCAAACAAGTAGGGTGGTCATGGAACCTATACAGATTAAAGGGGAGGAGGTGCTCTCTGTCTTGAGGCAAATCAGAGTAGATAAATCCCCAGGACGGGACAAGGTATTCCCTCGGACCTTGAGGGAGACTAGTGTTGAAATTGCAGGGCCCCCGGCAGATATATTTAAAATGTCAGTATCCATGGGTGAGGTGCTGGATGATTGGAGGATAGCTCATGATGTTCTGCAGTTTAAAAAAGGCTCAAAAAGTAATCCAGGAAATTATAGGCCGGTAAGCTTGATGTCAGTAGTAGGCAAATTATGGGAAGGTGTATGAAGAGAGAGGATCTACAAATGCTTGGATAAACAGGGACTTAATAGGGAGAGTCAACATGGCTTTGTGCATGGTAGGTCATGTTTAACCAATCTATTAGTTTTTCGAGGGGGTTAACAGGAAAGTGGATGAAGGGAAGGCAGTGGATGTTGTCTCCATGGACTTCAGTAAGGCCTTTGACAAGTTCCCGCAGGGGAGGTTAGTTAGGAAGATTTAGTTGCTAGGTATACATGGAGAGGTAGTAAATTGGATTAGACATTGGCTCAATGGAAGAAGCCAGCGAGTGGTAGTGAAGGATTGCTTCTCTGAGTGGAGGTCTGTGACTAGTGGTGTGTCACAGGGATCAGCGCTGGGTCCATTGTTGTTTGCCATCTATATCAATGATCTGGATGGTAATGTGGTAAATTGGATCAGCAAATTTGTTGATGATACAAAGATTGGAGGTGTAGTGGACAGTGAGGAAGATTTTCAAAGCTTGAAGAGGGATTTGGACCAGCTAGAAAAGTGGGCTGAAAAATGGCAGATGGAGTTTAATTTAGACAAGTGTGAGGTATTGCACTTTGGAAAGACAGACCAAGGTAGAACATACAGGGTAAATGGTAGGACACTGAAGGATGTAGAACAGAGGGATCTGGGAATACAGATATTTAATTCCTTAAAAGTGGCGTCACAGGTAGATAGGGTCGTCAAGAGTGCTTTTGGAACATTGGCCTTTATAAATCAAAGTATTGAGTATAAGAGTTGGAATGTTATGGTGAGGTTGTATAAGACATTGGTGAGGCTGAATTTAGAGCATTGTGTGCCGTTTTGGTCACCTAATTACAGGAAGAATATTAATAAGGTTGAAAGAGTACAGAGAAGGTTTACAAGGATGTTGTCAGGATTTGAGAAAGTGAGTTACAGAGAAACGTTGAATAGGTTAGGACCTTATTCTCTGGAGAGTAGAAGAATGAGGGGAGATTTGATCGAGGTGTATAAAATTTTGATGGGTATAGATAGAATGAATGCAAGCAGGCTTTTTCCACTGAGGCTAGGGGAGAAAAAAACTGGAGGACATGGGTTAAGGGTGAAGGGGGAAAAGTTTAAAGGGAATATTGGGAGGGCGGGGGTCTTCACATGGAGAATGGTGGGAGTATGGAATGAGCTGCCAGATGAAGTGGTAAATGCAGGCTCATTTTTAACATTTAAGAAAAACTTGGACAGGTACATGGATGAGAGGAGTGTGGAGGGATATGGTCCAGGTGCAGGACAGTGGGATTAGGCAGAAAAATGGTTCAGCACAGCCAAGAAGGGACAAAAGGCCTGTTTCTGTGCTGTAGTGTTTCATGGTTCTGCGGAGGGTTAGGCAGCTCCTGAAGTAGGAAATGCAGTGAAACTGAGAAGTTAATGTGATCTCATTACAGCAGACTAATTTCACAGGAAGGTATAATAAGAGATTTTTTTGTGGTTTTAATGCAGGATTATAAAGGAATGAAGGTTTTCCTGTAATTGCATGTAGTAATTGCTTTTCTGGAAATAGCTGAGTCTGGTAGAATTCCGTTTTGCTTTCAATAAGCTAAGTAGTTTTGCATCTATTTGGGGGATGCTGGTGAAATTGTCAAGTCACAATAAAGAATTTTTCCTAGAGCGGAACAGTGGTTAGCACAACTGCCTCACAGTGCCAGGAGCCTGGTTTTGATTCCTGGTTTGGGTCACTTGCAAAGTTTGCACATTCTCCCCATGTCTGCGTGGGTTTCCTCCTGGTGCTCCGGTTTCCTCCCACAGTCCAAGGATGTGTGGGTTAGGTGGATTGGCCATACTAAATTGCTCCTTAGTGTCAGGGGGACTAGTGGGGCCAAATGCATGGGGTTATGGGGATAGGGCATGAGTGGAATTGTGAAACCAAAAGAGTGGATGAAGGAAAGGCAGTGGATGTTGTCTACATGGACTTCAGCAAGGCCTTTGACAATGTCCCGCATGGGAGGTTAGTTAGGAAGGTTCAGTCACTAGGTATACCTGGAGAGGTAGTAAATTGGATTAGACTCTAGCTCAGTGGAAGAAGCTAGTGAGTGGTAGTGGAGGATTGCTTCTCTGAGTGGAGGTCTGTGACTAGTGGTGTGCCACAGGGATCAGTGCTGGGTCCTTTGTTGTTTGTCATCTATATCAATGATCTGGATGATAATGTGATAAATTGGATCAGCAAATTTGTTAATGGTACAAAGATTGGAGGTGTAGTGGACAGTGAGGAAAATTTTCAAAGCTTGCAGAGGGATTTGGACCAGCTAGAAAAATGGCAGATGGAGTTTAATGCAGACAAGTGTGAGGTATTGCACTTGGGAAGGACAAACCAAGGTAGAACATACAAGGTAAATGGTAGGACTCTGAAGAATGCTGTAGAACAGAGGGATTTGGGAATACAGATACATAATTCCCTAAAAGTGGCGTCACAGGTAGATAGGGTTGTAAAGAGGGCTTTTGGAACGTTGGCCTTTATAAATCAAAGTATTGAGTATAAGAGTTGGAATGTTATGGTGAGGTTGTATAAGACATTGGTGAGGCCGAATTTAGAGTATTGTGTGCAGTTTTGGTCACATAATTACAGGAAGGATATTAATAAGGTTGAAAGAGTACAGAGAAGGTTTACAAGGATGTTGCTGGGACTTGAGAAATTGAGTTACAGAGAAAGGTTGAATAGGTTAGGACTTTATTCCCTGGAGCATAGAAGAATGAGGGGAGATTTGATAGAGGTGTTTAAAATTATGATGGGTATAAGATAGAGTGAATGCAAACAGGCTTTTTCCACTGAGGCCAGGGGAGAAAAAAACTAGAAGACATGGGTTAAGGATGAAGGGGGTAAAGTTTAAAGGGAATATTGGGGGGGCTTCTTCACACAGAGAGCGGTGGGAGTGTGGAATGAGCTGCCAGATGAAGTGGTGAATGTGGGCTCACTTTTAAGAAAAACTTGAGCAGGTACATGGATGAGAGGGGTGTGGAGGGATATGGTGCAGGTCAGTGGGACTAGGCAGAAAAATGGTTTGGCACAGCCAAGAAGTTCCAAAGGGTCTGTTTCTGTGCAGTAGTGTTCTATGGTTCTCTGAAAATGCTGGAAAATCTCAGCAGGTCTGGCAGCATATGTAAGGATAGAAAAGAGCTAACGTTTCAAATTCTTTGACAAAGGGTCGTCTGGACTTGAAACATCAGCTCAGCCAGGCCACCTGAGATTTTCCAGCGTTTTCTTTTTTGGTTTCAGATTCTTGCATCTGCGGTAATCTGCTTTTACATTGGATGGGATTGTGGTTGGTTCAGACTCAATGGGCTGAATGGCCTCCTCCTTATTGTAGGATTAAATGATTCTATGAATTCCCAACAAAGGAAAATCTTTAAAACTGCCATTTTGTGAGCGTGTGACGCTAACTGCCTAAAGCTTTAAATGTATTTAGTGATGTAACAATCACAATAAAGCCTCCTGTGATTTCTTAATAGATTCCTCAAGTTGATGAGTTTCACTTCATAATATGCTATTTTTTCGATCCTCTGAAGTGTCTGCTCCATCCACCTCATTGTTTCTCTTTACCTCCTGTCCAACTTTCTGCAAATGCTCTTAAAGTGTATATTATCCTGTCTAAATGCAGGGGGTGGCATGGTAGCACAGTGGTTAGCACTGCTGCTTCACAGTACCAGGGGCCCAGATATGATTCTTGGCTTGAGTCACTGTCTGTGTGGAATTTGCATGTTCTCCCCGTGTCTACATGGGTTTTCTCTGGGTGCTCCGACTTCCTCCCACATTCTGAAAGACCTGCTGGTTAGGGGCATTGACCTGAACTGGCGCCAGACTCTGGTGACTGGGGGAATTTCACAGTCACTTCACTGGAGTGTTAATGTAAGCCTAACTTGTGATTAATAAATATACCTTACTTTTTAACTGTGGAAAATATAACTGTTTGTAGTTTCCTTTGTTTTTTAAACAGCGTGGAAAGAGAACATAAGAACATAAGAAATAGGAGCAGGAGTAGGCCATCTAGCCCTTCGAGCCTGCCCCACCATTCAATAAGATCATGGCTGATCTGAAGTGGCTCAGCTCCACTTTCCCGCTTTCTCCCCATAACCCTTAATCCCCTTGCCTACCAAAAACCTATCTACCCACGTCTTAAATATATTTAGCGAGGAAGCCTCAGCCACTTCAACGGGCAGAGAATTCCAGAGATTCACCACCCTTTGAGTGAAGAAGTTCCTCCTCAACTCCGTTCTAAACTGCCACCCCCCCTTATCTTGAGGCTGTTCTCTACTGTCACCAGAAGATAGTAGAGAACACTAAGGACACTATTAATTCTCAGAAAATTGAGATTGTCTGGGAATGACTGAATTTACAATCGTCCAAATTTCAAAGGGAATCAAGAAAATTGATCTCAGCAAATGGTTCACCAAAGAGTTTTTGGAGTAAATTAATTGGGTAAATCATTGAAGTTAATGCAAAGAGGTTAAGAAACTGTTGACTATAAGACATAGGAGCGGAATCAGTAAGTTAATGGAGAGGGTCCTGAGCGATAGGATTTATGACCATTTGGAAAGATGCAGTTTAATCTGGGATAGTCAGCACGGTTTTGTGAGGGGTAAG
Organism: Carcharhinus amblyrhynchos; assembly: GCF_965287045.1. Lineage (NCBI taxonomy): Eukaryota > Metazoa > Chordata > Chondrichthyes > Carcharhiniformes > Carcharhinidae > Carcharhinus > Carcharhinus amblyrhynchos. The sequence goes on from NC_137345.1 coordinate 48,127,735, forward strand.
TCTTACAAATTTGATTGAATCCTTTGAGAATGTAACTAAGTGTGTTGATGAAGGTAGAGCAGTTGATGTCATATACATGGATTTTAGTAAGGTGTTTGATAAAGTTCCCCATGGTAGGCTCATGAAGAAAGTAAGGTGGAGTGGAACGGAAGGAAATTTGGCTGATTGGATAAGTTTCAAAGAAGACAGAGGGTGGTGGTGGAGGGAAAATTTTCAGACTGGAGGCCAGCTACTAGCGGTGTACCACAGGGATCAGTGTTGGGCCCTCTGCTATTTGTAATTTTTATCAATGACTTGGAAGAGTGGGTTAGCAAATTTGCTGATGACAAGAAGATTGGTGGAGTAGTGGATGAAGTGGAGGGCTCTTGTAGGCTGCAGAGAGATGTTGATAGGATGCAGAGCTGGGCTGAAAAATGGCAGATGGGGTTTAACCCTGATAAATGTGAGGTGATTTATTTTGGTAGGACAAACTTGAATGCAGATTACAGGGTTAATGGCAGGGTTCTGAGGAATGTGGAGGAACAGAGAGATCTTGGGGTTCATAACCACAGATCTCTGAAGGTTGCCACTCAAGTGGATAGTGCCGTGAAGAAGGCTTATAGTGTGTTAGCGTTTATTAACAGGGGGTTTGAGTTTAAGAGCCGTGGGGTTATGCTGCAACTATACGGGACCTTGGTGAGACCATATTTGGAATAATATGTTCAGTTCTGGTCACCTCACTATAAGAAGGATGTGGAAGCATTGGAGAGAGTGCAGAGGAGATTTACCAGGATGCTGCCTGGTTTGGAGGGTAGGTCTTATGAGGAAAGGTTGAGGGAGCTGGGGCTTTTCTCTTTAGAGTGGAGGAGAATGAGAGGCAACTTAATAGAGGTTTATAAGATAGGTATCTATCTATAAGATAGAGTGGATGTTCAGAGACTATTTCCTCGGGTGGATGTAGCTGTTAGTAGGGGCATAACTATAAGGTTCATGGTGGGAGATATAGGAGGGATCTCTGAGGTAGATTCTTTACTCAGAGAGTGGTTGGGGTGTGGAATGCACTGCCTGCTGTGATAGTGGAGTCAGACACTTTAGGAACTTTCAAGCGGCTATTGGATAGGCACATGGAGCACACCAGAATGATAGGGAGTGGGATAGCTTGATCTAGAGACTGGACCTAACTCAGCACAACATTGAGGGCCGAAGGGGCCTGTACTGTTCTATGTTCTGTGTTTTAGTTAGGCCACTCGGCCGACTGAGTCTGCTCCACCGTTCAATCATGATATTTTTCTCATCTCCATTCTCCTGCCTTTTCCACATAACCTCTGATCCCCTTATTAATCAAGAACCTATCTATCTCTGTCTTAAAGACACTCAATGACCTGGCTTCCACAGCCTTCTGCAGCAAAGAGTTCCACAGATTCACCACTCTCTGGCTGAAGAAATTCCTCCTGATTTTGGTTTAAAAGGATTGTCCCTTTAGCCTGAGGTTGTGCCCTCTGGTTCTAGTTTTTCCTACTAGTGGAAACATCCTCTCCACATCCACTCTATCCAGGCCTCGCAGTATCCTGTAAGTTTCATTAAGATCCTCCCTCACCCTTCTAAACTCCAACGAGTACAGACCCAGAGTCCTCAACCATTGGGTGGCTATATACAGACTGGAAAGAATGTAAATATGTCTGAGTAATCTCGAGGTAAAAAGCAGTCACAGTGGGTTTCATAGGTTGGATCCCCTGAAAGAATTACGTTATAAATGTGAAAATTAGCCACCAGGTTCAGGGGCTGAGTATCATGATGTGTGTTGTTAATCTCCAGAAATTGCTGGTTGCTTTATGCTGCTTCCCACAAATGATATCTTGTCCGTTGCCACCCTGTTGTTTTCGGAGCTTGCTGGCTTTATACTTTAATTGTCTATTAAATTCACCTCCAAATTTAGTCTGGCAATTAAGAGTATAAGTAGATTTTTAAAGATGTGATGGCTGTCAGTACAATGTCAATCAGCTTACCTTGCTCAAAGTGGGAGCAGTTTCAAGTATTGCGCGTCATCCTTCCATACTATTAATTTCCGGAGATTTATTTTCTGAGGAGCCATCTTTAATTTTTAGATTTTTCCTATATTTTTTAACTTTTCTCTTTCCAGTCTTTCTCTTTCTGATTTGATTCAAATGAAACAATTCCAGTTTGCCCTTTCTGCCATTATTATATTTTGCTTGATCTTTAAATCGTACTGGTTAAGGAAATTGCTGGTCTGACCATTTGCAAAGATTCTCGATGCCTTTTCACTGCATGATTACCAAATTGTGCTTCCAGCAAGTTACAGTACAGAAAATGCTGAACTGACAGAGCATACCTCAGGATGTTCAGCTCCAAGATCTGGCCACTAATCTTTATTAGTTTTATGTTTGAATCAGAACATGTACTTGTGGACTGACTTATCCTTTGCCCACCACATAATGGTGTTGTTTTAAATTAATACTATCTGGACACTGCTATTTCTACAAGTTGCTAAATTAGGCTTGGTGTGGAACCATCTTGTAGAAACCTAACTCTGTAGTTAACTGTTTCTTTCTAAAATTGCTGTTTACAGATTTTTCAAAATATGAGTCTATTGTCAGATTGGGAATTCATGAGTGCAGTGAAATATGTTTAGTCTCATGGTAACTGGGTGACTTTTTTTGTGAAAATGTTCTTGGTTAGTTTGGACTCACAGACCTATTTGCTCTGATTTAGTGACTTCATTAATCAAAACCTAAGTTCTTAATGAACCACATTCTGGGCTGTCAGCCAAGTGTACTGGAACACAACAATGGTGAACTGAACTCCAGAGGAAGCATTGTTTGATTGAGAGCTGAGACTCTGTGACCTCTGTGGTCAATTTCACAATGTTTGTTTGCAAAAGTTAAGTGGTTTTAAGGGATTGTGGTTTTTGAAACTTCAAAGGACCTGGATGCTTGAGAATTTTATTAACTTGCTGTCCAAACTGTATTTTCCCCAAGCACAGGAGAAACTCATCAACAAATTACTTTTCAAAGCTTTTTCTTTACACATCCTACTGTACACTATTGTGTTTATTGTTTCTAGAAAATGTACAGTGGGTCAATAGGCATGGAATGCATGAGCTTCACATAGGGAGCTTGAGGGAGTTAGTGGAAGGACCAGAATTTGGCACATGGAGGGAACATGAAAGACCTAACTACGGTGGAAGGAAGAGCTAATCATAGGAGACATAATGATAGTTGGGGAAATGTAACTTGGCTTCGGGGTCACAAGGGGACATGGGAGTAGGTGGGTGAGTGTTGTAACTTGGCACGAGGGAGCGTAAGCGGGTGGAAAGGGGCATGACTTGGTATGGGAGCCACCTTTTGAACTCACATTTAAAAGGCCCTTCATGCAGCCAAACATACATGACTCCTTGAAGGGACAATGAACCAGGACTCTTTAAAATGTTGGTCCTATTCAATGAAAATCGCGGAGGGGTTGGACTTTCCCCGCAATGGAACCACCCAGATAGGAAATTCTGAATGTAGACCAGACAGGTACCAGCCTGTGCCTTTTAAAGGCACGTGGGAAATTTGGCAGCCCAAGTATGGGGTTGGGAATCACAGAATTGAGACCCATCAGCCATTTTTAAAGAGCCCCCAAGCCAACCCAACCTGATGAAATTCCACGTCAATGTATATAATGTACAGATGTGAATGGATCCTGTCAATCTTTCTTCGTCTTATTGTGGTTTCCTCACTCAAATGAGATTGGGTAAATTTTAAGGTGTCAAATGATAGCCCACAATCTTTAGACCTCTACGCTGGAGTGCTGCTGATGGTCAGTTGTTGTGTATATTCAAGTCAGGGATTGATGGATATTTGGAAGCTTGGGGAATCAAGGGAAATGGAGGTAATGCAAGAAGCATTGGTAAAAGATCAACCATGATCTTATTTGATGGCGGTGCAGGTCAAGGGGTCAAATGGCCTATTTCTGCTCTGTAAATTTCTTGTGTCCCGACCATACCCTCCATACACCAACATCAGGGATTCTCTTATCTTTTACAGTCCAGCATTGAACAAAGAACAGAGAAAAGCACAGCACATGAACAGGCCCTTTAACCCTCTAAACCTGTGCCAATCACGATGCCCTAATTAAGCTAAAGAAAACCTGCTCTTCCTTGGACTGTTTCCCTCTATTCCGTCCCTATTGACATAACCATTCAGAGGCCTCTTAAATGTTGCCAATGTTCCAGGCATCCACCACTTTGTGCATGAAAAACCTTCCCTGCACATCTTCCTTAAACTTTCCCTCTCTCGCTTTGAACCTGTGCCCCCTTGTAATTAGCATTTCTATTCTGGGAGAAAGCTTCCGACTATCCACCCTGTCTACGCCCCTCAGTTTTGTAGACCTCTGTCAGGTTGTCCCTCCGCTTCTGTCTTTCCAGTGAAAACATCCTAGTCCATTCAACCTCTCCTCATTGCCAAAGCCCTCGAGACCAAGTAACATCCTGGTGAACCTTCTTTGCACTCTCTCCAAAGCTTCCACGTCCTTCTGGTAGTGTGATGGTTGCTTCTTCTGCCATCCAGAGTTCTATTGTTCAATTTTCTCACCCAACACATCAAGCGTCTGATCTCCTTTTTTCCTGCTTTTAATCTTGACGTTAAAAGCACAGAGACACCCTCCCTGACTGAAGAGAACTGGAAAAATGAAAGTTGCAATTGCTGAAGGGTAACCTTTAAGATAATGAAGAGGAAATTCTGAGATGTCAGCAATTTAACTCAATGCAGCCAAGTAGCAACTGAGACTGTTAGCGGAAGCCAGACTTTAAATTGGCTATGGAAAGAGTGTGAGCAGTTGACACCCTTCTACTTCAGTACAATGCGTCCGTTGACATTGAGCAACACAAATCATTGAGTTCTTTCTTTCCACCAAGTTTCAGTTAATGTTCTTTATTCACAGCGTTTGTAAAATCCCTTAACCATTGAACTGCATTGCAGCATGTATGTGTTGGACAGGATGAATTCTTCAAAGCCTTCTGTTTGACGTTGATATTAAGGAGTGCAAAAACAAATGATTTTTAGCAAACAGTTTTCATTTTGTTACCATTCTTTCTGGGGACACTACCTGAAGTGAATGGGGGCAATTTTGAGCTGGCACACTCTGCCTCCGAAAATAACAAGGTGTGCTCAAAATCCGAAGAGCGCGATTCACACAGGTGAGTTTCTGAGTTCTGATCTTCTTTGCTCCTTGGTGGTGGGAGTGGATAGAGAAGTGCCAACTCCCACTGGGGATGGGGAAGGTCCTCCTGAGAGCCCTGTGGTGGGCTGGAAGAGGAGGTTTACTCAGGTTCTGCGCAGGGCGTACGATGGTGCCTTGATCTCTGAGCAGTGGGGTTCCCTCCCCCACCTGTGTAGTGGTGTGAAACATGCCCCATTAATGTTTCTTTTGGCCAAATGTCGTAAGATCCAGAGAGAAGACTGACTGGTCTCTATGGAGAGAAACAATTGGTTTTCTCACCAGAAACATTTTTGGGAAGATTTCACCCAATGTCTCTTTTCTTGTGTTTGAAATGTCCCATTTCCAATCGTGGAACTTAGCTAATGAGAAATCACTGAACACATCATGCATAAAGGATGATAGGGACAAACTCAAATGCTAACAATAGGCTGCTTAATAGAGATTCGTAATATGTCTGAAGAAAATATATAAAGTCAGGGAATGAAATACTTGCCTTTCCGAGGTATGGGTTAAACTTTCTTCTACTCTACTTCATCTGTTGAAGCAAATGTTGTTTTCCGTATCAGGCATCTTTGAAATTACTAATTTGGTTAAGACTTGTGTGAAATTGGTGGTGGTTTTTGTAATTACAGGACAGTATGGTCCTGTGCTCCCCAGAAACTGATATCAAATTGTTCAAATTAATTTTTAGAAAAAACCTCTCAACTGTCTTGGTAGGGCCTATTTTTCTGAGAACCTTCACCATCCAGCCCCAATAATTGACCATTGTTTTTAATTTCAATACCTCAATATTTTTCTGATTGCATAATCATGAGTTACATTTTTATTGTTATGATTTTCTTTCTGCTGTCATCTCATTTTCCCTGCAATGTTTTCTACTCATGTTTCTTTATTAACCTCTGTTACCACTCTGACGTGGAGTGCTAATGGTTCTTTATCCATGGAGAAGTCAATATATCTTTTACAAAAATGTCAGTTCCTTTTGCGTTTGACATAATAATTGTCTTGGTTATCAAAAGTAAATGAAAGGTAATGTAACCTTTCACATCTGTGTGGCCAATGAGTTAAGTCTTGCCATCTGCCCTTGACATTCAAACACATTCCCATCATCAAATCCTTCACATTTTGGATTTAATTTGATTTCTTATTGACACGTGTATACAGTGAAAAGAATTGTTTCTTGTGTGCTATACAGACAAAGCATACCAATCATAGAGAAGGAAAGGAGAGAGTGCAGACTACAGTGATACAGTCATAGCTAGGGTGTAGAGAAAGATCAACTTGCTGTGAGGTAGATCCATTCAAAAGTCTTATGGCAGCATCTGGGGATCACTAGTGGTCCAAGGAACTTAACTGTGGCTTAAAGAGGAAGAGTCTGTGTACTCTCCAGTGAGTAATTTGACTCCTGATGCTCCCAAAGCTTTTCCACTATCTACAAGGCATAAATGAAGAGTGTGATAGAACACTTGCTTGGATGAGTGCAGCTGTAACAACAGTCAATACTTGACAAAGCAGCTCACTTAATTTGCATCTCATCCACCATCTTAAACATTCGTCCCCTTCACCACTGGGGCAAGAAGTGGCAGCGTCTGCCATCTACAAGATTCACTTCAGCAACATGCTTTTCGAACAGCGTATCCCAAACCCACTACCACCTAGAAGCACCAGGGCTGTAAATGCCATCATCTGCACCATCTAGTCACACCACTTTAATTTGAAAATCTATTCATTACAAGTCACTGGATCCTAGAACTCACTCCCTATCCTTACTATGAGTGTATCTGTGTCACATGGACTGCAGTGCCTCAAGAGGGCACACTGCCACCTTCTCCAGGGTGACTAGGAAAGGATATGAAACACTAGCATTGTCAGAGAGCCCTTGGATGAATTGAGAAGTACAGATGGCATCTCCAGGGAGGTCTGGTTGAAAATGCATGCAAGCAGCCTGAATGGGGGATGATTATTTTCAACCTCTAATGTATTTTTTGATTTGGAATCAGCAGAGCAAAAGCAAAACATTGGACGCTGGAAATCTGAAATAAAAACAGAAGCTGCCGGAAATATGCAGCCACTCAGGCACCATCTGTCGGCTGGAGTTAACGTACTTGTAATTGTAGAAAACAGGGGAGAAAGAAAGTCGAGAGTTACATTTTCTGCTCTTCTCTGAGATATGAACTGGTCTCTTCCAAGGCTGGGAGCTGAAAATTCACAAGCAATTGCCAATCCAGAGGATTAGGAAGCCAATAGAGTATTCCATTCTGCTGTGTCTCAGCAGGGAGTCAAACAATGAAGCTTCCGAGACTTTCTATAAGAGTCAAATCTCTCTCAGCACTAACAGTTTAGACTCCAATTAGTCACAAGATCTGCTGAATTGTGGTACGAGTTCTCAACGCATTAGTTGCTTCATAATTTTATTAAGTTTCTTTCACAGGGTGTAGGTGTCACTGACTGGGCCAGCACTTGTCACCAGCCCTAATTGCCCTTGAGAAGCTATGCGAGAATAGGTGTGATTCACTTTGCTTCTGCTGCATTTGTAGTCCTTGCAGGAAGCAGCTAAGATTTCAAAACAACTCGTGTGGCAGCAGGAATCTTTCCTCAAGTTGGTATCTTTATTTCGATCCAGAAAGAGCTCCGTTCCTCATGTGATATATTGTGCATGATGTGGTACCTGGTTCCATGGGCCAGCACGATCCTCCGTCTTACTGTGAGAATGGAACTGGAGAAGACTCAGCTGGAGAACGACAGCCAGTGACCAAAACAACACGGGAGCTGTTAGATATCCAAAATGAAAAACTTCAGAATAACGTAGGCTGCTGTGAATCAGATGTGTTTCAGGTTAGCTGTTGACATTGGGCAGTAGTGACCAAGGGTTTAATTGACAATAATTATAAACAGCGTGATGGAGATCTAAGTTTAAGTTTGTTTATCAGTGTCACAAGTAGGTTTACATTAACACTGCAGTGAAGTTATTGTGAAAATCTCTTAACTGCCACATTCCGGCCCCTGTTCGGGTACAGTGAGGGAGAATTTAGCACGGCCAATGCACCTAACCAGCACGTGTTTCGGACTGAGGGAGGAAACCGGAGCACTCAGCGGTAACCCACACAGACAAGGGGAGAATGTGCAGACTCTGCACAGACAGTGACCCAAACCGGGAATTGCTCCCGGCACTGGAAGGCAGCAGTGCTAACCACTGTGCCACCAGATATGGTAAGTCTCTCGAAGCAGATTATGTGAGAAAATGACAATATTGGGAATTCCTGTGTGTCTTAAAACTGAGCAGAAGAAAACATGGCCGGAAAAATGGAAGATAATGCACAGTGGCATTAAAAATAGTGAATGTGAATAATGGGGGCACTTTTGAGAGAATGTGTCATGGGGATTGTTCAGGCACTGTACGTTAACCACTGTACGTATCGACACAGTATACCGCAGCCCCCACTTGGGGATAAGTTGATGTCGATACAAATTGGTAGAGCGCCTAGCAACATTGGCATTTTTAGTAGCACATGGCATATTGAGTTTAAGTTTATTCATTAGCAACCACTGCCCCAGTTCTGATGGCATTACCACTTAGAAACTACCTTAAGATTCAGAGGAATTACAGCCATGGTGATTACTGACATTGGCCATTCGGTTTCAAATCGAAGCTAAGAAACTTAATACTTGGCTATTTCAACAGAGATGATTAAAGGGGATGTGACTATTTTTAAAAAAATAATGCAACTTTAGAAAAAAGTTCCAAGAAAGCTGTCAAGGAGTTCTGATGATGTAACTTATTATGATTGGGTTATGAATGTAGTTTGCTGATTCACTGTGTGACATAGAGGCAACACTAAACACACGGAACAGTGAGATTTAAACGGAAGGATAAAAAAAGTTCACCATTCAGAAAGTCTTTTAGCCTAAACAATTGTCCTGATAGTTTGTTTGTTACATTTGACTAGGTAATGCATTCCTCATATAAATGCTGTGTTTAGCATTGTGCTGTGTAGGCAATGTTGTATGTTATCAAAAGTTATATTTCTCCTTTACTGAATACATTCACTGTTGGATACATTTTCATTTATCAACTTGTATCAGTTACTTAAACTTTAAAAGTTCAATTGCCTCTTCCTATTTGTAAAAACTTGTCCTTCTGTTTTAAACTGTTTCTTTTTTCTGTTTAAATCTTATGGTTCATACTTTTTTATCCATTGATTATGGGACAAGCAGGTCAGCAATTTGTGCTGTGAAAGAGACACCCCATGTATTGCAAATCACTGTAAGGTACTGAACCATTCTGTGCTGCTCCATGAAAACAACATCTCGTCCTTAACCTTATTGTTGCATTTGTTCATTAACAGTCCATTGAACTCATCACAGAAAGTTAAGCGTACTAAGCAACTACCTTTTTATGATCATTATTATTACTCCTCACCAACTTGGGGTAGCACGGTGGCACAGTGCTTTAACACTGCTGCCTCCCAGCGTCAGAGACCCAGGTTCGATTCCAGGCTTGGGTCACTGTCTGTGCAGAGTTTGCACATTCTCCCTTGCCTGCTTGGATTTCCTCCTGGTGCTCGGGTTTCCTCCCACAGTCCAAAGATGTGTGGGTTAGGTGGATTTGCCATGCTAAATTGCCCCTTAGTGTTGGGAGGACAATGGGGTTATGGGGATAGGGTCCGAGTGGGTTTATGGTCGGTGCAGGCTCGATGGGCTGAATGGCCTCCTTCTGCATTGTAGGATTCCATGATTCTATAATGTTATGACTTCGATGGCCCCGAAAATGAATGTGGAGCCTTATGCCTTCAGGTAGTGAGCTGTGATTTTTAAAATGGCACATTTTAAATTAACTTATTCTTACTACTTTTTATTCTTTCTCTCTCAATCCAACCTGTCTTTGCTTTTTATTTTAATTTAACTTACTTTCTTTCTGTACTTGAGGTGACATTGAATGGTCCCATTCTAACCCAGCCTCCTCCTCAGTCCTTCCTCTCTATTTCTTGCTCCTCAAATAACATCAGTTAAAAAGAGTTACAGGTGAGAGTCTCTGGTATTCAGCACTGTGGAACGTGGCACCTTTTAGAGGCGATCCTTTGTGGGCCATGTGATTGGGCTGATGGAGCAGCTGCGTGGGAAACCAGGCCATTCGGGAGTAAGGGTGTGCGTCCTGGAACTGGGAAGTCCCTCAGTTGGAGCCAGAGAGGAGATAGAATCAACCTGTGTATATATTCTGTCAGAACCTTCTCTTGTATATAGTTACATTAGTTTTATAAACCCTTTGTTGTTGGAGCCACATTGAGTCATCGCTAGTTACTAAAAGGATTTTAAGAAGCTCTCATTCACTTTACTAAGAATTCCCCTTTGTGCTCTAATCTGACAATAAGCCTGTCCTCTTTACATTGTACTGGCAGGGTCAATTCTAAAAATAAAAATGCAGATAACAAGGGAAAAGCTATTGCCTTTGCTACTAAGCTGCATCAAGCTTTGGCCTGGCAACCAAACACAATTTTGAATCGTAATAAGAAGCCACAGGACTCTCATCTATTCTTCAGTTGATGGCTTAATTTAGCCACAAAAGGGAAACCTAATCAGGGAATTTCAGTCGGTAAATTATTGTTAATTTAATGTTTCCAGGTGATTGAAGTTACTTCAGTTGTTTTAGAAGGAAATTGCCGATTTCTTTTGCATAATACATTATTATGAACTGGCGCAAAACTTATAGATTAGCTTAGATATTGAATTATGGAAGACTTAATGAAAGGTCTGTGGAAATCAGTCAATGTATGTGAATGTCAGTGTTTGAGGCAGAAATTGAATCCAAAATTAATATTGAATGGCTGGCGAGTATTTGTTGCCTATCCCCAGTTGCCTTTTGAGTGCAGTTGAGAGTCATCCACATTGCTGTGGTTCTGGAGCCACAGATAAGCCAAAACAGATGAGGACTGTAGATTTCCTTCCCTAAAGGACATTAGTGAACCAGATGATGTTTTCCAAATGGGCAATGGTTTCATGATCATTAGTAGATTCCAGGTATTTTTTATTGAATTCAAATTCTATCATCTGCTGTAGCGGGATTCGAACCCAGGTCCCCAGAACATTAGCTAAATTTTTGAATTAGTAGTCTAGCGATAAAAGCATTGGGCCATCACATTTCCTATATTGAATAAAGCATTATCACAAGTAATGAGTTACCAGTTCAGAGATAACGTGGAGATATTTATCATTGGAGTCTAGGGAAATGGCTGTTAGTTTTCTCGACACCGCACTGAACTAATGGAAAGTTCATCGTATAATTTCAAGGTACTCAGAGGGTCATGAGTGCAAATGAAAATGCGCTCCAGCGCACTTATAATGAAACCAATATTAAACCCAATGCATTGCTCTTGTGCTTTTTGTTTGGAAATAAGGTAATGTAAATATGGCGAGGAGGATGAAGTCTTGGGTGAACTTTACCCAGTTTGTACTGAAGTCATCTTTATCAGTCCTTGCTAGTAAATTTAAAACCTGGATGTGGTGGTAACTGCTGTGAGGGGATTAGAAGCTGATTCTTAACTAACTGCTGGTTATCTTATTAGAAAGTATCTACTCAGTCAATGCACTCATTGTGCATCGTGTTTTAAGCCACTTCCTTCTTCGCATGAGCGACACACCACCCCAAACTTAAAAGTATAAAAAAAAGAACATGGAAGTTTGGAGCAGGAGTCAGCCATTTGGCCCTTTGAGCCTGTGTGAGTCCAAGAATGTAACTGATTCCGGAGAGTAGCCCATGGTGAGTTTAATGGTGGGATGGAACTTGTTGATGTCATCATATAGTTGTTTCCATGATTGTTTGCCACGAGTCCAAGAAAAGAAAATGTCATCAATGTATCTAGATGGCAACAGACACCAAAAGTAAACATTGATGTATATGGGCATCTAGGGGCATACAATTAAGGTGAGGGTGAAAGTTCAAAGGAGATGTGAGGGTGAGTGTTTTTCAGAGTGGTAGTTGTTGGAACGCGCTGCCATCGGTGGTGGTGCAGGCAGATACGATAGGGGTGTTTAAGGAGCTTTTAGATAAGCATATGAATGGAGGGATATGGATCAAGAGCAGGCAGAAAGGATTAGTTTAATTTGGCATCATGTTTGGTACAACATCATGGGCCGAAAGGCCTGTTCCTTTGCTGTACTGTTCTACATTAAAGTTTCTAGGTAAGGTCATGTAGTAACAGTGTATGACACAGCAATAGTGCATGGAGTTTAGTTTAGTTTCAGCACGGAAGGGAAAGTAATGAAATGCAGTGAAAATTTACAGCAGTTTTCCTATTTGCGTCACTGTGATACAACACAGAACAATCTGCTTAATAACACCTTTCATTGCTTCAGGACATTCCAAAATGTTTCCTAGCCAATGAAGTACTTCTAAAGAGCAATCATTGCTTTGATGTAGGGAAATGAGGCAGCCTGTTAGTGCGTTACAAGGTCACACACATACACTTGTATCCTACTTGGGTATCAGTGGCATAATGGTGTTGTCACTGGACAGGTGGGAATGAATGACACGTGCGTAGACACATTAGATGAGGCTTACTTTGTATTCTGTAATTGCTAAACTAAATCTTGGTTAATTATGAAACAGAATTGGCATTGGCTTCATCGGGTAATCTGTCACTTTTCTGATAGTTTGAGCAAAAATGATCAACCCCCACAAGGTGATTTTCCTTGATAATTTGTATCTTTATAAACAATGCAGTGACCTTTCCTCTTAAGCAAATCTTCATCAGAGATCGTTTCTAAGTATTTGTGTAGAAGAACTAGAATTTTGGAGGATGGAGTTTTGTAATTGTAGTATTAGGAGATTATTCAGCGTAGCAAAGCTTGATATGGAACAGGACTAGGAAATATGTCTATAGTTGTCTGTTATCAATGAACAGTTTATTTTCAATCACACACCCAGATCTCTTAAGTCACCAAAGAGCACTGTGCATTTTTGTGTGCCTTTTGTTTCCATGTGTGTAGATGTTATGTCATTAAGGCCACCTTGGCCACAGATGAGATAAATAAAGGCTATTTCTCAAGTTCTACATGGAGTCAGTGGTGCTTGATTTTGAATTATTTATCAGTGCTATATTCAAAACATTAAAACCTCTGTTAAAATGTAGTAGAAAGAGCATTTCATCATTTGTTAGCATCTTGTGCTCCTCTATGCACTGCCTTCACTTAATCTGAAATCTTTCATGCAGCGTAATGTTTCCCTGCAAACAGAATCAAAGAAGCCAATTCAATGTCAAGTTGGCATGTGTCTCCTAAACACTGCCCATTCTGTGCGTACTGTGTCCTCCTGAGTGGAGACCTTTGTGGAGCTCAGTGCAGTCACAGATGGTTGATTTGGTGAGTCTCACTGAGGTCTGGACTCTGAAGAGGATGCTAAGTACTTTTAATTGATTTCTCATGCAGAGCCAATGTCAGTCATACTGCACATTGAACGAATTCACATTTCCAATGAGGGATGGTGAGTGCAATATCACTGATTTGTCCCTTCATTATCTGGATTCAATTTATAGCTTAACTCCACCATAGGAAGACCAAATAGGTTTTTTTATTAAGTAGATAGTATTGATTACTGCTGCTCTTTCCAAGGCATAATTTTTAATTTGGAAAGAATGTTCCAACAGTATGTTAAATGTCATGAAATGAATCCAAAGTGTCTCCTGTAAATTTTATTTTTGTGTTTTTGTAATGTGGATCTCCATTTGCATTGAACAGAATTTAGCTCCCTTATTTCCTTTCTCCCATTGCAGCTCCAGAGGTTTGGGTTTTGTGACTGCTTGCCCTGAGGCATCTTTCTCTCTCTCTTGAGCATTACCGAAAAGTGTTGACCAAATGCTGCTCACCAAGTACTGTCGGTTGCTTATTAAGTATTGGTTATTGGGTGGATTGGCTATAGGCCAGACCTGCATCTTGTCTGTTTGGTCAGAGAAAATGCAGAGCAAACAGGGACTTTTCTTAGTTTTCATTATTGGTACTTGTCAACAGAACATTAAACAAAAAATAATCATGTTGGATCCTGTCACTTAATAAATTTTTATAAAATGAAGTGAAATGGGAGCCTTTCATAGTGATATTGTCACTGGACTTGTAATCTAGACTTCCAGGTCAATGTTCTGGGGTCCCAGGTTCAAATCCCATCACAGCAGATGAAATTTGAATTCCATAAAATCTTCAATTGAGGGTCTAATGACCATGAAACCATGTTGATTTTTGGAAAAACCTATGGGAAGGAAATCTGCCATCCGTACCTGGTCTAGCTTACATGTGACTCCAGACCCACAACAATTTAGTTGACTCTTAAATGCCCTCTGAAATGGCCTTGCAAGCCACTCAGTTCAAGGGCAGTTGGGAATTGACAAAAAATGCTGGCCTGGCTAGCGATGCCCACATTCTATGAGTGATTTTTCAAAAAAGTCATCTATCTGCTGTAAGGCACTCGCAAACTAATTTTTCATGGGTATGGGTCTAGAGTTCAAACCTGACTGTGGAATGCTTATCCCAGCACTTGGGGCATTTTCCCCTTTGAGGCAGAATTACTCCACAGTTAATCCTCACGTTGATGACAAGAAGGAAAAGACGGCCCCAAAAGCAGGATCTAGTTAGCAGTGTATTTTCTGAAATGGGGCAACTCCCCCTTGTAAAATGACTGGGCATTCACTATTTATTGTGCACTGTTAGCCCTACTCCAGGCAAAGGCAAATTAACTTTTCACCTTCAAGCTGTAAGAAATTGGAAGATATATGTAAGATAATTCTAGTAATTTTGGGTTGCATTTTCACCTATCAATTTTATTCCTTAACCACTTTATAAATGGTTTTGTTTGCATTTCCGTTGCTAAGACAAGGACAATCAAGGCAGTTGGAATACTTGATAGGAAAGTTATTTGTGAGAAATGGACATTTAATTGATTTATGTTACAAGTGTTTTAAGAGTTTGTATTCAGTAGCTCAGTTTGAAGAAGTAGCAAAAATTAGTTTGCTCTGAAAATAGTACCTTGGGGGTGATTCTCCAGCCCCAACCGCCCCAGCACAAGTTATAGAACATAGAAAACTACAGCACAAACAGGCCCTTCGGCCCACAAGTTGCGCCGATCTTTTCCATACCTACCAGGCCTATCTATAACTCGCAATCCCATTAAATCCCATATACTCATCCAGAAGTCTCTCAAAAGACCCCAGTGAGTTTGCCTCTACCACCACCGATGGCAGCTGATTCCACTCACTCACCACCCTCTGAGTGAAAAACTTACCCTTCACATCTCCTCTGTACCTGCTTCCCACACCTTAAACCTGTGTCCTCTCGTAGCGACCATTTCAGCCCTGGGAAATAGCCTCTGAGAATCCACCCTATCTATACCTCTCAACATCTCATAAACCTCTATCAGGTTGCCTCTCAACCTTCGTCTCTCCAGGGAGAAGAGACCTAGCTCCCCTAACCTATCTTCATAAGGCATGCCACCCAATCCAGGCAACATCCTTGTAAATCTCCTCTGCACCCTCTCAATAGCTTCCACATCCTTCTTGTAGTGAGGCGACCAGAACTGCGCACAGTACTCCAAGTGGGTTCTGACAAGGGTCTTATAAAGCTGCAGCATTACCTCCCGACTCCTAAACTCAATCCCTCGATTAATGAAGGCCAGTACACCATACGCCTTCTTGACCACATCCTCCACCTGTGAGGCCGATTTAAGAGTCCTATGAACCCGGACCCCAAGGTTCTTCTGCTCCTCAACACTGCTAAGAGTCCTACCCTTGATATTGTACTCCTTTAACCCATTGGACCTGCCAAAATGGACCACTACACATTTATCCGCATTGAAGTCCATCTGCCACTTCTCCACCAAGTCTTGCATCCTATAATGTCCAGAGAACTGTGCGAGATGGGTCAAATATGATTTGTGCCGGCGAGAACCCCATTTGAGATTCTCTCCCCCTCCCCTGCTCACCCCCACCCCATGGTGATGTAATCTGGTTCATGCCAAAGATGGCATTGCTGCTGCCACTGCCACACTTTAAGATCGGGACACCCCGAGCTGGTCCTGTACATTTCTTTCTGGTGGGAATCTCCTCAATCTCCAAAGAAAACTGGGTGAATTGCCACACGGATCAGCCAACCCACCCAGCAAAATTCTCACCATTCTCCCGCTGGAGATGATGCTTAGTCATTTTTTGGGAGAGTTCAGTCCTCTATAATCAGATCCAATGCATTGACTCCATTGATTCATACCAGAAGGAAATGTTTGTTTTCTGATATTACAATAAAGTGTTTTCAACATTTCTTCTGAATAGTGTTAAAATTGATGATGGGTGAATTATTGACAAGAAGATGTGACTTCATTATGTTTGCACCGTAACTAGAGGAAATGTATTGTTTGTTTGCAATGGAATATCGATTCCGAGGGGCTGGAGGAAACCAGAGATGAAGATTTATCTTCTAGAGGTGTGGGGGGGGGGGGGGGGGGTGGGGGGGTGGGGTGTTGGTGGTGGGTGGCAGTGGTGGTCTTGAGATGACTCTGGAGAAATTTCTTCAGCCAGAGAATGGTGAATCTCTGGAACCCTTTGCTGCAGGCAAAGGCCAGGTCACAGAGACAGGTTCTTGATTAATAAGGGGATCAAGTGTTATGGGAAAAAGGCAGGAGAATGAGGTTAAGAAAAATATCAACCATGATTGAATAGTGGAGCAGATTTGATGGGCCTAACTCTGTTCCTGTGTCTTATGGTCTTATCCTAAGCCAACGGAAGAGACGAATTTGGATTATTTTCAAATAAGGGAGGAGGGACAGTGAGGAGGGGGATAAAGGTTGGAAATCATAGTCTTTGTTGGCATGGTGATATAATGACTTCTGGGATATGACCCCTATGGACACAGTTCAACATCACTTCAAAAATAGAGACGAGAAAGACATGAGCTATGTTCACACACTCAAGTATTCTAAAATCTTGAGAGATGTGGAACTTCTTTGTTGTCGTCACTGCTTCTTGTTAACTATTTGTAAAACATTGCTTAATAAATTCTACTTGATGCATAAATATTAGTTATTTGAACCTTGTAGGTCAACTGGGGGATTCGGATGTTCGAGATTAAGAATTTGGACCTTAAGAGTTTTTAATTAGAAGGGTCTCTTACCTTGAAACTTCCAAATCTTACAAACCATTCATTATTGTCATAAGAAATGACCCATCACATCTCATTCAATTAATCATGGACAGTATCTAAAGAGCTGTCAAAACAAATTGGATCTTGAAAAATGATATTCCAGCTTTATCATTCAAGCCAGTTTAATGTGATTTTGCCACCAGGTGACATTGAGCAGTACATAAGTGGAGTAGATTCTTGACAAATTAAAATCATATACTCTGTTGGTAAGCTCATTTAAGAAGAGTTGAATGTTTAGTTAGACCTGAAGGGATGGACTGGTCAAAGTCATGTGTTGCCTCATTACCGAGGAAGAATGAAGCAGAAGCTATTTTCTGACAGAACATCAAGGCTGAGATGAACAAGTCGCCAGCTGAATCCAAGGATTCAAGATTATTTATGCAGAAATCAATAAATTTCTGATTGACCGATAAGGTGGCTTACATGTGCTTTCTGAAAGAAGATTACACAATCCTTCTTTATTTCACATTTAATATTCTTGAATCATATAGGGAGTATTTGTCTTTATTGATGATTTGATATCTATTGTAAACACTAATTCTCATGAAGAGACAATCTTCTATTCATATAAGCATCTATCCATTTGATAGACGAAGAGGTGAACTATTTGTATGTTGAACAATATATGATTAGTAGCATAGTATTTTATAAAACAGTTGTTTCTAAATGTGTTGGCCAGTAAGTGCAATGACCATTTTGGTCACAAGGCAGCTAAAACTTCTCATTAAGTTTTTACTGGCACTTGTATTGCCAACCGTATATGCCAACCATCAGTACTTTTGGGGAACCAGTAACATTTGCTGGTTAAAATCAATGTAGCCAGGTCCTCCTCCATTCTCAGTGACAAATTCACCAAAGCAGGTCGCTGTGTGCTCTTAGTGTAACTTCCAACGCTGATGACCAAAACTGTCGCTTCTACGCCATCGCTCAGAGAATAATGGTTCCCACCAATGATGTAAAAATAATACAATTCTGGCTGTTGCCCTTGGAAGTGGGACAGAGAGACAGAACAAGTGGGGAGTGGAGAGAAGAAATGTTTGACATTGTAACTAGAGGAAGAGAGGCAGAAGAGAAAGGAAAGTTTGAATTTACACCATAACTTTCAGGGTCTTGAGGTGCTTCAAGAGTTTAACAGCCAAGTAAATTCTCCCTGAGTGTTGTAACTGTTGTAAGCTAGGAAACTCAGTGAACAATAATGTCATGGTGATGTTGGCTGAGAGGTAAGTATTGGCAAGGCCGGAGTAGAACATGGGTCGACATGGTAGCCCAGTGGCTAACACTGCTGCTTCAGCGTCAGGGACTCAGGTTCATTCAGTCTCTGATAACTGGCTGTGTGGAGCTTGCACATTCTCCATGTCTGTGTCAGTTTCCTTTGAGTGCTTCAGTTCCTTCCACAATTCCAAAGATAAGCAGGTTAGGTGGATTGGCTATGGTAGATTGCCCCTTAGTGTCCAAAGATATGTGGGTTAGATGGATTACAATGTGCAGGGTTACAGGGATAGGCTGGGGGAGTATGCCTGGGTAAGATGTTCTTTCAGAGAGTCGGTCCAGACTCTGGTCCGAATGACTTCCTTCTACACTTTAGGGATTCAGTGATTCTAACTATCACGCTCTCTGAAATAATGCAATGCCATCTATCATGTCCATCCAAGAGAGCAGATAGTTTAATCCCTCATGATGGAATAAAGAGATAGTGTTGAAGGAAATAAAGAATGAAGAAGACGAAAGGGGAAATTGAAATTCATATTTATTATGTAATTAATTACTGCAAATGAAGTTTGGTTCTATTTTGGCCAGGTGCCAAAATTACAGAATGTATTTAAACTTGTCGATTTAGCATATTTTCAATCAATACTCACTGTTCAGCAAATTAATCTTTGACTCTTTTATTCAAGTGCATTCTTGAATGAAGGAAGTTGTATTAAACATCCAACCTGCTAAGGCACTAGAGTGGTGGGAAATGTTGCCGTTCTCACACAATTTGGAACTTGTGCTGAAAATCCAAAATCACGAGTAATATGTGAGGAATAAAAGCAACTTCAATTGTATTGTAAAATCATTCAAGTATCCAGCATGGTATTGAAGTATACAACTCCAACAAATACAACTTGCATATCTGCCCCTTCCACTGCAGAACAGTATCCAGCTATTGATGAGAATACACTGTCACACTGACACCCTAATATCGACTGATTACTTTCTCAGTGGATAGTGACAAAGAACAATTTTGCTTTTACCTTTTTGGTATTTCACCAATGTTTCCTTCAAAATTTGTGTCCGTGTAATTCACCTTTCTCCAAACATTTTGAAATTGCTTCATGTACACTGCAATTTCCCTCTTAGGTACAGATACCATGGTCAGTGGTAAATGGTGTTGATACCTAGATGTCTGGTCAGAGATTATAGAGGGGAAAAAAGATAAAATGAACAGTTAATTATTGAAAACAAAATATTGTTGTCAAAGTTTTGAAATTATTAACTTGGTGAACACCTGGTCTCGGGCGCATTGAGACAAAGACCATTGTATCCTTTGAGTAAAATTGAGTAGATATCTGAAGCAGAGAAAATGCGGGGCTGTGGGAAAATTGTTTGACAAAGGGCTTTGCTTTGCTGGAGTAAAATGACAGCAAGGATATGATGGACTGAATGGCCTCTTGTGCTGTAGAGTAGTGCATTTCCATGCAGCTTTTTCTGTTTTTTTTATGCCTTTTTAAATAGAGTATGACTGTAAGCCTAATGCATTGCAGTTGATAAAGTGGATTTTATAACTTGTTGCCAGTACTTTGCGCAGCTCATATAGCAATTGAGGTGATTAAGTTATTCTCTGGCATATTAAGCCTGAAACATTCTCTGGCATACAGCAATAACTTACATTTGTATAGCACCTTTAATATGTAACAATTTCAAGGCATTTCACAGGAATGTCATCCGACGAGAATTACAACTGAACCAAAGGAGGCATTGGGATGTGTGCTAGATTTTAGGGTGTATCTCGAAGGGGGAATGTAGTTGGAGAGACAGAGGCTAAAGTAGGGAATTCAGCTGAGAGCTGAGGATACTGAAGTTAAGAACAGGCCAGTTTTTGGTGGATGGAATCAGTGGCTGTGGAATGGTATTTGTGGTGTGGACTCGACAAGAAATGAGTAAGACCTTCCCAATCCTTAACTGGAGAAAGTTTCAGTTCATCCATTCCTAGGATGGGTCCCGGGAACTACCCTGACATTCCATAAATTTAGAAGAAGTACAGAATTAATTGCCAATATATGCGGACCAGTGAAGTAGATTGTGGGCATTTTCAAACCCAGTTCCTATTTGGTGACTGGGAGGAGACGTGTTTCCTCCCAAAGAGTCCTGTGAGTCTGTGTTACTAAGTGAGACAACTTGTTAGTGTTACTAAATCTTTCTCCATCTTTTCCCAGATGAATGTGTGAATAAGAGCATTGAACTGAGCCAGCAGCATTGTCTGACTGTGGTCTGAGTGTTAGGAAGTTCAGGATCCAGTCACAGAGGGAGGTGCTGAGGCCCAGGCCATAGAGTTTTGAGATGAGTTTCGTGGGAATAATAGTGTTGAAGGCTGAGCTGTAGTCAATAAATAGGAATCTGACATAGGTGTCCTTGTTATCTAGGTGTTCCAGGGTTGGGTGCAGGGCCAGGGAGATGGCATCTGCTGTGGATCTGCTACAGTGGTAGGCAAACTGCAGTAGGTCCAGGTAGCCTGGAAGGCTGGAATTGATTTGTGCCATGACTAACCTTTTGAAGCACTTCATAATGATGGATGTCAGAGCCACTGGCCAATAGTCATTAAGGCATGCTGCTTGTTTTTTTTTAAACACTGGGATGATGGTTGTCGTCTTGAAGCAGATAAGGACCTCAGATTGTTGTAAAGAGAGGTTGAAAATGTCTGTGAATACCCCTGCCAGCTGATGTGCAGGATCTGAGTGCATGTCCGGGTACTCCATCTGGACCAATTGCTTTCCATAGTTGACCTTCAAGAAGGTTTCTCTGGCACTTGAACCCCAGATACAGGATCATCCAGAGCTTCCAGGGTAGAGGGCACACTGTCACTGACCTCTTACTTAAAACGGCGTAGAATGAATTGTGCTTACCTGGGAGGGGTGCGCTGGAGCCAGTAATTTTACATGCCTTCATCTTGTAGCCTGTAATGTCTTGCAGACATTGCCATAGTCGATGGGGGTCAGTGTGGCTAGCCTGGGATTCTAAGTTGGTTCAGTACTTTCTTTTGGCATCTTTTAGATGGATCTTCTTAGATTGTATCTGGCTTTCTTGTATAGGTCAGTGTCGCCTGACTTAAACACCTCAGACCTGGACATCAGCAAGCAGCGCATATCCTTGTTCATCCATGGTTTCTGGCTGGGGAACACACGGACTTGCTTCTTTGGAGCACTGTGTTCTACACGTTTACTAATGAAGTCAGTTACTGTAGTGGCGTACTCATTCATGCTGGTCACAGAGTTTTTAAATACTGACCAGTCTGCTGACTCCAAGCAGCCCTGTAGGAGAACATCCGATTCCTCAGACCAAGATTGTACGACTCTCTTTGATGGATTCTTCAGTTTCTGTTTGTAAGCCGGGAGCAGGAGCACAGCCTTGTGCTCTGATTTGGCAAAGTGTGTTCTTAAATAAAGTTTGTTTGAATAAAAGCTTTCTAGTGGGTCAATTGAATCATGCCTGGAGCGAAACACCTTATGCTCACCTTAATGCCAAAATCACATGTAAAAGTTAGGTTCTGGCTCACTTCATAAAATATCTTGGCGTTTCTGATCTGGTCCTTAAAATATTTGCCATGCACCGCTCTGGTTAAATTATATTGCCCTACTACAGCAGGTCGTTTTTGTACATTGAGATTGATTGATCAACAATGCTGTTGTTCCTCTTCTCAGGTGTCAATAAATTGTAAAGTTATTATCTTTACCTTTTCAAGTTATGGGCACTTTGAAATGTTAAATCATCGAAGAATTACATTTTAGAGGTTTGATTTGTTAACTGAGTAAACATGGTTATCCAAAGCAGATATGGCATTGCGTCCGATTCTTCTTTGTGTGGATTAAGAGTGGGCAGTTGTGATGCCCTTCTCTGAGAAGGGATATCCTTGCTGTAGAGGGAGCACAGCAAAGGTTTACCAGACTGAATCCCGGGATGGCAACTCTATCATATGAGGAGAGACTAAGTCAGTTAGGATTATATTCACTGGAGTTTAGAAGAGTGAGAGAGCACCTCATAGAAACTAATAAAATTCTAGCAGAGTTAGACAGGATAGATTCAGAAGAAATGTTCCTGATGGTGGGGAAGCCCAGAAATAGGTCATAGTTTGACACGAAGGAGTAAACCTGTAAGGACTGAGATGAGGAGAAACTTCTTGACCCAGAGAGTGGTGAATGTGTGGAATTCATGACCACGGAAAGTAGTTGAGGTCAAAATGTTGTCTGATTTCCAGAATAAATTAGATATAACGTATGGGGCTAAAGAGATCAAGTGATATGGGGGGAAGTGGGGATCAGAATATTGAGTTGGATGATCAGCCATGATCAAAATGAATGGTCAGCAGGCTCAAAGAGCCAAATGGCCTACTCCTGCTTCTAGTTTCAATATTTCTATATAACACACAAATGTGGCTCTTAGCGACTGATGTGAAAAGTTGGCAAGGTGAAGTTAGCTGAGATGTATGGGATTGCAAGTGTTAACTGCCTCCCTTGCTTTCTCCCCTGTTGGACGGATTTTGGGGAACTGAAGGTTGCTATTAGCATCAAATGTTAAAAGGTAGCAAGGGAACAAGTCCTTAATGGCTAAACCATAAACACCATATGCTTTGTGAGCATTGCCCTTTATTTTTCATGAAGAGCAACTTTTGATGAAAAATTCTTTTAATGTAACATGATTTTTAAATTGAGGCTACAGATTGCCGAACATCTGTACAGCTTTAGTGGGATCTAACATGAAGTCAGGGATTTTAAGTCCTGATTTTCAATATTTATGTGATGAAAGATGAAAAGGAATAATGCACCAGCTGGGACTGGTCCTCATCATGTTCCACATTTGTTTGACACAAGAAGTAGGACTTCCCGAGTGGTGCTGAAAATAGAACAGGCTACCTTCACACAGATCAGTCACGCATTGATTTGCAAGTGTGTTAATGTCAGGCAGTCTGCAATAGGAACAAATGTTTCCTGATGTATTACTGTTCAGGGAGTCAGTTTTACAGTTTAACTTGATGCGTTAAAGTACCAATCCCTCTTCTACCTGATGCTAATTGGATTATCTTGCCTTGGCTGTTGCACTTTGGGAGTTTTGTTCCTGCTGTCTTTTCATTTTGCTGCAAAATTCAAGATTTGGGCATTACAGTGGCACAGTGTATTATTGCTACACGTATTGGGATACAGTGAAAAGTATTGTTTCTGGCGCGCTCTACAGACAAAGCATACCATTCATAGCCTACAAGGGAGAAGGAAAAGAGCTGCTTCACTGCTGCCTCACAGCGCCAGGGACCCGAGTTCAATTCCAGCCTCAGATCACTGTCTGCATGGAGTTTGCGCGTTCTCCCCATGTCTGTGTGGGTTTTCCTCGGATGCTCCGGTTTCCTCCCACACTGCAAAGATGTGCAGCTTGGGTGGATTGGCCGTGCTAAATTGCTCCTTAGTGTCCAAAGATTTGCAGTTTAGATTGATTGGCCTTGCTAAAAGAAAAGACAGCAGGAACAAAACTCCCAAAGTGTCAGGCGGATTAGCAGGGTAAATGTGTAGAGTTATGGGGATAGGGTCTGGGTGGGCTTGTTGTCGGTGCAGACTGGATGGGCTGTATAGCCACCTCCTGCACTGTTGGGATTCTGTGATTCTGTGCTGGTTATACAGATCTTTGTGTACACACCATCGGTTTCCAGAAAATGACTTGCATTTTGTGATAGAAATAACAATAAAGTGCTGATGTTCTCCGTGGCTCTTGAATTACATCACCTTGTCTTCTTTACAATCTTAATCATCCTCTGTGTATCGCATATAGAAATCACCTCGATTTCTTCTTGAAAAGGTATTTTTCAGTTGTTAGCAGGTGTCAGGCCCAAGGAGTTGGGGATATTCAGTCAGGTTTTGGAGTTGGAGATTGAAAGTTTGATAGAAAAGTCCAAGCAAAGAGATCAGGAGAACAGCAGGCATTGGCCCTGAGCTCTCCCTCTCTGGCTGTCGCAGTTACAGTGACTTTCAGAACCTTTCGTGTGTGGGGTAAAAAGGGAAAAGAACCTTTATTGTGGCTGTCTGTTACACAAGGTTTTAGGCATGATGGAGGAGTGAGGAAGATCCTGCTGGCAGGGAGGACTGGGAAATCCCATCCTTGATGTTCTGGTACCTGAGACTAGAGGGATCTGGGTGTGCGGGTCCACAGTTCCCTATAAATGGCAACACAGATAGCCAAGGTGATTAAGAAGCTACGTGGCATGCTTGCCTTCAATGGCTGAGGCACAGAGTATATGGGTTGGAAAATTATGTTGCAGCTATATAAAATCTTGGTTCGGCTGCATTCGGAGTATTGTGTGTAGTTCTAGTCACCACACTACCAGAAGGACGTGGAAGCTTTGGAGAGAGTACAAAGAAGGTTCACCAGGGTGTTGCCTGGTCTCGAGGGCGTTGGCTGTGAGGAGTGATTGAATAAACTAGGATTGTTTTCACTGTAAAGATGGAGGCTGAGGGGAGACCTATAGAGGCCTATAAAACAATGAGAGGCACAGACAGGGTGAATAGTTAGAGGCTTTCTCCCCAGGGTGGAAATGTCAATTACAAGGGGACACAGGTTCAAGGTGAGAAGGTGAAAGTTTAAAGGAGTTGTGTGGGGGCACATTTTTCACACAGAGAGTGGTGGTTCCTGGAACGTGCTGCCAGAGGAGGTGGTGGAAGCAGGCACATAATCAACACCTAAGAGGCATCTGGATGGATACACGAATAGGAAGTGAATAAAGATATATGGTATGAGTAAAGGGAGAAGGTTCTTTTTTTAGTTTATTCAGGGCATCATGATTGGCACGGGCTTGTAGGGCTGAAGGATGTGTCCCTATGCTGTAATTTGTTCTAAGAAATTGATTTGGTTTGTTGCGTTATTGTGGCAGTTTGATGCTAATTCCCATCATTTCTTATCTGTGATTCCCATTGCTCATTGGCTCCCCTTTGACCATTTTCCTTGGAATTGACTGGGGAGTTCCGTTCTATTGGAATGGGGCACAGTGTTTCTTTAGACATGTCCTCTCTGCAGGTAGAGACAGGGAATCTTATGATCTGATCTACTTATAAGTCACAGCGAAAGATTTTTGTTCCCCAAACATTAGTTGCAGTGTGTGTGTGTGTTTTTTTTAAAGCGGACATTGACCTTTCAGCAATCAAAACACACCGATCTCAATCTGCAAAACATGACCTGTCTGCATTTCAGGAATTGCTCAGCAGATGATAATGGGAATTGTACCCTAATCTAATATTTCTGGGGGAACTGTGGACAAATTGCCATTGTAGCAAGGCTGATTAATCTTATTGGATTTGGATGATATAATAAACAGAGCATTTACTGTTATTCGACAGATTGCAGCCTTGAAATCATGTTATATGCTCGATATGTGCTGTGGAGTTCCCCAGTTATTTTTTTCTGTCTCAGTTTAGAATTGTTCATTCCGTTGCTGTCATTGCTGATTCACTCTGCTCCATGTAGTGAATGCCTGATAATATCCTTTTCATGTCTACCCTTGGGATGGAGTTGACTTTCTTTCCCACGAGTAACTGTCAAAATGTAGCTCTCTGTGGCTGCCTTTTGGAAGAATCAATGAAATTATTTTTGTTTGCTAGCATGTAATGTCAGAGGTGCCAAACCTGCTGCTTTGCCTTGTATGGTCTGTGTTATTAAGCATGTCATGCTCTGCTACCTTTCTGAACAAAAAAAAATTACATCACACTTTTTAAATGGGGAGAGTCTCTGTTCAAGGTATCTTTCATTGTGTGCATTGAAGGCAAAATGCGAGAGAGAGGTTAGATGGATTGGCTCTGCTAAATTGACTCTTGGTGTCCAAGGATGTGCAGGTTTGGGAGATTGGCCATGATCAAGGTTATGGAGTAGGGTGGGGAGTGGGCCTAGGTCAAGTGTTCTTTCAGAGGGTCATGCAGACTTGATGGGTTGAATGTCCACCACTTCTTTCAATGAGTTGCTGTTTTATCTATCTTTTCTAGTTTACATAAAATGTGGAACTATCTGTCATGTGGTCGCTTTAATGAATTAAAAGTTTAACATTTATTTATTAGTGTCACAAGCAGGCTTACATTAACACTGCAATGAAGTCACTGAAAATCCCCTAGTCGCCACACTCCGGCGTCTGTTCGGGTACACTGAGGGTGAATTTAGCATGGCCAATGAACCTAACTAGCACATCTTTCGGACTATGGGAGGAAGCCACAGCACCCGGAGGAAAACCATGCAGATAAGGGGAGAATGTACAAACTCCACACAGACAGTGACTCAAACTGGGAATCGAACCTGGGTCCCTGGGGCTGAGAGGCAGCAGTGCTGTTTACTATGCTACCGTGCAGAATTATGATATATACTTACAATTGCTCTTCATTCTTCTCATGCTTTGAGATGTCCAAGTTTATCTGATTAATACTGTGACCTTTGCAGATATCTTTATGCTGCAACGTTCTTTGTAGTAAGTAAATAGAAGTGTCCAAGTCTAGATGTGCTCTGCTTGAGAACTGACAGAGAAAGACAGGTTTTATGTACTGAGGCAGCACGCTTTATTTAATGTTGTTACTACTTTAACACTTGTCCTTTAACTGTCTCACTTTGGCCCAATGTTAGTATGCAGAGCAGCAAGGTTTGAAGCTCAAGTTTTACTCCAGAGATTTGAGCACACATTCTGAGCTGCTGTTCTCATAGTGCTACACTATCATTTCATTAGGATGATAAACTGAGACCCCATCTTCCACCTCAGGTGGTCATTAAAGACCTAATGGCACTATGTTGAAGAAGAGTGGGAGGGGGGCAGGGTTCTTCCAATGCACTGGACAATGCTTATCCTTGAGTCAAAATCACAAAGAAACAGATTCTTTCCATAATCTTATTAAAGTTTCAAGTTTATTTCTTAGTTTCGTAGGTAGGTTGACATTAACATTGGAGTAAAGTTACTGTGAAAATCCCCTGGTTGCCACACTCTGGCGCCTGTTCGGGTACACTAAGGGACAATTTAGTACAGCCAATGTATTTAACCAGCACGTCTTTCAGACTGTGGGAGGAAACCTGAGCACCTGGAGGAAACCCACACAGACATGGGGAGAATGTGCAGAGTCTGCACAGACAGTTACCAAGCTGGGAATCGAACCCGGGTGCCTGGTGCTGTGAGGCAGCAGTGGTAACCACTGTGCTGCCCATATTGCTGTTTATGAGTCTCATTATCAGCAAATTGGCTGTTGTGTTTCCACGTTACACTTCAAAAACTAGTCATTGGCTGTAAAGTGCCTTGGGACATACTGAAGTTGTATAAGGTGCTATATGGTGCACAGCTTTTCTTAAAATATGCAAATATTTCCATATGGTGATTGTGGTCTAGTTCTTGGAGCTCTCTCTTCTCCTTCAACTTGTTTCTTGGCTTTTCAGCTTTCTTGAAGATGGAGTTAGTTCTCCCAAAACCTTGATGAGTTATAAGACCCTTTTCCTGACCTGAACCTACCCCTTTCAATTTTTAAACCTAACTGTTGTTCTATTTTAGCTGAGAGTTCAAAGCTAAAACTAATGCAGTTTTTTTACAAAGATCATTATACAAGTGGGTTACTTTGATCTTGCCTGTTGTGAGTTGTCCTGAGGGATCACTGCTGATTAAATTCACTTTTTATTTTTAAAACCCACTTCAGAAAAAATAGACATTATTTTCTTTGATTTTTTTTTGTAATATAATGAGGTGCAGTACAGTGGCTCCTCCAGTCTCTGCTTTATTCTATTGGCAGACGACTTTGTGACTCAGACTCGGGGGGTTAATGATATCGATGGACAACACCTGAGGAGACAGCGTTCTGCCACGACCTTCGTTCAACTGATCACCAAGGTACATCTAAAATCAAGACGCCATCCTCAGCATATTGGAATACTTCCAAAAGAAGCCACCTACAAGCTGTGGGCCTCAAACAAATTGAAGATATGCCAGCAGCAGTGTAACTGCTGGCTGGGATCTCTGAACAGCTTTTGCGCCACACAGTTAACTTTCATGTTTCCGAGACATTTGCAAACGGTTCTAGTCCCTCTTTTGATAACTGAAATTGCCAGTGGAATAGCCAGGCCGCCATAATGCAAGGTAGCGTTTGAAGAAGTTCCGTGGATATCCACTTGGTGTCTGTGTCAGCAGCTGCTGCCACTGGCCTCACTTGTGAAGATGCTCATGGGCAAGACTGGAGCTTGGAGCTGGGGTGAAGTGGGCTTTCTGAGGGTTACTTTGTCAGCGCTGATCAGGCTTCAATCTGAACATTGAAGGAGAGATCGTAGATGGCTTCAAAACTGAACATCGTCTTCATACCTTCCACGCAAAATAAATGAAGCTTGCATCCTGCCAATAAGCATTCTGAAGTAGCAAAATGGTAAAATAATAAAGTATTGGTAGCATTGATTGCAGTAAGCCTTAGACTTGATAATAAAACAGCGGGGGGGGGGGGGGCACGGTGGCACAGTGGTTAGCACTGCTGCCTCAGAGCAGCAGGGACCTGGGTTCGATTCTGAGCTTGGGTCACTGTCAGTATGGAGTTCACATGTTCTCCCTGTGTCTGCGTGGGTTTCCACCGGGTGCTGGTTTCCTCCCACAGTCCGAAAGATGTGCCAGTAATTGTATTGGCCGTGCTAAATTCTCCTTCAGGCACTGCGAATTTTCACAATAACTTTACTGCAGTGTTAATGTAAGCCTGCTTATGACACTAGTCAATAAAGTTAAACTTGTTGATGATTCGCCACTTACTGGTTACTCCCTTTAAGATCACTGTTCAAGTGTTGCCGAGATAAATCAAAGTAATTTTGTCTGTCAGGCGTCATTATGAGGTCAGCAACTCCCATCCATATTTCGGGCTCCACTTTCTGTTGACATAAGTTTTCAGTTTATTTTATTAGTGTCACAAGTAGACTTACAATAACAAGCAATATGGTTAAGGCTTTGAGTTTTGCCAATACGTTTCACTTGAAAGGTTGCTTTTGTATGGTTGGAATAAAGTTTTAAAGTTTATTTGTGTCACAAGTAGGTTTGCATTAACACTGTAATGAAGTTACTGTGAAAATCCCATTGTCACACTCCGGCGCCTGTTCGGGTACACGGAAGGAGACTTTCGCATGGCCAGCACATCGTTTGGAAGAACTCAGAATAAATTGCCTGGCTTCTTTTAAGTTTGATTTGTATTTGCCAAAGCTTGTGAATGGAATGTATTGGATTTGTCTTCCCCACATTACAGGAAGGATGTAGAGGCTTTGGAGAGGGTGCAGAGGAGGTTTACCAGGATGTTGCCTGGTATGGAGGGGAGATCCTATGAGGAGAGACTGAGAGATTTGGGGTTGTTTTCGCTGGAAAGAAGGCGGCTAAGAGGGGATCTTATTGAAACATATAAGATGATTAGAGGTTTAGACAGGGTGGATAGTGATAGCCTTTTTCCTAGGATGGAGAAAGCTAGCACGAGGGGGCACGGCTTTAAATTAAGGGGGGGTAGTTATAGGACTGATGTCGGGGGTAGGTTCTTTACCCAGAGGGTGGTGAGGGATTGGAATGCCCTGCCAGCTGCAGTTGTAAATGCGCCTAGTTTGGGGGCGTTTAAGAGATCTGTGGATAGGTTTATGGACGAAATGGGATTGGTTTAGATTAGTGGGTTAGTGTTGTTTTTTTTTTAAAAGCTGGTCGGCGCAACATCGTGGGCCGAAGGGCCTGTTCTGCGCTGTAATGTTCTATGTTCTATGTTCTATGGATATTTCTATATCCTGAGGCAGGGTTTAAAGTTTTGAGAAGGGTTTCTCATGTTAAGGTGTGTTCATCATTGGTCAGTGGATCATTTAATGTGAATTGTGATACCAGTGGCTCCCATTTTCTTACTTGCCTGAGTCACTCATTGGTTGGAATTCACCAAACTGCAACTGCCAGTGGAAGTGGGGAATTTGGCACTCAGTCAAATCTCTGTTCGCTGCAGCGGGATCGGAGAATCCCAGCCACGGGTGAGGTTAGAGATTTCGGCCATTGTTTTCTGCTGTTAGTTGATGTTAACTACTCTCTTACAGATAGGTCAATTCCCATTTATTTTTGCTGAAGGACATAAAAGGAACTTAGTTGCGGATTCAGGTAGCATACATCATTGAGGGGAAGGAAGATGAAGTAAGAACTGTGCGGATATACACAAAAATTGAATCTGAATGGTGTCGCATTCAAATTTCAAAATTTGCAAATGACATAAAACTTGGAATTGTTCTGAACTTTGAGGAGCGTAGTAATGGATCTCGAGGTTAGTCAGTGGATAGACACCTCAAATTTGGCACGGAGAAGTGGGTGGTTCATTTTAGTGGAAAGGTGGAGGTAAGTCAGTATCAGATAAAGGGCACAATTTTTAAGATGATGCACAGAATCATAGACTCACTACAATGCGGCAGGTGGCCATTTGGCCCATTGAGTCTGCACTGACTCTCCGACAGAGCATCTTACCCAGGCCCACCCACTTGTCCTATCTCCATAATCCCGTGCATTTACCATGGTTAATACCGCTAACCTACACATCTTGGGACACTAAGGGGCAATTTAGCATGGCTGATCCACCTAACCTGCATATTTTGGGAGGAAACTGGAGTAGCTGCAGACACGGGGAGAAAGGGCAGACTCCACACAGATGACCACCCAAAGCTGGAATTAAACCAGTGTCCCTGGTGCTGTGAGGCAGTGGTGATAACCACTGTGCCAATGTATGAGTGTATGCGTATATTTTGTTGAAAGTGGCAGAACAGATTATTCTTATTGTGTTTTAATTTGTACTCCATTCTTAAAGTTACTAAAGCCACTGAAAGAGTGGACTGGGCAGACCTGAATCCACCACCTCGTTTGCTCCAAAAACCAAATTCAAATTGAATCCAGTTCACGGTTCCCACAAGAGAGAACCACAAGATCCAAGCTGACAAGAAAAGGCACCTTGGGCTTGATCCGGTGCTTGATCTTGGGTGCCATGTTCTTCCCGGAAGGTTGACTGCTGTGGATCTGTACCTCTGGCTGCCACTGCTTTCCCTACCCTTTCACCAGAGGTAAACTGCATTCAGTCTATTATATCCACCACTTATTTTCTCCCCTCTTTTTTCGCTGTGCTATATTTTCCTCATCAAGATGTTGAAAAGGCAACTGAGGTCCTGGCTTCTATAAATAAGAGCAAGGAAGTTACACTGAGCCTTTATGATACACTGTTTGGCCTCAGCTGGGGTATTGTGTTCGATTACATTAGGAAGGATGCAAAAGCCTCAGCGAAGGTGCGGAGTAGATTTATTAGAGCAGTTCACTGCCCGAGGGATTTGGGTTATCTGAAGAAGCTGGCATTTCTCTCCTTGGAGAAGGTTGAGAAGAGGTTTGATAGGGATGTCACAATCATAATTGTGCATAATTATACAAATGAGACAACTGTAACAAATGCCAGATACTTGTCTTAATTTTAAATTAAGCTGAGGAGAACACTGGGTTGCAGGTGTGTAAACTAGACAGTATTGCAGTTGATAAGGGGATGTGCTGGATATTCTTGAGGGTTTGAAAATAAATAAGTCCGGACGGGATTTACCCTAGGATTCTCTGGGAGGCAAGAGAGGTGATTGCAGAGCCTCTGGCTCTGATCTTCAGGTCGTCGTTGGTCTCAGGTATAGTGCCGGAAGATTGGAGGATAGCGAATGTTGTCCCATTGTTTAAGAAGGGGAACAGAGACTTCCCCGGGAATTATAGACCGGTGAGTCTTACTTCTGTTGTGGGCAAGGTTTTAGAAAAAATTATTAGGGATAGGATTTATAGTTATTTGGAGAGTAATGAACTGATTGGAGATAGTCAGCATGGTTTTGTAGCGGGTAAGTCGTGCCTTACTAACCTTATTGAGTTTTTTGAGAAAGTGACCAAAGAGGTGGATGGGGGTAAGGCAGTTGACGTGGTATATATGGATTTTAGTAAGGCGTTTGATAAGGTTCACCATGGAAGGCTTCTGCAGAAAATGCAGATGTATGGGATTGAGGGTAATCTAGGTAATTGGATCAGGAATTGGCTAGCGGATAGGAGACAGAGGGTGGTGGTGGATGGTAAGTATTCGTCATGGAGTTCAGTTACGAGTGGTGTGCCTCAGGGATCTGTTTTGGGGCCACTGCTGTTTGTAATTTTTATTAATGATCTGGATGAGGATATAGTTGGGTGGATTAGTAAATTTGCTGATGACACCAAAGTCGGAGGTGTGGTAGATTGTGAGGAAGGGTATCATAGTTTGCAGGGAGACTTAGACAGGTTGCAGAGCTGGGCCGAGAGGTGGCGGATGGAATTTAATGCGGAGAAGTGTGAGGTAATTCACTTTGGTAGGAATAACAGATGTGTCGAGTATAGGGCTAACGGGAGGACTCTGAATAGTGTGGATGAACAGAGGGATCTAGGTGTATGTGTACATAGATCCCTGAAAGTTGGGAATCAAGTAGATAAGGTTGTTAAGAAGGCATACGGTGTCTTGGCGTTTATTGGTAGGGGGATTGAATTTAGGAGTCGCAGCGTCATGTTGCAACTGTACACAACTCTGGTGCGGCCGCACTTGGAGTATTGTGTGCAGTTCTGGTCCCCACATTATAGGAAGGATGTGGAGGCTTTAGAGAGGGTGCAGAGGAGGTTTACCAGGATGTTGCCTGGTATGGAGGGGAGGTCCTATGAGGAGAGACTGAGGGATTTGGGGTTGTTTTTGCTAGGAAGAAGGCAGCTAAGAGGGGATCTTATTGAAACATATAAGATGATTAGAGGTTTAGATAGGGTGGATAGTGATAGCCTTTTTCCTCGGATGGAGAAAGCTAGCACGAGGGGGCATGGCTTTAAATTAAGGGGGGGTAGTTATAGGACGGATGTCAGGGGTAGGTTCTTTACCCAGAGGGTGGTGAGGGATTGGAATGCCCTGCCTGCTGCAGTTGTAAATGCGCCTAGTTTGGGGGCGTTTAAGAGATCCGTGGATAGGTTTATGGACGGAAAGGGCTTGGTTTAGGTTAGAGGGTCATGGTTTTTTAACTGGTCGGCGCAACATCGTGGGCTGAAGGGCCTGTTCTGCGCTGTAATGTTCTATGTTCTAAATCTAAGTAAGAGTTCAGTGGACCCCGATCTTCCATGTATGTGTTGGCCAAGAAATAGCAACATGTGCAGTTCATCCATTTTTATGTTCAGCCAAGGCACAGCCCTGAGAATTTACTCAACAGAAAATAAAGAAAAATTAGACCATGTGGTGCGGGAGAACAGGTGACCTAAAAGGGGGACATGGGGAGGAAGACAAGATGAAGGCTCCAACTGAGAAGAACATCCAAGAACATATTCCAGCAGGGACAAAGATCAGAAACAGATCCTTTTAAGTTTAGTTGAGAGAATAAAGTAAACCAATAGGCTCTTGAAGTAAAGAGAGACAGTTGCAGAGAGCAGACTTGAAGCAAAGTGGGCTTGAGAAAAGCCATGAAGGTATAAGGAGACAGCTGAACGTTACTGCAGGCCATTTGGAGTAGGAGTGTCCTGTTTGGCATGGCTAAAGATCATTGTGCTTAAAAGGTGGAGCTAGGGTGTATGCAGAGATCCAGGGGAGAGGAATCTCGGAAGGCAAGATTGAAAACCTGGAGGTGGATCTTTGTTGAAGGTGTCCGAGTAGTATTCGCATTCGGTGAGATTTCCAAGGCGAGTTGTATGACCATGGAGATTGCAAACCCTTGTGAAAAAGGTAGTGTTTCAATGAGGCCATTTGGTTCACAGTGTAACAGGTGCCTGGTTAGATTGTTGAAAAATCCATAAAATCTGCTTTAATTGCATCTGTTATTTACTTTTGAATATGGTGTGTCTGCTACAGTTCACCAGTTTGTTCACATGTAGCTTGAATATTAAAGTACAGGATAGATATGGGAATTTGTTTTGGCTTTCTGAATTTGTGTCTGTAAAAACATAGTTGTGGTGGTGGAGCAGTGAATACTCAAATTTTCTCGTGGTTGTATTGAGATCTTTCGAACTTTTTTGCCTGGTGTAACATCAAGTTTAATAAATGTAAATTTCTTTGCATTAAATGTTCATCAGCAGACTCCTGTGAATTTGTTCAGTAACTTTTCTCCATAGTGCTAAAAAAGATCTATCGAGCTAGGTTTGCATCTAGTTGGTGAGTAAAGCTGTGTGATAAGGTGCTCCCTTGCTCAATCTTGTGCTGAATACTGAACTATGATTGTGAAAACATAGCTGAATTTCTGACTTTTTCCAGTAGCATTGCTGTTTTGAATGGAGCTTGAAAAATGGTCAATTACAACCTGCTGGTTTGAAATAACTCATTTTAAAAGCACCATACCTCAAATCATTGTCCCGTGTGTGTGTGGGCGTGTTACATCAGTGGGGATCGCTGAAGGATTCAGCACAACTACATGGGGTTGTATTTCATTAACCTGAAGGATGTGAATAGTCCTCGATGAATTTGAAAGTTTTAATGGAAGTGTAATGATTACAAACCCAGTAGGAGAAATATGTGTCGGGTGAAGGTAGTTTGAAGAGTAGACCATTTTCCTTAGAATGTTGGGAATGCATTTCATTTCATTTTTCTTTTGTTCGCCATGTGAAATTGTGTGTCATTATTCAGGGTTAGGATTATGCGATAGAAATTTAGTGGAAATTTCGTGCTTTGTTCGTCTTGATGGCAACTGAGCTTAATATTCACTGTGGGGAAAATAAAGGGTGACTTACATTTCTACTGTACCTTTGACCCCAGAACATTTCAAAGCTATTTACCATCAATAAAGTACCTTTAAAGTTACAAAATGAAATGAAGTCAAAATAATGCAATGTGATCTTTCCGATTTCCGATTTCAAAAAGAAATTGGATATAGCTCGGGGAGCTAAAGCGATCAAGGGATATAGAACATAGCGCAGTACAGGCCCTTCAGTCCTCGATGTTGCGCCGACCTGTGAAACCAATCTAAAGCCCATCTAACCTGCACTATTCCAATATCATCCATATGTTTATCCAGTGACTATTTAAATGCCCTTAATG
The DNA here is from genome assembly GCF_965287045.1 of Carcharhinus amblyrhynchos. Classification (NCBI taxonomy): domain Eukaryota; kingdom Metazoa; phylum Chordata; class Chondrichthyes; order Carcharhiniformes; family Carcharhinidae; genus Carcharhinus; species Carcharhinus amblyrhynchos. The sequence continues at coordinate 48,163,353 of NC_137345.1, forward strand.
TTGGCGAATCCATGCTCTTACTACTTTCTGAGCGAAGAACTTACCTCTAACATCTATCCTATATCTATCACCCCTCAATTTAAAGCTATATCCCCTCATGCTAGCCACCTCCATCCGAAGAAAAATGTTCACACTATCCACCCTATCTAATCCTCTGATCATCTTGTATGCTTCTATTAAGTCACCTCTTAACCTCCTCCTCTCTAATGAAAACAACCTCAAATCTCTCAGCCTTTCCTCATAAGACCTTCCCACCATACCAGGCAATATCCTGGTAAATCCTGGCAAATATCCTGCACCCTTTCCAATGCTTCTAGATCCTTCCTATAATGCGACGACCAGAATTGTACGCAATACGCCAAATGCGGCCACACCAGAGTTGCAACATAACCTCATGGGTTCCTAAACTCAATCCTTCTACCAATAAAAGCTAACACACCATATGGCTTCTTAACAACCTTATCAACCTGGGTTCCAAACTTCAGGAATCTATACACATGGACACCGAGACCTCTCTGCTCAACCACACTACCAAGTAACTTACCATTAGCCCAGTAATCTGTATTCCTGTTACTCCTTCCAAAGTGAATCACTTCACACTTTTCCATATTAAACTCCATTTGCCACCTCAGCACAGCTCTGCAGCTTATCTATGTCTCTCTGTAACCTGCATCATCCTTCCGCACTGTCCACAACTCCACCAACTTTAGTGTCATCTGCAAATTTACTAACCCATCCTTCTGCGCCCTCATCCAGGTCATTTAGAAAAATGACAAGTAGCAGTGGCCCCAAAACAGATCCTTGTGGTACACCACTTGTAACTGAACTCCAGGATGAACATTTCCCATCAACCACCACCCTCTGTCTTCTTCCAACTAGCCAATTTCTAATCCAAACCGTTTAATCACCCTCAATCCCATGCCTCCATATCTTCTGCAATAGCCTAACAGGGGGAACCTTATCAAACGCTTTACTGAAACAAAGGGGGGAAATATAGAGGGAAGGGGAATTCCGGATATTGAATTTGATGATCAGCCTTGATCAAAATGAATGAGAGAATAGGCTCAAAGGACTGAATGGCCTGCTCTTGCTTTTAGTTTCTATATTTCTATATACTTCTGAGAGAGTGGGCGTCCAAGGCCTTGGCTTAATATCTCATCCTAAAGATAGTACTTCAGACACTGCAGCACTCCCTCAGTATTGTACTAGATTGCTGGTCTGCATTTTCCTGGAGTGGATCTCGAACCCACAACTTTCTGACTTGGAGGCAAGAATGTTACAACAAGACTTGCAGTAAGTATTATTCCTTTAATATAATAAAATGTCCCAAGATGCGTGACAGGAGCATTAGGGAATAAAATTAGACAGTGGGCCGTGTAAGGGGATATTAGGTCAGGTGACCAAAAACTTGGTTGAAGTAAAAGGATTTTTTAAGAACAACTTCAAAGAGAGGCAGAGGAATATACAAGAATGAGTGTATGAAGACAAGGGGATCACAGTGGTGATGTCACATGTATCGGTATGCTACCAAAAGGCTTGTTTCTTGTGTGCTGTCCGGACAAAGTAAGCCATTCATAGACTACATGGAGAAGAAGGAAAGGAAAATGTGCAGAATGTAGTGTTACAGTCATAGCTAGGGTGTAGAGAAAGATCAACTTAATATATGGTAGGCCCATTAAAAAGTCTGATGGCAGCAGGGAAGAAGTTATTCTTGAGCCGGTTGGTATGTGATTTCACATTTTTGTATCTTTTTACCTGACAGAAGAGAGAATGTCCGGGGTGCTTTGGATCCTTGATTATGCTGGCTTCTTTTCTGAGGCAGTGGAAGTGTAGAAAGTGTCAATAGATAGGAGGCTGGTTTCCATGGTAGACTAGGCTATGTTCACAACCTCACCTTCACTACCCTTTGTGGAAGGAGGGCTGTGCGAGGCGAGAGTGAGAGTGTGGAGGGTGTTTGCGAAGGCAGGCAGAAGGGCGAGGAGGCAGATGTCGCAGCTGAACAATGGAAGGCACAAACCAGGTAGACCAAGCGGAGGGAAGTTGGAAACTCTGATTTGCTGGCACCCTGCAAGGTCTGGTGAAGATAGGTGGCCTTGGGAGTGATATGAGCATGCTGGACTGCTATATAAATATGGCACTGGCACCTTTTGAACTTGTAAGCTGGGGGCAGGCAGATGAATCAGCTGCCAGCCTGTCAGGAGAGTTCAAGGAGAACTTACATGTGTATAATTAATTGAGGTTCCAAGCATGGGATCCTGCCTTTCTGGTCAGAGGGACAGGTGGTGCCTGCCCAGCACCGCACTTCATCTCAAAATGGGAGAATTGGTGAGCAGGGTTGGTTACCAATGAGGACTTGGACAGCGGAGCTTTGAATAATCTGACGTTTGTGGAGGATAAAATGTGGAAAGCAGCTGGGAATTCATCGGAATAATAGAGAAAATGAGGCATGGTTGAAGTTTCAGATGATTTGAGGCAAAGTTGAAACCAGCCAGAAGTGGAAATAGGTGATTTTAGAGATGGTGTGGACATGTGGTAGGAAACTAACTTTGGTGTCAGTATGAAAGCAGGTTTATGAACAGTCTGCCTGAGTCTCAGTGGGCAGGGAGGAGGAAGTTGTCAGTGTCTGTAAACAGTTTGTCATGGAGACCAGCATCAACAACTTTCTTCCTCTTGATGGTTAATTGGAGGAAATTTCTGATGCACACATATACTCGATTAACTCTGTGGTGCAATCCTCAGAATTTCTTCTGATGTAGCCAGGTCTTTAGCATTCTGGCTCATTTTGTCTGCTCAGTTCTCTCTCTTTCGATTTCCATATAAAACTTATTTATTTATGATAGATTTTTTGTAGTTGTGTTATAGTTCAGGTCAGGAATTCCCATTTGTTTTATGGAGCACATCTGGATCATAAGTTTTGCACCTTTGATTTGGTGAGGATAAGCATGAAAGGTTTCACTTCAGCTATGAAGTTTATTTAAGAATATAGTTAACATGTACAGTAAGAATATTAGCAATAACTTCAATCACAAACAACACCAAAATAACCACGATAATGTATAACCCTTAACGAATATAGGAGTTGTCTCAATCAAACCAATCCCATAAACAAGACCTTTCAGACAGATTTAATACAGTATAAACTAATGCTCACGCAATACTGGAATTGAGTCCTTCAGATGAAGTCTGCAGCTCTCCTGAGTAGATTCAGAACAGTTTCCCAAAACACCAGGGACATTAGGCAAGCCACCAACAGCAGATTCCCCACCTTCAGGAAGGCAGACCTTACCTTCAGATAACCAGCAGAACTTTTAAAACTCAGGAGGAGAGAGAGTGACTTATTTTCAGCTTGATGCCCCTTCTAAAACTTAACTCTAACTGCAGCTCCAAACTGAAAATGTCAAAACTTGTGTTACCTGACCTGTCAACCAGTTTTTTCCCCTAATAATGCAGAGTCATAAACCTTCCAGTAAAAATAAACAAATCCCCATTTAAGCAGCAATAAAGGACATCTCCAGTCAAGCTGGGTGCCATAATGACATCAGGTAAGGCTACGAGCTGAAAAACACTGAAGCTATGAGAGTTGCAGAGATCAAGATTTAAAAACAAATTTCTTAAATAATACCTAATATCACAGTGGCATGGGGGTCATCAGTGGTAGAAGAAAAATGACAGATCGACAGTGTAGCAACCTTGACTCAAGTCACTGAATAACTGATTTTTACCCAAGGTATTTGGTGAACTTGGGACATGCCAGCATTATTTGAGATGACAAGCTCAGGTTCTGTACTGCTGATGGATAATAAAATGCGAGTGTTGGAGTAGCGCTCCAGGTCAGAGAACGTTACAGAAGGGAAAGACTTGTTAATGTTCCGACTTGAACTCTTCAGAAGAGCGCGTAATCTATGCACAACCTTTAGAATCAAAAAAGGTAAGGGAATCAAAGCTGTTTCAAAGTCTTTATGCATGCTTTGGGATGTGTTACCTGCTGAGAAACTCTACTGCCTTTACCCATCTGTAGCCGAGGGCAGTGAATGCACACTTAACTTAGTCATCATTTTATCTAATAGCTCGGTGGCTGAACCCAGCTAGCTGCACATCTCCCACGCATCCACTCCAGGCAGCCGAAGTTGATGTAATCAGCCACATACATTGGTGGAATGCACAAAATAATCAGTGTCATTGGATCGCATAATTTGCAACAGGAAGGGCAAAGGACCCATGTAACTCAATGTCAAAGATAAATTAATTAACGTATTACACTGAAGCAAAGTCATTGATTAGATTCAGAAGAAGCTGGTCATGCTTACGCTGGTAACTAATTCAATCACCTAAAGAATATATGCTCAGTAGAGGAAAAAGGATGGGGCGATGTTCTGCATCCCCAATGCTTTAACATTCTAACTGTATTTCAAGAAGAATCTTTCCAATGAGTATTTGATATTGTTTCCAATTTATAAATGTTAACACTGGTCTGTATATTTTTCGGTGTGAAGATTGCTTATTTCCCTTCCTCCATTTTGGTGCCAACATTCCTTGCGTATCAGTCAGACTTGATGGACTGAAGGGCCTCTTGTGCACTGTATGATTCAATGATTCCATTTTATTTTCAGACTCTTGAGTATTTAATTCATGGTTACTGATGTAATAAACCATTGAGTGTCTCTTCCCAAATAAAATTCTTTGTTGTAACATTATATTCCCTCACAAATGCTTCCCCTCACTCTCTGATGCAATCACTTTTCCTTGAAATTGTTCTTCAATGAACCTTTAGCTTCAGACAGTTGTACAATACTATTCTGTTTCTAATCTGGTCTCTGTGTGAGCTGAGTGTCACCGATTTCTTCGCTCTTCTTGTAGATGAGAAAGAAATTGCACAGAATTTGTGGCACAGACATACATGATTTGGCTCCAACAGGGGTCTCCTGGTGTTTTTGCTTCGGATGCATCACCTCCCATCTTGCTGCATCTCATTCTATCGACACAACTCTGTTCCATTCTCCTTCATGCACTGATCGAGCTTCCCTGTCAATGCATCCATGCTGATCACCTCACCCACCCTTATTGGTAACAGCTCCACATTCTCACCTCTATCAGGGTAAAGATATTTCTCCTGACTTCCTCTTTGGATTTATTGGTGAAGTATTATATTTAAAACATTTGATTTTGGATCTGCCAAAATCTACTTGATCAAATCGTAATGTGAAAGTCCTTTCTATTAGGTCATCATTCAACCATCTATCTTCTAGAGGAAAGAGACCCCACCTCTTTGATCCTGAACATTATAAACTCTCAGAACCTCATAAGTTTAAAATGCTGGTGCACAGTTAAATCTTTATTTTTGTGTATTTGTGGGGAATGGGTGATGCCAGTGAATGGAGAGTTCCATTTGCCAGTGGAATACAGTGTAATACTTATAGCATGGAATCCTTACAGTGCAGAATACATAAGAACATAAGAAATAGGAGCAGGAGTAGGCCATCTAGCCCCTTCGAGCCTGCCCCGCCATTCAATAAGATCATGGCTGATCTGAAGTGGATCAGTTCCACTTTCCTGCTTTCTCCCCATAACCCTTAATTCCCTTGTCTATCAAAAACCTATCTACCCGCTAGTTAAATATATTCAGCGAGGTAGCCTCCACCACTTCAATGGGCAGAGGATCCCAGAGATTGACCACCCTTTGAGTGAAGAAATTCCTCCTCAACTCTGATCTAAACTCTCCCCCCCCCCCCAATCTTGAGGCTGTGCCCTCTAGTCCTGCTGTCCTTTCTAAGCGGGAAGAATCTCTCTACCTCCACCCTATCCATCCCCTTCATTATCTTATATGTCTCTATAAGATCACCCCTCATCCTTCTAAACTCCAATGAATACAGACCCAGTCTATTTAGTCTCTCTTCGTAGGCCAACCCCCTCATCTCTGGTATCAGCCGAGTGAACCTCCTCTGCACTGCCTCCAAGACCAATATATCCTTGCGCAAGTGCGGCGACCAAAACTGCACACAGAACTCCAGCTGCAGCCTCACCAGTACCCTGTACAGTTGCATTGCAAAAGGCCATTTGGCCCATTGAATCTGTACTGACTGCAGGGACTCAGGAAGTAAAGAACAGTACTGTACTTTTAACCTTCAACAGTGCACTAAAGCATAAGTTAAAGTGTAAATAGTACACTATACTTGTACAACTTCTGGTAAAGTGATTCATATTAAATTCCAGGTAATAAAGTTGACTGTATGATGCAGTAAACTCCTTAGTGCATTATCTCCTTAGGACACTATTATTAGAAAATTACCAAAAATCTGTTACCAGCTACACTGGAGGCAATACCAAAAAATATCTCTGGCTTTCATCATCCATCACAGATTTTGAATTTATTATTGCTTGATATTTCAAATTACTTCAAATTACTATGAAGTTTATTCTGTTATGGAGCTCCGATTGTCACCCTAAATGTAGCTTCTGTTTGTTTATTGGATGTGGGTGTAACTGGCAAGGTCAGCATTTATTGTCCATCCACGTTGCCATTGAGAAGAAACTAATTCAGGACAAATTATTTTCCCGTCGCACCCGCCACAGGAATTGTAGCAGGTGAGACGAGGACCACGCAAAGGTTTGTTGACCTTGGGCAGGATTTTCCGGCTTTGGGGCTAGCGCAGTCAGAAGATCCCACCCACCGGTGTTTGAGAGAAGAATGTCTGTTCCATGTGGATGAAAGTGTTTTTATCATTGATTTAAAAAAACCTGAGGTAAGCAAAATGCTAATATTGCTCCTTTTGATAGAACTACAGATTGCGCATTCCTTTATTTAATAAATCCAGAAAGAGTTTACAATTTGTGCAACTTCTAACACAAAAAGGAAGATTTCAGATCTCGCACGAGTAATAATATTGATCCATTGTAATGGCCATAATGTTGCTGCACTATAACTCAACAAAATTTAGGCTGGTGCATAAACCAAAGGTTTGAGCAAATTGTTAGTAACCTTATCTGAGATTGTATCGTACTTCCGCACACATCTACCGAACTAGTTACTGGATCTATTTACAGTTCAGAGGTGCAGGTGATGGGTTTTTGAGTCCAATACTTTATGGTCGTCCATGATGAGGGCACAGTTAAAACAGTCAGATAATGCTGGTTTCCCTCCCCCCTCAGTCCAGTCTTATTTTGTTTGTGTTCTACTCCCATGGGACCGTATTACAGAATGCTCAGTGTACAAGCCTGAAATGGTGTTGATAACTGAAGTTATTAATCCACAAGGAATTGGATTGTTCTTGGACTGCATTCTCTTTGGCATTTGTAGAAATGTATGGATACCTCAAACAATTACCATCAATTTAAAACATTATCCCCTCTAAGTATGCTCCAGGAAAATAGTCACTTGGGCTGAAAAGACACAATTTTGCTAAATGCTTGGCATGGCACGGTAGTTGGTACAGCCCAGCAACCAAAGAGAATTTGAACAAGCTGACACAACAGTTTGCCATTTGTAAATTGTGAGGAAATATCCAAAGTCAGGAGAAGTAAATTTCAGACCACTTGTGAAAATTTTAAATAACAAATTTAAACAGTTATTGAAGTAAAGATAAAGGAAAATAACACTTGTAGACTCAAGAACAGCTTTGTATAGTTAACAGTACTTGTGTGCACATTTCCAAGAAAGATTTTGGCTTAAGTAAAGTCAGAACTCCCCTTTAGTGTGATAGGGGAAGTCTTAAAATCTCATTCAATGTTGCAAAGCCACAACTTGTTTCAAAATTTTTGCAGACATAAACACATTTTTCTGAGGGTGGAGGCAGCTGGTGTTCACAGGTCTGTCTCCAGCACATACTGTCACATCAGGATCTCATAGCCACCCTCTAACAGTCTTCAGTCTCTCCTTAAATGTGCTTTTTCCCTTTGACCTATCCCTCTACTGTTCCTACAATCCTTCAGAAGTTCCTCTTCCCAGAATTTACCAATCTTTCTTCTAATTTTATACCTAATTTTTATTTATAAAAGTAAACAAAAAACTTTATCTTATTGATTTGCAATCTCCCAATTGTACATGTTCCCATCGAAATACAACAGTTAACTTCAAATCACTTCCCTTTTCTGCCTAATGTAAATGGCCTGTTCCTAATTCCTGTGTAGAAGTTGAAAATTCATACTTAATAGCCAGCTGCTCCAGTTGCGCAACTGCTGCGCACACATTTAAAAGTGAGTGATAGCCATGGGGCTCCATCTTGCATCTCTGCCGATTGGAATTGAGTTCAGCTGTAACATTTAAAAGGGACATATATCAAACCTCCAAAAGGTTATTTTTAATGAAACTTTTAATTTGGATGCAGGGAGTAATGTGAACTGTGAACACTTGGATTCCTCCACTTACCGCCCATCCCTTTATGCACTGTTGGCTTCTTTTTACTCTCTAGTAGGTTATAAGCAATAGTTGCTCAGTTGCACGATCGAGATATTTTTATTACTGCCACTTAATAGGTCGTGCTATCATTTTTGGTGCACTCAATTATAAAGTTTCCACTCTTTATATGTATTAGTTCCAGGTTTTTAAGTTCAGTGCTGTCCTATAAGCAATGATTGATAGCTGCATTAAGCTTGAAAAATGGAGAGCAAAGCTGCCATGAAAAGTAAATGTGAAGTATCTCTGTCTTAAAGCACGAAAGCTGTCATTCTGCAGTGTGTGTGACAGAGAGTGACTACTATCCTGTATAAAACAAGACACTAAACAAATACTGGCCAGCAATTTTCCAAATGGTTTGATTGTGTACTTTTTTATGGAGCCAGGTTTTACCTTCTGTTCTGATGAACAGTTACAATATTAAACTGTTCAGCTGACTGTTTGGCATGAAGTTACTTTACATGAAGTTTTTTTTTAATTGTCTAGTAAGCATGTTTGAGTGGATGCAATCTCCAGTGCGTGACCTCAGAGGACAGCCAACAAGATTAAGGTTTGAGTTTTGCCACTATGTTTCACTTGAAATGCTGGTTGGGATAAAGTTTTAAAGTTTATTTATTAGTGTCACAAATAGGCTTACATTAACACTGCAATGAAGTTAGTGTGAAAGTCCCCTAGTTGCCACATTCTAGCGCCTGTTCGGGTATACTGAGGGAGAATTTAGCATGGCCAATGCACCTAACCTGCATGTCTTTCGGACTGTAGGAGGAAACCACAGCATGCAGAGGGAACCCACGCAGACAGTGGGAGAACATGCAGCCTCCGCACAGATAGTGACCCAAGCTGGGAATTGAACCAGCTCCCTGGTGCTGTGAGGCAGCAGAGCTGAGCATTGTGCCACTGTGCCAATGAAGAGGTACAGCCACCAGAAACACTTGGGGAATTAAATTTTCCCCTCTGAACCCATCATTTTTGAAAAAAGGCTGTCAGGTGAAGTTCAGCAAATAAAAATAGGTGCTGTACATCACCTGAACATTGGACATAAACCAGACGTTCTGTTCCCACTGGTCCTAGCTTTCTGCTCCTTTGGTTGTTCAACCAGGAGATTGTAGAACAACTTCCAGGGACCTCATTATTGTCCACTTCCAAGGATAAAGGGAATTGAGAGAATCCCACAAAACTGTCTTCAACCAGTTGTTATTGTCGAGCATCATTAAAGGCAGTTGTGCAGAAATTAGTGTCAGCCTTTTCACTGGCCCAGCATAGAGGGAATGGAGTTGAGGCCCCGTCATTTGTGTTTGATGGGAGCAGCGGGCGGTAAGCGAGGTGAAGAATGGATATTATTGAGCGAAAATCAACCATCCTCAAGTATGATACCATGGCTTTGAATTGCACCCACAAGTCCATTGCAGACTTGTGAAGACTTCAGCCAGGTTAATGAGGTTGGCTTGCTAGGGTATGAAGCCGTTAGTTAATTTGTTTGGTATACAAAAGAATACCTGATGAGTCCTAATTGATGGTTAAATCAGGGAGCCTCATGCTCCCTACTTAAAGCAGATGTGTCAGACTCGCAGCCAGCATTCAGCAGGGAGCAACTGGAGAGCTGGCAGTGTACAGATGTATGGTGTAAATAAAGTAATTTGGTGATGGGGGCTTTCACCTCCACGGAGTTATTACAAAACTTAACTGAGTGAAGGCTGGTTTCTCTGCTTTTATCATGACAGGGAACAATAAAATGACAAATTGCAAGTATCACAGATTTCGTCTATTGGAATCACTGGCTGTCATTCGACAGTTGATGGACTATTGCCTGAGTGTGTACCTTGTCCAGAGGTGGAAAATATTGTCATCCTAAAGACAGAAATGTAGCCACCAGTAAAAGCAGTAAAGGGTGAAATTCTCAGCAGGTCAGACAGTGTCTTTGGTGAGAGAAGTGGAGTTCACTTTTCATATCCAAGACTGATGGGTTAGGAAGTGAAGACAAGGGAAACCCTATGATGATTTTGCTCGAGGGGGAAGGGGAGAGTGGATATGGAGCAGGCACAATTGATGGTCAATGAAGGAGCAATATCCTCAGTTGATAAAAAAGGAAGACATATAAGCTGCATTGTCAGAATGGATGAGACAGAAAGAGAGGAACTAAGAGAATGGATTGGAGTACTCAGAGGATGGGTTGTGACTGTAGCTGTGGGGGTTGCTGGGCTTATAGTAGATATTAGTTGACAGCCTATCCCCAGAAATGAAGATAGAAAAGGAGAGTAGGAAAGAGTCAGAAATGATAACCTTCTTCCCATTAGTATAACCTGAAGTATTACTGTCATCAGTCATCAAAGACTTTGCTAGTAATTTTGAATTTGCTCACACTTCTGAAGGCTGTATTCTATCCCTCACTGCACAAGATTGTGAAACCTCTCATTTATTATAAATCCACTGCAGGAATATGCAGTTAGCCATTTATAGAAACTGAGTCATGTCATTCAGAAATGCTTATAGTTGTTCCAGTCATTGCAGAATGCATGTATGAATCATGATCTAACACATGAATACACACTCAGGCAATAGTGCATCAACTGTCGAGTGACAGCCAGTGATTCCAATAGAGGAAATCTGTGATACTTGCAACTTGTCATTTTATTGTTCCCTGTCATGATAAAAGCAGAGAAACCAGCCTTCACTCAGTTAAGTTTTGTGATAACTCCACGGAGGCGAAAACCCCTGTCACCAAATTACTGTTGTGTAGGGTTAATTGTAAATACAATTTGTAATATAGAGTCTCTTAGCCTTTGTGACTACAGTACAGAATAATGTGGAGATGCCAGCATTGGACTGAGGTGGACACAGTAAGAAGTCTCATAACACCAGGCTAAAGTCCAACAAATTTATTTGGAATCATTTGCCTAATGAAGGAGTAGCACTCCGAAAGCTCGCGATTCCAAATAAAATTTTAACCGGGCGTTGTGAGACTTCTCACAGTACAGAATGATACCAAGCTGAAAGGGCTAAATGATTAGGACAGGTTGCGTGGACAACTTTCTTGGGTACTTTCTTGAACAGAAGGTATTGAGGTATGTAAGGTTATTAGAGGATTTGATGAGAGATAGGTAGAGTCAAACTATTTCCTTTGGTTGGGGAGTCTAAAATAATGCAGGATAACCTTAGAACTAGTGTGATACTATGCAAATATATTGTCAGGAAGCAATTCTTCACACCGGAAAGGTAAGGAAAAGCAATTAGCTGAGACCATATGTTAGAATTGAGAAATGAGAAGATTTAAACTGCATTGGGAGTTCATGGGCTTCAAGATGTAGTGTCAGAATGCATTTCAAGACTAGAGAGACTTGTAGCAATAGCAGCATTTTTAATGGGAGATTATTCTAATTGTATGTTCTCCAACTGAGGGAGAGGGTAGATCATACTAGATTCAGTAACGAGCAACAAACTATTTGTTTAATCTAACAGTAAAGGAACATTGATCCAATAGTGATCTTGGAAGGATCATAGTCCATGTTAGTGTAATTAATAAGATGCTAGATTTTAGGTTAATTTAAACGGAATAAGACATTGGTTGATGACAGTAAACTGGAAGAAGAATGGGAGGTGTTCAGCAAAGGATTTCACTTGAAAAGAGTGAGACTTGACATGGAGCTAAAAGACACACAGATGTGCAAAGGAAATGGATTGGGAGAGTGATAAAGAACACCAATGGAATATTTTTTAAAAAAATGCTAAGATCTGCAAAACGGAATATGAAAAGAAACTTGTGAAGGATGTCCAGATTTGCATTCTTAGATGAAAGAAACGTTCATTTGTAATATTTCCCTTTTGAAAATAGATGTGGGTAAAATTGCAAATGAAAATATTATTGGTTTGGTTAGGTCATTGCAAATGAAAAAGAAAGTACATACATGTGGAATGATTACTTTGTGTCAGTCCTCACAGCGGAGGTCAAGGAGCAATATGCTTGACGTGCCAAGGGAAACCAGTGAACGATTAATCAAGGCCACTGGAACTGACTATAGTTATAAGTAAGAAAACAATATTTGGAAAAATAATGGCACTAATGCGTGGGCTTCCAAACCCCTCTTGATTCAATAATTAACCCTGATGGTTACAAAACTACAAATGTTATTCAAGAACAGGGGAAGAGAGAAACCAGGAAATTTTATCTTGTTAGTCTAATATCAGTTGTGGGAAAGTTATTGGAACCTGTAGGGACATGGTAACTTGGAGAAATTTAAATTGATTTGAGTCAATATTGATTTGTGAAGGTTAAGCCATGCCCCGAATTGATTTTCTTTCGCAAAATGAGCTGTTCGTAGACAGGGAAATGCCAATGAATGTAGCTTCCAAAAGGCACTCAATAATGTTTCACATCAGAGACTTGTAGGAAAAGCTGAAGTTCTTGGGATTGAAAGTATATTATTGATTTGGTTAGGTCATTGGCTAGGTGGTATAAGACTGAGAGTAGAGATAATGCAAATATACTCAAATTGGAGTGAAGGATCTGTTTTGGAGTTTCAGCCATTCTCTATATTTGTTAATACTTGGGCACAGGCTCTCTATAAATAGCACAAAGGTCAGCGCTATCGTAAATAGTGTAGAGAAAATAAAATGACAATGATATATTAATTGAGGGCGAAAATTCTTTTGCAGGTGGATTGCAATGTAAAAAAGGTTAGACTATTTTTTATTTCAATTGACGAAAAGCTAAAAACAATTGAGATGCAAAGCGATTTAGGCATCTGTGTACATAGGTCACCAACATTTTGTGATTACGTACAAAAATAATCAGGCTAGTGATATGAAGCTAGGATATAATAGGGAGAAAGTTTTATTACAGCTATACAAAGCCCTGGTTGAACCACATCTGGGTGCAGGATCCAAAGATAAAATTACAAGGAGGGATTATCTAAATTAGTCCTGTATTCCCTGGAATATGGAAAGTTAAGCCATGATTTTATTGGGATGTTTGCAGTTTTGAAAGAAATCAATAGGATGAGAAACTGGGAAGATGGTGACATCGTGGTAATGTTACTGGAATCGTAATCCAGAGGCCCAGGCTAATGGAACATGGCTTCAATTCCCACTATCACAGTTGGTGGAATTTATGTTCATTTAATAAATCAATGATTGCGCCCATGAAGTGATTGTTGGTTGTCATAAAAAATCTATCTGGTTCACTGACGCCGTTTAGGGAAGGAAATCTGCTGTCCTTATCTGGTTTGGCCTACATGTGACTCCAGAGCCACAGAAATGTGGTTGAATCTTAACTGCATTCTGAAATGGTAGAGCCACTTTGTTTGTGGGCAATTAGGGATGGATAATGAATGTTGGTCTTGCCAGTGATGCCCACACCCCATTAAAGAATTTTAAAAAATCTCTTTGGTGAGGGAGTTGAGGACAGAGGGCATAATCATACAGTCAGAGCCAGATTATTGAGGAGAGCAGTTTGAGGAAGGAGTGTGGAACACACTTCCCTGAAAAGCAATAATTTCTAACTCATTAAATCTATGATTGGTAGGTCTTTGTTAGCCAAGGGTAGAGATATGGAGCCAAGCACATTGAAGGAGTTGGGATTCAGTGATGACCCAACTGAATGGAGGATCAGGTGCGAGGGTCTGAATGGCCTACCTCTAAGAACAAAGAAAATTACTGCACAGGATCAGGCCCTTCGACCCTCCAGGCCTGTGCCCACCATGCTGCTCGACTGAACTAAAGCCCTTCTAGAAACCATATCCTCTTCCCATCCTATTCATGTATTTGTTAAGACGCCCCTTAAAAGTCACTGTTTCTTAATTGATTTTCAGTGCCGTTTTTATAGATATCTGACACTAGATAATGCTCCTCCATTTCTCTGCACTGTGTGGTTGTTGTGTGGCTGTGTGGGTATGTGGTGTGTGTGTGCGCAATGGGTGTGTTGTATGTGCCTGTCAGGGGAATAGATAAGAAGCTGAATGCAGTTTCATGCAGAGAGATGGAGGATTTGGGGAAACACAACACAAATAAGTATTACATCTTCAGGCAATTTTAGGCAAGGAAGAGTTTCAGCAGAGATGTGTTTGGTGCATTGTCACATCATGCTGAATGATCCTAGTATGCAGTGAACAGCTGCTGCTGTGAGTTGCTTAGTCCATTTACTTGCTGGAAATTTGTCTTTTTTTTTACACCTAACTATAGGAGCTATGTACTTCAATACTGATTCATAATTTTGAAGCTCTCATATGTGTTGACTAGCATGGTTAACTGTTAATATATTATATGTCACTAGTGGAGTACCGCAGGGATATGTTCTTGGCCCACAATTGTTCACTATTTACAGCAATAATGTTCTGTTAATATTATTAAACAGGAGGAAGGAACAGATTTTCAAATTTGGTGATATGAAGATAGGTGGAGGAGCATGATAAAGATATTATGATTTTGCAATGGGATGTAGATAGATTGGGTAACTGGGCGAAAACCTGGCAAATTAAGTTTAATGCGGGGGAAGTGCGAGGTCTTGCACTTTTTGGTGGAAGGAATCAAAAAGCAGATTATTATCTAAATGGAGAGCGACTGCAGGTGAGTGAAGTGCAGAGGGATCTGGGTTTTCTAGTGCATGAATCACAGAAAGCTAGTGGGCAGGTCCAACAAGTAGTTAAGAAGGCAAATGACATTTATTGCAAAGGGGTTGGAGTTTAAAAATAGGGAAATTCTGTTACAGTTGTACAGGGTGTTGGTGAGGCCTGACCTGGAATACTGTGTTACACCTTTGGTCACCTTATCTAAAAAAGGAGATAGTAACATTGGAGGCAGCCCAAAGAAGATTCATCAGGCTAATTCCTGGGATTAGAGGGCTGTCCCATCAAGAGAGACTTAATAGCCTGAGTTTGTATTCCTTGGAGTTTAGAAGAGTGAGGAGTGATCGTGGGGGGCCTGACAAGGTCGATGGTGAGATGTTTTCACCAGTGGGAATGCCTTGAACAAGGGGACACAGCAACAAAATTTGATTTGATTTATTATTTCCACATGTATTGGGATACAGTGAAAGGTATTGTTTCTTGCATGCTATACGTACCGCTCATAGAGTACATGGGGAGAAGGAAAGGAGAGGATGCAGAATATAATGTTGCAGCTGTAGCTAGGGTGAAGAGAAAGATGAGCTTAATATATTGTAGATCCATTTAAAAGTCTGATAGCAGCAGGGAAGAAGCTGTTCTTGAGTCGTTTGGTACGTGGTCTCAGACTTTTGTACGTTTTCCCAACGGAAGAAGATGGAAGAGAGTATGTTTGGGATACATGGGATCCTTGATTATGCTGGCTGCTTTACCAAGGCAGTAGGAAGTGTAAAAGGAGTTGATGGATGGAAGGTTGGTTTGTGTGATGGACTGAACTGTGTTTACAACTCTTTGTAGTTTCTTGTGGTCTTGGTCAGAGCAGGAGCCATACCAAGCTGTGGTACAACCAGAAAGAACTCTTTCTGTATTGTATCTGTAAAAATTGGTCTGAGTTACAGAACAAAGAGATCTAGAGGTACACGTTCATACTCCTGGAAAGTGAATTCACAGGTGGAGAGAGTGGTGAAGAAGGCATTTGGCATGCTTGGTTTCATCGGTCAGAACATTGAATACAGGAGTTGGGACATCTTGTTGAAGTTGTACAAGTCATTGGTAAGGCCACACTTGGAATACTGTGGGCAAATTGGGTAACCTATTATAGAAAGGATATTATTAAACTAGAAAGAGTGCAGAAAAGATTTACCACGATACTACTGGGACTTGATGGATTGAGTTATAAGGAGAGTTAAATAGAACGGGACTTTTTTCTCTGGAGCGTAGGAGCCTCTCTATTTTATAGAGGTCTATAAAATAATATAATTATTATAATAATAACTATTATTATAATAATTATTATAATAATAACCTTTTATAGAGGTCTATAAAATAATGGGGGGCATAGACAAGGTAGATAGCCAATATCTTTTCCCTAAGGTAGGGGAGTCTAAAACCAGAGGGCATAGGTTTAAGGTGAGAGGGGAGAGATACAAGTGTCAATTTTTTCACACAGAGGGTGGTGAGTGTCTGGAACGAGCTGCCAGAGGTAGTAGTAGAGGCGAGTACAATTTTTTAAAAAGCATTTAGATAGTTACATGGGTTCGATGGGTATAGAGGGATATGGGCCAAATGCGGGCAATTGGGATTAGCTTAGGGGATTTAAAAAAAAAGGGCGGCATGAACAAGTTGGGCCAAAGGGCCTGTTTCTATGCTGTAAACCTCCCTGACTCTATTATTCAATGAATCTAGTTGTAGCGGACATGCCAAATTTCCTTAGCCTCCTGAGAAAGTAGAAGTGTTGGTGGGCTTTCTTAACAATTGCATTGATGTGAAGGGACCAGAGCAGGTTGTTGGTGATCTGGACACCTAGAAACCTGAAGCTCTCGACCGTCTCCACTTCATCCTTGTTGATGTAGACAGGGATCTGTCCTCCACTATGCTTCCTGTGGTCAATGACTGTCTGCACTGTTCTCGTGATACTGAGGGAGAGATTATTGTTTTTAGCATTCATGTCATGAGAGCTAGAATACAAGAGCGGGGATGTACTTCTGAGGCTAAATAAGGCTCTGATCAGACCCCATTTGGAGTATTGTGAGCAGTTTTGGGCCCCATATCTAAGGAAGGACGTGCTGGCGTTGGAAAGGGTCCAGAAGAGGTTCACAAGAATGATCCCTGGAATGAAGAGCTTGTCATATGAGGAACGGTTGAGGACTCTGGGTCTGTACTCGTTGGAGTTTAGAAGGATCTTCTTGAAACTTACAGGATACTGCAAGGTTTGGATAGACTGGACGTGGAGAGGATGTTTCCACTAGGAGGAAAAATTAGAACCAGAGGGCACAACCTTAGGCTGAAGGCTCGACCCTTTAAAACAGAGGTGAGGAGGAATTTCTTCAGCCAGAGCCGGGGGGCTCTTTGCCGCAGAAGGCTGTGGAGGCCGGGTCATTGAGTATCTTTAAGACAGAGATAGATAGGTTCTTGATTAATAAAGGGATCAAGGCTTATGGGGATAAGGCAGGAGAATGGGGATGAGAAAAATATCAGCCATGATTGAATGACAGAGCAGACTCATAAGAACATAAGAACATAAGAAATAGGAGCAGGAGTAGGCCATCTAGCCCTTCGAGCCTGCCCCGCCATTCAATAAGATCATGGCTGATCTGTCGTGGATCAAGTGGCCTAATTCTGGTCCTATGTCTTATGGTCTTATGGCTGTTGCACCATTTTTCCAAATTCTTGATCTCTTTCCCATACTCTGTCTCATCATTGTTTGAGATCTGAGTCACTATGATGGTGCCATCAGCAAACTTGAAAATGGAGTTGGAGTGGAATTTGGCCACACAGTTATAAGTGTAGAAGGAGCAGAGTGAGGAACTGAGGGTGCAGCCTTGTAAGGTACCAGTGTTAAGGGCTGATCGTTTAAAACTGAAATGCATAGAAATATCTTCTCACAGAGTGTGGTTAATCTCTGCAATGCTCAATCCCAAAGCAGAGTGGAGGCTGAATCATTAGAAGTATTTGAAGTGAAATAGATAGATATTTGATAGATTGAGGAATAGAGTACAATGGGAAAATGGCACAGAAAAGTAGCTGAGACCAGTATAGATCAGCTATGATCGTATTAAATATTGAGGCAGGCTTGAATGACCTAGTGCCTTACTCCTGCTTCTATGTCTTGTGTTGTGTAGATCTCTATATTTATTTTGTAAGCATGTCAATATTGCAAGCTCTTGTATCAGTCAATTTGCCTTTACCTTCTTGATGTCAGTACACAAGCCTTTGTTCTTCTCAATGAGTGGATGAATTGACAGGAAATTTGTATATTGAACAAGTGGAAAAGAACTCAATGGCCAAAACTCTACCACCGTACCAGCCATGGAATCAGAGCGGGCAAGGGTCCGACATCGGAAATCACTGTTGACTTTGGATGAGAATTTCCATTCTCGCCTGAGTGACGCCGTAAAATCCTGCCCATTGTGTCTGTTTCAAAGGTTATATTACAACATTTTTTAAAATATTTTAACATTTGTCTCTGGATGTGAGGTATTGTTATGACTAGATTGAATGTACTGGAATTCTAAGTTTGGGATCATTGTAACAAGCAGTGCAAGGAGAAATTGAACAAAAAATGTTTCAAATCACGAGGCTTTGTTTTATATACAGGCAGATGAATTGTAAAGGACATAGGTTTAAGGAGAGATTTTTTTCTGCAGTGAGCAATGATTGGAATGCACTGCATAAAAGGGTACTGAAATTTTCCAAAGGCAATTGTATATCTAGTTAAATGTGGATAATTTGCAGGGCCATGTGGAAAAAAACTAATTGGGTTGCCTTCAGAGTCAGAACTGGCACCACTTGCTAAGTAGGCTCCATCTGTGTTCTAAGAGTCTATGATTTCAAAGTCCTGGAACTCGAATAAAACATTGTTTGTTTGGGTATGACTCTGATAGTTGCAGTTGCTAAGTGGATTTTAAAAGTGTATTCAAATTAATGTTATTTAAATCATTGCTGATAACTATTGTAACTATTGGTGGTTTGTGATGGTTTCCGTGTTGTTTTGCACCAATGGAGAAGGTCTGAGGTGGGAGAATCTTAGAATCCCTACAGTGTAGGAAGAGGCCAATAGACCCATTGAGTCTGCACTGACAACAATCTCACCCAGGCCCTATTCCCGTAACCCCACACATTTACCCTGCTGGTTGCCCCTGACGCTAAGGAGCAATTTAGCATGGTCAATCAACCTAACCTGCACATCGTTGATTTCTATTGTTGATAAAATGTCAGTGTCTCCTACACTGTAAAGGCATCCTGCATTCACTGACCCCACACTCACAATTTCTTTAGTATGTAAGGATGTTGGACTATCCTCCTGATTGAATGCTTATCTGACAAAGTTTATTTTGAGCAAAGTGATCCTGTAAGCTCCTTCACTCTTTCCAAATTTGTCAGTATTATCCATTGCAGTCTACAACTTCATTTAAAAAAGGAAAGAATACTAATTACAGGCAAGACTTCTCAGTCATGGATAGAATATGCAAAGGGTGCCTTGAAACAGTACATTGGCGTTGATATGCACTTGAAACAATAGACTGTGTCTTCATATTTTCAGCTCATCACTGTACGCATTCTAGCATGTAATTGTGGTACCATAATGAAGGCCTTAGTTAGAATTCAAGGCTGCTTGTTTAATCAAGGCTAACCTTCCTGTCAGAGATTTTTAAAATATATATTCTGATATATGGGAATTCAGTAGCCCTTTGATACATTATAGCACATGGAAGACATTGAACACCTTTGCTAGGCAAGGAAGGAGTCTTTTAGATAAATTTGAAGGAACATTGGGAGCTATTTCGAACGTCTATTTTCATCATTTTTTTTGTTCATTCATGGGACATGAGCATCACTGGCCAGTCAGCATTTAATACCCATCTTTAGTTTTGCCCGAGAGCAGTTGAGAGTTCTTACGTATGTAACTGCATTGCTGCATATTTTCCAATAACACAAGTTTACCAGTTGGTCAAATTCCTTGGATTATACAGGACATCGGATGAAGAAGGATTGGGAGCTGCCAGAGATGTCACCAAAGAAACAACAGTTGAGAAGGGGTAATTAAACTTTGTTTAAAAACTTGTTGATTGTTAGAGGAAGGAAAAGATTTTTTTTGCAGTTGAGAATCAACCACATTGCTGTGGCCCTGGAGTCACATGTAGGCCAGATCAGGTAAGAATGGCAAAATCCCTTCCCTAAAGGACATTAGTGAACCAGATGGGTTTTTCCAACAATTGACAATGGTTTCATGATCATCAGTAGATTCTTAATTTGAGTTTTTTTTATTTGATTTGATTTATTATTGTCACATGTATTAACATACAGTGAAAAGTCTTGTTTCTTGCACACGATACAGACAAAACATACCGTTTGTAGAGAAGGAAACGAGAGAGTGCAGAATGTAGTGTTACAGTCATAGCTAGGGTATAGAGAAAGATCAACTTAATGCAAGGTTGTTTGAATTCAAATTACACCATCTGCCTTGGTGGCGTTCGAACCCGAGCTTCCCAGAACAGTTGCTGAGTTTCTGGATTAATAATCTCGTGATAATACCATTCAGTTATCTACCCTCCATGAGCGCAGAGAACATGAACAGCACAGTGGTTAGCACCGCTGCCTCACAGCGCCAGGGATCCAGATTCAATTCCAGCCACGGGCCATTGTCTGTGTGGAGTTTGCAGTTCTTCCCCATCTGCATGGGTTTCCTCTGGGTGCTCTGGTTTCCTCCCACACTCCAAAGAAGTGCGGGTTAGGTTGATTGGCTATGGTAAAATGCTCCTTTGTGTCAGAGAGGTTAGTAGATAAATGGGGGTTATGGCAAAATGGCCTGGGTGGAATTGTGAGCAGTATAGATTCCATGGGCCGAATTGTCTTCTCTGTACTGTAGGGATTCGATGAAATTCTATGACTACAATAAAGTATATACAATATACTTATGCAAGTCAACCACTGTATGAAACTCAGCTGTTATGTGAACTGTAAATATAATTCCTGGTTTAAAAGCTAATGTGGAAATGTAGAATCTTCTCGGGCAGCTTTACTGATGCGTTTATTATGCTGAGCTGTCAGGCTCTCGATGTTGGATGGTGATGTAAATGTTCAGGCATGCCGAGTTCCACCGGCCAGCTTTACTGTCACTTTCTTTGTGGCTGAAAACAAAATTCATGAATATGCCAAAAAGAGACTTGTTCAGGCTGATGTAGTCTCGATTAATAACTCATCTCCTTTTGTGAAAATGAATCATATGCTTAAACACAACTGCAAATAAATTTAGTAACCAGGAGCTTGCTCTGCAGTCTCTCAAGATTTTTTCAAATACTGTGAGTGACCATTCGTGCCCTTGCTGCCTGATGGGAGTTACAATTAAGTTGTAAGTGTCATCCCTTCAATGAAAGGATCTTTTTTTAAATTTAATTGCTCCCCAATGAATTTAAATCAAGCCCTTCTTTAAGACAGATTGATTGTTAAGTCGATATTTTGTACTTCCACTGAGTGCTATTGCAGTCAGTTTGTCAGACCATCATAAATGTGGCCCAAATTTTCATTACAAGATATACATCCTTATTATGAAATAGTAAGTGCTTCAATTCTCTCACCAATCTGCTGACCTCAGTGCTGTGGCAGAGAAACGGGAATAGTGCAGGTGACTTGTTTCCATCTTCCTGCCAATATCACTTAGGATCCAGCTGCTAAAGGGGCCTGAAATTGGCTTGGGAATGAGTGTGCGCTCCTGATATTCCTGACTCCTGTTGTAAAGCATCTCAGCACAGCAGAATCACAGTGGCCTGGGAAACCAGTTTGTGTCCCGCAGTAATACTTTGCGTTAATGCTCCAATTTGCCATTAGTATTTTAATACTCTCATTTACACTATTTAAAAAGCCTGATATGTTGATTTGGTTAACTCTGGATTAATTCTCACAATGCTACCTATGCCATTATTTTAAATGACTTATTTTTAAGAAACCATCTGAGGTGTTTTTGATAGAAATTCTACTGAATACTGGAAGTGCAAAACTCGTGTTCTGACTGTCATCACTCAGTTGTAAGTGTGGTTCAAGTTAAATTGTTGATAAAAGTCGGTTAACTTGCTTGAATCCAAGTGTCAGAAATGCATCTTCAAATTGCATGCCTTTATTTTCTGCTGTTGCTCCAGTTAACTTAAATATATTGTTTAAAAACAAAAAAAAGCTCTGCTGTATGAGTATGGGAAAGCAATGGCCTCATGATGTTATCGCTAGGTTAGTAATCCAGAGACTCAACTGATGATCTGGAGACCTGGGTTCGAATTCTGCCACAGCAGATGGTGAAATTTGAATTCAATAAAAGACCTGGAATTAAGAATCTGCTGATGGCCATGAAACCATTGTCGATTGTCAGGAAAACCCATCTGGTTCATTAAGGTCCTTTAGGGAAGGAAATCTGCCGTCTTTACCTGGTCTGGCCTACATGTGACTCCAGAGCCACAGCAATGTGGTTGACTCTCAACTGCTCTCCAAGGATAACTAGAGATGGTTGATTGTCAAATGCCCTCCTCTGAAATGGAGGGCAGTTGAGGATGGGCAATAAATGCTGATCCAGCAACTACCCTCTGGAATGGCCCAGCAAGCCATTCAGTTACGTTTCAAGAAGGTAACTCACCACCAGCTTTTCAAAGGCAGCTAGGGATGGGTAATAGATGCTGGCCTGGCTTGTGACGCCTATGATTGAATAGAAAAAAAAGCAAGTATTTATGTAAATCACTTGTTCTTTGCAGTAACCCCTGAATAATTTGAGGTATCTTCTCAAAGCCTTGGCATGTATTATGGGGACTCCTATCCTCAGATTTCTGAGCTATATCAACTGATTTCTTCCCTGAATTAGTGGTGTATCTGTTTTATTTTGAGGCATATTCGTCTTAATATTTTAGTACATCTTCTTTTGCAAAATAATTTTTTTACCACACTGATGGGAACATATTCTGTTGATAAATTACTTTTCCTTCTATAGTTCAGAACCTCTGTGAAGAGTAGAAAAGACTTGATGGGTGCATGTACTGCATGACTAGTTTGTCTTGTTGAAATGCTGCTCTGGAATTTACTTAATATGTTAAGTGTGTGTGTCCAGACATGGATGGCAATTTAAAGAGCAGTACAGAAAGCTTTCAATTACCATGATATCACTACAATAATTTTTGCTGTTAAGTACAAAATGATAGCATCTATCAAACTGGATATTGAAGGTTGTCCTCTTCTGTGGTCTGAAAGAGATTTGGGGATGCTCTTCACAATCTGTCTCTTTTAGACCTCCCCAGTGCTACAGGGTACATCTGTGGAATCCTTCCAAGAATGAAAGCTTTAATCCCAGAAAGTATATTGTAAGGATAAATCCTTCATTTTATTTTCTCTCCTTCCATTATATTTCTGTTGTGTGGCAAATCTAAATTTGCCTTTATTAAATGGTAGCAGTCTGATAATCTACAGAAAGGATTAATCTGTGAGGCTCTTATCTGCTTGTCTTAGGTCAGTAATGGGATGGCTGGCTGGGTACTTGTATGGTTGCACCGTTAGCCCACAATGTAATTCCTGACCCTGGCACATTGTTCAGTGAAGGTATATAGATTGTCCTTATCTTGTTCCACAACATAGCCAGACAATCCCTATGTTTCATCTGTGTCCGTGCTTGCAGTACATGATGCAAGTGATACTGTGACACAGTGCTTCAGCGTGTATTAAAGAATCTTCAAAGACTGCTGTCCTTAGAGCATTGCGGAAATACCTTGTAAAGCCGTGAGAGGCAAGCCTAAATTAGTGAGTGGGCCACAGGAGTAGCCCTGCTTAATTTCAGTGGGCTGCAAGATTGAAATTGGGCTTGTTCCCTCACCACAATCCCACGATTAAGAATAAATAGATTTAATACATATCGAATATTTCATAATGAGCTACAGGAAGTGCTTAATCATTCACCTATTAGTAAAACTGTCATCAAATTTAAATCGTAAAAGCAAAAGAAATAGTCACACTTTGAGACACAGAAGGAGCGCTAGGCTCTCTCAGTCAATGTGTTGTGCAGTCAGCATACACCTCACTTCACTTGTCCTTGCTTTAAGTCTGTATTGGTGGGAAGAAATACACTGTGAATAGAAATGAGTGCAATTGGCAGTCCTGTGTAACGGTCAACAAGATGCCTCGTTGGCTGCAGTAGGAACTCTGATGGAGCAATGTGGCCCCAGGCTGCAGGGTGCCCGCTACTGCTGTAGAGTATGATTGGAGCCAGGAGTGTCTGACCCTGCTTGTTTCACATTGTCTATCAAAATTGATCCCTTTTAGAGCCACCCTTTTTCATATATGTATACATTGCACAAAGTTTCACTTAACTGCACGTGGCAAGGATGGATTGATCTGCGCTGTTGAAACTGGTGGCAAGGTAATGTCAGAACTATTTATGATATATGTTAGCACTTGACTTGTGATAAGTTGGATTGGTGCTTGCAGTAGCTTGCCCATTCACCAATTTGCTCGATATGTCCTACTTAATGAATAAAGTAATGTCCCTTTTGAGTGAATAGGCATTCATGTGAATATGATAATGTCAAGGACAACATACAGATTAGTTTTCAACATTTCCATTTATCATCAGGAAAATGTGGTTATTAAAGGGAACGGCTGCTTTTGTAGTTGCTGACAGCTAAATGAGGAGTGTTCTATAAGATCTGCAGAAGGTTGCAGGAGAAAATGGATATTTTTGTTGATTAGTATTTCAAATCTGTAAAATATGAATACGTACAAGGTCAAAGTCGACACCCTTCTAATGCGCAAATTTATTCAGGCCCTGACTGCACTATTCGTCCTGTGTAAAACTGGAATGCAGTTTATACATGTTGAGAAATCAGATTCTCATACACAGTGATAACAAATATGAACTGATGATACAGCCTGAGAACCATTTGAAATCTCAGCAAACCATAGACCACATGAATGCTACTAATGGCAGAGAGAATATTTCATGGGCAGCACAGTGAATTAACACTGCTGCCTCACAGTGCCAGGGATCCAGGTTCAATTCCCAGCTTGGGTCACTGTGCAGAGTCTGCATGTTCTCCATGTGTCTGCGTGGGTTTCCTCCAGGTGTTCCGGTTTACTCTAGGAGTTCAAAAGACATGCTGATTAGGTACATTGGCCATGCTAAATTCTCCCTCAGTGTACTCAGTGGAGACTAGGGGAGTTTCACAATAACTTCATTGCAGCGTTAATGTAAGCCTACTTGTGACACTAAAAATAAACTTTAAACTTTTGTTTGCTATTGGCATTTTCAGTTGATCCCTGGAAAAATGAAGTCACTTTTGAGGTTTGTGGCTATCAGGGAAATGTTGGTGTCTTGCCCACTGGCACTGGGCTTGCACAGAAACCAGGTGCTTTTTCTGACCCGATCGCCTTCAATTACCTTATTTCAGATGTTAGTCTCTCATGTTGATAGTAGATTGCTTGATAGGGCGGACGCAACACGGTTTCATTAAAGGGAAGTCGTGTCTGACAAATTTACTGGAGTTCTATGAGGATGTGTCTAGGGCAGTGGATAGAGGAGAACCGGTGGATGTGGTCTTTCTGGATTTTCAGAAGGCGTTTGACAAGGTACCTCACAAGAGGTTATTGCAGAAGGTCAGGGGACATGGAGTTGGGGGTAGGGTGTTAGCGTGGATAGAGGATTGGTTGTCAAATAGGAGGCAGAGAGTGGGGGTCAATGGGTGCTATTCGGATTGGCGGTTGGTGACTAGTGGGGTGCCCCAGGGGTCGGTGCTGGGGCCT
Source organism: Carcharhinus amblyrhynchos (assembly GCF_965287045.1). Taxonomy (NCBI): domain Eukaryota; kingdom Metazoa; phylum Chordata; class Chondrichthyes; order Carcharhiniformes; family Carcharhinidae; genus Carcharhinus; species Carcharhinus amblyrhynchos. The sequence goes on from NC_137345.1 coordinate 48,189,099, forward strand.
CAGCTATTTACCATTTATATAGATGATCTGGAGGAGGGAACCCAGTGCAGGGTGTCGAAATTTGCTGATGACACCAAGATTGGGGGAAAGGCAAATTGTGCGGAGGGTGTGGAGAGTCTGCAGAAGGATCTAGATAGGCTGGGCGAATGGGCCAGGAAATGGCAAATGGAATTCAATGTTGGCAAGTGTGAGGTGGTCCACTTTGGTAGGAAGAATGGTAGGAAGGATTATTACTTACGTGGCGAAAAACTGCAGCAGGCGACGGTGCAGAGGGACCTCGGGGTCCTTGTGCATGAGTCGCAAAAACCCAGCTTGCAGGTGCAGCAGGTGGTCAGGAAGGCGAATGGGATGCTGGCCTTCATAGCGAGGGGGATTGAATATAAAAGTAGGGAGGTCTTGCTGCAGCTGTATAGGGCATTGGTGAGGCCGCAGCTGGAGTACTGTGTGCAGTTTTGGGCGCCGCACCTGCGCAAGGATATTTTGGCCCTGGAGGGAGTGCAGAGGAGGTTTACTAGGCTGATACCGGAGTTGAGGGGATTGAGCTATGAGGAGAGGCTGAATAAACTAGGCTTGTACTCGCTAGAGTTTAGAAGAATGAGGGGAGATCTCATTGAGACGTATAAGATGATGAATGGGATGGATAGGATAGAGGTGGAGAGACTCTTCCCGCTCAAAAAAGACAGTAGGACTAGGGGGCACAGCCTCAAGATAAAGGGGAGGCGGTTTAGAACGGAGTTGAGGAGGAACTTCTTCACTCAAAGGGTGGTGAATCTCTGGAATTCTCTGCCCGTTGAAGTGGTGGAGGCTGCCTCGCTAAATATTTTTAAGAAGCGGGTTGATGGGTTTTTGATAAGAGAGGGGATTAAGGGTTATGGGGAGAGGGCGGGAAAGTGGAACTGAGCCACGACAGATCAGCCATGATCTTATTGAATGGCGGGGCAGGCTCGAAGGGCTAGATGGCCTACTCCTGCTCCTATTTCTTATGTTCTTATGTTCTTATATGACAATGTTTAGCCATGTGGAGCTAATTGGCAACGCTGTTGCCACCAATATAGTGATGTGGCACGCTCCAGAAATGATGAAAGTAAAAGACAGTCAGCATTTGGCTAATGATGAGGTGAAAGTCTGGGCAAAAGATGGAAAATATTGAAAACATGTTCATCAGATTTCCTCCTTGCCTCTAGTGAATTGCTGTAGGTTTTTGGATGATGTTGTAACATTCTTGACTGCGCTGGGATACAACTGCTTAAGTGATTACTCTTTATGTCTTTCAGGGAGGTTGGCTCCATAGCCTCAGGAAAAGGAGGCCTTCAGTCACACTGGAATTTTATTGATTTGGCGTATAGGTTCTCTTTCATGTCATTGAATACTGATCAAACACAAGACCTTATGGTCCTTTCAGACACACTCTCAGGGTTTAACAATGGATGGATTTTGTTCTCATTGGTTTGAGACAGGAGGGGGAAAATCTAAACAATCCTGATTTTGCCTGTTGCCACATGCCCATAAAGAGGGAGGTATTTTGAACTGATTCCCTGTATATACATCTATTAATGAGCCGACAGCAAACTTGTGAAAGGATGAATGTCAAGGGTTAGTCTATTCGAACACACACAAAATGCAGAAGGAGGATCACAATGTAATCCTCTGTGTGCTCATACAGTAAAGGGGGAATAGATTTAAAAAAAAGATTTACAGGGCAAAGATCACCAAAAAAGTAGTATTGTTTTGCGCAAGTGCAGAACAACAATGAAGTATTCCTTCATGGAAGTCCTCAAGCTGAAAACTAATGCTGTGTAATTCACTTTGACCTCACACAAGGAGATAGGCACATAATAAGAATCAATCTTGTAGGCTGGAGAATTGGGCTGGGTATTCAAAATGGGCAGAACCTCTTTCTATGCAGCTGCATAAAGATGTTAAAAATTGCAGTCTGAGCTTTCAGTTGTGAGAAGTAGTGTAATTTTTAAGGCTGCAAGAGCCAACAGTACAATCAGCAGTGATGGACGAGTTCAGCAGCATACAGAAAGGGGGAGGCACATGACAGACAGTTAACTAGGTTACACGAAACAGATAACCACAGTGATGAGATTAAGCGCAAAATGGGAGTTGAGAGAGTGTTAATTGAAGGAATGACACAATACAAGCCATTTACAGTGTTTAAAGTTAACAAGGTTAACAGCCAAATAAGGGGGAATAACACAATACAAGCCATCACAATGTTTGAAAAACAGTATAAAATGTGCTGCAAATCTATGTGGGGTGTGCCTATTTTGACTAGACACCCGGTCTTGCAAGAACGACAAATAAAATCTTGCTCCTTCAGAACTTGACTTGACTAAATTGTTTAACTGTGAGCTGTGTTTCTCACACAGTACAACAAAGCAATTTAACTGGTTCCACCAGCTCGAGGTCCATGTCATGTGACACTTATCTCTCCACTCTGGCTTTGACAAAGAGTGTGTATATCTTTTCTCGGTTCCCAAGATGGTTAAGTGTTTTAATCACTAAGACTTGAAAAGGTGGTTGTGGGATCCTTTGTGCTAACACATGGCAATTGGCCAGCCTGGTTTATGAAATGCAGATGGTCTTTGCGCAGCATGGTGGCACAGTGGTTAGCACTGTTGCTTCACAGCACCAGGGACCCCAGTTCAGTTCCCAGCTTGGTTCTCTGTCTGTATGGAGTTTGCATATTCTCCCTGTATCTGCATGGGTTTCCTCTGGGTGCGTTGGTTTCCTCCCGCGGTCTGAAAGATATGCTGGTTAGGTGCATTGGCCATGCTAAATTCTCCCTCGGTTACCCAAACTGGCATCAGAATATGGTGACTAGGAGATTTTTACAATAACTTAATTGCAGTGTTAATGTGATTAATATATAAATAAACTTTGTAGTTCTCTTTGAATATAGTATCTGCAGCCCACAGTGGTCATCAGTGCCTCTTCAGAGATAACGAGATGCAAATTTCTGTGATACTGCCATGTTTGGGGTCACAGGCAGACACATTGGGTAGGATTTTACAGCCTGACTCGTCCTGAAACTGTAAAATCCTGCCCAAGTCAATGGACCTTTCTGTCCCTCGCCTGCTTCAGTTCCTGTGGTGGATAGGCCAGATTGGCCATAAGGAAATCTATATATAGTTATAAAAGCATAGAGTATGACATCTTAGATGTCTGACAGCAAAAATGGAAAAGTTATGATCTTAAATATTTACCATTGGAATGCATGTGAACGCAGTTATTTTGATCAGTAATTACTGATGTTAATCGCACAGAACTTATTTCATTAGCCAAGACTTAACAACATATAGACTGAGAAACTGCTCGGGGGAGCTAGTGTAGCATGAAAAATTCAATATCACTGAGAGCAGGGATTGCTTGTTTGCAAACACTATATTGGCATGAAAGAACCTTCCATTGCCTTCCTCTGCCCTGGTTACCTAAATTAATAATGTGACATTGAGCTGCTGCGTAATCCTTTGAGGCCTGGAATATAAAGTTTGTTTGAAAAGACTCTGTCAGTTTTGACTGGAGTTTTTCAGCCTTGTAACTTGAAGACGAGTTCTTGAGATTATGCTTCAGCCTCCACCTCTCCTTCAGCGACACTCCAGGATTGGGTTGGAATCTCCAGGAATCAAAGATCAACTTGCAGGACACACCCGTGCGTGAACTTGAATTAAAATATCATTGGGCCATTTAAAAAATTATTTCCTTTTCCTCATTCTGTCGGAACATTTCTTTTTGCCTAACACAAGCACGTTAAACATTGAAGAAAACGGCTGTTTGGTGTTAGGAACAATGCATAACTTTACATTTTATTTATATTGGCATATTAAGAAGATAGAACATGGTTTCACTTTCATTTCAGTTTTGTTTTGTGAGCTTGGTGCTAGGGAGTCTGGAGAACCTTCCGGCAAAAAGATCAGGTTTTTGAGATTTGTTTGTATGCATTTTGAATGGTGTTTTACAACCCTTGAAGTATAAAGATGGGTTAGTGGTTTAGTGACTTTGGGGGAAAGACACAAATAGAAAAGACTACAAAACAGAAAAAAACCTCCTCTGGGATTACCCTCAATACTGGTGCTCTGCAAGCTGTGTCCTCAGCCCCTTACTCTATTCCTTAATTTGACTCTGGCCAAATTCCTCTCCAATTCCATTTTCAAGTTTGCTGATGACACCACCATAATGGGTCAGATCTCAAACAGTGACAAGATGGAGTACAGGAAAGAGGTAGAGAACCTGGTGAACTGGTGCGATGATAATCCCTCCCTCAGTGTCAGCAAAACAAAGGAAATAGTCATTGACTTCAGGAAGTGTAGTAGAGGACATGCCCCTATCTACATCAACAGTAATGAAGTGGAAATGGTCAAGAGCTTCAAGTTTCTAGGTGTCTAGCTCACCATCAACCTATCCTGGTCCTCTACGCTGATGCCAAAGTTAAGAAAGCCCACAAATACCTCTACTTTCTACTTTCCCAAGAAGCTAAGGAAAGTTGGCATGTCCGCTGCAATGTCTACCAATTTCTACAGATGCATCATAGAAAGCATCCTTTCCAAATGTGTCACTATAAGAAGTGTCATGGCACCAGTTTAAAGTCCAACAGGTTTATTTGGTAGCACAAGCTTTCAGAGTGCTGCTCCTTCAGGTGAGTGGAGAGTTAGGTTCACAGACAAGGCATTTATAGACACAGACTCAATTGCAAGATAATGATTGGAATGTGAGTCTTAATAGGTAATCAAGTCTTTACAGGTACAGACAACGTGAGTGGAGAGAGGGTTAAGCGCAGGTTAAAGTGTGAATTGTCTCAAGCCAGGACAGTTACTAAGATTTTATAAGCCCAGGCAAGTTGTGGGAGTTACAGGTAGTGTGACATGAACCCGGTTGAGGCCGTCCTCATGTGCAGAACTTGGCCATCAGTTTCTGCTCGGCAATCCTGACGTGCGTTGTGAAGGCTGCCTTGGAGAATGCTTACTTGAAGATCAGAGGCTGAATGCCCTTGACTGCTGAGGTGTTCCCTGACAGGAGGGGAACATCCTTACCTGGTGATTGTCAAGTGGTGTCCATTCATTCATTGTTGTAGCGTCTGCATGGTCTCGCCGATGTACCATGCCTTGGGGCATCCTTTCCTGAAGCGTATCAGGTAGACAATGTTGACCGATTTGCATGAATATGAATTGTGTACCTGGTGGATGGTGTTCTCATGTGAGATGATGGCATTGTGTCGATGACCTGGCACGTCTTGCAGAGGTTGCTGTGGCAGGGTTGTGTGGTGCCGTGATCACTGTTCTCCTGAAGGCTGGGTAGTTTGCTGCGGACAATGGTTGAGGTCGTGCAATTGTTTGTAGGCAAGAAATGGGGAGTGGGGATGGCTTTGGCGAGATGTTCGTCTTCATTGATGACATATTGAAGGTTCTGAAGATGATGATGTAGCTTCTCTGCTCCGGGGAAGTACTGGACGATGAAGGGTACTCTGTCTGCAGTGTCCCATGTTTGCCTTCTGAGGGGGTTGGTGTGGTTTTTCGATGTGGTGCATCGGAACTGTCGATCAAGCGCCATGTATCTAAACAGAATAAAAGTTAGGATCCATGAGCCTGGGTTCCAAGCTGGAATCTGACTGTTCAGTAGTAACATCAGCTGGGATCATTACATGCTCTGATGCCATTTATTTTGTGCATTGTTTGCACTCAAAAGTCAGTAGCTTCCTGTTGCAATTGTCTCAATATCCTGTTAGATGAGAGAAAGATCAACTATCTGGGCGGGGGTATTTTACGTTCGGTTGTAGAAAGCAAAACCTGAAAAGTTGCTTAAGAGCAACGTTTAAGAGCACATCAGCTACCCATCTCCATACTATTCATGTGTAATAATTAATGAGGTCAGGGCTGGAAAATAAGGTTTCCTATCTGCTTCTGCAATGGAAAACACTCCCCGTTCCTGCCCCGTCATGGGACTGAAGCCAAGATGCAGCATTCTGCCGAATGAGATTTCAGTCCAGGGTAAGGTTTTGATCCACAGTGACCCTGCCAGCTTCACACCACAGATGACAATTTTAATCCTAATCCTCTGTCTTTCCTTTATATGCTTCAGCTTTATTCTACTGTGTGGTTATTTTGTTCCCTAGTATTTAGAAGTATCTTGCCTTCAATAGCGACATGTAGTGATCCATTTCTAGTAACCCTTAGCATGGTATTTCTTCTCACCCTCCCAATTAGAAATTTTGCCAGATGAACTGACCTTTAGGGCTCTACGAGGAACACTATTCTCCTGAATTGATGACAGTTCTTGTAAGTACAGTAATAAATTCAAGCCAATAGAGGGAGCATGCATTAGCTGATGGGAAATCAGATACTTCCCAATGTACAGCTTACTGGCAAAATAGTTGGTAGTTTAAGTAATGTATAATGTATTATGTGTGTTAGGAATAAGGTATAAGTTTAAGTGAGTTTAATTTTCTTTACTTGTGTGCTAAGGGATGATAACTTTGGTTTGGCTCCATTTTAGTTCACTTTAAACTTTGTCTGCATTGAGATTTTACAACCCCAAAAGCAAACTCAGGTTTTTGAAATAACTAAGCTGTTGCTCAGCAACCAGAGGCCCACACTGAAAAGCAGAAGTATTTGCATTTTTTGGGCATCAAGTAAACCAGAGGCAAGGAACCTCACACAGGAATTGTGAGAACGGACAAGACAATATACAAGGATAGAAAGCCAGTCCAAGTCTAAAGGACAGAGAGTACCAGAAAAGAGGGAATGGAACTGAAGGGAGTTCCAGGAAATTAAAGGAACAAAGAAAAGAAATCTGGAGAAATGGTTCTGTTCAGTGAAGTCAAGGGAAAGTGAGAGATTCCCAGTTAAAGATTGAGCTGCAAGATGCAGAACTGGAAGCATTGGATAGAGAGAAGCCAGACATCCAAGGTAATCGAAAGGTTGTGACACCCTAATAGAGCCTGTGAAGTGGTGGTGTTCTGTTGGTGTGGCTGGCAACCTGAGGAATCATGTGGAAACTTGAATGCACGTGCCAATCCAGGGCTGAGAGGAGAGCTTGAAATCCTGGATGTGGATAGCTGGTGAAGGCATCCATGAGAAAGCATTGTTTGGGAGAAGATTTTGAGACGTGTTCTTCAAGTGCAGAGTTGTGAACCTAAAGTTCCAGGGAACTGGTTGGCTGACAGTGTGACAAGCATTTGGGAAGATTTGATGGGAAAACCACAGAAGTTGTTTTGGGTGACATCTATCACTTGGTTTCAGACTGTGTGTCTGATCACATTTCACCTGTTGGTTTATATGGACTGATTTGATTTGATTTGATTTATTGTCACATACATTAACATACAGTGAAAAATATTTTTTTGTGCACTATACAGACAAAACATACCATTCATAGAGAAGGAAACGAGAGTGCAGAATGTACTGTTATAGTCATAGCTAGGGTGTAGAGAAAGATCAACTTAATGTAAGATAAGTCCATTCAGAAGTCTGATGGCAGCAGGGAAGAAGCTGTTCTTGAGTTGGTTGGTATGTGACCTCAGACTTTTGTATCTTTTTCCCGGTGGAAGAAAGTGGAAGAGAGTATACTTGGGATGTGTGGGATCCTTAATTATGCTGGCTGCTTTGCCAAGGCAGCAGGAAGTGTAGACAGAGTCAATAGATGGGAGGCTGGTTTGCTTGATGGATTGGGCTACATTCACAACCTTTTGTAGTTCCTTGATCTTGGTCGGAGCAGGAGCCCATACCAAGCTGTGATACAACTAGAAAGAATTCTATTTTGCATCTGTAAAAAATGGTGAGACTTGACATGCCAAATTTCCTTAGTTTTCTGAGAAAGTAGAGACATTGTACTTAGTTCGAGACTGTACTTACTGTGATTGTTAGAGTATATGATAGATTTTGTAACTTGTCTTAAAAAAATGTATACAGCTGGAAAGATATAGCTGGGGAGGAGTAGTGTATTGTAGTCAATCTTTTCTTGTTAATTAATGTTTTACTCTTCTGTTAAAAGTTTATCAGCCATCCTATGCCTCTGTTCACCCAACTTTTTAAACAAAATAAAAGTTAGGATCTATGAACCCAGGTTCCAACCTGGAATCTGACTGTTCAGTGGTAACATCAGCTGGGATCATTACATGCTCTGATGCCACTTATTTTGTATATTGTGCACTCTCAGAAGTCAGTAGCTTCCTGTTGCTGTTGTCTCAGCCTACAACATCCTGTTAGATGAGAAAAATATCTAGGTGAGGTTGTTTTAAGTTCAGTTATAGAAACCAAAACCAGAAATGTTGCCCTTGATTGAAAAGCACATCAGCTACCCATCTCCATACTATTCATAGTAAGAAGTATAACAATACAAGTTAAAATTCAACAGGTTTATTTGAAATCACGAGCTTTCGGAGCACTGCTCCTTCATCAAGCGAGTGACTTTAACCTAATGTTGTCAGACTTGTTACTATGCCGACCCCAATCCAATGCAGGCATCTCCACATCATGGCATACTATTCATGTGCAAAGTTATATTCCATGTGAAACAACAGCCGGGATTTTCTAGTCCCACCTGTGGTGAGATTTGTTGCAAATAGGATAAAAAATTGACGAACCGGCCAAACATCTGAAAACTTTGGTCAGGCCTGGAATATTCAGGCCTACATGTTTCTTCCCTTCATGATAATTGGACACACATCTGTATCTTTCCTTCGTTTCTCAGCTACTCAGTTTTGATAAGAACGTCTGCATTTGTAGCAGAATAGTTCTTCTTCCTCCACCCTAAACAGACAAATGAGTCTGTATTTGGCTTAGTAATGGTCATTAAAAGAAATGAGCTTAATGAAATTAAGTGCCATTTCTCATGCTGTGCTCTCTGATATTCAGTAATATGTTCCTTTTTTGTGTTGGAAGTGAGGTGGGTGAACTATCGTTGTGGTACCAGTAAGATTCCTTGTTGGCTCTGTCCATATGCTATAGTGTCTAGGATGAGAGACTGTTTAGAGAGACGGGAAAAATTGGAGCGGGCAATGGCCAAGTGGTATTATCGCTGGACTATTAATCCAGAGACTTAGCTAGTGCTCTAGGGATCTGGATTTGAATCCCACCACAACAGATGGTGGAATTTCGAATTCAATAAAAAAGTATCTGGAATTAAGAATCTATGACCATGAAACCATTGTTGATTGTCGGAAAAATCCATCTGGTTCACTAATATCCTTTAGGAAAGGAAATCTGCTGCTGTTATCCGGTCTGGCCTACATGTGACACCGAAACCACAGCAATATAGTTGATTCTCCAAGAACCCTCCAAGAGCAACTTGGGATGAGCCATATAGAAACATAGAAGAGAAGAGCAGGAGGAGGCCATTTGGTCTACCCTAAATGGTCTACCCTGAATCCTCATACTGTCACCCCTGGTTCTGGACTCCCCCACAATCCCGCATCTACCCTGTCCAGTCCTGTTAGAATTGTATAAGTCTCTATGAAAGCCCCCTCATTCATCTGAACTCCAGCGAAAACAGTCTTAAACGAATCAATACATCGTACATCAGTCCCGCCACCCCCAGAATCAACATGGTAAACCTTTGCTGCACTCCCTTAAGAGCAAGAACGTCCTTTCGGGAATAGTAATGAGTGGGACATAGACCTTGCAAAGGTCCATTGACCTCGGGTGGCGTTGTTTTGGCCAGAAAACCCTGCCCAGAGAGCTGCAGTTAACTGGACGGCTCTTTCAGAAATCCTGCACAAATACAATGAACTAATTTCCCTCTTTCCTCTTTTCTGGATGATTCTATGCAGCCTCAGAACACCTCCACAGCAAGGTGTATGCAAATATAAAGGCTGTCAAGCTAAGGTCGATGTATATTTTCACACCAGCCATTTAAAGTTATATCAAATGGCAAACCTGTGCTTTAATAGAAATTTATTTTGTTACTGCAGCTCTTGGAGACTTTCCCTCAAGCCTGCATAGCAACAGAAGATTATCTCAAGTTGGATGAAAATCTCTTGAAGGAAGGATTAGTTTTCTGTTGTACAGACAGACACGGGGGGCTAGATGAAGAACTAAACTTCGCTGTGGAATGGAATAGAATAGGAACCCTTCAGTGCAGGAGGCCATTCAGCCCATTGAGCCTACACTAGCACAGTCCCACGCAGGCCTGTTCACCTAACCCCACATATTTACTCTGTTGGTCCCCCTGACAATAAGGGGCAATTTAGCATAGCCAATCCATCTAACCTGCACATCTTTGAAATGTGGGAGGAAACCAGAGCACCTGGAGGAAACCCACACAGAGACGGGGAGAACGTACAAACTCTACAGTCATTTTGTACAGACTGTGTATTGTCTTAGACCAAAAGACTAAAAAAGAGCAGCGAGAACAGTGGAGAAAATTTTAAATCAATAGCAATCGAGCCTAATTTTCTTCATTTTACAGTGATTGGATTGAAGAGTTTTGCTTTGAATGGAACATAGCTTGATTGATGAGTGCACCGAGCACGATATAATGTCTTGGGCCTTGTCTTTTGCTCTTGTTTGCTCTTGAGTTTGAGATTGTGTGCTGGGAATGCTTGACTTCTCCACTCAAGGTCAATTATGTTTGAAGCAGGCTGTAGTTTAGGCTGCAAAGAAGCCTTTAAAAATTTTAACTTTAAGGGCATCTTTTAATTTAAAATAGTAATTCAAAACCATTCCTATTCAGAAAATAAGCTAAATAATGATTTCTGCACTTCATAACTGAAAAAAGCCTTTATGTTAAGCAATATTTATCATTTTAATCTTTCCACCTCATGAAGGAGAGCTCAGTGATAACAGGTACCGATGGCTCATTAGATTTAGTTGGAATTTTAAAAGTATATATTTTTTCATTCACGGAATGTGGGTGATGCTGGCTGGATTGCTATCCAAATTGCCCTTGCGATGGTGGTGGTACGATGGGACTGGAAGGTCATTCCAGGATTTTGACCCAACGACCAGTGTGCTTTATTTCCAAATCTGGATGGTGTGTGGATTGGAAGGCAGCTTGAAGGATCTGCTGCCCTAATCCTTCGAGGTGGGGGAGGTTGACTAACATGATATAAAACTTGAGTTCTTACTATTATGTGTCTGTTACCCACTGATCGAGGAGAAATCCGTTAATCTCAAATCAAAGCTATACATTGCAGTAATAAACGGTTTAGTTTTGGAACTTGTATTAAGCACAGCTCAATATGTCATTATGCGCTTGGTCTACCTTTGTTTTTTTTAAATTGTATATTTCATGGCACAGTGGTTAGCACTGCTGCTTCACAGCGACAGGGACCCGGGTTCGATTCCTGGCTTGGGTCACTGTCTGCGTGGAGTTTGCACATTCTCCCCATGTCTGCGTGAGTTTCCTCCCACATTCTGAAAGACGTGCTGGTTAGATGCGCTGCCCAGAGCAGGCGCTGGACTGTGGCGACTAGGGGAATTTCACAGTAACTTTATTGCAGTTTTAATATAAGCCTTGTGACTAATAAATAAACTTTTAAACTTTGTAAACATTTTTGCTCTTGTCTTAGCTTACAACATTTACTGTAAGACATCTTACTTCTGACCTACAGTACAGAAACTGCCTTTATCATTCTTAAATGATATCCTCCCTGACTGATATTTGACTATCCTTCTCTATCGTTGAGGCATTACTCTCTCTTTGTTCCATTCTTACCTGCCCCATTGTTGTCAATATAACTTTGCAAATCTGTAGCCACCCGTGTCACTCAATCCAGGTTTGACATGAGATTTCCCCTTTTCCTGGCACATTAGAAGTGACTTCCACATGGAATCATGTTTTATATGAAAAGATATTCAGCTTTGCCTTTCATCCTTGTACTCTTCTTCCCCAAGGAAATCGCCATCTCTCCAACTTTGTTTCTTGAATGTTCGAAACTCTTCTAAATTGGTATTTGGAAAATCAGAAGCCTTCCATTATGTTTTAGAGGTTGAGTCTGGGTCTGTATTCGATGAAGTTTAGAAGGATGAGGGGGGATCTAATTCAAAATTACAGAATACTAAGAGGCCTAGAGGATGTTCCCATTAGTGGAAGAGACTCTAACTTGAGGGCACAACCTCAGAGTGAAGGGATGATCCTTTAAAACTGAGATGAGGAGGAATTTCTTTAGCCAGAGAGTGGTGAATCTGTGGAACTCATTGTCACAGAGGGCTGCAGAGGCCAGATCATTGAGTGTCTTTAAGACAGAGATAGATGGGGTCTTGATCAATAGGGGATCAAAAGTGATGGGGAGAAGGCAAGAGAATAGGGATGCAAATCATATAAAACAAAGTTAAAGTTTATTTATTCGTCACAAGTAAAGCTTACCTTAACACTGCCATTAAGTTACTGTGAAATTTCCCTAGTCCCACAGTCCAGCGCCTGTTCAGGTCAATGCACCTAACCAGCACGCCTTTCAAAATGTGGGAGGAAACCGGAGCACCCGGAGAAAATCCATGCAGGCACGGGGAAAGTATGCAAACTCTGCACGGACCCAAGCCGGAAATCGAACCCAGATCCCTGGCGCTGTGAGGCAGCAGTGCCAATGACTGTGTATGTGCTGCTCCATATCAACCTTGGTTGAATGACGGAGCATTTTCGATGGGCTGAATAGACTAATTCTTCTCCTTAGCTTATAGTCTTATAAACTCCTTTGAGCTTCTGCTAACTTAGTCAAACTCCCTAACTGCAACCTTATGGACACCATTTGCATTATGTTGTTTTATCCCTTGCTGTATTTTATTCTTTCTATTTGCATTCTTCCAGCGCAATGTATTACTTTTTCTTACCCACTACTTCTTCCTTTGTAATTCTGGGCCTCCAGTTTGTGCCTCCCAAAGTTAGACTCTCCTGGCTCCACCGGGCCTCAAACCACCATCCTCCTCAATCTGAAGATTTGTTCAGCATTTGTGCATTGTGCCTTGCTGAAGCCTCACTCGTCCATTACCCTGGGCCATGCAGCTCCCTATGACCCAGTAAATCAACTTCAGAATCGATTCCTTCATCTTTTAAATGTGTTCAAACTTTTGTATCATTGAGTCTCAATGACCTTAAACCTGTGCTCAGCCTTGGCTCTTTTGCTAGCATTTTACTCTTCACTTCCCATCCTCAACTCTGTGGCTCGCCGTTCTTTTTCTGGTAAAAATCCTTTCCCCTTTCCCCATTCTTTCTGCTTTTAAAAACCTATTGAAGCCTTTTGCACTGCATGGGCTCTCCAATAATTCATTTATCCATTTTTCTCGTGTCCACTTTCATTTATCACTTTGTAAAGCGTTCTGAAATGTCTGGCTAATGCGAAAAGCGCCATGTAAATTTTCGGTTCGCTGTACCGTGTGGTTTACTGGCTAATAGTTTACTGGTAAATGCTTCTGTCATACATGTCAGTGTATAAAATTAGAAAAATCTAACTTTAGCACCTACCAAAGCATATCACAGCTAATTAAAAACTTTGAAGTGTGATAACAGTTGTATTGTCGGAAACAAGACAGCCAACCAGTACACAGCAAGCTCCCATGGCGGCAATGTGATAATGATCAGATCACTTTTTATGATGATGTCTGTGGGGGTGACTCACCTGATGAAGGAGCCTGAGACTCTGAAAGCTAGAGCCAAATAAACCTGTTGGACTTTAACCTGGTATTGTAAGATTTCTTACAGTAAATATTGGCCAGGGCAGTGGGGATAACTTCTCTGCTCCTCTCCGAAATAATAGTGCCATGGGATCTTTTATCTTCAATTGAGAGGGCAAATCCTTGATTCAGTGTTTATCCAAAAGACAGCCCTCTGACTGTACAACATTCGACTGTACGACGGAGGTTGAGGGATGACCTGATAGAAGTCTACAAGACAGAGTGGATAGTCGAAGCTGTTTCCCAGGATGAAAGAGTAAATTACTAGGGGGCGTGGGTTTAAGGTGCGAGGGGCAAGGTTTAAAGGAGATTGTATGAGGCAAGTTTTTTTTACACAAAGTAGTGGGTGCCCGGAACTCGCTGCCAGGGGGGTTAGTGGAAACAGATACAGTAGTGAGTTTTAAGGGGCTTCTTGCCAAAAACATGAATAGGATGGGAATAGAGGGTCCCCAGAGAAGGGGTTTTAGTTCAGTTGGGCAGCATGCAGGCTTGGAGGTCTTGTTCATTCCCTTCACTGGGACAACAGCCTAGATTGTTGTGTTCGGGAACTGGAGTGGGACTTGAACCACAACCTTTGGACACAAATGTGGGGTTGCTATGAATGGGGTCACTGCTGAAAGGTAGCTGTGAGAAGCTGAGCTCTTTCTCCTGTTAGCCACGACCAACATTCAACTGCAATTCCTCAGATCCCACCGTGGTTGGAGAAGAATTTTTTGGAAGCTTGGTGAAGTTGTCCCTGGAGATAACGTCTGCTGTGCCTGTGCTGGCAGGAGTCATTGCGACAGCCCCAAAAGCAGCTGAATATTAACATGCCATGTTAGTAGCCTCTGGAAATGCGGAAAACCCATGTGAAAAGTCAGTTGTCTGCCACTGAAATCACAATCATAGAGATGAAATGCTGGACTCAAAAGAATGGATCTCGCTGAGGAGGGGGAAAATGTCCACCCTCTTTGCCCGCTCCTCGTTTGACTGCTGTGGGTTTTCTTTAAGAAGGACATATTAGCCAATTCACTGAGTCTTTAGCTGTTTCTGTGCTGTGAGCAAATAAAAGAAACACTCGTTTCCTTGGATTTTTTGAAGAGAGAGTTTTTATTGTACTTATTCCATCTAAGTAAAAATAAATGAACAAGTTTTGACTTTCACACATGCATTAGCAAGTTGAGTGGGAGGATAGATTAAGTGATTCTTTAAAGTCGAATAAGTATTAAAGTGTTAAGGTTCTCGTAAGTTGAATCATAGAATTCCTGCAGTGCAGAAGGAGGTGGTTGACTTGGGTGAATTCAGGCTGTGCTTAATGGTCAGACTGGCTTTGGTGTCAAGGTGGTTTAAATATGTAAACTGCCTATTTAGGCAAGATGGTGGCATAGTGGTAATGTTACTGGACTAGTAATCTAGACACCCAGGTTAATGCTTTAGAAACATGGGCTCAAATCCCACTGATGGAATTCAAATTTAATTACTAACATGTGGAATTGAAGCTGATCTCAGAAATGGTGACCATGAAACCATTACTGAGCGTCATAAAAACTGGGGGGGTTCACTCCTGTCCTTTTGAGAAGGAAATCTGCCACCCTTACTCGATCAGGTCTACATGTGACCCCAGACTCTCAGCAATGTGGTTGATTCTTAAATACCCTCTGAATTATTCAGTTCAAGAGCAATTAGGGACGGACAATGTGCGTTGGCTTTGTCAGCAATGCCCATCTCCCTTGGATGAGTATAAGGATTATCTATTCTTCGGGAGACAGCAACTGCTGATTTGAGTTATTTTTAAAATATCTATCTGTAATACATCAGTTATCAAACAACAGACAAAATATGCAAGTTGAATAGAGAGAGAGCGATGAAGAGAGAGAGGGAATACACTCACGCAGAATCTTATTTCTTCAGTGTCGCACTTTCTCATGACACAGCCCTCATCTGGGCTGCACAGGAACTTAGAGTGGGAGGGTAAGAATCCAGTTGTCGTGGTCCATGTAGGTGCCAACAACATAGGTAGAACTGGAACAAAGGTTCTGCTAAAGGAATATGAAAAGCTAGGAGCTAAATTAAAAGGCAGAACCAACAAGGTGGTAACCTCTGGATTACTACCTGAGCCACGAGCCAATTGGCACAGGGTCGATAAGATTAAGGAGGTAAATGCATTGGTGTGGGAGGAATGGGTTTGAATTCATGGGACATTGGCACCAGTATTGGGGAAGAGTGGACCTGTTCCGATGGGATGGTCTTCATTTGAATCATGCTGGGACCAGGATCCTGGTGAATCTTATAACTAGGGCTGTAGATGGGGCTTTAAACTAAATAGTGGGGGGGGAGGGTTCAGGGGAATTACAAAATTAAGGGTGAAGGAGAGGGTAGGAGTGCAGGTTAATGATGAGGACATTCAGCTAGTTAAAGGAGCCGAGGGCTCAGGAGAGGTTAGCAATGTTTGCAGACCATGTAATAGAACAGAGAGTATAGAAGGTGGCAGGAATCTAACCTCAGGCAGAGTAAAAAAAGTAACAAGCATGAGGAGGGAAGTGGTCAATGCAGTTCAGGGAGATGGTCTGGGGAAGGATAACCAGTCTGTGACAGGAAGGGACAGAGCGTGCAATGAAAAGAATGCACTAACAAATCGGATCCAGATAAAGGCTGGCATAAAGACACTTTACCTGAACGCACGTAGCATTCAAAACAAAGAGAACGAGTTGACGGCAGAAATCAGTACAAATGGGTATGAACTAGTGGCCGTTACAGAAACGTGGTTGCAGAGTGACTGGGACTGGGAACTGAATATCCAGGGGTATCAGACATTTCGGAAGGATAAACAGGAAGGAAAAGGAGGCGGGGAAGCTCTGTTAATTAAGGATAACATCAGGGCGGTAGTGAGAAACGATATAGGCTCTAAGGAGCAAAATGTGGAATCGATGTGGGTGGAGATGAGGAATAGTAAGGGGAGAAAGTCACTGGTGGGCGTAGTCTATAGGCCCCCAAATAATAACTTTGAGGTGGGGCGGGCTATAAACAAGCAAATAACAGATGCGTGCAAAAACAGAACAGCAATAATCATGGGGGATTTTAATCTGCATATTGATTGGTTGACTCAAGTCGGATGCGGTGGACTTGAGGAAGAGTTCTTAGAATACTGTCGGGATAGGTTCCTTGAACAGTGTGTTACAGAACCTACGAGGGAGCGAATTATCTTGGATCTGGTAGTGTGTAATGAGACAGGTAAAATTAATGATCTTCTTGTGAGGGATCCTCTTGGGATGAGTGATCACAATATGGTTGAATTTGTAATACAGATGGAGGGTGAGAAAGTAGGGTCCCAAACCAGTGTCCTCTGCTTGAACAGTGGGGAGTACGATAGGATGAGAGCAGAATTGGCTAATGTAGACTGGGAGCGCAGACTAGTTGGTAGGACAGCTGAGGAACAGTGGAGGATTTTTAAGGAGACTTTTCTCAGTACTCAGCAAAAATATTTTCCGGTGAAAAAGATAATCTTAGAAGCCTGACAATTGTAACAGCACAGGTATCCTGTAGGATTGTGGAGCTGAAAGAGATTACAAAGCTGGAAAGGGGCAAGGCCACAGAGGGATTTGAAAACAAGGATGAGAATTTTATAATCAGAGTGTTGCTTAGCTGGGGGCTATGCAGATCAATGGACAGGGGGTGAACAGAATCTGTTGCAGGTTTGGAATCAGGCAGCAGAGGTTTGGATGACCAAGGGTGGAATGCGGAAAGCTAACTGGGAACATGTTGGTCAAGTCAGGAAGTAACAAAGGCCTTGGACGAGGGTTTTGGCAGCGAGATGAGTTGAGGCAGGGCAGAATCAGATAGGGTTACGAAGGTGGAAATAATTATGGTCATAGAGGTTTACAGCATGGAAACAGGCCTTTTGGCCCAACTCGTCCATGCCGCCCTATTTTTTTTGAAACCCCCAAGCTAATTCCAGTTGCTTACATTTGGCCCATGTCCCTCTATACCCATCGTACCCAGATAACTAACTAAATGCTTTTTAAAAAATAAAATTGTACCTGCCTCCACTACTACCTCTGGCAGCTTGTTCCAGACACTCGCCACCCTCTGTGTGAAAATATTGCCCGTCTGTTTCTGTGCCCTGTCACCTTTAGCCAGGCCCTCTAGTTTTAGACTCCCCTACTTTGGGAAAAGATATCGACTGTCTACCTTGTCGATGCCCCTCGTTATTTTATAGACCTCTATAAGGTCGCCCGTCAGCCTCCTACGCTCCAGAGAAAAAAGTGCCAGTCTATTCAGCCTCTCCTTATAACTCAATCCATCAAGTCCCAGTAGCATCCTAGTAAATCTTTTCTGCACTCTTTCTAGTTTAATAATATCCTTTCTATAATAGGGTAACCAGAATTGCACACAATATTCCAAGTGTTGCCTTACCAATGTCATGTACAACTTCACCAAGACATCCCAACTCCTTTATTCAATGTTCTGACCAATGAAACCAAGCATGCTGAATGCCTTCTTCATCATTCTGTCCACCTGGGACTCCACTTTCAAGGAGCTATGAACATGTATGAACTATGAGGTGAGGTGGTCTATGAACATGAAGTGGTCCACTTTGGTAGGAAAAATGGTAGGAAGGACTATTATTTACGAGGCGAAAAACTGCAGCAGGCGACGGTGCAGAGGGACCTCGGGGTCCTTGTGCATGAGTCGCAAAAACCCAGCTTGCAGGTGCAGCAGGTGGTTAGGAAGGCGAATGGGATGCTGGCCTTCATAGCGAAGGGGATTGAATATAAAAGTAGGGAGGTCTTGCTGCAGCTGTATAGGGCATTGGTGAGGCCGCAACTGGAGTACTGTGTGCATTTTTGGGCGCCGCACCTGCGCAAAGATATTTTGGCCTTGGAGGGAGTGCAGAGGAGGTTTACTAGGCTGATACCGGAGTTGAAAGGGTTGATCTATGAGGAGAGGCTGAATAAACTGGGCTTGTACTCGTTAGAGTTTAGAAGAATGAGAGGAGATCTCATTGAAACGTATAAGATGATGAATGGGATGGATAGGATAGAGGTGGAAAGACTCTTCCCGCTCAAAAAAGACAGTAGGACTAGGGGGCACAGCCTCAAGATAAAAGGGGGGCGGTTTAGAACGGAGTTGAGGAGGAACTTCTTCACTCAAAGGGTGGTGAATCTCTGGAATTCTCTGCCCGTTGAAGTGGTGGAGGCTGCCTCGCTAAATATTTTTAAGACGCGGGTTGATGGGTTTTTGATAGGAGAGGGGATTAAGGGTTATGGGGAGAGGGCAGGAAAGTGGAACTGAGCAGCGACAGATCAGCCATGATCTTATTGAATGGCGGGGCAGGCTCGAAGGGCTGGATGGCCTACTCCTGCTCCTATTTCTTATGTTCTTATGTACCCCTAGATCTCTGTAACTCTCCCCAATGCCTGCCATTATCAGAGTGAGTCCTGCCCTGGTTCAGTTTACCAAAATGCATCACCTCTCATTTGTCTAAATTAAACAGGCCCAATTGTGGCGTGGAAATATGGTCAGAAGGTCCTCGTTGGGTCAAGTTTAACGTCAAGATCACAAAAAAACCTGGCTCAGCTTCAGTCAGGTGTCACGGAGAGGGATGGGCTCAAGTAGCTTGGGAATGGAATTTGTAGCAGGCAGCAAAGATAGCAGCTGCGGTCTTCCAAATATTGAATTGGAGGACATTCCTGTTCATCCAGTGTAAAATGCTGAACCATGATCATTTGCTGTGTAGTTGCCAGTGTTTGACTGCAGGCCCAGTAAGAAGTCTCACAGCACCAGGTTAAAGTCCAACAGGTTTATCTGATAGCACGAGTTTTCGGAGCATTTCTCCTTCAAGTGAGTGCAGGATTTGTTTCACCAACAGGGCATATGTAGACACAAACTCAGTTACAAGATAATGGTTGGAATGTGAGTCTTAACAGGTTGTCAATTCTTTACAGGTGCAGACAATGTGAGTGCAGAGAGGGTTAAGCACAGGTTAAAGAGGTGTAAAGTGTCTCAAGCCAGGACAGTTAGTGAGATTTTGCAAGCGCAGACAAGTCGCAGGGGTTACAGATTGTGTGATATGAACCCACGATCCCGGTTGTGGCCGTCCTTGTGTGTGGGACTTGTTTCATTTGAGCTGTTGCTTGTTGGCAGTGCATTGACATTGCATCTGAACAGGAAGAATCTTCAGAAGTACTCAACAACTGAAGACGTTTCCAGTTGATTTGCAGTTATTGCGGTGGGTATCTTGTTCATAGTACAACAAATCTTTCTTGCAAATACTGCAATTTAGAAACAGTGTTTAGAACAATTTGGAAGCTTGCAGTTGTGACCAAAATGAAATATAGAAGGAAGCAGTAGAATGGCACGTAACTGAATAGCAAGCTGACACTTTCTCATATCTGCCAAGCCCATTTTTCACTTATTTGTACGGTGGTCCCTGACGCATCTGTTAATTTCTGGTGACAAGGCAAATAAAGGATATATTGGCACTGGAGGGTGTGCAGAGGTGATTCAATGGGTTGATTCTGGAGTTGAGAGGATTGGTTTATGAGGAGAGACTGAATAGATTGAAATTCAGAAGAATGAGGGGAGATCTTATAGAAACATATAAGATTATGAAGGGAACGGATAAGATAGAAGCAGGGAAGTTGTTTCCACTGGTGGGTGAAACTAGAACTTAGGGGACATGGCCTCAAAATAAGGGGGAGCAGATTTAGGACTGAGTTAAGGAGGAACATCGTCACCCAAAGGCTTGTGAATCTGTGGAATTCCCTGCCCAGTGAAGCAGTTGAGGATCCTTCACTGAATGTTTTTAAGGCAAGGATAGATACATTTTTGAACAGTAAAGGAATTAAGGGTTATGATGAGCGGGCGGGTAAGTAGAGCTGAGTCCACAAAAAGATCTTAGTGAGTGATGGAGCAGGCTCGAGGGGCCAGATGGCCGACTCCTGCTCCTAGTTCTTACGTTTTTTATATAAACCACTGTGCTATAGGCAGTGTGGTAAGCCAGAGTCGGAAATGTCTTCTCAGCGCCACGCAATAATGTGGCAGAGATGGATGGGTTCTTGATTAATAAGGGGATCAGGGGTTATGGGGGAAAAGGCAAGTGAATGAGGATGAGAAAAATATCAGCCATGATTGAATGGCAGAGCAGATTTGATGGGCCGAGTGGCCTAATTCTGCTCCTATGTCTTATGGTCTTACATTTGCAAAGAACTAGTGGAGTGCCCCAGGGGTCGGTGCTGGGGCCTCAGCTATTTACCATTTATATAGATGATCTGGAGGAGGGAACCGAGTGTATGGTGTCAAAATTTGCTGATGACACCAAGATTGGTGGAACGGCAAATTGCGCGGAGGGTGTGGAGAGTCTACAGAAGGATCTAGATAGGCTGGGCGAATGGGCCAGGAACTGGCAAATGGAATTTAATGTTGTCAAGTGCGAGGTGGTCCACTTTGGTAGGAATAATGGTAGGAAGGATTATTACTTACGTGGCGAAAAACTGCAGCAGGCAACGGTGCAGAGGGACTTCGGGGTCCTTGTGCATGAGTCGCAAAAACCCAGCTTGCAGGTGCAGCAGGTGGTCAGGAAGGCGAATGGGATGCTGGCCTTCATCGCGAGGGGGATTGAATATAAAAGTAGGGAGGTCTTGCTGTCGCTGTATAGGGCATTGGTGAGGCCGCAGTTGGAGTACTGTGTGCAGTTTTGGGCGCCGTACTTACACAAGGATATTTTGGCCTTGGAGGGAGTGCAGAGGAGGTTTACTAGGCTGATGCCGGAGTTGAAGGGGTTGAGCTATGAGGAGAGGCTGAATAAACTAGGCTTGTACTCGTTAGAGTTTCGAAGAATGAGGGGAGATCTCATTGAGACATATAAGATGATGAATGGGATGGATAGGACAGAGGTGGAGAGACTCTTCCCGCTCAGAAAGGACAGTAGGACTAGAGGGCACAGCCTCAAGATAAAGGCGGTGCAGTTTAGAACGGAGTTGAGGAGGAACTTCTTCACTCAAAGGGTGGTGAATCTCTGGAATTCTCTGCCCGTTGAAGTGGTGGAGGCTACCTCGCTAAATATTTTTAAGACGCGGGTTGATGGGTTTTTGATAAGCGAGGGGATTAAGGGTTATGGGGAGAGGGCGGGAATGTGGAACTGAGCAGCGACAGATCAGCCATGATCTTATTGAATGGCGGGGCAGGCTCGAAGGGCTGGATGGCCTACTCCTGCTCCTATTTCTTATGTTCTTATGTTCTTAAAATGAAAACAGGTGAATGGATTCGGAAGTTCAGTTAGTTTCTGTGGATTGTGTATATAATAAGGCAACCCAATTAAATGTTCTGGCCACTCTGATCAACAGGAATCAGAATGCACTGGTTAAATCAACTTCACACTGAGCATATTAAAATCAGCTAGACGTGAACAAATACTTGTTTCTTTACACTGCAAATTCTTAGTCAAGAATTAGATTAATGGCCATAAGCATCAGGGAAAGAGCAGTAACTTTAAAATTGAAAAACACATTGGCTGTGCTTCACGCCGATAAACAAAATCATACTGCCCGAGGGAGTTTAATATTTAGCATCGCATGTTATTCTGTGCAGCAAAAACAAAGTGTTGTGGATGCTGCTGAATTGAAGGAAAAACTGAAAATGTTAGAAATACATAAGAACATAAGAAATAGGAGCAGGAGTAGGCCATCTAGCCCTTTGAGCTTGCCCCGCCATTCAATAAGATCATGGCTGATCTGTCGTGGCTCAGTTCCACATTCCCGCCCTCTCCCCATAACCCTTAATCCCCTTGCCTATCAAAAACCTATCTACCCGCGTCTTAAATATATTTAGTGAGGCAGCCTCCACCACTTCAACGGGCAGAGAATTCCAGAGATTCACCACCCTTTGAGTGAAGAAGTTCCTCCTCAACTCCGTTCTAAACTGCACCGCCTTTATCTTGAGGCTGTGCCCTCTAGTCCTACTGTCATTTCTGAGCGGGAAGAGCCTCTCCACCTCTATCCTATCCATCCCATTCATCATCTTATATGTCTCAATGAGATCTCCCCTCATTCTTCTAAACTCTAACGAGTACAAGCCTAGTTTATTCAGCCTCTCCTCATAGTTCAACCCCCTCAACTCTGGTATCAGCCTAGTAAACCTCCTCTGCACTCCCTCCAAGGCCAAAATATCCTTGCGTAAGTGCGGCGACCAAAACTGCACACAGTACTCCAGCTGCGGCCTCACCAGTACCCTGTACAGTTGCAGCAAGACCTCCCTACTTTCACATTCAATCCCCCTCGCTATGAAGGCCAGCATCCCATTTGCCTTTCTGACCACCTGCTGCACCTGCAGGCTGGGTTTTTGCGACTCATGCACAAGGACCCCGAGGTCCCTCTGCACTGTCGCATGCTGCAGTTTTTCGCCATGTAAGTAATAGTCCTTCCTACCATTATTCCTACCAAAGTGGACAACTTCACACTTGCTTCGTACTCGGTAGTTACATCGCTAACTTCCAAATCCAAGGAAAAATCATCAACCTGAAACGCCAATTCTGTTTCCCCCTCCTCAGATACTGCCTGGCCTGCTAAGCATTTTCAACATTTGTGTGGATAAACTGGGATCATTGCTGTTAAGTAAAGTACAAGAATTTATGCTTTTCCTGTTTAAGTCTACATCGTGAATGGCATTTTTAACAACATCTCTTTTGGTCAGCAGACAGTTCAATTGTATCGTGAAGAAAAATCTGTCTTGTCCTGTTTATTTGAGCATCTCGGGTACATCTCAAGTTAGTTGTCTGAAGTTGTCTCCTGTTTGGCTGGAGTGTTTGAACTGCAAGTTGACATCATGAATATAATTTGTATCAGAATAGCTGTTGGGTATCTCCTAACTGAAGTTGACCATTGCCACAGGAAGCTATGGTACGGTGGTGTTGTGATATTGGCACTGGACTAATGATCCAGGAATTAAAGCAAAATAGTGCAGGGAGACTGTTTTTGGCCATCTTGACTATCAAAGTTAATTTTGCGGGAGTTTAGCCTGAACGTTTCTGGAGCTGGCTTCATGAAGCACATTAATGTTTGTTCAACAGTCTCCCATTGAATCCGGAGGAAGAATTTATTCTGATATTTCTCCAATACACTTTGTGTTGCTGCTGCATAGTCCAGCTCTCATTGCAATGAGCTGATAACAATTGGTCTGTGCCCTAGCATTTTTGTTGGTTTGAGAAGGATTTTGTTGTCAAACACTCGATGTCTTAGTTTGTAGGAGGATGAGTTGGTGCAACTTGCGGTTTTGAATCTCTTCTTTGATGTAATGACCTTTTGAAAGAGGTGGCTGCTGTGATCTGGGAAGTGATCAACATCTTCCAGACTCTCTCCTTCAACGTGTGGGAGGTGGAAAATTTGGCTGATCAAATGTGGGTTGATGTGAGATTTGTCTTGATAACATTCAAGGGACAGGCCTTGTTTCTTGTGTACAGAATTCGAGGGATCGACAGTGACTTGCAAATTTGGTGCAGGGTACGCAGAGACTCTGCACTCGTGCACAAACTGTAGATTATGTTTGACGTAGAATCCCTACAATGCAAAAGTAGGTCATTTGGCTCAACTCTCCAACACAGCATCCCACCCAGGCCCTTCCCCGTCACCCCACGTATTTACCCCAGTCCATCGAGTCTGCACTGACTCTCTGAAAAAGTATCTTACCCAAGTCCTCTTTTCCCGGTCCCTGTAACCCCACACATTTCCCATGGCTAACCCATTTAACCTACACATCTTGGGACACTAAGGGTCAATTTAGCATGGCCAACTCTCCTAACCTGTACATCTTTGGACTGTGGAAGGAAACCAGAGCACCCGGAGGAAACCTACACTGACATGGGGAAAATGTGCAAACTCCACACAGACAGTGACCTGAGGCAGCATCCTTGGTGCTGTGAGACAGCAGTGCTAACCACTGTGACATTGTCCCCCTCTATCTATGGCGGCCGGTATTGTATTGTTTTGACGCAGAAGAGGTAAAAGAATTTTCCCATCAAGATGGTATTTAATTTTGACACCACAGGTCAGTTGAATCAGGTGAATAACCACTGTCAGATTGTAAATAGTATAGAAACTTTCACACAGCTTAGCTTGAACCAGATGCAGATTGTGAAGGTATCCATTTCAAATCTCCCATTCCAGACAATTGCAGGCACCATCCTGTAGTAACCATGGTTTGTAACTGTGTTGAGCAAGCACAGTGCGACATTGTGTGGCCATGCTTGTGAAAATATTAATACTGCCACGTGAACTTTGGAAAACCTCTTCTCCATATTAATTTTTTTGTAATTCTAAACAAAACATGTAATTGAGAACAAATATTCTGCTTTTATTCAATAATCCCCAAGACTATTTGTGACACTCCCAAGTTTCATTCTTTCGGCATGTTTACAGTTCTAGTATTTATAGAGTCTAGTATTTATAGTTCCAACACTGCAGATACATTCCTGGCCACGACTGCTTGCTCGGTTACCTGAGGCCCAATCCCTGTTGGGTCCCGGCATTGCTGGAATTTCAACTGAGTGGCAGGCCAATAGGAACCTTCAGGCTGTGGTTTTAAACAGTCAGAAGTTCCTGCTTTGACCCGAATATCCAGCATGGTCAACAGCCTGGGGATTACCATTGACCAGAAGTTGAACTGGACCAAACATATTGATACTGTAGCTTCAAGGATGAGTCAAATGCTGAGAGTTCTACAGTTTGTGCACGAGTGCAGAGTGAATTAGCTGAAGGGGAACCAGAAAGTAGGGCCAGTAAGACTCAATGTGCAGAGTTGGATGTTCTCCTTGTGTCTGCGTGGGTTTCCTCTGGATACTCCGGTTTCTCCCCACGCTCCAAAGATGTGCGGGTTAGGTTGACTGGCCATGCTAAATTGCCCTTCGTGTTGGGACGACTAACAGGGTAAATATGTGAGGCTCTGGGGATAGGGCCTGGGTGGAATTGTTATCAGTGTAGGCTCGATGGGCTGAATGGCCTCCTTCGTATTGTAGGGAGTCTGTGTAATTTTATGTCTGTATAACATGGGTGTGATTGTAAATCTAAACTTAGTTCCTATGTTCGACATTACTCGATTTGGTCTCATTCATATCACCTAGTGCTGGGTTTATTCACAAGCACTCTGGGTTTTTAGAGTCTGATTGTTGCAGCAAATACATTGTTGTTTTTCTTGGTGAAATTGTGAGATGAGATGTCACCTTTCCCACCCACAACCCCGAGCCACAAACTGGGGGAATCCCTGTCGGGTGACCAACCAACTCCTCCGAGTCTTCACCCAGCCCTGAAGTCGGTCTCGAAAAATGGAGCTGTTGACTACATGGGCATTGATCTCGCTGCTGCGACCGTGTGCCACATTTGCCTGCACTTTTCAGCTATCTATGGGTTTTGTTGTTGAAAATCGTTGGTGCACTTAGTTTGTGAAATGAAGTTTTTCTAAATTCACTTGTACATCCATTAGTCAATTGGGTGGGTGAGAATTGTGTCGATTTTTGATCTTGCAGTTTGTAGACACATGGATCCACTCGATGCCTCTTCCGTTTGATGTTGCTTTATTCTGATATTCCTTTATTCTGATGCTCCTCTTGTATTTTCACTTTGGTCTGTAGTCTGATGCATCTCTTGGGTTCGGTCGACTTTGACTGCCTTTTGTGTTTGATGTTGGTTCACTCTGTGCCTTGTGTTTAGATTTTGGTCTGTTTTGACATTCCTCTTGATTCTTTGATGTGCTGTGTGATAAACTAGTGAAGTGATACTCATACAACCGTCATTTCTGTGATCATTCACTTCCCCCTCACTGGATGCATGGCAGAGACTTGCCTTTGTGGGTTCTTCATGTGATCTGACCCTCTGTTTATAGCCCACTGATGGTAGAAGCCAGGAGGGATGGCAGGTTAAGATAGTGACCTTCACCAAAGCGTTACTAAGCATGCCTTGTGTGCTTAACAATCGAAGTCATGCCTCTTGTTTGATCTCTTTTTGAGGCAACATAGGATAGAATGAGTTTCTTCCCAGAAGGAAAAAACAGCAGGAAAATAAGAATACTAGTCTGAACTGGTCTTGTATAAGTGGAACACCAGTAAGATGGGGAATTCAGAGTCCTGGTCCTCCCAATAGTTCCAACACTGCAGATATATTCCTGGCCACGACTGCTTTCTCGGTTACCTGAGGCCCAATCCCTGTTGGGTCCCGGCATTGCTGGAAATTCAACTGCATGGCGGATCAATAGGAACCTTTAGGCTGTGGTTTTAAACAGTCAGAAGTTCCTGCTTTGACCTGAATATCCAGCATGGTCAACAGCCTGGGGATTACCATTGACCAGAAGTTGAACTGGACCAAACGCATTGATACTGTAGCTTCAAGGATGAGTCAAACGCTGAGAGTTCTGTGTAGAGTGAATTAACTGAAGGGGAACCAGAAAGTAGGGCCAGTAAGACTCAGAGCAGGCTGAGTGTAGTTGGTAATCAAAGAGGATCTGGTGAACTGAAGTGCATTTGTTTCAATGCAAGAAATGTAACAGGTAGGGCAGATGAATTTAGAGCTTGGATTAGTACTTGGAACTATGATGATATTGCCATTACAGAGATTTGATGAAGGGAAGGACAGGATTGGCAGCTTAATGTCGCAGAATACAAATGTTTCAGGCGGAATAGAGGGGATGTAAAAGGGGTGAAGGAGTTGCACTACTGACTAAGGAGAATATGACGACTGTACTCTGGGAGGACACCTCATAGGGCTCACACACCGAGGCAATATGGGTAGAGCTCAGGAATACCAAGTGTGTAGTCACAATGTTGGGGTTTACTATAGGCCACCCAACAGCCAGCAGGAGATAGAGGATAATATGGACAGATTTTGACAATCCAAAAGTAACAGGATTGTTGTAGTGGGAGATTTTGATTTCCTCTACACTGACTGGGATTCACTTAGTGCGAGGGGTATGTATGGGGCAGAGTTTGTAAGGAGCATCCAGGAGGGCTTCTTGAAACAGTATGTAGATAGTCCAACTAGGGAAGGGAGCCATACTGAACCTGGTATTGGGGAATGAGCCCGGACAGGTGGTCAGTGTTTCAGCAGGACAGCAGTTTGGGAACAGTGACCACAATTCAGTAAGCTTTAAGGTACTGATGGATGAAGTTAAGTGTAGTCAGCAAGTTAAGGTGCTAAACTGGGGGAAGGCTAATTACAACAATATCAGGCAGGAACTGAAGAATGTGGACAGGGGGCAGATATTTGAGGTCAAATCAACATCTGGCATGTGGGAGGCTTTCAAGTGTAAGTTGACAGGGATTCAGGACGGGCATATTCCTGTAAGGGTGAAGGATAAGTATGGCAAGTTTTGAGAACCTTGGACAATGAGAGATATTGTGAGCCTAGTCAAAGAGAAAAAGGAAGTATTTGTCAAAGCTAGGAGACTGGGAACACACGAAGCAAGTGTGGAATACAAGAAAACAGAAAGAAACTTAAGCAAGGAGTAAGGAGGGCTAAAAGGGGTCTCAAAAAATCATTGGCCAGCAGGATTAAGGAAAATCCCGAGGCTTTTTACACATATATAAAGAGCAAGAGGGTAGCCAGGGAGAGAGTTGGCCCACTCGAGGATAGGGGAGGGAATCTATGCATGGAGCCAAGAGGATTGGGTGAGGTATTAAATGAGTACTGTGTGTCAGTATTCACCAAACAGAAGGAGTTGGTGGACGATGAACCTGGGAAAGGATATGTAGATAGTTTGAGTCACATTGAGATCAAAAAGGAGGAGGTATTGGGGTTTTCGAGAAACATTAAGGTAGACAAGTCCCCAGGGTTGCTGGGATATACCTCAGAATACTGAGAGAGGCAAGGGAGGAAATTGCTGGGGCCTTGAGAGAAATCTTTGTATCCTCACTGGCTACAGGGAAGGTCTCGGAGGATTGGAGAATAGCCAATGTTGTTCCTTTGTTTAAGAAGGGTAGCAGGAAGAATCCAGGTAATTACAGGCCAGTGAGTCTTACATCAGTGGTAGGGAGATTATTGGAGAGGATTCTTTGAGACAGGATTTACTCCCACTTGGAAATAAGTGGATATATTAACATAGTTTTGTGAAGGGGAGGTTGTGTCTCACTAACTTGATTGAGTTTTTCGAGTATGTTACCAAGACGATTAATGAGGGTAGTACAGTGGATGTTGTCTACATGGACTTCAGTAAGGTCCCTCATGGCAGACTGGTGTAGAAAGTGAAGTTGCATGGGATCAAAGGTCAGCTAGCAAGGTGGATACAAAACTGGCTCTGTCAAAGAAAACAGGGTAGCAATGGAAGGGTGCATTTCTGAATGGAGGGCTGTGACAAGTGGTGTTCCTCAGGGATCAGTGCTGGGACCTTTGCTGTTTGTAATATGTATCAATGATTTTGAGGAAAATTTGACTGACTTGATTAGTAAGTTTGCGGATGACACAAAGGTTGGTAGATTTGCAGATAGCGATGATAA
Organism: Carcharhinus amblyrhynchos; assembly: GCF_965287045.1. Classification (NCBI taxonomy): domain Eukaryota; kingdom Metazoa; phylum Chordata; class Chondrichthyes; order Carcharhiniformes; family Carcharhinidae; genus Carcharhinus; species Carcharhinus amblyrhynchos. The sequence goes on from NC_137345.1 coordinate 48,218,157, forward strand.
TTATCAGAAGATGCAGCAGAATATAAATCAGTTGGAGACTTGGGTGGAGAGATGCCAAATGGAGTTTATCCCGGACAAAGGTAATGCATTTTGGAAGGTCTAATAAAGATAAAAAATGTACAGTAAATGACAGAACCCTTAAGAGTATTGATAGGCAGAGTGATCTGGGTATACAGGTACACAGGTCACAAAGTGGCAATGCAGGTGGAGAAGGTAGTCAAGAAGGCATACGGCATGCTTGCCTTCATTGGCCAGGGCATTGAGTTTAAAAATTGGCAAGTCATGTTGCAGCTTTATAGAATCTTAGTTAATCCGCACTTGGAATATAGTATTCAATTCTGGTCGCCACACTATCAGAAGGATGTGAAGACTTTGGCGAAGCTACAGAAAAGATTTATCAGGATGTTGCCCAGTAGGGAGGGCATTAGCTATGAGGAGAGGTTTGAGAAACTTGGTTTGTTCTCACTGGGACTGAGGTTGAAGAGTGTCCTGATAAAAGTCTATAAGATTACGAGGGGCATGGACACAGTGGATAGTCAAAAAACTTTTTTCCAGGGTTGAAGAATCAGTTACTAGGGGACATAGGTTGAAGTTGGGAGGGGCAAGGTTTAAAGGAAATATGAGGCAGGCTTTTTTTACATAGAGGGTAGTGGGTACCTGGAACTTGCTGCCGAGGGAGATGGTGGAAGCAGATATGATGGTGAGTTTTAAGAGACGTGATACATGAATAGGATGGGAATAGAGGGGTCTAGTCCCTGGAAGGGTCGAGGGTTTTAGTTTGATCAGGCAGCACGGTCGGTGCAGGCTTGGAGGGCTGGAGGGCCGAAGGGCCTGTTCCTGTGCTGTAATTTTCTTTGTTCTTTTAGAGTAACTCACCTCCTGATCTCCCAAAGCTGGTCATCATCTACAAGGGATAAGTCAGAAGTGCGATGGAATACTCACCACTTACCTGGATGGGTGGAGCTTCAACAACATTCCAGAAGCTCAACATCTTTCAGGGCACTGCAACCCACTTGATTGGCACCCCATCTACAAACATTCATTCCCGCCACCATTGGCGTACAGTGACAGTCGTGTACCATCTACAAGATGCACTGCAGGACCTCACCAAGACTCCTTTGACAGCACTTTCCAAACCCACAACCACCACCATCTAGAAGGACAAAGGCAGCAGACACATGGGACTCAGTTACCCTCCAGATGATTCACCCCCAAGACTTGGAAATATATCACTGCTCCTTCATGTCACTGGGTCAAAATCCTAGAACTCCCTCCCTAACAGCACTGTGGGTGTACTTACACCATATGGACTGCAGCGGTTCAAGAAGGCAGCTCACTACCACCACCTTCAGGGATATTAGGGAAGGGCAGTAAATGCTGACCAAGCCAGTGAAGCCCACTTCCCACGAACGAATTCATCCCTGACAAACTTCATAAATCCTTTGAAGAAATGATGAAGACCGTGGATGGAGGTAAGTTGATGGGTGTTGTTTAAACGGACTTCCAGAAGCTTTTTGATAAAGTCCTGCACAAGAGATTGTTAGCTCAGATGGAAGCCCAAGGTAGATTGCTGACATGGATCGGAAATTGGCTCAGCAACAGGAAACAGACAGTTGTAGAAATGGACAAGTACTCAAGTTGGGAAGGTGTGATTCGTGGTATCCATAGTGATCTGTCTTGGGGCCTTAATTATTTACAATATTCATTGTTGACTTAAATAGCAGCATAAAAAGTCATATTTCCAAATTTGTGCATGACACAAAATAAGGCGATAATGTTGAGGACAGTACAAAACTTCAGGATATTGATAGATTGGGTGAAAGAGTCAAGCTGTGGCAAATGTATTTTAACATAAACAAGTATGAGGTTATCCATTTTTCCATGAAAAAAGGATAGATCAGAGTATTTTTTGAAGTTAAATTCAGTGGATGTCCAACGAGATTTGGGGATTCAGGAGCACAGCTCCTTAAAATGCCACAATCAGGGGCAGAAAATAGTCAAGCAGGCGAACGGAATGCTGGCCTTCATATCTAAAGGGTTGGAGTACAGGGATGCAATGTTATGCTGCAGTTGTACAAAACCCTAGTTAGAATCCACTTACAGTCACGTGAGCAGGTATGGGCACCACACCTTAGGGAGGTTGTTTTGGTCCTTCATGCAGGTTTACAAGAATGGTACCTGGACTTTAGGGATTAAATTACAAGGAGAGATTAAACAAATGAGGCATTTATTCTCTCAAATTCAGATGGTTGAGGGGTGATCTGATCGAAGTCTACAGGGAAAGACGGTGGATAAAAGGTGTTTCCACTAGTTGAGGACTCTATAACCAAGGGGTCATAATCTAAAAATTAGGGCTAAGCTGTTGAGGAGAGATGTTAGAAACACGTGCAGAGAGTGGAGGAGGTTTGGAATTCTCTTCCTCAAACAGCAGTGGATACTGGTTCAATTGTTAGCTTTAATTCTGAGGTAGACATTTTTCTTATTGAGCAGGGGTGACAAGGGATATGGGCCTGGGGCAGCTACATGGAGTCAGGCCACAGGTCAGCTATGATCTTGCTGAATGGCAGAGTGGGCTCGAGGGGCTGAATGGCCTACTCCTGTTCCCATGCTTTGGTAAGGGGAATGTGGGTCTGTCTTTTCAATTGGATGATCCCACATTATTCTACCTTCCCGACATGTCCCACAGTAGGAGATACAAGTAACGGGTTAGTAGTCATTGCCATTTAGTTATCCGTGTGATGCTTTTCTGGAATTGTTGGAAGCCCATTCCTTGTGAAAGAAGATTATTTATCTACATTTTGTTGTTGTTTCATCAACCCTGATAGACGGGTTCAGTGAAACTATATGCAGTGAAAATACTTTACGTGGATAGGATATCTTTGAATTTAAATTGTCTAATTGGACTGCATTGAGAAATTGATTCCTGCTGAGTTGTTTGATCCACCTCTCTTTGCCAATTGTGCAGTGGAACACCAGAACTGAGATTTCTTAAAGTTCACAGGACTGCGGCTTCTGTGTGCTTGAGTTCCTGCAGCAGAGTTCAGCTAAAAACCAAGGCAACTGGGACAGTTCGTTGAAACATTGTCACCTCACTCAGATAGATCTGTTGTAAATGGAACTGTTGGATATGTAGCTGGCCGAGAACTTTGCATTGTACTCTCCAGATTCTGCAGCAATTACTATTCAGAATGAAAACTGTGTTCTTAGAGACGGTTACTGGGGCCATTCTTCACATTCCGGAATCTGTATTGTCCCAAATTCTTTTGTTCTAGAGGGTAGTGAATGCATGACAATAAAACGATTCATATTGCTGGAAAGAACGAGTTGTTCAATCCTCACTGCAGACATGTTTCTCATGGGCTTTGGCATTTTTGGTTCCCTGCAAGACTGGTGCAATTTTCCTGTATGTATTCTTATTTATCAACTTTCTGCGTCATTGGAGTTGATTTGTTTTCTAGTTGTCTTGTAATGGATTTATAGAAACACAGAAGACAAAGCAGGAGGAGGCTACTTGGCCCTTCAAGCCTGCACTACCATTCATTACGATCTTGGCTGATCATCCAACTCAATAGCCTAATCCTGCTCTCTCCCCATAACCTTAGATCCCCCGTCCCAAATGCTATATCTCGCCGCCTCTTGAATACATTCAAAGTTTTGGCATTCACGACTTTCTGTGGTAATGAATTCCACAGGCTCACCACTCTTTGGGTGAAAAAGTGTCTCCTCACCTCCGACCTAAATGGTCTACTCTAAATCCTCAGACTGTGACCCCTGGCTCTGGACTCCCCCACCATCAGGAATATCTTCCGGGCCTAGTCCTGTTCGAGTTTTATATGTCTCTTTTGAGATTCCCCTTCACCTATGATGCACTTAGGACAGGATTTTACAGCCTTGCTAGTCCCGAAATCGTAAAATCCCACCTGAGGTCAGCCGACATTTCCAGCCCATTTTTGTTTTCTCTTTGCTTTGTTTTGAATTCCTGTGAAGTTAATACACTCCCAGTCTGAGAGGCTTGCCTTTATCAAGTTTATTGGATGATGTTTTGAGGGTCTAATACAAACGTTTCTTCAGATATTGGTTCACTGGTTGGACATTTGCTATTAAATATGTGTAACTGGTTTTGATATGTTGTTCCTGAGTTGTTATCACCTTTTCTCTTGAACATGACCATTGATTTTGAAGGATTCACCCCATGGGTGCTGGCAGATATCACCCAATTGAGCTTCTATGGATTTCTTCTCAAATCCTCCCAAATGATTATTACACTGTGAGCCAATTTATCGCACTGGACTCCAGCTTTGACACGAGCATTTCCAAAATCCACTCTCAAAAAGACATGCCTTAGAATCTTCTCTCAAACAATGCTTTTCCTCCATTCTTCCCAGCAAGAATCCACTTCCAAGGTTTCCAACTCTCCTTTCAGTATTCCTTTGTCTTGAATAACCACAAGCTTTCACACAATCTCTTAGCGATCCAGCCATCAGTTGCTTCACAATGGCTTCAACTTTTACTTCACAAGTAGTAAGATGCTACCGAATATTAGGATTGCTTCAGGTGTCTTTGATTTCTCAGTATCTAACTTTCTAGGTCTGCCCTTTTGAAAGCTCTGACTTTAGCTTCAATGAACAATTCCAGGTCCCTTAACTTCAACTTCCTTGAACTCCTCTTTCCACTTCCTGGTTTCTAGAACTAACTGTACTTCAGTTTCCAGGACTTGTTTTCTTGCCCATTACTCCACTGTTCTGCTTCTGCAGAGCTGAGAGAGCCAGTTTCTCTCTCTCGCTGCTAATCATCTTCTGCCAAATGAATTCAGTTAACCCAAAAACACATATTAGGGCTCCGATAGTAAGTGCTAACACAGTATTGAAGTTGGAGAATACCTTGCAGTCAAATCTGATGCTCTTCCTGATATCCATGTTTTCACTTTCCATCATGTGTAACTAGAGTAGATTTAAACACTAGACTGGTTCTTCCGTGGTTCTGCAGAATTTCTATTTCCTTATCTTTCACTTCTCCAAACCTGAAGACGCTTATTCCATCTGTTGCCTCCCTACTCTTGACCCAGCTAAGTCAGCGTGGAACAGAGAGTGAACCTGTTGGTCTACACAGCTCACCATCGAATGGGTGCATTTAAAAGAACGAACAAAGAGCAATACAGTATAGGGCGAGGCTCTTTGGCCACCAGGCATATGCTGATTCCTACTCATTTAGACCCACCACCCGTTCTTTAACCGTGGTTTCTATCCCTTGGTTTGTCTCCTGTTTATGTGTCCTTCAACAGTTGATTGAATGTTGCTACTGTGCTCCCCTCCAAGCATCCAAAACCCAATGTGTGAAAAATTTCCCCCGCACATCTCCCCTAAACTTCCCCCCTCTCACCTTGAACCTGTGCCCTCTTGTAATTGACACTTCCACCCTTGGAAAAAGCCTCCAAATAACCACCCTATCTATACCCATCACAATTTTGTAGACCTCTATCAGGTCGCCACTCAGCCTCCGTCTTTCTAGTGAAAACAACCTGCGTTTATCCAACCTCTCCTCATACTTAAAACCCTCCAGACCAGGCATCATCCTGGGAAACCTGCTGTCCAAAGCATCTACATCCTTCTGGTAGAAGTTTAGAACACAAAAGCAGAGAATTGTTTGTCAGGAAGCAGAAAGTTTGAAGTTATCTATTGTCGTCATTATTAGCAATAAGGTATAAATTTAAGTGAGTTTAATTTAGTGTTTCTGTTTAAGAAAGGATTAAAACTTGAGTTAGGTTAATGTTAAACATAGTGCTTACTTGCCTGGGCGGGTTTTGGTTTCAGTTTAAGCTGTGTCTCTATTGTGCTGAAAGAGTTTACGAGGTAAAAGGTAAACAAGCGCTGGGGAAAGAATGAGTTGTTGCTTAGCGACCAGAGACTACCATTCATGAAAAGACCTTGCCTGGTATTCTCCGACCTCGCCTGTGGCTGGGATTCTCTAGTCCTGCTGCGGTGAATGGAGGTTTGGCTGAGTGCCAAATTCTCTGTTCTCACTGGCAGTGGTAGCAGAGTGCCAGCCCTTGTGTTTTTGGGTTAACTGAACTCATTTGGCAGAAGATGATTAGCAGCGAGAGAGAGAAACTGGCTCTCTCAGCTCTGCAGAAGCAGAACAGTGGAGTAATGGGCAAGAAAACAAGTCCTGGAAACTGAAGTACAGTTAGTTCTAGAAACCAGGAAGTGGAAAGAGGAGTTCAAGGAAGTTGAAGTTAAGGGACCTGGAATTGTTCATTGAAGCTAAAGTCAGAGCTTTCAAAAGGGCAGACCTAGAAAGTTAGATACTGAGAAATCAAAGACACCTGAAGCAATCCTAATATTCGGTAGCATCTTACTACTTGTGAAGTAAAAGTTGAAGCCATTGTGAAGCAACTGATGGCTGGATCGCTAATAGATTGTGTGAAAGCTTGTGGTTATTCAAGACAAAGGAATACTGAAAGGAGAGTTGGAAACCTTGGAAGTGGATTCTTGCTGGGAAGAATGGAGGAAAAGCATTGTTTGAGAGAAGATTCTAAGGCATGTCTTTTTGAGAGTGGATTTTGGAAATGCTCGTGTCAAAGCTGGAGTCCAGTGCGATAAATTGGCTCACAGTGTAATAATCATTTGGGAGGATTTGAGAAGAAATCCATAGAAGCTCAATTGGGTGATATCTGCCACTTGGTTTCAGCATGGGGTGTGTCTGACCACAGTCGCCCTGTGCTCCAGGGGCTGTGTATTTACTGAGAGCATTAAAGCAGAAGATATATTTTGTAACCTGTGTTATCCTTAAAATGTTTGTGCATTAGTGAAAATAAGTAGAAGTGAAAAGGAATGTTGTGTTATAATCAAACTTTTCACTTCTTTATATTCATTTGTGGGACATGGGCGTTGTTGGTTGGCCAGCATTTATTGCCCATCCCTAGTTGCCCCTTGAGAAGGCGGTGGTGAGCTGCCTTCTTGAATCGCTGCAGTCCATGTTCTGTGGGTTGACCACAGTGCTGTTAGGGAGGGAATTCCAAGATTTTGGCCCAGCTACTGCGAAGGAACGGTGATATATTTCCGAGTCAGGATGGTGAGTGGCTTGGAGATGAACTTGCAGGCAGTGGTGTTCCCATTTATCTGCTGCCCTTCTAGATGGAAGTGATCGTGAGTTTGGAAGGTGCTGCCGAAGGATCTTTGGTGAATTGCTGCAGTGCATCTTGTAGATAGTACACACTGCTGTTACTGAGCATCAGTGGTGGAGGGAATGAATGTTTGTACATGTGGTGCCAATCAACCAGGCTGCTTTGTCCTGGATGGTGTCAAACTTGAGTGTTGTTGGAGCTTCACCCATCCAGGTAGGTAGGGAGTATTCCATCATGCTCCTGACTTGTGCCTTGTAGATGGTGAACAGGCTCTTGGGATAGGAGGTGAGTTCCTCGCCACAGTATTCTGAGCTTCTGACCTGCTCTTGTAGCCACTATGTTTATATGGTGAATCTAGTTGAGTTTCTGGTCAATGGTAACTCCAAGGATGTTGACAGTGGGGGATTCAGTGATGGTTACACCATTGAATGTCAAGGGGTGGTGGTTAGAGTGTCTCTTACTGATGATGCTCATTGCCTGGCACTTGTGTAGCGCGAATGTTACTTGCCACTTGTCAGCCCAAGCCAGATTTTGTTGCATTTGAACATGGGCCGCTTCAGTATCTGAGTTATTGCAGATGTTGCTGAACATTGTGCAATCATCGGCGAACATCCCCACTTCTAACCTTAAGACATTTAATAAATTTTTTTTTGTTTGTTAAGAGATGATTGGCTGTCTGGTGATTCTGTTCATCCACACTTTCTCAGAAAAAGTGGAGAAAACCTATGGTATTCTGAGCTAGGATTTCATTCTGGGATCTTCCCATCCAGTGGTCACTAAAAACAGTAAATGCCTACAGGTCAGGCAGCATAGAGAGACAAACCATTAATGTTTCAGCTCTGTGACTTTTCATTAGTGTGGGACCTTGGTGTGCAAACTGACCTAACATTCATTTCATCGCCATGACCTGCCTTGGAATCATCACTTGTCCCTGCCTTACCCGGTTCCTCAGGGTGTTTGCCTTTATCAACTTGCGGTCGAATTCTTCAATGTTCTACGTCATCCTCCCCACTTCCACCCTGCATCAGTTGTAATTCATGCAGAATGTCACCTGCCTACGTCACTGTTGAATGTCCTCTAATTCTGTTATCCCAGCCGGGTGTCACTGACTCCCCCGACATATTCAAATGAGTTTCAAGTTGCTTACCCTTATCCTAAGGACGTTGCTACACTGTACCTCTGGCTTCTCTGAAGTCTTACCTATTTCATCATTCCAACAATGATTAATTCCTCTCCTGGCTCTTCACATCCGCATGGCTGAGAACCTGCTTCTCTTTCTGTTACTGTCCCCACCCTGCTCTCGTACTCCACCCTCACAATCCCTCCAGCTTTATGACCTCCCTACTGATTTCAAAGAAAGATTCCTTTTATCTCTGTTTTTAATCAGCTCTTTCAGTTCTGTCCCTTGTTTTGTTTCTGTCCTTCTGCCCAATGTAATAGTGTTGGCTTTGTAATATTGACAGTGATATTGACATACCCGAGGGTAGCCAAACTACAAAATACATTTGTGAAAAAACCACTTGACACTTTTAATTAGCTCTAACTTTCCAAGAAGTGTCCTTTTAAAGTTGCCGTCCGAACAAATTTCTTATCAAAAACTGAAAGTGGCCAATCTTTTATTTAAAATCTTCTTTGATATGCAAGTTTCTATCTTTACATTCCCTTCACATGTGCTCTGCATTAAGTGCATGAATCTTGCATTTTTACCTCACCTCCCAGGTTTTTAACACCTCGGTTGCTGGTATAGGATTCTCCTATTACTGATGTTGAACAGAGGTCAGTGCCCTGGCAGTGGAAGCTAGATGTCCCTAAAATACTTTTCAACTGCAAACCATCTTTATCTTTCCACAATGAATTTAGACAGCTCAGTTGTCCCAGTTAGTGATCTGTGAAAACTCTTCATAAACACTAAGATAGGAGGAGCAAAACTTACAGTACTTTACCTGGCACAGATAATTCCTGACTCCAACATTTATTTTCAATGCTGAATGTATTATATTGAACAGTTACTGAAACAACGTGCCAAACTTCTGTTCCTTTTGCAGGAGTTTGCCGCATTAACAAAGGAGTTGAATGCCTGCAGGGAACAACTTTTGGAGAAAGAGGAGGAGATTTCTGAACTGAAAGCAGAGCGGAACAACACCAGAGTGAGTAAGACCAATCAGTCCAATTTTGTAGGGTAAGTTGAAGGGAAAACAGTTATAAGGCTCAACTGAGAAAGACCTTGGCAGTATTTCAAACGAGTCTGTACAGGAGGAGAATAGATCAGTGGGTCTTGAATCTCTAAGTTTAAAGTTTATTTATTGGTGTCACAAGTAGGCTTACATTAACAGTGCAGTGAAGTTATTGTGAAAATCCCCTAGTCGCCACACTCCAGCGCCTGTTCAGGTACACTGAGGGAGAATTTAGCATGGCCAATGCAGCTAACCAGCACGTCTTTCGGACTGTGGGAGGAAACCAGAGCACCCAGAGGAAACCCACGCAGACATGGGGAGAATCTGCAGACTTCGCTCAAACAGTGACCCAAGCAGGGAATCGAACCTGGATCTCTGGCACTGGGAGGCAGCAGCTCTAACCACCGTACCACCATCTATTACGTATATGGCTGATTCTGGCTGCTGTTATTATAAGTGTACCTTATTGAAAGTGAGGGGTGGCACAGTCGCACTAGTGCCTCTCAACGCCAAGGACCCAGGTTCAATTCCAGCCTCGGGCCACTGTCTGTGCGGACTTTGCACGTTCTCCCCATGTCTGCGTAGATTTGCTCTGGTTTCCTCCCACAGTCCAAAGATGTGCAGATTAGATTGATTGGTCGTGCTAAATTGACCCGAATATCATGGGGATTAGCAGGGGAAATATGTGGGGTTGCAGGAATCGGGCCTCAGTGGAGACTCGATGGGCCAAATGGCCTCCTTCTGACTGTAAGGATTCTGTGATTTTATGAGTGAAGATATTTTTCCACTTCCCCTGCTGTGAAACAGATCTTTAGGAGTTGAATAGGTGAAAGACATGAAAGAGATAACCACTGATTATTCCCTCTTTCCCAGTGTCCAAGTTTCTGAATTGCACTCAATACTCCCCAGAGGAGCGAGATCAGACAGTTGGTGGGTGACTTTGAGTTGGTCCTCTGTGACTCAGTGCAGCTTATCCTCAAAACATGCCATCACATCCCAACCTGTCTTGCTGATGACACTGTCTCATGTCATGGTCATGTTCTCTGCTGATACCAATAACTCCCCTTGTTTTCTCCCAGTGATTATTTTTAATGTCTGCAGGTTACTTGATTTGGGACAGTGCTTCATCAGTGCCAATCTCAATGCTGCCTTTATTCAATATTGTACCTTCTAGATGGCTTAGGATACGTGTTCAAAATTAGGGCATTTGTCTTTTCCAATCTGGCTGCTAATGACTCCCAAGCTGCCTTAATATAGTTAAAGTTTATTAATGTCACAAGTAGGCTTACATCAACATTGCAGTTAAATTACTGTGAAAATCCACGACTGCACACACTCCAGTGCCTGCTCGGGTTCACTGAGGGAGAATTTAGCATGGCCAGTGCGCCTAACCAGCATGTCTTTTGGACTGTGGGAGGAAACCGGAGGAAACCCACGGGGAGAACGTACAGGCTTCGCACAATCACTCAAGCTGGGAATTGAACCTGGATCCCTGGTGATGTGAGGCAGCAGTTTTTGATTTGATTTGATTTATTATTGTCACATGTAGTAACATACAGTGGAAAGTATTGTTTCTTGCGAGCTATGCAGACAAAGCATACCGTTCATAGAGAAGGAAACAAGAGAATGCAGAATGTAGTATTACAGTCATAGCTAGGGTGTAGAGAAAGATCAACTTAATGCAAGGTAAGTGCATTCAAAAGTCTGACAGCAGCAGGGAAGAAGCTGTTCTTGAGTCAGTTGGTATGTGACATCAGATTCCTGTATCTTTTTCCCGAAGGAAGAAGGTGGAAGAAAATGCAGATGCATGGGATTGAGGGTGATTTAGCAGTTTGGATCAGGAATTGGCTAGCTGATAGAAGACAGAGGGTGGTGACTGATGGGAAACATTCAACCTGGAGTTCAGTTACAAGTGGTGTACCTCAGGGATCTGTTGTGGCGCCACTGCTGTTTGTCATTTTTATAAATGACCTAGATGAGGGTGTAGAAGGATGGGTTAGTAAATTTGCTGACAACACCAAAGTTGGAGGAGTTGTAGACAGTGAGGACGGATGTTACAGTTTACAGAGGAACATAGATAAGCTGCAGAGCTGGGCCGAGAGATGGCAAATGGAGTTTAATGCGGAAAAGTGTGAGGTGATTCACTTTGGTAAGAGTAACAGGAGTACAGAATATAGGGCTAATGGAAGGACTCTTGGTAGTGTCGACGAGCAGAGAGATCTCGGTGTGCATGTGCATAGATCCCTGAAAGTTGGCACCCAGGTTGATAAGGTTTGTTAAGAAGGCGTACAGTGTGTTAGCTTTTATTGGTAGAGGGATTGAATTTCGGAGCCACGAGATCATGTTGCAACTGTACAAAACTCTGGTGCAGCCGCACTTGGAGTATTGCGTACAGTTCTGGTTGTCGTATTATAAGAAAGACGTGGAAGCATTGGAAAGGGTGCAGAGGAGGTTTACCAGGATGTTGCCTGGTATGGTGGGAAGGTCTTATGAGGAAAGGCTGAGGGACTTGAGGTTATTTTTGTTAGAGAGAAGGAGGTTAAGAGGTGACCTCATTGAGGCATACTAGATGATCAGAGGGTTAGATAGGGTGGACAGTGAGAGCCTTTTTCCTCGGATGGTGATGGCTAACATGAGGGGACATAGCTTTAAATTGAGAGGTAGTAATTATAGGACGGATGTCAGAGGTAGGTTCTTTACTCAGAGGGTAGTAAGGGCATGGAATGCCCTGCCTGCAGCAGTTGTGGAATTGCCAACTTTAAGGGAGTTCAAATGGTCAGTGGATAGGCATATGGATAACATTGGAATAGTTTAGGTTAGAGAGTCGTTAGATTCGTTCCACTGGTCAGTGCAACATCGAGGGCCGAAGGGCCTGTACTGCGCTGTAATGTTCTATGTTCTAAATGTCTGGGGTGCGTGAGGTCCTTAATTATGCTGGCTGCTTTGCCGAGGCAGTGGGAAGTGTAGACAGAGTCAATGGATGGGAGGCTGATTTGTGTTCTGGATTGGGCTACATTCACAACCTTTTGTAGTTCCTTGTGGCCCTGGGCAGAGCAGGAGCCATACCAAGCTGTGATACAACCAGAAAGAATGCTTTCTATTGTGCATTTGTAAAAGTTGATGAGAGTCGTAGCTGACATGCCAAATTCCCTTAGTCTTCTGAGAAAGTAGAGATGTTGGTGGGCTTTTTTAACTGTAGTGTCACCAAGGTCCTGTATAATTGCAAGAACACATCCCTGCTCCTGTACTCAACCTCTCGTAATGAAGGCCAACATACCATTTACCTTCTTTACCGCCTGCTGCATCTACATGCTTACCTTCAGTGACTGATGCGCAAGGACATCCATACCCCACTGCACTCTCCCCTCTCCCAATTTACAGCCATTCAGGTAGTAATCGGCCTTCTTGTTTTTGCTTCCAAAGTGAATAACCTCACATTTATCCAAATCATACTGCATCTGTCATTGATTAGCCCACTTACTCAACCTGTCCAGATCATGCTGAAGGATCTCTGCATCCGCATCGTAGTTCATCCTCCCACCCAACTTGGCATCACTTTGAGATGTGACATTTTGTTCTCTCATCCAAATCATTAATATATATTATGAATAGTTGGGGTCTCAGCACCGATCCCTATGGCACCCCACCAGTTCCTGCTTGCCAATTTGAAAAGCACCAATTAAGTCTTACTCCTTTGTTTCCTCTCTGCCAACCAGTTTTCTATCCATCTCAATACACTTCCCCTAATCCCATGCACTTTAATTTTGCACAATAATCTCTCATGCAGTGATCACATGGGTAAAAAGCGGTGACAAAAGTATGCTGGAACTAACTGGGCCAAACAACATATTTCTGTTTCGTATATTCTATGTTAAATGTTTTTGAAAAGGTTTGCATTCTGCCATGATCTGACTCTGGCAACTAAATTGGAGATACGGCAAGTGATCCTCCAAAGCTAGATATTAAAGTATTTTTCTGGCAAATATCTGAAATATGTTGGCTTATAACAAACACTTCCTCCTTGATCAGGAGGCCACAGTATAGGTTGAGATTTATAACTGAGGTAAGGAGAAACTACTTCTCATAGAGGGTGGTGGAACTCACCGCCCCATAGCGCAGTGGAGTTTGATTCATTGAATGGTTTCAAGGACATAAATATATTTCTGATTTTAAAAAAGGATAAGGGGATTTGGGGAATAGGTGGGGAGGTGGATTTGAGACCAGGGAGAGATCAGCCATGATCTGACTGAATGGCGGAGCAGGCTCAAAAGGCTGAATTGCCCACTTCTACTCCAAACTCCTATGTCCCAATCTTCTGTACAACAGCAATAATGTCTCTGAAGGCCAAAGAATAACTAGTTGTTCCACCATGTGCTCAGATTTTGTACAGCACAGCAGTTGAGTGCCTCATTTAATTGTCTGTTATAACTTTTGACAGTAATTCATTTAACTGGAGTCTGATATGCTGTTAAAAGTCCTGCGTTTTCTGGCCCTTCCCACTTGCAAGATCTTCCAGTCCCACCGAAGGCAACCCACTGCTGCAGCAGTCGGATGAGCTATGTAGATGACCATTGACTTTGGGCCTGGAAGATCTGACTTAATCAGACAGGAAAATCTGACTTTGGCATGACTGGAAGGCCTGACTTCAGCAGGACTGGAAAACCCCATCAGCAGTCAATGGTAAACTGTCTCCGCAGCTGGAAAACCCAGCCATGGTGGAAAATCCTGGCCTTTAATTTGTGATATCTTCCAATATATTGTTTTAAATTGTTTTTCCAGTTTATTTTTTACTTTAAAATTAAGTCTTCTGAATTCATTTGTAATTATTGTATTATCCATTTTGCGGGCCCATAATGCGATGTTGAATTTATTCACAGCTTGATGCCTGAGAGTCTGATGCTTATCTTCTCATTCTCTCCACCTTGGGCTTATTACTAAACAGTGAATCACGTGTGCTTGCTTAAAAAAAAACAACTTAAACTGCTTAAAAATCTATGACAAAAACAGAAAATGCTGGAAATACACCATGTCCAGTCATTTCTTTTGGAGGGGGGTGGAAGAAATGGCAGGTTAGTGTTTCAAGTGTAAAATTCTCTCTGAGCCTGAAAGATAATTAAAAGCCTTTGTGGAGTGGAACAGTAGCAGTGACCAGACTGGGACAAGATAACACTGAATCCCAGCGATGAATGACTGAAATAATCTGCAGTTGTTTGCACAAAAGCCTATTGAGTGGTACACAACACTGATATAATGACTTGCATTGGTATAATGGGCAGAATTTCCCACACAAGGCCTACCAATAGCCGGAGGCAGGATTTTCTGCTGCTTCTGTTTACAGGGTTTTCCGTTCAATGCACCACTTGCTGCTGGGAAAGCTGTGATGGGGGTGTGCTGTTGGCCAGACCAGAAGGTCCCTCCGGCATGAAAGGCTGGGAAGTTCCATCGTGTGCTTCTCGTGATCTCACAACTTTCCATACTTGTTTACATCCAATTAAATAAAGCTCTACTGCTGTCATATATTGGGAAATACAGCAGTCAGTTTGGGCACAGCAAATCCCAAGAAACAGTCAAATAATGGCCAAATAATGTATTTGAGAGATCTTATATATGCTTATCTCTGCTTAAGTCAATGCAAAACCTTCATTTTAAGATATTTCTGCCTATGCAATTGCATTTAAACACTAGACTGTAGGGATTAACTATGCTAACTTCTAAACTAAATTGACTACTTTTTAAAACTCAGAAGGCATGCTGGATTAGCTGAAAATTGACCACATTCCTGATAAGTACACAGCAAGCACAACAAGCTTTGATAACAACAACTACAAGAGTTGTGTTGGTCAGACAGAGACAGCTTTCGGAAAATGGTTACAATAATAAGATGAGGGTTAACACATAGTTTGGTACTGTGTGTTCAGCTAGCAGTTTCTTTTTGAGATCTGTCCAGTACAGTATAGCGACGGCTTCACAGCCGTTTGCTCTTTCTTTTAGTTTCTGTAATGTTAATTTTAAGTTTTGTTCAATAAATGAAATTCATTATACCAGTGCTGCCCTCTTCTATTCAATGGAATGAATGGACCACAGTATTGTAACAATGTTAGCTGAGGGATAAATACTGACCATTGAATTCCCCTGCTCCTCTTAACTTAAGAGGACCTGTGTGATCCTGTACTCCCACCAGGGCCTCTCTTTAACATTGCGGCTGGGAAACAGCACCCGAGCCAGTCCGGCATCTCTGCCCATGGGAGCAGAAGCCTCCATTTTGAAACCATTGGAATGGGACTGGAACCTTAGACGTTGAGGCAAGAGTGCTGCCATTGTGCCACAACTAAACAGCTGGAAGCCTGTGTAAAATAAGTAAGGTGTAGCAGAAAACTAATAGTAAAATAAGAGGAGAACGAGAATTAGGAGAGGGAAAAATCACTTTTGCAAGACTGGCTAACTGTTACAAATTTCTCTGTTTAATTCTGGTATTCCTGTCTGTCTTTAAGATAAATTTTCCACCATTTTGTCTTCCAGACAAATATGAGGTAATGCATTTTGAAAGGTCTAATGTGGATAGGAAATATACAGTAAACGGCAGAACCCTTAAGAGTTTCGCTAGGCAAAGGGATCTGGGTGTACAGGTACACAGGTCACTGAAAGTGGCAATGCAGGTGGAGAAGGTAGTCAAGAAGGCATACGGCATGCTTGCCTTCGTTGTCTGGGGTATTGAGTTTAAAAATTGGCAAGTCATGTTGCAGCTTTATAGAACCTTAGTTAGGCCTCACTTGGAATATAGTGTTCAATCTGGTTGACACACTACCAGAAGGATGTGGAGGCTTTGGAGAGGGTACAGAAAAGATTTACCAGGATGTTGCCTGGTATGGAGGGCATTAGCTATGAGGCGTGGTTGGAGAGACTTGATTTGTTCTCACTGGAGCGACAGAGGTTGAGGGGAGACTCCATAGAAGTCTACAAGATTATGAGAGACATGGACAGAGTGGATAGTCAGAAGCTTTTTCCCAGGGTGGAAGAGTCAATTACTAGGGGGCACAGGTTTAAGGTGCGAGGGGCAAGATTTAAAGGGGATGTACGAGGCAGACTTTGTACAGAGTGGTGGGTATCAAGAACTCGTTGCTGGGGAAGGTAGTGGAAGTGGATACGGTAGTGAGTTTTAAGGGGTGTCTTGACAAGTACATGAGTAGGATGGGAATAGAGAGACATAGTCCCTGGAAAGGTAGGTGTTTTAATTAAGTCAGGCAGCATGGTTGGTGCAGGCTTGGAGGGCCGAAGGGCTTGTTCCTGTGCTATAATTTTCCTTGTTCTGTCTTGTTGGGTTTCATTGAACTTTTTAAACAAGCTTATACATCTATATATATATATATATACATATATACTTACTATAGTTGCTAAACCATTCCAACCATTCATAATCCATTAATGAGAATGTCATTGTCAGCAAGGAGAGGGCATGGAGTGTCAGAATTTAATGCAAATTGTCATATTTTACTTAATCTAAGAGAACTCAACTCTTTGTTTGCTGTCAGACTCTTGGACAACAGCAGCTCAGAGATCTGTTTAATCTCTCCTTTTCCTGTCACAATCTTCACATGCCAATGCATAAAACTCCGTTTCACTTTCCAGCTTTAATAATGTCTTCGTTCAGCTGGCTGTACTCTGTATCCTATTCCAACTTCAGCTTCCACTGCTAATTTTCTAATGATCCATTAATGAGTATAATGGCCCAACTTCACTCGTTATCCTCATCCTTTGTACAAGATGGCCAGGTTTTTTAAAGCAAATGCTTTGATTTATTGAAGCCACCTTATTCTTTACTGCTTATTTTTCTGTGCTCCGACATACTTTCCTCACAAAAAATAAGCCTTTATTTTTGGCCTTTTAAAATTTTAATGTTGGTTTTCCTTCTCTCCTTGGGTCAGTTCCAGGGGAGGCATGCTACCATCTGCCATGCTTCAGGCTTTATTATTTCTTCCTGCTGCTTGATGAGATAGACTTAACTTCACAGTGAGTCAGTCTCCACTTCTTTTCCTTCTCCAATTCTCCTCCTCACCACTTGATTGTGGTAAGTATGTTTTAATGAGTGGGAGCCAGCTTCAGCTACAATACACACGTACCCATTCTGCTGTCCTCCGGGAAAAAAATGGACACATCTGAATATTATAACATCACCCTGCTGAACCACTGCAATCCAGAGACCCCGTCGTCCCTCCCCCCACTTTAGGGCAGCCCCCTTTCGGGACCACCCCTTTCAGGACCACTCCACCTTTTGGCACCCCCCCCCCCTTTTGGGACCACCCAGTTTGGGACCAACTCCTTTTTGGGACCACCACTCCCTTTTGGGACCCCCCCATCCAACTTTGGGACCATTAACTCTTCCATTATCTCCTGTCATCAATGACATCAAAACAGACACTATTGCATTTCCAGCCTTCATGCCAAACAGAATGATTTCTGATGTGTCGCAGACATACTTTGTTTCATCACAATAGATTTCAATATATTTGGAGAGGGATGATTGTACTGTATGTTAAAGATATTAAATTAATTTCAGACAAAAGTCCAAGCATGATCAGGACTAAAAGAGAAAAAGCAGTTGTGAAACAGTTTAATCTGTTTATTTGTCTGTGTGGTAAAATGTACACTGGAATGGACCCAGATGGCCATCCTCCAGCTTTCTACCCTTCACTCTACACCCCTGTTCATCTCAGTAACTTTGCTGTCTCTGGGCTGTTTCTCTTGCTTCCTCTCTATCTCTTGCTGTCACTCTTGCTCTTTCTGTCCTTGTGCCCATCCTCGCTGCCTGCCCCCCATCTTTTAGATGCCCCTCCCTCTGCCAGTCCTTCCCTCTCTGTGCCCTCCATCCGCTCCCGCCTGTACCTCCGCTTGCCTCCCACCCCCCCCCCCCTTCCCCCCCTTCCCCCTCGCTCTAGGATACATGAGCCAATCTTGCATTTATTTGTAGAGTGAAACATTACAAGCTTTTCCCTCCTATCACACCAAAGCTTCAGTAAGTGTTTCTTTCTATGTGCTGAAGTGAGATCCTAACTGGTACCCTCCACTTGTATATAATTAAACACAATTGTTATATAATTAACCTCTTAAACTTTCTCTTCAAACTTCTCTGCTCTTCTACTATTATTTCCTCCTTTAAGATACTCCTTAAAACCTAATGCTTTGGCTCAATCTCTGATCAAATGATCCTAATACTTCCATTTGTGGTTCAGTAATTGTTAATAACTCTCGTGAAGCACCTTGCGATATTTTACTGAATAAAGATGCTATGTGAATGCAGGTTGTCGTTGATGTACCTGTAATAAGAATGATGCTGAAATATCCTTGGCTACATGTAAAGGATCATAAAATCCTTATAGTGTAGACGGAGGCCATTTGGCTCATCGAGTCTGCACCAATCATAATGCCATCCAGGCCTCCTTTCTGTAACCCCACACATATTTACACTGCTAGCCCCCCTTGACATTAGAGTAAATTTAGTATGGCCAATCTCCCTAACCCGCCCATCTTTGGAGTGTGGCAGGAAACTGGAGCATCCAGAGGAAACCCATGCAGACATGGTGAGAATGTGCAAACTCCACACAGACAGTGACCCAAGGCTGGAATTGAGCCTGAGTCCCTAGCGCTGTGAGGCAGGAGTGCTGACCATTGTGCCACTGTCTAACATGTGCTGGAATGTTTGAGCATGAAGTTGTAAACTTTGAACCCTTTCGTTTCTGATTAACTTGATAAAATAGTGAAGTAATACCCAAGTAATTTATGTTGCCATGTTTATTCAACAGCTATTACTTGAACATCTGGAGTGCCTTGTGTCGAGACACGAGAGATCATTGCGAATGACTGTGGTTAAGCGACAATCACAATCCCCTTCAGGAGTTTCCAGTGAGGTGGAGGTTTTGAAGGCTCTGAAATCATTATTTGAACATCATAAAGCTTTGGATGAAAAGGTGAGATGATAATTGGTGAGTGAGACAGGGAGCCAAGGTTGGTGACTGAGGGGCACATGTGCCTTGGTCAACTTGTGCAAAGTGTATGATAAATAACAAGGTGAGGTTGGCTCCCAGTTCTTGAGAATGGCGATCAGAGATGGGCTGGGGAAACTCCCCACACTTTGGCAATAAAACAACATATTTTGAAGTGAAACATTGTACTTAGAACGGCTTTGGATGAAGGTTCTTTAGATACTTGAATAGGAAATACTGTTACCCATTCACTGTGGACTTGAACAGACTGGATGGCGAATCCACAATGGATTTGACAGTTGCTGCTTGTAACTTTGGGTTTTGGCTGAATTGGGCCGAGGAAAGGGAGCTCCTGGTGTTATTACCCCTCAGTGTGAGAAGCATTGCTGCTCACTCTGCCTTCCCACAATTATGGAATGTTTGTTATTAGACAGGTGCCAAGTAACATTGTGTTTATCTCTGTGCTGTGATTTCCATTATGTGTGATCTAGTGCTAATCCATTTTGCTTCTGACATAAATATAGCGGCAGTGGGAATACAGTTTCTGTTGTGGCTCTCCTCTGCATATGAATGAAAACAAGCACAGCTGCAGAAGGAAAAAAAATGGTTCCTCTGCGGGCTGGCCCAGAATAATGGGATTTTGAAACTAATTCCTCAAATTGCCACTATTTTAAAAGGATTACGATCATCAATTTATTTACTGGGGATCTCCTGTGAAAATTGATTTTGTCCTAGAACTGTGAACTGAAATTGAAATACTTCAACTTGTGCCTTTTTAAACACTGCTGTCAGCTATTTACTATTGAATAGAGCATCAAAGCTTTCATGGTTGGCAGCCCCTAAATATGACTTTGGTTTTTCACTGGTGGTTAAATGCTGGTGAAGCTTAATTGCACACCGTACAGATTGAGGAATTTCACACAACCTGTTAGCAATGTGAGCGAATGCAAAGTCTACTATTCTCTGACAGGGAGATGACTGGGTGAGATACGACTGACACCATGTCAAGAACAGTGTCCTTACACATTACACATCCCTAAGCTAAAGGGAACATGTTTTTAAACTTGTATCTACACAAGCAAGTCAGCAGGAACCCAGGACGCAGCTATCTCTTGTCTCATAGTTTAAAAGATTACTGATCTCGGATGTCTTATTTGAATTGGAAACCTTGTTTGTCAGTTAAAGTGTATTTTTACTTTAATCAGCAGAATGACTACATTTGGCTGCCATTACAGTTGAAGTGTCGAAAGAGCCTGTGCTAGGGCAATTTAGAACTAATCCTCCTCCTGTGCTGGTCTCCCCACGATCCTGTCCCTGTTCAATTCAAATAAGAATACCGTGTACCTTAAAGGCTGCAAAGAATATTCATCGCATGTTGCCTGTTGCAGATCTTCTCATGTCCATGCAAGAACACATTGCTACTCTAATCTCTCTCCCCTACCTTTAGGTTCATGATTCCTCATTAGCTGATTACCGTAGTGTAGAATCCTTCTCTGTTCACTATGATGAAACTTCTTTGTGGTTAATAAATGAGGACTCTCCTCGTGGCTCCTCCTGCTTCAGTGAAAATCATCCCCTAGTCTGAACCTTCTCCTCAGGACCATAATCCCATTCTCAACATCATCCTTATTAAAGCATATACCACAAAAACACGAGAGACATCTACAATGTGGGCTTTAGTGATCTCTATAATGAGGTGCCTGAAATGGCACAGAGTGCCCTAATGATCACAGAATCCCTACAGTGCAGCAGGAGGCCATTCGGCCCCTTGAGTCTGCACTGACAACAATCCCACCCAGACTCCATTCCCACACCTCACACATTTACCCTACTAATTCCCCTGCCACTAAGGATTAATTTAGCATGGCCAATCCACCTAACCTGCACTTTTTGGACTATGGGAGGAAACCGGAGCACCCAGAGGAAACCCATGAAGACACAGGGAAAATGTGCAAACTCCCCACAGATGGTGATCCAAGCTGGGAATTGAACTTGGGTCCCTGGCACTGTGAGACAGCAATGCTAACCACTGTGCCACCCCAGTCTTCTGCAATGATTTATCATTTCCCATCTTTACTGTCATAATCCATGATTCTATTTATAAAACTCAAACATTGTTGCCTTTCTCGAATGGATTTGAATTTATATACCAACACTTTCAGGCAATTATTGGTTTAAATGTCCATGAGTCATAGAATCCCTACAGTGCAAAAAGGCCCATCAAGTCCACAAATGATTTTCTGACAGAGTATCTTACCCAGGCATACTCCCTCGCCCTATCCCTTGAACCCCAGACATTTCTCATGGCTAATCCACGTAACCCGCACATCTTTTAAGTGTGGGAGGAAACCGGAGCACCTGGAACAAACCCATGCAGACATGGGGAGAATGTGCAAACTCCACACAGTCACCCAAGGCCAGAATTTCCAGTTCTCTCCATTCATCCACATCCTTCATGTCTATCCACCTCAGTCAGAGCATCAATTGAATGTGATTTCAAATCAAATTAAAGGTTAAATTTCTCTGCCGCAATCTTTGTTGAGGTCGAGCCCGTGACTTGTTTTCAGAGGGAGATCATCATTTGGAAAATGGCACAGTGGTTAGCACCATTGTCTCACAGCGCCAGGGACTGTCTCGTGGAGTTTGTGCGGTCTCCCCGCATCTGCGTGAGTTTCCTCCCACAGTCCAAAAATGTGTGGGTTAGATGGATTGGCCATGCTAAATTGTCCCTTAGTATCCCAATATATTAGGGTTAGATGGATTAACCATAAGATTATGCGGATAAGGTGGGGGAAAGGGCCTGGGTTAGTGCCGATTTGATGGACCAAATATCCTCCTTCTGTACTATAGGGATTCCATGAAATATGAGAGTAAGGGGAGAGGAAAAGAGATTAAATGAAAAGCTGGCTAATCTGGGTGGCACGGTAACACAGTGGTTAGTACTGCTGCTTCACAGCTCTAGGGACCTGGGTTTGATTTCCAGCTCGGGTCACTATCTGTGTGGAGTTTGCACGTTCTCCCCGTGTCTGCATGAGTTTCCTCCGGGTGCTCTGGTTTCCTCCCACAGTCCAAAGATGTGCAGGTTAGGTTAATTGGCCATGCTTAAATTGCCCCTTCGTGTCCTGAGATGTGTAGGTTAGAGGGATTAGCAGGTAAATATGTCAGGATATGGGGGTAGGGAATGGGTGGGATTGTGGTTGGTGCAGACTCGATGGGCCAAATGGCCTCTTTCTGCACTGTAGGGTTTCTATGATTCTGTGAATCTGGTGAGAATCGAGGAGACAGAATTGAGAGATTGCAAATGCCTACTTCCTGTATTATACATTCCGTTCTCCTGAATTGCAATCAAATGTAGCAACGTTTTCACCCTTTATTTTCATAAATCTCTCAATTTTCTTTAAAATAAATTCCCAAACTAAATGTTATTTTGTGATTCTATTCTGTGTGTGTGTTCCAGTGCTTAAATAAGATCATCAATACTTCCATTAGATTTAATTAAAAACACAAACCTGTTCAGCTTTTGTGCCATTATTTCACCAGTTAGACAGGTTAATTTTAGAAATTAAACTGTGTGAATAAATACATAAACACAAATGTCAAATTTGGCCATGTACTGGGCTATGGGTGATAATTCCATTTGAATGTTGTGGAGAAAGGGCTGGAGAATTCAATCTTGCAGGTGTGGTAATTTGAAGAATTCCTTTTGTTGAGTCTTTGGTGTCTGAAGTGTTTTTGCAGGTGTTCATAGAATCCCTACAATGCATAGGGAGGCCTTCAGCCCATTGAACCTGCACCAACAATAATCCCACTGGCCCTATTCCCGTAACCCCACATATTTACACTGCTAACTCCCCTGACACTAGGGTCAATTTACCATGGCCAATCAACCTAACCTGCACATATTTTGACTGTGGGAGCAAACCAGAGCACCTGGAGGAAACTCTCTCAGACAAGGGGAGTGCAAACTCCACACAGGCCAGTGACTCAAACGGGGAATCGAACCCGGGTCCCTGACGCTGTGAGGCAGCAGTGCTAACTATTGTGGTATCGTGCTGCCTCTGTTGTACTCACAACTGTTCCTGGAGATCTTGGATCTAGCAGGCATTGTTGCTGCCATGTTACAGGGAAGGGGGAAGATGACATGACCTGTCCCCTCACAGGCTGCAGCAGATATGGGGGTTATTGTTACAGTGCCTCTGGGTTTGAAACACATCAGAGAGATGGGGCACAGACTGCAGAGAGGGTTGGCTCTGCACCATATTCTCATCTACATTGAAGCTTGACTCTTCTGTGCTCTTCAGCAGTAAGAAGTCTCACAACACCACTCTTCAGCAGTGACAGGAGACTACCTGGCACATCAGCCAATGCACCAAATCGCTCAGTGAATATCTTCACCAGTTTAAGCTTATTTATTAGTGTCACAAGTAGGCTTATATTAACACTGCAATGAATTACTGTGAAAATCCCCCCGTTGCCTGCTCTGCTATGCTGAGGGTGAATTTAGCGTGGCCAATGCAGCTAACCAACACATCTTTCGGACTGTGGGAGGAAACTCACACAGGCACGGAGCAAATGTGCAGACTCTGCAGTGACCCAAGTCAGGAATCGAACCCGGGTCCCTGGCACTGTGAGGCAGCAGTGCTAACCACTGTGCCACCGTGACCATCAATATTCTCCAGTGAGCTGTGCATATGAGATACTCATCTGAGAGCAGCAGAACATGTCCATCCTTTCCCCTGGCATGGCTTCAGCCACTTATGCCCATTGACTCAACATATGCAGATCCTAACTCTCTACCATGTTCTAAGATATATGGCGTGTCAGTATCTGAACTAGTGGCTGAGCATGTCAGAGCAATTGATGGGGCCTCTTCATTAAAGCTGTGGCTACTGTGGTTGAACAGGGGCCACTTCTTTGGGTGTCTAAATATAGAAAATCAGGAGGAGATTGCTGTGGGGAAAGGGGATGTGGGATGAGAAATCGGAATGGTGATACCACCCTCACTTGGCATCCCACAACAGATAGCAGTAAGAGGGTGAGCTTGGAAAGGGGTTACAAGGAGGGAAGATACTGTTGTTATGATCCAGCTCAGAAACTCCAAGGTGTTTTGCAAAGTCAGCCTAGACCACAAAATTTTGCATTTTGAATTTTGGCACAGGTAATCATGAGATGTTTCATTTCAGGTATGATTTCAAGTGACCCGGGTTTCCTCTGGGTACTCCGGTTTCCTCCCATAGTCCAAAGATGTGCGGGTTAGGTTGATTGGCCATGCTAAGAAATTGCCTCTTAGTATCCAGGGATGCGTAGATTAGAGGGATTAGTGGGTATAATGTGTTGGGCTATGGGGGTAGGGCCTGGGAGGGATTGTGTTCGGTGCAGACTTGATGGGCTGAAGGGCCTCTTTCTGCACTGTAGGGTTCTATGATTCTATGACCACTAGGGAGTTTTTATTGAACAAAGTTTATTTAAGAATACAGTTAATATATAAGACAATTAGCAATACCTTTTACCAATTACAAATAAGAGAACAACCACGATGTTGTACAAATTTTAACAGCTAAGTGTACTGTTCCATCACAAACATTCTAACAGACATGCACCCTGTTCTAGGCTGAGCACAGAAAGTGAGTGTGCTCACATGATGCTGCATCTTGCAGCTTTGCAACACCTGCTGTGAATTAGTCCTTTGAATGGAGAATTGAAACTCTACTTGCCTTTCCCAGCACCCCTCGAGGTAGAGATAGAACCACTGCTTACCTCTAGCTAGCAAACCATTAACAACAATAATTTCACTCCAGAGAGGCAAGAAAGAGTCCAGGTCTGGAGTCCAAACAGCTTCTAACTAACTAAATTGAAAGTAACTCTTGGATTTCCCTGGGGAGGAATCATCTGACTCTGACCTGTCAATTTGTCTTCTCCCAACAATTCAAAAGGGTCATAAACTCCAGGACATTGCATTAGGCCCAAATTTAAAATAAACAAAAGGTCAATTATATCATCTTAGCAGCAGTAAAAGGGCATCTACTCATCAGCTCGCTGCCACAATGAAAACAAAACAGGGCTGTTCATAATTGCAGAGAACATGCTTAAAATACCATTCTTAAAGACACAGTAGTAAAGTGGAAGGTGGGTAAACCTGGACCAGTTTGCAGTGGTCCTTTTTAACTCAGATGCGTTATGCGTTGAGATAAAGGGGACAAGAGTCAGGTGACAGTCCAACACAACTTTATTAAACACTTTATCAAGGAAAACGATACATATCAGATATTATTGTACTTTAAATTAATGAAACCTATCAATCTCTTCACGGGAATCTTCAGTAAGCAGTCTTAAACAATGCTAAATTGCCCCTAAGATATATAGGTTAGGATGATTAGTGGGTTTACAGGGATGGAGTGGGCTAGGGAAGATGTTCTGTCGAAGAGTCAGTGTAGAATCAATGGGCTGAATGGACTCCTCCTTCACTGTAGTGATTCTGTGATTCGAAGTAAACAATCTCAAATCTACACTAGTTATCTACTTCTGACACTGCTTCTGAGGATTTGCTACACCCTATTCCCAGGTCCCCTTTCCTGTATTTGAACTGTTTGTCTGAAAAGACTGGTATTACCCATTCAAAAAGTCGGGGACAGGCTGTTTCTCGTTGATTGATGATTGACTGATTTTAAGGATTTGCATTAATCAATTTGGACTTCCCCACTTATCGAAGTCTAGTTCTGGCCCTCGCCTCACCAGGATCTGGTCAGTCTAATGGTGGTTCCCTACGAGATACAAGGAGCCATTTGGTTGATAGTCGAAGGTGTTCTCTGGAGATGCCATTGAAGAAGTGCTAAAGCAGAGAGATCAGGGGTGGATAAGAACAAAGAACAACCTAGCATGGGAAACAGGCCTTTCGGTCCAACGAGCCCTCACCGCCATTTCAAAGCATTTTCCTACACCTACCCTGCCCCGTGTGTATGTGAATGGTACCCCTAATGTAGCCAGATTCAGGGGAGAATAGTGTAGGGTCAATTTGATACACCAATCAGCCTAATAGCACATCTTTGTTGCCCTTTTTAGCGCCCCTTCTTTGCCCCCTTCTCGAATATTCTTTAGCCTGTGTCCAATACTAGGTGGGAGCAGGAGGACCCAATGAGGTGACTCCTTTCCATATTTGGAGGTTGCAGAATATGGTTTTGAACATTCGATTGAGAAGTGCTGTCCTTGCCACATTGCCTCTGGCTTCTGACTGAGCTGGATGCCACCAAGTCTGCTCTGCATTCTTTATAAACAATGTGACTGTTGGTACCTGGCCTGTTTGGTTTCAACAGGAAGTTGATTGCCCAAGATCTGTCTGCATGCAAACTGCCTGTCCCAGCTGGACAGTTTGAAAATTGCAGAGTCTGGCTCGGTTTAAATGTGGTTTCCACATTTTGAGTTTTTATTCACACTTAATATTTCTGCAACAGCCATGATCACCTGACCACTTTACCATCATCCTGAATGTTCTCAATGACGCAGCATGTCACAAAATCGGTTGCAACGGCATTATGCATGAAACCATTTCCTAAATAAGGTCCAGGAGATGCAGGCATCTTCATTACCTGTTGCTTCTGCTCTGTTCCCTACAGTTGTGTAGTTCTGCGTTTGGGTAATGGGGTTGCAACAGCAGAATAGCTGGAGGGCAGTGGAGCCAGCGAGAAGTGGATGTAGGCATGTGTGTGAGAGAGGTGGATGGTGACTGGATGTTAGACATGTGTCCTGAGTACCAGAGGCTGCTGCTAGGTGAGTGGTGGGGATGTGGTGCATTGAGTAACACGAGAGGTTGTTGGAGTGGTGGACCTGAGATGCCATGTGAAGGTGCACTCACTGACCTTGACCGCCCGTGTAAAGCGATGGCACTGCTAACAGGTTCTTGAGACTATATATTGGGAATTGACCTTCTGCCCCCTTGCTCCCATTCCTTTCTCGGAGCTGTCTTTCAAGGCTTCCTGGCCCCTGCAGAAACACGACATCTGTCGTCCTGTACATCTCCAGTCCTTCATCTTTGACAGTGGGGAGCCCTCTCTTCATTACATTTCAGTGTTGCAGGATGCGATGGCCTAGTGGTACATCACTAAACTATTAATCCAGAAACTCAGCTAATGCTCTGGGGACCCAGGTTCAAATCCTGCCAAGGCAGATGGTGGAATTTAAATTCCACTGAAGAAAAATCTGGAATTAAGAACCTACCGATGACCGTGAAACCATTGTCGATTGTCGGAAAAAACCCATTTGGTTCACCTTTAGGGAAGGACCTAGTCTGGCCGACATGTGACTCCAGAGCCATAGCAAAGTGGTGACTCACAACTGCGCTTGGGCAACTAGGGATGGGCGATAAATGCTGGCCAGCCAGCAATGCCCATGTCCCACGAATGAATAAAACACTATATCTTCCTCTAATTCATTGCAATTTCCCTTGAAGGACAGGCTGCCTTTAGGAACAGAAGGCTGACTACACCACGAGCTTTCTGCAAATGTTGTTCCGCTCCCTAAGGAGTTCAGAAGGCAGTCAGCAGTGTGACAAATGTTAGGCTCTACTCTGCAATTATAAATGACAACCTAAAAATTATGGTACTACCTTCATCCTTCAGAACTGGCCCAGGCATGTGACAAATTGTAATCCCATTGCCTGAAAAATGGCCCCAACTCAATTTTGAGTTCTATATTTTTAAATTTCAGTGTTACCAAATTGTAACCTGCGACAGTGGTATAGAATATAGAAATGTCAGGCTTCTATCTGCAGTTCTCCGCATAATAAATTCAAAGTCTGTGTATTTTTGGAGTGACTCCTGTCGTGACATGACTCATGGAGACTATTAGCATTCTGTTTAAATTAATGGCTTCTTCATCCACCCACGCAAAGCTAGCCCAGAAATAAAAACTGATGATCAGTGCGCATTCAGTCTGCCAACATCGCAGAAACTTGACAATGCAAGACAATTGAAATGTGGCACAGAAGAGGTCATTTACAAAGTGACAGATAGCCATGCCTCTCAGTCTGTGTTCAGCCATGTATGTTAGCCTGTGCTATTCACATGATCCCCAACTGTTAATAACACATGGGGCTTCCTGAGGAATTGCCACGTGAGTTGAGAACAGGCCTGTTTGTGATTGCTTGTCACAGTATTATATAGCAAAGTAATTGGGTACTTACGATACATTTTACCGACTTGAAACAGATCAGTTTATTGACCAGTTGGGCAATGCTCTAAATGGGAGGTGGTTCATATTGTGAACATGTGAATCTCAATGATGTGTCATGACTGGGCTTCTGGGGTTATTTTAAATTCTTCACATATTTTCCAAGTCATCCTTTTATCTTCTGGGTATATTTAGGGTCCAGGCCTTGTTCTTAAAGGTAAGTAGCAGGTAGATACTGCGTTTGATTTATTCCAAAAGCTCCTCTCATTGTCACAATCCTAGTCAATTTTCTCTTTTCAATAGTGCTGCTACACTGACTGTTTAATAAGAAAAGCATTCGCAGTGTCAAGGTGAGCTCAGTTTTATCTCCATGCCTCCTTCCTGCTCTCCCAGCATCAGGGCTAGCTCCGCATACAATTATTCTGCCATATTTATATCAGACCAAGGCAGTCTGTGCTTTGTGGGAAAACAGGCATTATCGTCTCTGGAGTCAGTGTGATTTTAGTGCATACACCAACACAGGGACATCAAAGGAAATTCAAACATGTGGCAGTAGTATACACTGGAGTTTCCCATACTTGGGGTTATGGTCAGACTCATGTCAAACATGCTGTTCTATAATGGCTTTTGTTCCATAGCGTGGCAACAGGTTGATGCCAACTGTGCACCTGCTTAGAGAATAGAAACCCACTTGGGAATCACCATTGTGCTCTTGAAAATGAATGTATCTGTCGTCATGGTGCACAATGCCGTAAAAGGTTACTGTTGCCACTGGTTGGCTGCTGGGAAGTCTTGTACCACAATTGCTTCTCTGCCCATCTCTACCCCCTCCACCTCACACTATACCCCCTCTATACCACACCGTCCCCTCACAATCCCACATAAGTGCAGCATGATTAGCATGTATAATTTGCTGTGTTAGATTGTTATGGGTGTGAAGCTGGGTCCTACCGTTTGCTACCCCTGCTCCTGGTTTCTATGTTGCACCAGTACTGCACTGCTCTCTACAGGATCACTTCTATTAATTTAACTGACAAATGATGAGCCACAGAGTGCTTGAGTGCTTTTCCTGTTCCTGCAGGTCCGGGAGCGTCTCCGAGTTGCTCTGGAAAGGGTATCGACATTAGAAGAACAACTGTCTTCAGCCAATCAGGAGGTAGGACTGCAAATTTCTAACAAGACTTATTTGTCATTATAAGCACGCTAAAGAGTTTAACTAAGCATCTGCATGTTGGTGAAAACCTGTTGAATTTATGATTTCTGTATATTTCAGTCTGGGGAAAATGGATTTTGTGCCGTTAATGCTACACATTTACTGCTCACTACCAAATGCGACCTAAATACTGATCATTTACTCGTAATTGTATGCCGTCAGCTTATTTGTTACATATAATAACAGGTAAAGAACAGTTCAGCACAGGAACAGGCCCTTTGGCCCACCACATCTGTGCTGATACAGGTGCCTTTCCACTCTTGCCTCTATGTGGTTCCTATCCTTCTATTTCCTGTCTATTCATGTATCTATCCAGATACCTCTTGAATGTTGTTACAGAATCTGCTTCCATCACCTCCTCCGGCAGCACGTTCCAGGCATTCTCCCCACTATGTGAAAAATTTAAATAGATTGAGTTAATCCTTTTCTCGCAAATGTTGCATGTTACTGTGAATGTCTAAGGAAGAGTTTCAGGGGCATGAGGTGGAATTTTCCAGGTGCCCTTGCCCAAGGCTGGAAATTCCCACCCGCAGTCAACAGGCTTTTCCATGATCCGCCTCACCTGCTATGATTCCCGTGAGTGACAGGATGGGAAAATTCCATCCACAGAGCCTATGGAGTAAGTATTTGAATTATGGAATCCCTACAGTACAGAAGGAGGCCATTCAGCCCACTGCACCGATAACAGTTCCACCCAGGCCCTTGTCTCGTTACTCCAGATATTTATCTTGCTAGTCCCTCAACATTATTATGTACAGATATACAAGGCTTCTTCGGTCCAAGCTGTGAGCTTTCTCTACTCAGACTAGCCTAATGTGAATTTTCACCAGCATCAAAGTAAACATCAGAACCTGACCAATAATGTCACCTTCTAAGTTGCCAGCTCAAACTGGACATCGCTGGAGGTTTCATCACATGACTTCCTGCCTCCAACTACCCCACCCAGTCACACATCCCTGTTCCCCATCTTCACTAGGTTACGGCTGAAAGAAAAGGTTGCAAGGCAAATGAGTAATAACCATCTTTTTTCCAGTGCCTGAGTGAGTTTTCTCCCAGGTTGCTTGAGGCAGTGTCCAAGAGATGAATCTTCCTAGAGATTCCTAGAGACTCCAATACAATCAAGGAGGCGATGGCCTCGTAGTATTATCGCTAGACTATTAATCCAGAAACTTAACTAATGTTCTGGGGACCTGGCAGATGGTGGAATATGAATTCAATAAAAGTGATTTGAAATTAAGAATCTACTGATGACCATGAAATCATTGTCAATTGTCAGAAAAACCCATCTGATTCACTAATGTGCTTTAGGAGAGGAAATCTGCCTTCTTTATCTGGTCCAGCCTACATATGACTCCAAAGCCATAGCAATGTGGTTGACTC
This sequence comes from Carcharhinus amblyrhynchos, assembly GCF_965287045.1. Taxonomy (NCBI): domain Eukaryota; kingdom Metazoa; phylum Chordata; class Chondrichthyes; order Carcharhiniformes; family Carcharhinidae; genus Carcharhinus; species Carcharhinus amblyrhynchos. Next base: position 48,249,186 of record NC_137345.1, read on the forward strand.
TCAGCTGCCCTTTGAAGTGGCCTAGCAAGTCACTCCGTTCAAAGGCAACTAGGGATGGGCAATAAATGCTGGTCAGCCAGCGATGCCCATGTCCCACAAATCAATAAAAGAAAGTTGACCACCTTCTTTCTACTTAACATTTCACCTTTCATTTTGCCCTCATCCTGCCACCTGGCCATTTTGAACATGTTTAAAATATTGTGCTCCTATTTAACATGCTTTGCAAGTTTCAGTTGAGAGCAATTGTTTGGAGCATGTACCTTTTGACAGCCTTACCATTCAGAAGGCATAAACAGAGGGGTTTGATTTCCTGCAGTATTGAAGATGATGGCTGAACGTAGCCTCACAGTCAGTTTGCATATAAAGGATAAGACACAGCCTTTAGATCCAGTTGACTGCCTTGATGTAACCCCACCCAGCGACACAAAGCTAATTGACTTGTTATACATTGTGACACCCATCACTGGCACAGGTAAAATAATCTCTCCGAAAATAGCTCCAACACCACTCGAATGCAATAACATTTAATATGTATTAACATTTAACAATTAGTTAACATTCAGTGCAGCAATTAATTTTATGGTGTGGCACTGTGAAAAATAGCTCACTTTACACACAGGTGTTGAGGGACTCCTTTGTCTTCAGTTCCACTCTTTGGTCAGGAGACAAGCGGTAATAAGAAGTGGTAAGTTCTTAAAACAGCTATTCTGTCAGCATTGAGAGCTATGAGATTTCGTTTGGAAAGCAGCTGCAATGGAAGTGTCTCATGTATACTGTCAAAAAATAGTGAGGCCAACAGCACTGATAAAATGCTGGCACAAATTAAAAACTCCTCCAGGTGCTGAGGAGACAAATTTGGATAATGTTACAGGCCTTTTGATAATGGCATGATCTGGATAAAAGTGAATTATTAATTTACTCATACATTGACTCATAATCTAAGGATACAGGAAAAATGATTTAGGACTGAGATTCAGGAGGAGAAATTTTTTCTCCCAGAGAGAGGTCAACCTATGGAATTCGCTATCATAGTAAGTAGTCGAGGAAAAACATTGAATGCTTTCAAGGAGCAGTTAGCTATAGCACTCCAGGCGAAGGGAATCAAAGGACATAGGGGGAAGGCAGAATCAGGCTATTGAGTTGGATAGTCAGCTAGGTTCAAAGGGTCAAATGGCTCCCCCCCCCCTGCTTCTACTTTCCATATTTCTATGTTTCTATTCAGATATTTGAATACATGGTAAGCATGATTAAAAGCTCAGTGTACATCACCTGAGAATCTGATGCTCAGTTGTGTGATTCATATCATCTGATGAATTGATACTACAGCTTCAGAATCATAGAACAGTACAGGCCCTTTGGTCCCCGATGTTGTGCCGAGCTGTGTCCAAACCCAAGATCAAGCTATCCCACTCCCTATCATTCTGGTGTGCTTCATGAGCCTATCCAATAACTGCTTGAAAGTTCCTAAAGTGTCCGACTCCACTATCACAGCAGGCAGTGTATTCCACACCCCAACCACTCTCTGAGTGAAGAATCTACCTCGGACATCCCTCCTATATCTCCCACCATGAACCTTTATAGTTATGCCCCCTACTAACAGCTACATCCACCCAAGGAAATAGTCTTTGCACGTCCACTGTATCAATCCCTCTCATCATCTTATAAACCTCTATTAAGTCGCCTTTCATCCTCCTCCACTCTAAAGAGAAAAGCCCCAGCTCCCTCGACCTTTCCTCATAAGACCTACCCTCCAAACCAGGCAGCATCCTGGTAAATCTCCTCTGCACTCTCTCCAATGCTTCCACATCCTTCTTATAGTGAGGTGGCCAGAACTAAACACAATATTCCAAATATGGTCTCACCAAAGTCAGTATAGTTGCAGCATAACCCCACGGCCCTTAAACTCAAACCCCCTGTTAATAAACGCTAACAGACTATAAGCCTTCTTCACGGCTGTATCCACTTGAGTGGTAACCTTCAGAGATCTGTGGATATGAACCCCAAGATCTCTCTGTTCCTCCACAATCCTCAGAACCCTACCATTGACCCTGTAATCTGCATTCAAGTTTGTCCTACCAAAATGAATCACCTCGCACTTATCAGGGTTAAACTCCATCTGCCACTTTTCGGCCCAGCTCTGCATCCTATCAATGTCTCTTTGCAGCCTACAAGAGCCCTCCACCTCATCCACTACTCCACCAATCTTGGTGTCATCAGCAAATTTACTAACCCACCCTTCAGCCCCCTCTTCCAAGTCATTGATAAAAATCACAAATAGCTGAGGACCCAGCACTGATCCCTGTGGTACACCGCTGGTAACTGGCCTCCAGAAAAAAATCAAGGGGGATCTGGATAGAGTAAATTGGGAGACACTGTTCCTGTTCGCAAAAGGGTGGGAAACCAGAGGACACCAATAAACGTGATTGGCAAGTGAAGCATTGGTGAGCTACATTAAACAAAGATCTCTCCCAGCGAGTGGTCAGGTAACTTGGAATACTGTTTTTGAGCGTGTGTGGGATTCAATATAAACATAATGGGAAAATTACCGAAGCAAAAAATAAGTAGGAGCACAAGGAGGAGAATTGTTTTCCAGAAAGCCAGCACAAACATAATGGGCAAAATAGCCTCCTCCTATACCATAGCCATTCTGTGATTCTATTAATCTTCTGTTACGCTGTGTCTTCAAAACATATCGGAGCCTACATGATTATTTTTATTCCATTAATGCAATGTTCGAAACCATTTTCGGAGAGTACCTTAGCCATTGATGGGTGGCACTTTGGACAGCAAGTCAGTCAGCATTGTGTTGAGTTTTGTTCCACTGTGTTTTCAAAGGAATGCAAACTTTCTCAATACAATAAATACTGCTGAAACCACAGTTAGGAAATAAGTACCAGTTCAGGTGAGAGCTTGAGGCCTTAAGACCTTGGGCACATCGCGTTCTATTCTGCCTTATTAAATCCTTACTAAATACTGCTGTTGCTAGGCAGATCCACAACATCTCCTATGCTTGTGTTTATTTCAAAAAGTGCAATGTCCAAATATGTTCATTTTGCCCACCGAGGACAGATCCTTGCATATGAATATCTGCAGCTTCTAGCAAGTATGAGTAAGCTACATTGTGAGGTTGATTGATCATTTTAAATTGGTTGTTAGTGTGATTCTTAGCAAACTCGGGATTGTTTATTAAGTGTTATCCAGTTGTAGAATCATACCTAACGTTAGGCATTATGTTTTGAGTTTTGTAAGCACAGGTTGGTTGGGTACAGTCGATACTCTGCCTATTGTGAGCAGCCAAAGGGACGGTCTGTTTGATACGATCCGCCAACCATTGGTGGACACAGCCTACATTCCTGGCATTCCACTGACTCTGAAATTCATGTACCTCGGGCCAAGAGAGAGGTCAGCCATGGTGCTCCCAGATCACTGGCAATACCACTATGTGTCTAGATAATTCCCAATTGTTAATGACTGTTACTTCTTCCCACAGGGAAAGTGGCCAGCCTTTATACTCTGTATTCCATCGTGGATGGGCCAAGACTGGGAACAGATATATAAAAAAAATTACTGCGGATGCTGGAATCTGAAACAAAAGAGAGAATGCAGGAAAATTTCAGCAGGTCTGACATCTGCAACTCCACCGCCTTGGAAAAGCAGTCAGCATAATTAAGGACCCCATGCACCCTGGACATTCTCTGTTCCACCTTCTTCCATGGGGAAAAAGCTGGAAACGCCTGACCTGTGTGTGATATGTAGAATGTCTCTTTGGCTTTATGGCAGCATCCTGTCAATGGAGAAGGAGCATTCATGTTGCCACTGCACAGTAACAGAGTAGAATGGCTAGTTTCACCTATTGCTCAGATTTTTGAGATACTTTATCCATCCAGAGTCTGGCACTCATCCTGTGCTCAAAGTGACCTGTAAAATGGAACAGTCTAATGAAGCCCCCTTGGCAAACTGGTTGAGAAATCTGTGGGATGGATTCCCTGCTAGTCTACTGAAAGCTGACCTTCACTGCTCAAGGTATGCATTGGGACAGATCCTACAAGATTGGACCTTAGTAATCTTTTAAATAGGACCTGAGCCATTAAGTCATCATGCAAGCTCAGCACCAGAGTAGGGTTCATCAGAACTATTTTGTGGGGTAATTGCTACCCCGATCACCACAATGCTTGCTATATATTACACATGCCTGCAGATAGGTGGAAGTGCCACTTTTAGGCACGGAAGGTGCCCAGTCTACTTGAAATTACCCTGGCAAAACATGTTGGCAAAACAGATTCCAGTATTAATCAAGGTTGACCAGAAGTAATCTTAATCTTCGGAAGAGGATGAAATGTCAAAGATCCATTATAAATAGAGCAAGAAATATTCTGTAGCCAGGCTAGTTGTGGACAGTGAAAAGCCATAGAATAGATATGATTAGTCTATGTTTATGTTCACTATTCCTTCAGGCAGTCAGTCTGTTCCCAGTTTTGACGCTGACAGAGGGTCATTCAGACTCAAAATGTTATCTCTGTTCTGATTTGATTTGATGTATTATTGTCACATGTATTGGGATACATTGAAAAGTCTTGTTTCTCGCACACTGTATGGACAAAGCATACCATTCATAGAGTACATAGGGTAAAAGGAAAGGATAAGAAGCAGAATATAATGTTGCAGTAACAGATAGGGTGAAGAGAAAGATCAGCTTAATATGTGATTGGACCATTCAGAAGTTTGATGACAGGAGGGAAGAAGCTGTTCTTCAGTTGGTTGGCATGTGTTTGCTGACTTTTCTATCTTTTTCCCCATGGAAAAAAAATGAAAAAGAGAATGCCCAGGGTACGTGAGGTCCTTGATTATGCTGGCTGCTTTTCCGAGGCAGTGGGAGTTGTGGACATACTCAATGGATGAGAGGCTGGTTGATGTCAGACCTGCTGAAATTTTCCAGTATTTTCTCTTTTGTTTCAGATTCCAACATCCGCAGTAATTTTTTTATATCTGTTCCCAGTCTTGGCCCATCCACGATGGAATACAGAGTATAAAGGCTGGCCACTTTCCCTGTGGGACGAAGTAACAGTCATTAACAATTGGGAATCATCTAGACACATAGTGGTATTGCCAGTGATCCGGGAGCACCATGGCTGACCTCTCTCTTGGCCAGAGGGTTTTCCAGGGTTTGATGGATTTGAAAGGAAATGACCAAGTAAGTTTAAAATAATCTGAAGCTGAATCGCTCTGTTTTTCCATTGGATACAGCAGCATTTGCAGTAAGCAGCCAGAATCTTTGCTCCCTTCTCTCCTCACCCACTGGCAAAAACACCCTTCAAGATTAAATTATAAATCAGGTCTATCAATCTTGTGCTGCGGTTAGAATGAGGATTATTGCCTGATTCCAGTGTAGGTGTTTGAGGCTCCAAACTGTGTTAATGTGAAGACAGTCAATTACTATATTAAACTGGAATGTGTGGGTGGAATTCTGAACTGTCAGCATAAGTGGCAATACATTTGCAAAATTCCGTGAGAGTCGGGAAATAAGACTCACCGGCTAGAATCTATTCCCTGATTTTCCATATCCCTCCCCATGATGGAACGAGGTTCCTGCTCGTGAAGGTCAAGAAACTCATTTTAATATATTTGCATCTAATTTGTGAGCTATCCCCTGGGACTTCCACCCTCTTTGAATATTCATTAAAGTTTAAAGTTTATTTATTAGTGTCACAAGTAGGCTTACATCAACACTGCAGTGAAGTTACTGTGAAAATCCCCTAGCCGCCACACTGCAGCGCCTGTTCGTGTACACTGAGGGAGAATTTAGCATGGTCCATGCACCTAACCAGCACATCTTTCAGATTGTGGGAGGAAACCGGAGCACCTGGATGCTTTCATGCAGACACAGGGAGAACGTGCAGACTCCACGTAGAAAGTGACCCAAGCTGGGAATTGAATCTGGGTCCCTGGCGCTGTCAGGCAGCAGTGCTAACCCACGGTGCCGCAGCTGTTGTAAACCACTGCACTGGCAAGGCATCATGCTGCAGTGGTTTAAAACAGCTGTGTAAAAATGTGAACCTGGCGACCTTCCCACTGAAGGGGATATCGGAGGTGAGCACACGGGTGGCTATTTCTTTCAAAGGGATCTGAACCTTTGGAATTCTGAACTGCGGATTGATGTGGATGCTCAGGCATTAAGTATATTCAGGACAGGTTGATAAATCTTTAGGTAGTGAGGAAATTTAGGAAAATGGGGAATGTGCAAGAAAGTAGGTTTTGTGGTTGATGATCAACTATGTTCTTATTGAATAATGGGTCAAATGGCCACCTCCTCAAGTTGTTATATTTTGTTAATAAATTGCTTTATACTGTCTAAACTTCCACGCCCAACAATAGAGGCTGTGAGATGTGGTAATTTGCAGCAGATACAGAAGTTGGGATTTTGCACATTTGGTCACGGTGGTTGTCTGTTAGATTCCAGCATCGTAGATGTTCCTGTGATGGATTGTGTAATTGTAGTCTTTCTTACTATGATAACTGATTGTCCTTCTCTTCCTCTCCATTTAAAGCAAATGGAAAGGTATTTGGGGAGTGTGAAGTGTGCTGAATTCTGAGTGAAAGCATGGCCCTGTCATTGAGTAGTAATGATGGGTTTTCCGACCTTAATCACACTGCATGGGCCAGGATGGAATGACTGTGCTGTGTTTGTCAGGCACTAGCAAAACAAAACTAGACAATCATTGTCAGTTTTAATAGCAAAGCTCAGGATTCTTGATCAGCATATCGACATATTGTCTGTTTATATTTTGGTCTGGATGGTGTTGGGGAAATGGCCAACCTGATCAGATTTTAAGAGTGAACTCTGCAGATAACATCTCCATACTGTGTATGTGTGAGAGAGAGAGAGTGGTGAGCGTATGACAGAGAGAGAGAGTAGTGAGCGTGTGACAGAGAGTAGTGAGCGAGAGGGGGAGAGAGAGTGGTGAGCGTGAGAGAGAGTGAGAGAGAGTGGTGAGCGTGAGAGAGAGAGAGTGGTGAGCGTGAGAGAGAGAGAGTGGTGAGCGTGAGAGAGAGAGAGTGGTGAGAGGGAGAGAGAGAGAGTGGTGAGAGGGAGAGAGAGAGAGTGGTGAGCGTGGGAGAGAGAGAGAGTGGTGAGAGGGAGAGAGAGAGAGTGGTGAGCGTGTGACAGAGAGTAGTGAGCGAGAGGGAGAGAGAGAGTGGTGAGCGTGAGAGAGAGAGAGTGGTGAGCGTGAGAGAGAGAGTGGAGAGCGTGAGAGAGAGAGAGTGGTGAGCGTGAGAGAGAGAGAGAGTGGAGAGCGTGAGAGAGAGAGAGTGGTGAGCGTGAGAGAGAGAGAGTGGTGAGCGTGTGACAGAGAGTAGTGAGCGAGAGGTGGAGAGCGTGAGAGAGAGTGAGAGAGAGAGTGTGGGAGAGAGAGAGAGTGGTGAGCGTGAGAGAGTGGAGAGCGTGAGAGAGAGAGAGTGGTGAGCGTGAGAGAGAGAGCATGTGAGAGAGCGTGTGAGAGAGAGTGGTGAGCGTGTGAGAGAGAGTGGTGAGCGTGTGAGAGAGAGTGGTGAGCGTGTGAGAGAGAGTGGTGAGCGTGTGAGAGAGAGTGGTGAGCGTGTGAGAGAGAGTGGTGAGCGTGTGAGAGAGAGTGGTGAGCGTGTGAGAGAGGGTGGTGAGCGTGTGAGAGAGAGTGGCGAGCGTGTGAGAGAGAGCGTGTGAGAGAGAGCGTGTGAGAGAGAGCGTGTGAGAGAGAGTGGTGAGCGTGTGAGAGAGAGTGGTGAGCGTGTGAGAGAGAGTGGTGAGCGTGTGAGAGAGAGTGGTGAGCGTGTGAGAGAGAGCGTGTGAGAGAGAGCGTGTGAGAGAGAGCGTGTGAGAGAGAGTGGTGAGCGTGTGAGAGAGAGTGGTGAGCGTGTGAGAGAGAGTGGTGAGCGTGTGAGAGAGAGTGGTGAGCGTGTGAGAGAGAGTGGTGAGCGTGTGAGAGAGAGTGGTGAGCGTGTGAGAGTGAGTGGTGAGCGTGTGAGAGAGAGTGGCGAGCGTGTGAGAGAGAGTGGCGAGCGTGTGAGAGAGAGTGGCGAGCGTGTGAGAGTGAGTGGCGAGCGTGTGAGAGAGAGTGGCGAGCGTGTGAGAGAGTGGCGAGCGTGTGAGAGAGAGTGGCGAGCGTGTGAGAGAGAGTGGCAAGCGTGAGCGTGTGAGAGAGAGTGGTGAGCGTGAGCGTGTGAGAGAGGGTGGTGAGCGTGAGCGTGTGAGAGAGAGTGGAGAGAGAGAGTGGTGAGCGTGTGACAGAGAGTAGTGAGTGAGAGAGAGAGAGTGGTGAGTGTGTGAGAGAGGGTGGTGAGCATGGTGTGTGTGAGAGGGAGGTGAGTGTGTGAAAGTATCTGTTCAGTAGCTGTGTAGGAATTTATTGAGTTTTTTTTTGATGATTACAGTAAAGCTATGCTTCCTGTTGATTTTATGTTTCTGAGCACAGCTTCTCTGAATTGGCTCTCAATCAATAATCTGATATCGAAAGTTATGTGCCTGGCCTTTGAAGTTGCTGCCATTGAAGAGTGAATGCTGAGTGTTTTCAGAACTTTAAGGACTGCCAAACAGGAAAACATTTTGCCAAACTGTGGTGTAGTGTCTTGTTGCTGTGGATTGAATTCAGTTTCCAACAGCAGGGGTTCTGAATCTCTCCAGCCACCCGCCAGTTGGCAACATGAAATATTTTCTGTGTAAAATTTTTTAAAATTTAACTCCCCTTCCCAATGTATTGCTGGAGCGAGTCTCATGCAAAATATGTGCCATGTTAATGCCCCGACCTCTGTCCCTCCACGAGCTCCAATCTTCTGGAACCCCCACCCTCACTTATGTCCCTAATTAACCAGCCTTTACTGTGTACTCACACCCCTCCCTGCGCCCGCGCCCAACCCCATCTCCCTTGCTGCTCTCAGTGATAAACAAAAGTGACACTGAAAACGACAGGAAGCTTTTTTAAAGCCTGCATCTCCCTAGTTGCTGGCAGGAATGTTGAGATTAGTGTTATCTATTGGTTCCAGGTCAACCCTGGAAAATAAATCCTGGCTGGAGGCTGATATTGTGGCGCGAACAAACAGTTTTGCTTGTGATACCCTCTGTGGCCGAGTAAGGATGCAACTAATCAAAGTCAAGGTTTGTAGATGAAGAAGGGAGTTGGAAACCAGGGGCAGCAGCCAGTGCCCTGGTAACTATACCACAGTGTGACTCAACACTTGGAAAGTAGCATGAGAGAAAATGGGGAAAGTTATATGGTAAAGAATATTGAAATAAGTTTGCAGTCAGTCTGAGCTTTCCTGATAGTAATTGTCAATCCTGATTGTTTTCGAATATTAATATATTCTGCTGACCGCGAGCCACTCCTTGCAGCTCCTGCCTTATTCCTTGCCCCTTTCTGTGACTGACAATTACAATCATGTGAGTAACAAATAAAAAAGGACAGAAGAACTTGAATGAGCAAAATAATTGTCTGTGCATCAGGAGCCCGTGTTAGATGATTTCAATCGAATCATCGAGTCCCGACAGTGCAGAAGGAGGCCATTCGGCCCATCGAGCCGCTGACCACAGTCCTACCCAGGCTCTATTTCTGTAAACTCTCATATTTACTCTGCTGACACTAAGGTTAGTTTAGCATGGCCAATCAAACTAACTTGCACATCTTTGGACTGTGGGAGGAAACCGGAGCACACAGAGGAAACCCACGCAGACATGGGGAGAACGTGCAAACCCCACACAGACAGTGACCCTAGCCGCCATTGAACCCAGTCCCTGGCACTGTGAGGCTAACCACTGAGTCACGAGTTAGTTGTGGGCTCTTGACCTCAATGGTTCCTTGTGACAATGGGAATGTAAGGCAATGAGGGGTAAAAGTAGGAGGAGTTAGAATCATCGAATCCCTGCAGTGCAGAGGAGGCCATTTGGCCCATCTGGCAGTCTGGGGGAGAGGAAGCAGTAACCCATGCAGCGTGGTATGTGGATGAATGTTGTGAGAGTGGAGTGGGGAAGATGTGACATGCAGCAGGAGCTGAATTGAGACTTTGAGCCGGGAGAATGACAATCAGATCTCCAAAGATGTCTGGGTTAGGTGGATGGCCGTGCTAAACTGCCCATCAGTGTCAGCGGGATTAGCAACGTAAATGCATGGGGTTATGGGGATAGGGCCTGAGTGGGATTTTGTTGGCTCGATGGGCTGAATGGCCTCTATCTGCATGGTGACCTCTCAGCCAGCAGGAGCCTGACATCTGTGCCATCAGCACGTGTTCCAGAGAGGGCAAGTAGAGATCCAAAGTTGGCACTGAAGGCGCCAATTTACTCAACTAAATCTTACATTTTATACAATAGTATTTTTCTTTTTATCTGGGATTTGAAATGAAATCTGATTTATTTATGGATGGCTCTACTGAAAATGTCTTACATGCCCCTGATTGAGAAGGTCTGAAGCTACTGGATGGTTGAAGACTTCAGTTTGATTGTGAAGTGATCGCCAGAGGGCAGATTCACTGACCTTTTTGCCAAAGTTCACCCAGTAATCTTGACTTGCAGGTTAAAGATTGTTTGTGGGCAGTGTGAATCAGCATGGAATCCAGCCATCATTGACATCTTCCACACATTTGCCTATGTCCAGAACCCCATACATTTCCATGAAAGAACTTAGCATTAGAACAGTTGTCTGTTGTTTGCACAGCGTTCTGAAGGATACATCTTAGCATTCGCATCTGTCTGTTTAGACTTTTCTGAAGACCAGCCAAACGTTGCCAGGCAGTCTCTTCTTCCTGCCCTAGAAAAATCAGTCTGTCGGTCAGTCTGTGTCTGTCTCTCATTCACTCACTCTCTAACTTGCACAGTTCCTTCCACGCGCGCGCGCACACGCACACACACACACACACACACACACACACACACACACACACACGGTGTTCATTTGCTAACAATGGCTTCACTTTGCACCAGTTTGCAATTAAAAGTATACTTTAAACCTCTTGTAATCTCTCTCAACCTGTTACACTTTTACTTGAGTGAACACCAACTGTGCAACTCAGTGTTTTGCTACGTAGGTTGTTTTGGGTTACCTTAATTATCCAACTGTTGTTGGGTTTGCGTGCTTTGTGTTTGAGAGTTTGAGCTGCAGTTTGTTTTCTGTTGGTGTAAGGTCACTTAGTTTGTAACCTCTTACAAAATGACATTGGTTATCAGGCGATACACATAATTAATCTCAGACTAGAATGTCCCAGCCTGACTGTGTCAATAACTTTGTGGTAAATTGTATGAGTTTCTGTTTGCATGTTTGCTTCTGCTGCATGTTCTGCTGGTTTTTCACATTCCTATTTGCATTACAGTTTTGCTGTCTGTTTGGCAGTTGGCATTTGGAATCAGGCCATTTTGAAGGCATTGCTGAATTCCAGTTAGATCCACCAAAAAAGTGGAGTCTCACTGGAGCAGCACAGTGACACAGTGGTTAGCACTGCTGTCTCTCAGCACCAGGGATCCAGGGCGGCATGATGACACAGTGGTTAGCACTGCTGTCTCTCAGTGCCAGGGACCCAGGGTGGCATGGTGACACAGTGGTTAGCACTGCTGTCTCTCAGTGCCAGGGACCCAGGGCAGCATGGTGACACAGTGGTTAGCACTGCTGTCTCACAACGCCAGGGACCCAGGGCGGCACAGTGACACAATGGTTAGCACTGCTGTCTCATAGTGCCAGGGACCCGGGGCAGCATGGTGGCACGGTGGTTAGCACAGTGTCTGCATGCGTTTCGTTTTGGGTGTGCCAGTTTCCTCCCATAGTCCAAAAGATGTGCTGGTTAGGGTGCATTGGTTATGCTAAATTCTCCCTCTGTGTTCCCAAACAGGCGCTAGGGGATTTTCAGAGTAACTTCACTGCAGTGTTAATGTGACACTAATAAATAAACTAAACGAACGTATCCAGCAGCTTGGTGACGCCTCAGAAATCAGTCACTTGATGTTGACCTGTTTTTTGGTAACAAACGTTTGTTGAGCTTTTGAACAGCTACATCAAGAGTTATTTAGCTTTCCACTTTTTAGCCCTGACTCCTTTCTCTTTGCAATGTGACATGAGTTTCTCTAATGTTGTCTGTTACATCAAAGGCAGCCAGAATCTTTTCATTGAATCAACCCAGTTTTGACTGATGAATATTGGATTGATCAGTGTCCTTCAGCAGGCTTCCTTTCAGCAGTGATTGATGTTCTAGTAGCAAACCCAACACTTTCTAAATATTCGGGTTTTGAAAGTTGTTAGTACAATACAGTTGGTTTACTATCGGAGAGCTGAAAGGTATTGTTCAAAGCTGTTGTCTCCGTTTAAGCATTAATTGCTTCTTGCATACCATACAGGCAATTTCCCAGATAACACCATTGCCACTCCTGTGTATGTCCTATGCACAGTAAGAAGTCTGACAACACCAGGTTTAAGTCCAACCAATTTACTAGACTTAAATCTGCTGTTACATAGAACATAGGACACTACAGCACAAACAGGCCCTTCGGCCCACAGGTTACGCTGATCACATTTATACCTACCAAGCCATAGAACTATCTGTAACTTCCAATGCCATTAGATCCCATATACTCATCCAGAAGCCTTTTAAAAGACCCCAGCGAGTTCACCTCTACCACCACCAACGGCAGCCGATTCCCCTCACTCACCACCCTCTGAGTGAAAAACTTACCCCTGTCATCTCCTCTGTACTTGCTTCCCAGCACCTTAAACCTGTGTCCTCTCATAGTGACCATTTCAGCCCTGGGAAATAGCCTCCGAGAATCCACCCTATCTATTCCTCTCAACATTTTATAAACCTCTATCAGGTCGCCTCTCAACCTTCGTCTCTCCAGGGAGAAGAGACCGAGCTCCCTCAACCTATCCTCATAAAGCATGCCTCCCAATCCAGGCAACATCCTTGTAAATCTCCTCTGCACCCTCTCAATAGCTTCCATATCCTTCCTGTAGTGAGGCGACCAGAACTGCGCACAGTACTCCAAGTGGGGTCTGACAAGGGTCCTATAAAGTTGCAGCATTACCTCCCGACTCCTAAACTCAGTCCCTCGATTAATGAAGGCCAGTACACCATACGCCTTCTTGACCACATCCTCCACCTGTGAGGCCAATTTAAGAGTCCTATGGACCCGGACCCCAAGATCCTTCTGCTCTTCAACCCAGCTAAGACTCCTACCCTTGATATTGTACCCCTGCATCCCGTTGGTCCTGCCAAAATGGACCACTACACATTTATCCGCGTTGAAGTCCATCTGCCACTTCTCCGCCCAGTCTTGCATCCTATGTCACGCTGCAACTTCTGACATCCCTCCAGACTATTCACAACGCCACCAACCTTCGTATTGTCGGCGAACTTACTGACCCATCCCTCCACTTCCTCATCCAGGTCATTTATGAAAATGACAAACAGCAAGGGTCCTAGAACAGATCGCTGGGGCACTCTACTGGTGACTGACCTCCATGCAGAAAAAGACCCATCCACAACTGCTCTCTGCCTTCTGCAGGCAAGCCAGTTCTGGATCCACAAGGCCAAAGCCCCTTGGATCCCATGCCCTCTCACCTTCTCAAGAAGTCTTGCATGGGGGACCTTATCAAACGCCTTGCTGAAGTCCATGTAAACCATGTCCACCGCTCTTCCTTCGTCAATGTGTTCAGTCACATTTTCAAAGAACTCAACTAGGCTCGTAAGGCACGACCTGCCCTTGACAAAGCCGTGCTGACTATTCCTGATCATTCTAAACTTCTCTAAATGCTCATAAATCTTGTCCCTCAGAATCCTGTCCATCAACTTACCAACCACTGAGGTCAGACTCACCGGTCGGTAATTTCCCGGGCTATCCCTGTTCCCTTTCTTGAAAATAGGAACCACGTCCGCAATCCTCCAGAACCTCTCCCGTCTCCATCGACGATGCAAAGATCATCGCTGGGGGCTCTGCAATCACTTCCCTCAGCTCCCACAATAACCTGTTGTCAGACTTCTTACTTTGTATACCCCAATCCAACGCCGGCATCTCCGCATTATGTCCTATGCTACTGACTAGGATCAGGAGTAGGCCATCTGGCCCCCTGAGCCTGCTCCGTCATTCAATAAGATCATGGCTGATCGTTTCCTGGACTCAGCTCCACTTACCCGCCCGCTCACCATAACTGTTAATTCCTTTACTGTTCAAAAATTTCTCTATCCTTGCCTTAAAAAACATTCAATGAGGTAGCCTCAACTGGGCAGGGAATTCCCTTTTGTGTGAAGAAGTTCCTCCTCAACTCAGTTCTAAATCTGCTCCCCCTTATTTTGAGGTCATGTCCCTTAGTTCTAGTTTTATCTGCCAGTGGAAACAACTTATCTGCTTCTATCTTTTCCCTTCATAATCTTAGATGTTTCTATAAGATCTCCCCTTATTTTTCTGAATTCCAGTGAGTATAGCTCCAGTCTACTCAGTTCCTCCTAAGCCAACCCTCTCAACTTCGGAATCAACCTAGTGAATCTCTTCTGCACCCCCTCCAGTGCCAGTATATCCTTCTTCAAGTAAGGAGACCAAAACTATATACAGTACTCCTGGTGTGGCCTCACCAGCACCTTATACAGCTGCAAGATAACCTCGCTGTTTTTAAACTCCATCCCTCTAGCAATGAAGAACAAAATTCCATTTGTCTTAATTACCTGCTGCACCTGTGAACCAACTCCTTGAGATTTCTGCACAAGGACACCCAGGTCCCTCTGCACAGCAGCATGCTGCAATTTTTTACCATTTAGATAATACTTCATTTTGCTGTTATTCTGACCAAAATGGATGACTCACATTTACCAACATTGTACTCCACCTGCCAGACCCTCACCCACTCACTTATTCTGTCTATACCCCTTTGCAGACTTTCAGCGTCCTCTGCACATTTTGCTCTGCCACTCATCTTAATGTCATCTGTGAATTTTGACACACAGGAGATGGTGGTACAGTATAGCCGGGAGAAAATTGAAGGGTCATCCATACTGGAAACGTTGGCTCTATTGCCTCTCCACGGATGCTGTCAGACCTACTGAGATTTTCCTGCCGTAGTGTTTACCTGCATGCTGTACTGCTGTTGTGGTAGCCTTATTGATTCCAATGGCTAAAATGTTGGTTTTAATCTGAACTAATGCTGTTCTGCTGCTTTCTCTTGGGATTTTGCAGAATGGGGCTTGATTGGGATAATTGGCAGATATGGTCGTATCACGATAAAGATTAACACTAGAGCTTTGAAGGGAATGTTGGAACCAGTTGCATTGTGAAAATCAAGGAGCATGAGGTTAGCTCTTGTGGGATCCTTTGTATGATTTGCTTCAGTTAAAAGACTTCATTTTAAGATATCACTAATTATGCTAAGCTTTAACACTAACTTAACTGCATTTTAGACTCAGCAGACATTCTGGGATTAGTTTAGAAGTTGACTGCATTCTTTGAAAGTACAATACAAGCAAAGTTTTTCATAAACAGGAGCTTTCATGGTCACAGCTGCCAATTGTTTATGCAAGTTAGAGACACTGTTTGTATCGAGTAATTTCATCATAACAATAAGAATTTGCACCTTGTAAGTAACAACTATCTGTTCAATTCAGTTGAGTTCTGCGCAGATTTTGGATCAAGTTTGTACAGGGTGTGGCTGTGAAGCCATTGCCCAACTTCTCTGTCCCCCTTTCTCTTTCTCTTTCTTTCTCCTTCTCTCTCTTCCTCTTTTTCTCCTCTCTCTTTCTCCTCTCTTTTTATATCTGTTGTTTTTCATTTTAAATGATTTTCAAAAAATGAGTGCTTCACTTCAGATCAGTTTTGCCAATGTCTACTCTAGGAAGAGAACAGACCCTTAAAAGTGGCTTCTTGGCATGTGCCTCGAATTGAGCTGACCTACTTCAGCGCCCGAGTTATGTAATGTGGTTTGTCCAGATGCAGGACAAGAATCAATCCATTGTAAACTAATTTGCATCACCGAGTTATTAGTCATCACTGTGATATAACAATGTCTGATGCTGATGCCTGAATGCTGAGATGCATTGTAAAATCAGATCATATTCTACTTTAATTCAATGATAATGTTCACCCATTTCCCCCACCCCCAGCCCATAAATGAAGCAAATTTGTGTTTGTGAATGACATTCAGTCACAATGCATCCCAGGGTACGACTTTAAACAGAAGACTTTCCCTTCACTGAAGGTATTTCTGTCTGCAATTCTGAGGTAATCATTCAATTTGATTTTATTGCCTACAGAAATCTGTACAACCAATACAACCTTGACGAGCAGTTTAGTTTCCTGTGAGTGACGAATCAGAGGGTGAGCTGCCTTGAGCAAATCCACCCACACAGATTTTCGAGAGATGTTAAAATTCCTGAATCCCTGAGCGCGGTTACTATTGGAGATGTAAATGAGGCTCTGAGAAAGATGTACAGCCTCTAACGTCAGAGGAGCATGTTGGCTACTTGTGTTAAATTTACACCTCCCGAAACACTTGTGCTGAATATTTTTGGAAACTTTTAAATAACTGATTTTTCAAAAACAGCATCACCTTTTGAGCTGTCAGCTGGGTTCTGCCAAACACAACGCAGGTACCCAGCTATGTGCAGACAGCTGTGGTGACAGCACTTTATCAGACTTTTACCACCAATTCTATTTAGGGACTGAAGTGCCACATTTGGAAATGCGTATTTCAAAAAAGGTTGCTATTTGGAAGACAATTATCCCATTTATAAGCCGGCATGTTGCATCACCATATTTGCAAACAAGATAATTTTAGTTAACGTGCAGTGAACTGTACCACAATTTCTCATGTTGCTTTTCCTGGGTCCACTATTAATAGCGTCACAGAGTTGCATGGAGTTTTACAGCACCTAAGTAGGCCCTTCTCGCCAACAAGTGGGGCGGTGGCACAATAGTTAGCACTGCTGCCTCACAGTGCAAAAGGCCTGGATTCAAATCCTGGTCTTGGGTGACTGCCTGTATGGAGTTTGATGTGGAGATGTTGGCGTTGGACTGGGGTAAACACAGTTTAAAAAGTCTGACAACACCAGGTTTAAGTCCAACTGATGGTTGGACTTAAACCTGGTGTTGTCAGACTTTTTACTGTGTATGGAGTTTGCACATTCTTCCCATGTCTGTATGGGTTTACTCAGAGTGCTCCGGTTTTTTCTTTTGATTTTGATTTGATTAGATTTATTGTTGTCACATGTATTAACACACAGTATTGTTTCTTGCGCACTATAGAGACAAAGCATACCATTCATAGAGAAAGAAATAAGAGAGTTCAGAATATAGTGTTAGTCATAGCTAAGGTGTAGAGAAAGATCAACTTAATGCAAGGTAAGTCCATTCAAAAGTTTGATCGCAGCAGGTAAGAAGCTGTTCTTGTATTGGTTGGTACGTGACCTCAGACTTTTGTATCTTTTTTCCGATGGAAGAAGGTGAAAGAGAGAATGTCCAGGGTGCATGGGATCCTTAATGATGCTGGCTGCTTTGCCGAGACAGCAGGAAGTGTAGACAGAGTCAATGGATGGAAGGCTTGTTTGTGTGATGGATTGGTTTTCTCCCACAGTCCAAAGATGTGTGGGTTAGGTTGATTGGCCATGGTAAATTGACCCTAGTGTCGGGGGGATTAGCAGGGTAAATATATGGGGTTAAGGGAATAGTGCCTGGGTGTGATTGTAGTCAGTGCAGGCAGACTCAATGGGACGAATGTCCACCTTCTGCACTGTAGTGATTCTGTGAGGTACCTTTGAATTTTTCACCCCTGACCCTTATTGTAGATGGCTTTTAGATCCCTTCAACTTAAAGCTAATATTCTGAGCTGATTGGTTTTGAACAATGTATGATGCTGTGGTGTTTTGTACCTGGTCATGTGCAGATTGAAGAAGATTAAGCTATTAATAGGTTACCATTACTGACTTTTGAACAAATACATTTTAATGTCCTAACCTGAAATAGTGGGAGTGTTTGAAGGTTTTAATAAATTTTTAAGGTTATTTATTATTCTCACAAGTGAGCTTACATTAACACTGCAATGAAGTTTCTGTGAAAATCCTCTAGTCACCACACTGGCGCCTGTTTGGGTATACTGAGGGAGAATTTAGCATTGTCAGTGCACCTAACCAGCACATCTTTTGGACTGTAGGAGGAAGCTGGAGCACCCGGAGAAAACCCACACAGACACAGGGAGAACGTGCAAACTCCACACAGACAGTGAGCCAAGCAGGGAGTGGAACCTGGGTCTCTGGTGCTGTGAGGCAGCAGTGTTAACCACAGTGCCACCTTCAAAATGCTACTGTAATCTTCATCCAATTGAATCTGTTGGACTGAATTACAGTGGCTTTCTTTGTGTCCGGAAATGTAATTCATCTTGGGGTGGGAGATGTTTTCCCTGCTGTCATGAAAAATAAAGATGGGTCTTTGATTATTCAACTACAAAGAGTAGCGTTTAAACAATTGTTTAGTTGTGGTGTTCTGTTATAGAGTTGCCACTGATGCTGATCTTCGCACTGCTGACAATGCTTTGAATATAAATGAATGTATTTGGTGGTGCAGGGTGCCCTGTCCAGAGGGATATTTCACCATGCTGCAAGAGGGACAACAAAGTCAGCAACAGGCAAATAGGTGCCACTGTGAAGCACTTCCAGCAATCAAGTGTGCATTGTTGCTTGCTGAAAAATAGTTATGGCCAATACGTTATCTATTATTGCTGCAGTGTAGCCCCAGAACACTAAGGAGAAACAAATCTTTTTTTTTAGAATGGAATGGATAGAACCCCCAAGGTTCTGGTCAGTGACTTAACACCTGGATTATAAACTATCTGACCATTTGTAATCTATTTGTGTATCATTTGTCTCTCGGGGCTTTCCAATTAATTGCATGGGCATCAAGTACAATCCTTGTTCATATTTCCAAAGTATGTTTCCCAAATTACAATCATTTTCCTGCCTGGCTAACTCAGTAGTTGAGCATGAGACTCTTAATCCTAGGATTGTGGGTTCGAGGCCCACACTGCAGTGTGCTACTTCACAGCGCCAGGGACCCGGGTCCCATTCCCTGCTTAGATCACTGTCTGTGTGGAGTTTGCACATTCTCCCCGTGTCTACGTGTGATTCCTTCATGTGCACCGGTTTCCTCTCTCAGTCCAAAGACTTGCTGTTTAGGTGAATTGGCCATGCTAAATTCTCCCTTGATGTACCCAACAGGTGCCAGAGTATGGCGACTAGGGGATTTTCACAGTAACTTCATTTGCAGTGTGAACATAAGCCAACTTGTGACTAATAAATAAACTTTAAACTTTACTTTCAAAGTGATATGGTCTCATAAATATTTAAGGTGTTGGATGTGTTCCAGTGATGTACAAGGCCCTATCTCAGTGAGACAGATCTGATATGGTCACAGAGAAAGAGGGGGTTTATGCTTTTAAGGAAAAGTGCAATTCTTCACCACAACCAAGGGCAAGTTAACATGCTGGACTTGCTTATATTCTAACTAGCATCACTGATATTTGAATTAATTAGCTGGGCTCACTAATGCACCAGTTAATCTCCCAAGGCAATGTGCATATTCATAAACAGCTACAAAGATGAGACATGGTTTGAATAATTGCATTCCAGTCTGTTACTGAGTACAGTTTATGAGCTCGAGTCTGGATTTATTTTCCTGTAAATATTCTGAGTTGTCTCCCCAGTATAGTCATTTTCCCTGAGTGTATTGTCTGTAATGAGTTTCGTAATGTCATCATTTTATTACTGGACTCTGCTATCCAGAAGCCTGGACTATTGAAATTTTACCAATTTAAAATTGATTTTATTGAAATGTTTGCAAATAAAAATTGGGTTCAGTAAAAGTGACCATGAAGGTTTTTTTTAAAGAAACTGGTCCACTGATGTCTTTTGAGATGATTTTTTAATTCATTCATGGAACATAGGCATCGCTGGCTGGCCAGCATTCATTGCCCATCCCTAATTGTTGCTTGAGGGCAGTTGAAAGTCAACCACATTGCTGTGGCTCTGGTGTTACATGTAGACCAGATCAGGTAAGGACGGCAGATTTCCTTCCCTAAGGGATGTTAGTGAACCAGATGGGTTTTTCCGACAATTGACAATGGTTTCATGGTCATCAGTAGATTCTTAATTCCAGACATATTTTATCAGATTTAAATTCCATCATCTGCCATGGCAGGATTCGAACTCAGTCCCCAGAACATTAGCTGAGTTTTGGGATTAATAATCTTGCGATAATACCACGAGGCCATCGCCTCCCCTGTTTTTTCCAGGCTCGTCAATATGTGACTCCGGTTTGTCGTCGTTGAGATTAACTCTCAACCCCCTGAAATAACTCAGTTGTATCAAATCACTCAAAATGAAGACAGACCAGTGCCTGTTCCTCAAAGTGATGTGTTATCATCAATAAGCACTGGGGAATGGCTCCCCAGTTTGAGAATAGTAAAAGTATGGAATAAACAATAGTAAATCAGAGGAGTCTTCCATAGCCTTGTTTCTCATTAATAATAAAGCATTTTTGGAAACAACGCAATAATTCAAACTAATTGAAGGAGTGAAACAAAGGGAAAGAAGTCAATATCTGCTCTGCGAGTTGGAAAAATTATGTCAGACAGTTTAGTGAGCTATGAATGAAATCATTTGTAATAACCTTACCAAGGCTAGTCTTCCGTCACCAATCACCCTTTATTTACAGTGTGTTCAGAGCACTGTTCAGCAGCTACAGTGTACGGGTCAGTCCTGGCTCTCTCGGCTGTCTGCCTGAATGGACTCAGCTGGTTTGAAACCCCCCTCACCGCTGCTGCTGACCTATTGGGTGTGCCTCCACTCACTTTATAGGGGAGCTCATATTCTCTGAGGCCCATGGGGAAATTTATTGATGATCCCCATAGGACAGCTGTGCGGGAACCCCAGAGGATGATGCCATCCTCAACATGATAAGACCCTTGTCAGGCCTCACTTGGAGTACTGTGCGCAGCTCTGGTCGCCTCACTATAGGAAGGACGTAGAAGCTATTGAAAGGGTACAGAGGAGATTTACAAGGATGTTGCCTGGACTGGGAGGCATGCCTTATGAAGATAGGTTGAGGGAGCTGGGACTCTTCTCCCTGGAGAGACGAAGGTTGAGAGGCGACCTGATAGAAGTTTATAAAATGTTGAGAGGAATAGATAGGGTGGATTCTCGGAGGCTATTTCCCCGGTTGAAATGGCCGCTACGAGAGGACACAGTTTTAAGGTGCGGGGAGGCAAGTACAGAAGTGATGTTAGGGGTAAGTTTTTCACTCAGAGGGTGGTGAGTGAATGGAATCGGCTGCCGTCAGTGGTGGTGGAGGCGAACTCACTGGGGTCTTTTAAAAGACTTCTGGATGAGTATATGGGATTTAATGGGATTGGGGGTTATAGATAGGTCTATGGATTGGTAGGTGTTGATGTGATCGGCGCAACTCGTGGGCCGAAGGGCCTGTTTGTGCTGTAGTGTTCTATGTTCTATGATCTCCTGTTTCTTCATCCAGATGTCTTTCATTCATCTGAGGGTTTGAATCCCCTATGTAACATTGTGTGTTTTAAATTTAGACAGGACTGAGTCCTTTTGCATCCAAGCCTTCATTTGCCTTGCAGACATCAGCAATGTGAGGGTCACCACGACCTCGTGCACAGCTGGTAGCAAAGCCCAGCATTCCAGGCAACAGGAGAAGACTCAATGCATCGGTGTTAGCTATCCGGGTCCCAAGGCAGCACTCTAGGAGGTATCCGTAAGCCACCAGTAACAGGGCCCAATGCTGTATCCAGGTGGAGCCAATTGGGGGATATTGTTTTGCCTTCCTTAAGGAGTCCCAGCCATGATTTATGATCAGTTATGATAATGAAGTGTCTACTGTAGACGTATTGATGAAATTTTTTTAACGCCAAAGATGAGTGCCAACCCTTCTTTCTCGATCTAGGAATACCTTCGCTCAGTGTCTGAGTGGATCCTACTGCGTACGAAATAGGCTTCTCTGTCCCATCTCTCCAGCAATGTGCCAGTGCTGACCCAACCCCACCACAGCACTGCCTTGCGACCCGGATAGCTAACCTCACAAAGGGGGACACCACATTTCAAAATAAGGTCAGTTTTGGGGTCAAAAGGCACCAATAAATTAGAAGACAAAATTTGCTGTTTAACAATGTTTACAGCTTCCAACTGTGCCCCCCCACAAGACCACCTTTGACTTTTCTTTAGTTAAGCATGCAAGACAACAAGCAAAGAAGCTAAATGAGGAATCAACTTCCTCTAATATTTCACACTTTTCCCTGCATCCCCAACTTCTGAAAATCACTAGAAGACCTCTTCCAGGTTCACTAGATGTTTGCATTCTGAAGCTTGTGCGATCAGGTACACAGCTACTTGAAGTAACTCTTGGAGGATGTACTCCACCATCCGTTCAAAAATAGCGTATGCAGATGAGACCCCAAAGGGCAGGCAAGTATATTCATTGGGATAGGTCTTTGTGTGTGTTTTAACTCTAAAGTAGTTAGATGTAGCATCAAGGTGGACACAGGTCTTAGCTTTGGCTCCCCTTCATTTGCTTAGCTCTCCATGGAAGACTTTGGGCTATTTTATGATGACTTAATGCAGACCCCCGTGCTCAGTCATTGTAATGGATACAAGCTACAGCTTGACTTTTGTTTGGCACTTACAAACAATTTTGCAGTGTATTATTGTAACTTACATAGAGGCAAACTGGGGCAAGGTATTCTACTTTTCACTCCTCTGGACCCCACTAGCAAGACCGAGAGGGGAGGCAGGATGGTTCTAACGCTTGGGCAACCAACTCTCGCTATATATCCTGCACAGGAATATGCTGTGGAGCAATCACTCTGCTTATCCATTGGGTGCATGCTATTGTCAGGAGAGAGAGAGAGACAGGGACAGGGAGACCAAGGAGGAGGATTATAACTTGCATATTGCTTATATTCCTGCATATTTTGTTATTTATTTGTGGGACATGGACACCACTGGCTGGCCAGCATTTATTGCCCATCCCTAGTTGCCTTTGAAAAGCAGTTGACCACATTGCTGTGGCTCTGGAGTCGCATGTAGACCAGGTAAAGATGGCACATCCCCTTCCCTACAGGATATTAATGAACTCAGTGGGATTTCTCAACAATCGACAGTGGTTTCACGGTCATCAATAGATTCTTAATTCCTGATGTTTTTTCTTAAAGATAATCATTAGATTAGAACCCAGGTCTCCAGGACATTAACTGAATTTCTGGATTAATAGTTCTAGTGATAATACCATGAGGCCATCGTCTCCCCTGAAATGGAGTGCAATGCAATTTATTGGGGTGGGAGGAGGGAGAGAGTTTTCTCACAAGACTCAGTGGCACAGTCGTTAGCACTGCTGCCTCACAGCACCAGGGACCTGGATTCAATTCTCAGCTTCGGTCACTGTGTGGAGTTTGTACATTCTTCCCTCGACTGCGTAGGTTTCCTTCGGGTACTCCAGTTTCCTCTGAGTCCAAAGCTGTGCGGGTTAGATGGATTGGCCATATCAAATTGCCGCTTAGCATCAGGGAGACTAGCTAGGATAAATGCATGGGGTTATGGGGATAGTGTCTGGGTGGGATTGTAGTCGGTGGAGACTCAATGGGCCGAATGGCCTTCTGCACTGTAGGATTCTATGATTCTACAATCTTTCAATTCTCCAGCAAAGGTCAATGAATCATAGAAATCATAGAATCCCTACAATGCAGAAGGAGGCCATTTGACCCATCGAGTCTGCACTGATAACAATCTCACCCAGGCCCTATCCCCACTTAGTTACCCTGCTAATCACTCTAACCTATCACATCACGTCCAATCAACCTAACCCGCACATTTTGGACTGTGGGAGAAAACCAGAGCACCCGGAGGAAACCCACACAGACACATGGAGAATGTGCAAACTCCACACAGACAGTGACCTGAGGTCGGGAATCGAATACTGCCCCTGGTGGTGTGAGGCAGCAGTGCTAATCACTATGCCACTCATAATCTTTTCTGATGGGTCTTGACTATCATGTTTGCTAACACAGCTGAATATATATATAGGATAGGTGATGACCAAGTGGTATTATCATTAGACTATTAATCCAGAAACTCAAATAATATTCTGGGGACCTGAATTGAATCCTCCATGGCAGATGGTGGAATTCAATAAAAATACCTGAAATTAAGAATCTACTAATGACCATAAAACCATTGTCAATTGTCGGAAAAACCCATCTGGTTCACTAATATCTTTTAGGGAAGGAAATCTGCCATCCTTAACTGGTCTGGTCTACGTGTGACTCCAGAGCCACAAAGTGGTTGACTCTCAATTGCCCTCTGGCAACTAGGGATAGGCAATAAATGCTGGTCAGCCAGGTATGCACATGTCCCATGAATGAATAAAAAAGATGGAAAAAATATTGTACCATGATTTTTCCACTTTGTGTGTTTTATGTTTCTCTTCAGAAAATTTTGTTTGACCTTTTATTT
Source organism: Carcharhinus amblyrhynchos (assembly GCF_965287045.1). Taxonomy (NCBI): domain Eukaryota; kingdom Metazoa; phylum Chordata; class Chondrichthyes; order Carcharhiniformes; family Carcharhinidae; genus Carcharhinus; species Carcharhinus amblyrhynchos. The sequence goes on from NC_137345.1 coordinate 48,273,681, forward strand.
AATTTGTTCTGTCATTACCAAACTTCTGCAGCTGATTGCAATACTCTATTTTGGTCTAAACTCAGATTTACCAAATGTGTTCAAAGTATTGATTTTAAAAAATAATTTAGAATGCATAGTAATCCCAATTTTGAGACCTACGCTATCTATTCAGCACTTTCCCATGCCTCATCCTGGTACTGCTCCAGTTGCCTTTTTACCCATTCCCAAGTTTTTCTGCTGAATCTCTGCAGCTTGGATAGTTTTTTGCATGTAACTATTATGAGTAATGTTTTGAAACGTTAACCATTGTCGAGTTGGGCTGTCACTTCCTCAAGGAGGCTGGTCCAGCAGGGTCTTCCCTGTATAATGTTGGTTTGTGGATAATCCTAAAGTTTAGTCCTGATCCATTTTCACCTTGAATTGAAGCAAGGGTAATTAGTTATAGCTTCCCTCCTCTCCCTTGTCAACTTGTTTGATACATTGACACCTCATGTTGACTGAATTAAAATGATTGTTACTGCCTCACTGATGTCCTTCCTCATCCCTCAACACTTGGGGTGTGTAATAATAGCCTGAATGATATAGGAACAATTTGCTGCTCACTTCAGTATAATCAAATAAGTTTTTTTTTACACAATTACGAACAGTTTTTGCTGTGATGCTGTCTGGATTTCTTCTGGTTACTTACAGCAAATGTCGTGACAATTTTTTAAATTTAGACATTGGAATATAATGTCAAATTCAAAAGTCTGATTTTTACAACATGATGCTGTACAGAAAACGAGATCCAGTCTGAAAAGCTTAACTCTTTGTGGTTGGAGTGTGGTTGGGCTGGTATTCCTTCCATCAGTGATTAGAACACGAAGTGGAATTAGGTTTGCTGGAGTCAACAAAGGATGTGTCCCCTGCCGACACTTTATTGAGGCCCTGCCATCCTGAAGATTCCAGCCATAGCTTTGATGGGATGAGAGATGTAACTAGCTACATACTAGGATGCTGCCCTTCATGAAAATAATTTTATACCTTTTTAATTTTCACATCACAAATGTGCAATTTTTTTACGCTTAAACATTGTGTTTTAAAACCAAGTGAATTGACACAGTTTGAAAATCTCTGCCACAGTCTGTGGGCTCCAGGTAGTGTGTAGAAGCCTAACGCATCCATTTGTTGAATATTGCAAGTCACAGTCGACTCCAGTGTGAGAGCCATTTGTCTTGTTGCAGGCAAATTATCTACGATGGGCCCTGACTGCGATAAGCTAATGCAGCGTAAAACAGAAATGGAAGCAGAGATGTTTAGCTGAGTTACAATTTCCTGTGCCGTTGCGGGGGATGTGTGCTGCTTCTGTTCCCACCATGCTATGTCCGGACTGACACATACATTGAATTCTATTCTTTCATTCATTTCATTCACTAAAGGAGCCTATTATTTCATACCAATGATTCAGGAAACTAAGTTTTAAAAACAAATGAGTATGAGAAAGGATAATTTTTAAAATTTATTTATTAGTGTCACAGGTAGGCTTACATTCACACTGCAGTGAAGTTACTGTGAAAATCCCCTCATCGCCACACTCTGGCTCCTGTTTGGGTACACTGAAGGAGAATTCAGCATGGCTAATCCACCTAACCAGCACATCTTTCAGACTGTGGGAGGAAACCGGAGCACCCGGAGGAAACCCATGCAGACACGGGGAGAATGTGCAAACTCCACACAGACAGTGACCCAAGCCGGGAATCGAACCCAGGTCCTGGCACTGATGCAGAAGTGCTAACCAGTGTGACACCATACACTCATAGGAGCATCATAAAATAGAATTATAAAATCAATATAGAATCCATACAGTGCAGAAGGAGGCCATTTGGCCCATAGAGTCTGCACTGAGTACAATCCTACCCAGGCCCTATCCCCATAACCTCTCATATTTACCCAAGCTAATTCCCCTTGACAGTAAGGGGCAATTTAGCGTAGCCAATCTATGTAACCTGCGCATCTTTGGACTGTGGGAGGAAATCGGAGCATCCAGAGGACACCCACACAGACACGGGGAGAATGTGCAAACACCATACAGTTACCCAAGTCTGGAATTGAACCTGGGTCCCTGGTGTTGAGAGGCAGCAGTGCTGACCACCGTGCCTCCCATAAGGGGGCTGAGAGGTTGATCCAATGCTTTGAACATGTGGGAAGGAAGAAATTAATTCAGTACAAAAGACCACGGCTGAAGCGGATTGGGTTTTGTTCGCAGTGTAAGGAAGGCTAAGCTGAATGCTGGATAGAAGAATAAAATAAGTCAATGTGATATGGCTGGCACAAAATGAATAATATAGCTTCATAATGTTCTGTATAAGTAGCTGAAAGTCACCTCAATTATAATACTGCATTAAATTATGTAGAGGTGGCGAGGACAAAGCAAAAAGAACAATTCAACAAATATTGTTAATTGACAAACAAGAATAACATAACCTGCTTTTTCACCTTTTACAGACTTTGGTTTTAGACACGGGAGATTTATTAGTCAGACTGGGGGGACTAATGATGTAAAAGGTCTCTGTTACAGTTCAGTTAAATGTTACTGAGACTGCGAGTAGTGTTTCTGTTAATACCAAAGCCTGACTAAAGCAAGAACAAACTAACATTTATATTGCATCTTCATGTCCTAAACCATCATAGAATTCCTACAGTGCAGAAGGAGCCATTCGGCCCATTTAACCTCACCTGACAACAATCCCACTCACCCTTTCAATCCCATGCATCTCTATCCTGCTAATCCCCCGACACACAATGGCAATTTAGCATGACCAATCAACGTAACCTGCACTTCTTTAGACTGTGGGAGGAAACAGGAGCATCCAGAGGAAACCCACACAGACATGGGGAGAATGTGCAAACTCTACAGACAGTGACACGAGGCCAGGAATTGAACCCGGGCCCTGGGCGATGTGAGGCAGCAGTGTAAACCATTGTGCTGCTCATTGAGCATAGCTCAACTATTGGAGTGAAGCTTCTGGTTCCCACCCACTGCAGGAATTGTCAGAGGCAGGAAGGAAAATTTGTAGTATCTTTAATGATTTGTTGATCTCTGGTGGGAATTTCTGAGTCTTGAGTAGGACGTGACTGGAAAATCCCACCCACTGTTTTACAGACAAATGTGGCACCCAGTAGTTCACCTTGAGACCCCACAAGCAGTGGCAGAGATGAATGACCAATTAATCTGTTTTCCTTTGTTAATTGAGGAATAAGTGTTGACTTGGACAGTAGGGAGATTCTTCATCAAATAATAATATCCCTATCCACACAAAGAGACATTCTACTCACTGGATAATGGATCCTCTTCACAGTATTTCTGTTATGTGACACTGTTTCAGTACTGTGCTGCTGACACATAAGCCTCAAGTCCTGAAATCTTTTAACTCTCAATTCACATCATTTAAACAGTTTGTCTGGTCATCATCACATTGTGCAATCTTGCTGTGAGTATATTGGTTGCCACATTTCTTACATTTTAACAGTAGCTCCCCTTCAAAAGTACTTTGGGACATTCTGTGTTTGTGAAAGATGCTAAATAAATACAAGGTGGCACAATGGTTAGCACTGCTGCCTCACAGTACCAGGGACCCGGGTTCGATTCCTGGATTGGGTCACTGTCTGTGGAGTTTGCACGTTCTCCCCGTGTCTGCGTGGGTTTCCTCTGGGTGCTCCGGTTCCCTCCCACAGTCCAAAGATGTGCAGGTTAGGTGGATTGGCCATGCTAAATTGTCCCTTAGTGTCCCAAGAAGTGTAGGTTAGGGGATTATTGGGGTAACTGTAAGGGGTTATGGCGATGAGCTTGGGTATGATGCTCTTTCAGAGAGCCAGTGCGGATTCAATGGACTGAATGGCCTCCTTTTGCACAGTCAGGATTCTAAGTCTGTCTTTTCTCCCTTTCTAATGGAGTATTGACCCAAAAACATCAGACTGAGATGAGTACGCTGCTATTAAATCAGGTTGACTGATATAAGAGTATCACTGGAGAAAGCAATATCATAATTCAGTTGTATCAAATAATCAAATGATTTAAAAAGAATGAAATAAAGATGCTTCTTTTCTGTTGACAGTATTGTAATAGACATTGATAGATGAAGCTGAATAAAATGAAGTTATGTTCTGCTTCTCAGCTTGCTGGATATATTTTCAGGAATACTTTCACCTGAGATAGATACAGGCCGGGATTCTCCCAGCCTCCTACACTGCTCGGGTAGCAAAGTGGCCCAGGAGGTACCAGCCTGTCGAGGGACTTGTGACTGGCATCTGGCCAATTGCTCGTTACCCAGACCATGTTCTTAGACGTAATCAGCCCTGCACTGTAAACAGGAGCTGATGATCATATGGAAATCATCACTTCCATATTATTAGCAAACCCAGGACGGTGGTCTCCAGGACCATTGGTGTCTACCCTCATGTTGCAGGAGGTTCCCACCAGCGGGGTGTGTAGCTGCTCCTCACCAACAGAGACCAGGTATGCTCACCCTGCTGGTGGGGACACAGGCCATCGATGAACTCCAGGGGGTGGGGGGGGGGGGTAGGGGAGTGCCCCTTAGGCAGTGCCAGCTGGCCATTGCCCACTGGGCACCTTGGCAGTGCTGCTATGGGGGTAGGTGGGTTTCGGGACTGGCCATGGAGGGGGTGTTGGGGGGAGATTGGGGCCGGCCATGGAGGTGCGGAGGGGGAGATTGGGGCCAGCCGTGGGGGCTGGTGATTGGGGCTGGCCTGTGGGGGAGAGGGGGAATGGGGGAGGTGTTGGGCTGGCCTGCAACTGGTTGGCGGAGGGGGGGTGTGGGTGGTGGTGAAACATATGGGAAGGCTGGTGATTGGGAGGCTGACGATGGGGGGCATGCACCAATCTCCCCAGTGGCTCAGCACACTGATGCCAGCCCCCCGAGTGGTTTGAGGCCCCCCGAGTGGTTTGAGGCCCTCCCCGCCCACCTCACTCACCAGCATGAATCTGAGGCACCTTGTGGAGCACGGAATGTCGGAGATTCATTCCGCTAAGTAAACCCAAATATCGGGTGGGTAATTCTCCTATTGTCCTATCAGTTGGGCACTGAGCTTTCTTGTGGGAGAATCCTGGCCATGGTATTTTGTTTTTGTAATTTGGTTGAGCCAGAAAACTTAGAAAAGAGCAGAATCGTGCCAACTTCGCAAATATGAGATATTTGTAGAGATTCTTGTCTTATTGGAAATGTCAAAATGCTTAGCCTCCACCCACAGTAAGTGACTTCCAGCTGTATACCGAATAATGATTAATGTAATATTGTAAGATAGATTTCTCCCAGGCTCACCAACTCTTCATGAAGAATATCTCAATAAAAGGATAAATCAGCTGCAGAAAATCTTCCTGCTGCAACTGAAATAAATGCTTCATAAATTTGTTAAGGAATGTGGTACATGTGTCTAAATATCTGGAAACGTCAGGTAATTCAGGAATTCAATCTATAAAAAACTAATAGAAAAGGTTGAATGTGAAGTCTTTTTTTATGCAGAAGCAGTTAGTTTGCAGAAGCTGCAGCCATCTGTGTCAGAACTGAAGAAGGTCGCCAAGAGGTTCTGCTTTGCAGCTGCATCAGGGATCCAGGTGCAAATAATGCTAGTTTTCAGATAATTTTGAGGGGTCAAGATTAAACTTTTTTTTATTCATTTGTGGGACATGGGTGTTGCTGGCTGGCCAGCATTTGTTGCCCATCCCTAGTTGCCTGAGAGCAGTTGAGAGTCAACCAAATTGCTATGGCCCTGGAGTCACATGTTGGCCAAACCAGGTAGGGATGGCAGATTTTCTTCCCTAAAGGACATTAATGGACCAGATGGGTTTTTTTTGACAATCGACGATGGTTTCATGGTCATCAGTAGATTCTTAATTTCAGACATATTTTATCAAATTTAAATTCCACCATCTGCCGAGGTGGGATTCGAACCTGGGTCCCCAGAACATTGAGTGGGTTTCTGAATTGATTTAGTGATGATACCATTTGGCTATTGTCTCCATTGCATAATGCCAATTATAACCTTTTCCCTGAACCAGCACAATAGCATTTTTAGAATATATTTTTTTAATGAAAATATCCCTTGATGCATTTCGAGCTGGGAAACTTCAACTTGCAAAAATGCAGCCGAAAATGACAAAAATAAAAGCATTTTATAAAAAAGCATTTTTAACCTAGAAATCTTGTTAATTGCTTATGAATAATCTGATTTTTAAATGACCTGAAAATAAATCACTTGCTGGTTGTGTTGATGAGTAGGGATCAGTTATCTATTAGTGTCCTTGAACTTGAGAGACTAAATCAGTTTAAGGTTTGAAGTCTACATACAGACACGGTTAGTGAAATCTCACCTGTTTTGTGGATGGGACAGTTTCTAATTTGAGATCTTTTTAAACTAGTGAACAAAAGATCACAACAACTTGATTCTTGCTGGACATCCTTTTGTGTTGGTTCGGGGAAATTGCACGGAGAAGATAGTGTATCCTCACAGAAACTCAGGATAGAGGGAGGTGCTTAGCAATTTTCCCACCCTGTTAGTCCCAAGCACAAATCCACTGGGCTGGTGAGTTTGGCCAGAGGCACTGGGGGGTTAAACACTTGGCATTGCTACTGGCCTGTTCCACCTGGCATGATCAGGATCTTACCCAGAAAGGCCCAAATTTTGATTCCAAATTTATTTGCATACATTTTAATCTCATTAGTGAGATTAAAGTCAAATGCACAGCCTCCCAGTCGTGTCAATCACTACATGTCCTAAAAGCAGGACCAGGCACCATGGACTCCAAGGGGGAGCAAGGAGGTGGGTACCACTCTCCACTTATCTCCAGATGGCACAAGAGAAAGCCTCTGCTGCCAGTGAGTACAGAGGGAAGTGTTTCAAAGTAGACTGGGAGGGTGGGAGGGAAGGGAATGGGGGGGGGGGGCTCAGACTCTTCTGGAGAGGTTCCGACCTGGATTGCCCCCTGGAATGGGTATCTTATTGCTAGTTTTCTTTCTGTTGCCTTTAAAAGCTTTGAACTCTGTGTGTCAATTTCAAAGTTCTGTGACGTTGCACGGGCCAATCTCTTCTCTATCTCCCCCTGCTGGGAGTGATTGATGCCAGTAAGGTTTAGTATAGCCCCCACTTGTGGGGAGCTGGTGACCCAACTCCTCTGGAGTGACTGGGGGGGAAGGGGGCAATAGGGGCTCCCCACAATGTTGGGGATTAGGGGGTGCCCATGACATTGCTATCTTGGCAGTGCCAGCCCAAGCCCTGTGGCACTGCCCAAGGGACAAAGTGCCAATGAACAGAGGGCATCTTGACACTGACCACTGGGAATGGGGCAGTTCCTAAGGTGGGGTGGGGTCTAATGGGATAGTGTCTCTAGGAGGAGATGGGTGAGGGGTCTAGCTGCCACTCTGCACTGAGATCTGTGGCAGAGGGAGGGAAACCAGTGATTGGGGCTGGCCATCGGGGTGGTGGGGGGCAGCCTGCTTGCGGAGTCGGGGGGGAGGTCTGCATTGCAGGAGAGGGGGTTTTGGGACTGCCTATGGGAAGAACGGGGAGGGGTGTTGGGGGGGCGTGGTTCTGGGGGAGATCAAAATGAGCCAGGTGGAGGGGAGGGGTGGTGAACTGCTGGCAGTGCAGGATCCCAGGGCTGGCCAGCGATCGAGTTGGCCAGCAATGTGGCATTGTTGCACATGCACCAATCTTGGTGCTGACAGATCGGTGCATGTGCAGTGGCCCACTCAGCCCTTGCTGCTAGCCCCTCCAGTGAGAATAGGCCGTGCCCACTAATCCCTGGAGTAATTCACTGCACTCTGCAGTACACAGAGCCTGGGAGATTCACTTTTAAACTCCTGCTGAAAAAAACCAGCGTGATTTACACCAGTTTTTATGCAAATTCAATACTTAGTTTTTTTGGGGAGAATCATCCCCAACATTAGCAAACCAAATGGGTTTTCCCAAGAATTGACAATAGTCTGTTGGTCACCTGGAGATTCTTAATTCCAGATAATTTTTTTGGTTATTGAATTCAAATTCCACCTTCTACCGTGGTGGGATTCAAACCTGGGTCCCCAGAACATTAGCTGACTGTCTGGATTAATAGTCTAGTGATAATACCACTAAGCCATCACCGTGGAGTAATGCACTGAAGATATAAGGCCCCTTGTGGGAATGATGATGTTGAAGGTTAAGGTAATGATTGATGGTGGCCAGGCGAGTGTGGAGAGCTCAATAAAAGACGATACAGATATCATAAGAACATAAGAACATAAGAAATAGGAGCAGGAGTAGGCCATCTAGCCCTTCGAGCCTGCCCCGCCATTCAATAAGATCATGGCTGATCTGTCGTGGCTCAGTTCCACTTTCCCGCCCTCTCCCCATAACCCTTAATCCCCTCTCTTATCAAGAACCCATCAACCCGCTTCTTAAAAATATTTAGCGAGGCAGCCTCCACCACTTCAACGGGCAGAGAATTCCAGAGATTCACCACCCTTTGAGTGAAGAAGTTCCTCCTCAACTCCGTTCTAAACCGCCTCCCCTTTATCTTGAGGCTGTGCCCCCTAGTCCTACTGTCTTTTTTGAGCGGGAAGAGTCTCTCCACCTCTATCCTATCCATCCCATTCATCATCTTATACGTCTCAATGAGATCTCCCCTCATTCTTCTAAACTCTAACGAGTACAAGCCTAGTTTATTCAGCCTCTCCTCATAGCTCAATCCCCTCAACTCCGGTATCAGCCTAGTAAACCTCCTCTGCACTCCCTCCAGGGCCAAAATATCCTTGCGCAGGTGCGGCGCCCAAAACTGCACACAGTACTCCAGCTGCGGCCTCACCAATGCCCTATACAGCTGCAGCAAGACCTCCCTACTTTTATATTCAATCCCCCTCGCTATGAAGGCCAGCATCCCATTCGCCTTCCTGACCACCTGCTGCACCTGCAAGCTGGGTTTTTGCGACTCATGCACAAGGACCCCGAGGTCCCTCTGCACCGTCGCCTGCTGCAGTTTTTCGCCACGTAAGTAATAGTCCTTCCTACCATTCTTCCTACCAAAGTGGACCACCTCACACTTGCCAACATTAAATTCCATTTGCCATTTCCTGGCCCATTCGCCCAGCCTATCTAGATCCTTCTGCAGACTCTCCACACCCTCCGCACAATTTACCTTTCCCCCAATCTTGGTGTCATCAGCAAATTTCGACACCCTGCACTCGGTTCCCTCCTCCAGATCATCTATGTAAATGGTAAATAGCTGAGGCCCCAGCACCGACCCCTGGGGCACCCCACTAGTCACCAACCGCCAATCCGAATAGCACCCATTGACCCCCACTCTCTGCCTCCTATTTGACAACCAATCCTCTATCCACGCTAACACCCTACCCCCAACTCCATGTCCCCTGACCTTCTGCAATAACCTCTTGTGAGGTACCTTGTCAAACGCCTTCTGAAAATCCAGAAAGACCACATCCACCGGCTCTCCTCTATCCACTGCCCTAGACACATCCTCATAGAACTCCAGTAAATTTGTCAGACACGACTTCCCTTTAATGAAACCGTGTTGCGTCCGCCCTATCAAGCAATTCCCTTCAAGATGCCTCGCAATTTCCTGCTTAATGACGGATTCTAACATTTTACCTACCACAGACGTTAAACTAACCGGCCTATAATTCCCCGCCTTTTGCCTGGCACCCTTCTTAAATCGTGAATCAAGATCTCAGAATTGAGAGGCCTTTTGTAATGGCAAGTCTAGGGTTACTGCATGTGAGGTTTGGAGGCAAATGGTTAATTTGCAGAGTAGGATTTATTGAGGACAGGCAAAGAAGCAAGAGGAGCGAGAGGCAGGGATTTTGGCAGAGATTCAAGTCACCAGGGATGAGGATTCAGTACAAAGGCTTACCAATGTGGAACAGGGTTTCAATGAGGAAGTCTCAAAGGCAATGCTATAGATAAAGTAAAGTTTATTTATTAGTCGCAAGTAGGCTCACAATAACACTGTGTTACTGTGAAAATTCCCTGGTCACCACACTCCGGCTCCTGTTCAGTACACTGAGGGAGAATTTAGCATAGGGTCATAGACGTTTATAGCATGGAAACAGACCCTTTGGCCCAACTTGTCCATGTTGCCCTTTTTGATAAACCCCTAAGCTAATCCCAATTGCCCACATTTGGCCCATATCCCTCTCTACCCATCCTACCCATGTAATTGCCTAAATGCTTTTTAAAAGGCAAAATTGTAGCTGCTTCTACTAGTGCCTCTGGCAGCTCATTCCAGACACTCACCACCCTCTTTGAAAAAAATTGCCCCTCTGGACCCTTTTGTATCTCTCCTCTCTCACCTTAAACCTATGACCTCTAGTTTAGACAGGTTAGGTGCATGGCCAATGCACCTAACCAGCATGTCTTTCAGACTGTGGGAAAAGAACCAGAGCACTCTGAGAGAAACCCATGCAGACACGGGGAGAACATGCAAACTCCACACAGACAGTGACCCAAGCCGAGAATTGAACCCAGGTCCCTGGTCCTGTGAGGCAGTAGTGCTAACCACTGTGCCTCCGTGCTACAGTAGACATGGCAATGGACATTTAAAGTAGACATAGGAAGTGAGATATTTATAGGAGAATGTCAATTATTGTCTACAGAACCCAGTTGTTAGATCTTTTAATGACAGGGGCAGCTTCTTTGAAATGCTAATGTCTGAAGATATGCAGGGCCTGATGTATTAGATACTCGCTGATTCTTGAACCATGAGGAATATCTATTACAAGTTGTGAAACCTAGCCTGGAGGGAAATACACGTAGGGAACGGCAACCTCCATTAACACATCGTTTCCCGGATGCTGCTAACATCTTACATTGTTGCAATGGCAGTGGCTTTAACGTGCAAGACATTTTCTTGAAATAACAAGGCTGGTCACCTTCAACTCTGGTATGGGGGAAGCTGGAACTTGGATCATTCAACAACATTCATCTTGAAGGTCTGTGAAAGTTGTTGCCTGGTTATTGATGAGTGGTTAAATGTAACAATTATTTTGGTACACAGCGAAACTCCCACAAACAGTAGAATGATGAATCAGCAGTGAATGTGTTTTTGGTGTTGGCTGAGGAAGAGGGTTGGGTCTGGGTAGAAGAATTTTGTTCTTGAAGCAAAACAGAGAGTCTTTAATTTCTACCTGAACTTTGAGAATAGGTAGATGTGATCTTGATTTAAAATCTCATTCAAAAGACAATGCCTCTGACAAAGGTAGCTTTACCTCAGCATCGATTATGAACTTAAATCCTGAAGTAGGACAGGGCTTAATCCTAGTTTAGTAAATCCGAGATGAGAATGCTACAAAGTTAACCAAACTGAAATGGACAAGTGTAGGTTAGGGTTCCAGATGTTGTTTTATTATTTTGTAGCATGTGGGTGTCACTGGCTAGACCTGCACTTCTTACTCATCCCTAATTGCCCCTCTGAAGGAAATGGTGTGTCACCATCTTGAACTGCTGCTGTCCATGTTGTGCTGAAGGAAAAGAGTTCCAACACTTTGATCCTGTGGCAGTGAAGGAAATGCAATAAATTTCCAAATCTGGATGGCGTGTGGCTTGGAAGGGAACCTCCAGATGGTATCGTTCCATGAATTCGCTACTCATGTCTGTCTAGGTAGTAGAGGTTTGAAAGGTGCTGTTGAAAAATCCTTCCCGAGTTGCTGCAGTGCATATATTGTATAATGTTCACTGCTGCCACTTGCGCAGAACCCAAACTGAACATCCGTTTATTTTTATTCATGATGGGACATGGGCAATGCTGGCTGGCCAGTGTTTATTGCCCATCCCTAGTTGCCAGAGGGCAGTTGAAAGTCAACCACATTGCTGTGGCTCTGGAGTCACAAATAGGCCATACCAGGTAAAGATGGCAGATTTCCTTCCCTGAAGGACATTAATGAACCAGAAGGGTTTTTCCGACAATCGACAATGGTTTCATGGTCATCAGTAGATTCTTAATTTCAGATATTTTTTATCAAATTCAAATTCCACCGTCTGCTGTGGCGGGATTCGAACCCAGGAATGCATAACATCAGCTGAGTTTCTGGATTAATAGTCTAGCGATAATACCACTAGGCCATGAGGTTATGGTTGTATAAGTAAGTTAGTAGCACTGTCAATGACCCATCACCTTGTTGATGATTAAGAGAAGGCTGATGGGACAGTAATAGGCCAGGTTGGATTTGTCCTTTCTCTTGTGCATAGATCATAACTGGGCCTTGTTCCACATTATCAACCCAGTGTTGAGCTGTACTGAGCAGCTTAAAGTGGGCAGCCAGTGGCATAGTGGCATTGTCACTGTGTTTGAATCCCACCACGGTAGATTGTGAAATTCGAATTCAATAAAAATCTGAACAGTTTAACCAGGGTGTGGCTAGTTCCAGAGCATGGGTTATCAGTACAATTGCTGGAATGTTATCAGGATCCATAGCCTTTGCTGTATCTGGTACCTTCAGCTTCTTGGTATCACACAGTTTATCAAATTGGCTGAAGACTGATACCGAAGATAAGTATTATCCACTCTGCACCCCGGCTGAAGATGGTTGAAAATACATCAACCTTGTCTGATGAAGATGGAGATATTTGTGGAGTTGCCTCCTCCTCTTAGCTGTTTCATTGTCCACAATTATTCACAACTGGATATAGCAGGATCGCAGTGCTTTGATCTGATCTGTTAGTTGTGGAATCACTTAGCTCTTGCATGCTGCTTCTACTGTTTGGCATGCAAATAGTCCAGTGTCGTCCTTTCACCTGATTATGTTCCAGTTTTTGGTCCACCCAGGTTGCTCGTTGCATGCCCTCCTGTGCCATTGACAGAAGCAGAAAGAAGTCTCACAACATCAGCTTAAAGTCCAACCGGTTTATTTGTAGCAAATGCCACACAAGCTTTCGGAACAGGCTGTTCCTTTGTCAGGTGGGTGGGAGTTCTCAAAAAAGTGCGTCAAAAAGCCCCAGAAAATCCAGGAAAATCTCAGCAGGTCTGATAGCATCCGTGGAGAGAGAATAAAGTTAATGTTACAAGTCTTGATGACCCTTTGCCAGAGCTGGGTCAGAAAAGGTCGGTTAGCTCCTAGCATCTATGACAACGTTGTGAAAATTGTCTATTTGGTTCCGTTCCATTGTACTGCCCCTGAGTTATTTATTTACTCTTAACTTTTACCCATTTCCGTTTGAAATCTATTATCAATTCCACTCTCATCATTGGTTTTTGATATTGTGTGTCCTAACAAGGTTCCGGACAGAATCCTTTACCCTAATTTCTCTGCTTATGATGAAGTTTTAAATTTATGCTCTTCACTTAGCAATGCAGTGACCATTGGGAATAATTCTGCTTGTTTATTGAATCATTGCAGAATGTTTTAGTTATTATAGAATGCTGAAAGCTTCCTTCAATAGATGGCCCCGTTTTCTCATTGACTTGTTGACCTGAGCATTTTTGAAATGTGATTACAAAGTCAGGAGGCTGAAGGCTTGTGACAGAAAAGATTTACTATCCTTATTGGGTAGAAATAAATGTGGAAACCTGTAGCTCATCATTCAGCAGAGTTACTGACTTAACAGTTCTGTGCTGAAAATAACCTGTCACTGTCCAATCTGTTTCAATCTATCTGTGGTTATTTGATCATTGTTGGTCTTTGAAAAAGTACTGTTTTTAATGATATATATCCGTTTGTTCGTAAAGGTGGGAAAGAATGAAACCCTTGTTGAGATGGGAAGAAAAGCCATGTATCATAACTTACTGTATTAGGGAGGCATGTTTTAGTTCAGTGATTGATTAGACACAGGGAGCAGTAATAATGGGGTGAGAGAGCCTGCCCTTGACATCAAGGCAGCATTTGACCGAATGTGGCATCAAGGAGCCTGTGCAAAACAGGAGTCAATGAAAATCAGGAACAAAACTGGGATCAGTCATCTCAATTCCAGGACATCACTGCAGGGATGCCTCAGTAAGAAGTCTCACAACACCAGGTTAAAGTCCAACAGGTTTATATAGAATCACGAGCTTTCAGAGTGCTGCTCCTTCATCAGGTGAATGGAGGTAGGTTCACAAGTATTGACATATATAGACAAAGACACAATTGCCACATCAGGATTTGCTCAGGGTAACCACCGTCAGTTGCTTTATCAATGACCTTCCTTCTGACATAAGGTCAGAAGTGGGATTTTCACAGATAACTGCACAATGTTCAGCATCATTCACGGCTCCTTAGGGACTGAATCAGCCCATGTCCGACTGCAGCCTGGACAATATCCAGGCTTGGACTGACAAGTGGCAAGTAACATTCACACCCCCCCGTGCCAGGCATGACTATATCCAAAAAGAGAGAAGCTAACTATCGCCCCATGACGTTCAATGGCTTCACTATTACTGAATCCCCCACTATCAACAGGCTGGGGATTAATACTATAGCTACCAGAATAGGTCAGAGGCTAGGAATCCTGTGGCAAGTAACTCCCTCCCTGAGTCCCCAAAGCCTGTCCAAGCCAGGAGTGAAGTGGAATACCCTCTGCTTGTCTGGATGAGTGCAGTTCCAACAATACTCAAGAACTCGACAAACATCCAGGATAAACTAACCGCTTGATTTTCAGTACCCTTTCCAAAATGTTCGTGCTCTCCACCACTGATGAACAGTGGCAGCTGTGTGTACCATCTACAAGATGCACTGCAGGAACTTACCAAGGCTCCTTAGACAGCAGCTTCCAAACCCACAGCCACTACTATTTAGAATGGCAAGGGTAGCAGACATGGGGACTTCACTGCCTGAAGGTTCCATTCCAAGTCACTCACCATCTTAACCTGGAACTATATCACCGTTTCTTTGCAATTGCTGGGTCAAATTCCTGTAACTTCCACCCTAACAGCACTAGGGGTGTGCCTATGCCTCGGCCTACAGCAGTTTGAGAAGGCAGCTCACCACCACCTTCTCAAGGGCAAGTAGAGATGGACAATAAATGCTGGCTTAGCCAGCAATACCCACATCCCATAAATGAATAAAAAAAACACCAGTGATATTACTGCTAAATAAAATGAATGGGAGCAATTTCATACCAATTGAAAACATTTTTGTTGAATGCATTACATGTTAAAATCAGGAAGAGTGTATCATGGCCCGTTGTGCTCCTTTTCATTGAATAAACTAAGTGTGAGATAAATTAAATATGCAGTTCCTTAAAGGGATACTACATCAAAGTAAACAGAATCATGGCCTATGGTGTGTCTGTAAAGTAAAATAAACACAGTGCCAGTATATTCTTTCTCAGGTAAAGAGACCAAAACTGTACACAGTACCCCAGGTGTGGCCTCACCAGCACCTTATACAGCTGCAACATAACCTCACTGTTTTTAAACTCCATCCCTCTAGCAATGAAGGGCAAAATTCCATTTGCCTTCTTAATTACCTGCTGCACCTGCAAACCAACTTTTTGTGATTCATGCACAAGAAGGGGGGGGAACTAAGATGGAGAATAAATTAATTCCTTGCCCTTTAGCTGCAGGTTGTGGGGTTGGCGTAACAGTGGACTTCGGGTGATAATGCTCATTTATGTAAAGCATTCAGTGCTGTATAGAACATTGCTGGTATGCCACACGGGATAAATAATTGAACCAGTTATGTCAAACTTTTTGACACTGCTTCATTGAGTTAATCTGTTGTCCAATAACACTTCTGGCCCTTCAGTAATTCTCACAGGCAACACAGCAATCTTCTAATGTCAGGTAAGGTGCTCATGATAAAACATTGAGCGTCCATATTTCTCACTCAATAAAGTTAATTTCCGACTTAGTGATGTTGATAAACATTAGCCTTGGGCATCAATCACATCCATTGTTCGACATCATTAATTACTACAAACATCACCTTGGGCAATCTGCCCTATTGCCACCTTATGTGGCTGAATGTTGAATGTTGTTCAATAACACTCCTGGAAGCACCTGAACTCTACTAAAGATTCCATCTTATTGTTTATCCATAATTTTAATCACTCCACCATTGGTGGATGAGGCTTTAGTTGCCTAAACTCTGGAATCCCCTCTCAAAATCACTCTGCTTCTCTTGCTCTCTTTGTCTCCTTTAAAATGGTCCTAAAAACATAACTCTTTGACCATGTGTTTGGTCACCTGTCTTAAAATCTCCTTGTGTGGCTTAGTGTCAATTTTTGGATGATAATGTCCCTGTGATTTACTTGGAGTTATTTTACTATTTTAGGCACTGCAAATTCACATTGCTGGTGTTTTTTCGTATTTTGGTTTGCAGTTCTGTGGTCTCTTTGCCCTCTTTGCAATGTGGGCGTCACTGGCTGGGCCAGCATTTATTGCCATCCCTAATTGTACTTGAGAAGGTGCTGGTGAGCTGCCTTCTTGAACCGCTGAAGTCCCTGTGGTGTAGGTACGCCTATAGCGCTTTTAGAAAGTGAGTTTCAGGATTTTGACCCAGCAACACTGAGAAACGGTGATATATTTCCAAGTCAAGATGGTGAGTGAATTGGAAGGGAGTTTCCAGGTGACGGTGTCACAATGCTGCCTGATGCCCTTATCCTTCTGGATAGTAACAGTTGCAGGTTTGGGAGGCGCAGTCGAAGGAACTACTCTGCAGATAATGAAGATGAGAACATTTTGTTTGGTCCTGTGTCAGGAGACTTTTGCTTCAAGTCGCAATCCAGAAACCTGAGGCCAAAACCTGAAGCTGTGCAATACTGAATGAGTGAAAGAGGATGACATGAACGGCCCAGAACTCTCAATCTGGGTTTTAACCCCTACTTCTGATGCAGATCTGACAAAAGTTTACCTACTTCCTCCAATTTTCTGGGCTTGTTTTCCAGTCTCTCTGTGCAATCTGCACAGGGACCAGTGGAAAGTATCACCATCGAAGTCACTCTCCCTTTTTATGCACTAGTCGCTACGTAGGGAGTTTAAAGGCCCAGAAGCCACTCTGAGAAGCTATAGAGAGGTCAGTGTGCGAGACGGTAGGATGATGATGGCATGAGTGAGGATATGAGGTGAAAGTTGGGTGGGTGAGCAGGTAGGGTGACATGTAAGTGGGTCTGAGTGTGGTGGAAGGTGGGTGAGTGGGTAATTTAGTCAGTGAGGGGGTAAGGTAGCAGGTGGGTGGGGGAAGGTGAGTGGGTAGGGTGGCAGGTGGGTGGGTGAGTGGGTAGGATGGAGGATGGGTGGATGGGGCAAGGTGGCAGGCAGGTGGGTGAAGGGTACAGTAGTAGATGGGTTGGCATGTAGATGAGGGGGTAAGGTGACGGGTGGAGGGGGTGAGGGGTTAGGTTGACAGGTGAGTGGGTGAAGGATAGGCTGGTAGGTTGACATGTAGATGTGTGGGTAAGGTGGTGTCTGAGTGGGGGAGTGGGCACTGTGAATTGGGAGGAGAGGCTCGGGGATAGTCAGGTGGCCAGGAGTTGTTGGAGGGTCCAGTTGGGAGCTGACGGTTCAATTATATGGTTGCCTAGGCGTTAGAACTGGTTTCAATCTTTTAACTTTTCTCAGATAATTATTTAGGTAAATGAATCTGAACCATCAAAGTCTCCAAATTTAACCCTGTGTTGGAAATTTTTTGGAGAGTTCCAGATGCGAGGGAATTTCCCATCGGAAGTCCAAAAATCCTGGGCAACCTTCACATAGTCAGTGTGTCAGAACTTCCAAAGAGATCCCCATCGAATCTTCAGGAGTACATCTGGGGTATGACCATCGGAAGATCAGAAATTCTATGCCATTAAACTTAAGATGCTGTTTGCTTAGGTGGATATAATGGATCCCATGACAAGCATCCACGGAAGAACAGAGAGCTATCACAATATTGAAGCCTCAACAAAGAGTCTTTGAAATAATACCTCAGTATCACATTGCTGTTTGTAAGACCTTGCACGTGCAAATTGGCTGCTGTTTCTTATATTACAACAATGACTGTACATCAAAAATACCCCATTGACTGGAAAGCAATTTGAAATGACCTTAGGTTGCAATATAATGGGGGATAAATGATTTTTCTAATAATACATGAACAAGCTGACATTAAGATTGAAATGCTAACTTGCAGTTTAAACTATGATGGATGCATGTAGCATATGTGATAAGTGAGTGGTGTCCAAAGTGAAGATCAGTGAGCCATTAATGGTTGAAGCTCTGCCACAATATTTGAACTTTTATCAGTGAAAAGCTAATTGATTTTATACACATAAAAGGAGAAAGAAAAGCTGTCATTGATTTTTTAAAAAAAATTATATTCTACCACCTTCAACTGTACCTTTTCCTCATTGCACTGAGATGCTAACTCTAGAGAGGCTGGCAATTAAAAAGGAAATTCCAGAGACTGTCTTACTCTCCTTTCATTTTCCATGGGCCTGGCAGATAATTTGAAAGCCCCTTCTACTTTTAAATACGATATAATGGCATGGACTCTGTGATGGAGTGAGAGTACGCAGTACTAACCTCAGAAAGCTGTCCACAAGGATCGAGCAAGTTTGGTGAAATAGATTTCATCTGTCCCAAAATTAATTTAGTTCTGGTGCCAGCTATAAGGGATCTATCTCTGTGTTAGAATGTAACTACTGATAACATTGGATCTGTTGTAGTGTGACCAATGGTAACAAGCTGTCAGGGTCAGCTGACCTAGTAAACTATGTAACCAATGACAAAATGATGTGGTGGTCAGCTGACTCTGTAAATAATTGGTTATGGGGTGAAGGCAGGAAAATGTGGATGAGGAGCATATCAGCCGTGATTGAAAGATGGAGCAGACTCGATGGGCCAAATGGCCTAACTCTGCTCCTAAATCTTATGAAATCTGACAAAATAAGAAGCTGCCGGGGTTTGTGGGGGTTTGGAATGGCCCAGGGGGATGCCACAAGTGGGCACGGCTTAGCGCTGCCTGAACGATCGGAGCTCTGAACTGCACATGCGCAGTTAGAAAAAAATCTGAAACAGCGCACCTGAGCGCGGAAAACAAAACCAGCAGAGAGAGCTGGTGGAGTGGAATGAGCTGCGATTGGACCCCCCGGGAGGCAGGCTCCTCTGCCAGACCACCCCTCCATGGTAAGATCCCCCCGGGAGGCAGCCCCACGCACACCCACCAACCCCCCCCACCCCCAACCTTGGCAGAGCACGCCCCCAAACTACCTTGAACTCTGCTCTCCCTCCACCATCCTTCTGACCTGCACTTGTTGATATGGAGATGCCAGCGTTGGACTGGAGTCAACACAGTGAGAAGTCTCACAACATCAGGTTGAAGTCCTGTTGCACTCTTACCTGGTGTTGTGAGACTTCTTACTGCACTCGTTGGACAGCCTGCAGCACTTTCCTGGCCTTCCAGTGGTGTCTGCCAGAGGAGGGGGGCAGGCTCAGATGGATCCCTGGTTCGGAGGAGGGGTGGTGGAGATTCTCCCAAGTCCATCCTCCATTTCCCCCCCATCCTCCATCACTCTCCCCCTCTCTGAACCAGAGATCCATCTGAGCCTGCCCCCCTTCTCCAGCAGACGCCAGCGGAAGGCCAGGAAGGTGCTGCAGGCTGTCCAATGAGTGCAGTAAGAAGTCTCACAACACCAGGTTAGACTCCAACAGGACTCCAACAGGACTTTAACCTGGTGTTGTGAGACTTCTTAGTGTGTTCGCCCCAGTCCAACGCCGGCATCTCCAAATCAATGAGTGCAGGTCAGAAGGATGGTGGAGGGAGAGCAGTGATCCAGGTAGGTTGGGAGTGTGCTCTGCCGAGGGGGGAGTGTCTGCCTCCCGGGAAGGTGGGTGGGAGGGGGTGGGGGCAGCGGGGGTGTGGGGCTGCCTCCCAGGGGGATTTGACCACGGGGGGGTTCTGAGAAGGGTGTTCAAGGAGGATGGGCTTTGGAGGTTCCCCTGCAGAATAGGAATCCGCTTTGGAATTTTATTCTGCAGGTTGGTAACAGCGCGGATCCGGAACGGACCCGAAGATGGCAAAGTGGGATTTAGCGGTCGAGTTGGGCGTGTGGTTCATTAGGTCAATTTAAATGCATGCTAACGCCCGAAAATGGGCACGAACGTTTGGTAAAATCGGGCCCAGTATGTCATAAAACACAGCTTTATGTCATTCAACAAGGCATAACCTTTCCTATAACTATACAGCTAGTTCAATGTAAATGCAGGTTTAAGACAAGATTTCCATCCGCAAGGACAAAACGCACCATTTGGAGGATTGGGGAACCGCTGACAACAACCTTTTAATTTGTGTGATTAACTGTGCATTATTGCATTGTGGGATGTGGGTGGTGCTGACAGAGTTAGCATTTATTGTCCATCTCCAGTTGCCTCTGGTGAGTTGGCCATGAGTTGCTGCCTTGAGCCACTGCAGTCTACACGGTGTAGGTACACCCACTTTGCTGTTTGGAATGGAATTCTAGGATTTTGATCCAGGAATAGTGAAGGAACAGCATTATAATTCCAAGTCAGGATGCGTGTGGCTTGAAGGTGAACTAGCAGGTGGTGCTGTCATGCATCTCCTGCTCTTTCTCTTCTCGATGCTAGAGATTGCGAGTTTGGAAAGTGTTGTTGAAGGCACAGTGTGAGAACACCTGAAGTCGCTCTGTTTCACAAATGTAATATCGGGGCATGCTGACAATGCCCAGGCAATATTTAGCATTTTGACCCTCTTATTATGCAAATACTGACTATAAGAAGCTTCAAGTGAAGCCCTTTCCCTTGTCTGGTTTCTGACTGTGTTCTGATATTCCTGACTATGGGTTGAATTCTCCAATCCTGCCTCAGCTAGGATTCTCCAGTCCCGCTGCAGTAAATGGAGTTTTGGCTGAACACTAAATTCTCCATTCTCGCTGGCAGCAGCAGAAGATGTATCAACAAAGAATGATGAATGACGAAGAAGTTGATAAAGAAAGGAAGGATAAACTATGAATCTAGGCTAGCGCTAAATATAAAAAAGGATAATAAGAGTTTTTATAAATATATAAAAAGGAGGAGGCTGGCTAGGGTGAATGTTGGACCCTTAGAGGATGAGAGGGGGGATTTAGTGGTGGGGGATGAGGAAATGGCTGAGGCCTTAAATAAGTTTTTTGCTTCGGTCTTCACGGAGGAGGACGTGAATAGTTTGCCGGGTGTTAACGATGGAAAGATGGTAGGGGTGGAGGGCCTGAATGAGATCATTGTTACTAGAGAGGTAGTGCCCGACAGACTAGAGGGACTGATGGTGGACAAGTCCCCAGGACCGGATGGAATGCATCCAAGGGTTCTGAAGGAAATGGCAGAGGTGATAGTGGATGCCTTGGTGATTATTTTCCAAACCTCGCTAGATTCCGGGGAAGTGCCGGAAGATTGGAAAACGGCTAACGTTACGTCGCTGTTTAAAAAGGGTAGCAAGCAAAAGGCAGGGAATTATAGGCCGGTTAGTTTAACGTCTGTTGTAGGAAAAATGCTTGAATCCGTAATCAAAGAGAAAATAGCGAGGCATCTTGAGAAGAATTGTTTGATAGAGCAGACGCAGCACGGATTCGTTAAGGGGAAGTCGTGTCTGACGAATTTATTGGAATTCTATGAGGATGTGTCTAGTGCGGTGGATAGAGGGGAACCGGTGGATGTGGTGTTTCTCGATTTTCAGAAGGCGTTTGATAAGGTGCCGCACAAAAGGTTGTTACAGAAGGTTAGGGGGCATGGAGTTGGGGGTAAGGTGTTAGCGTGGATAGGGGATTGGCTGTCAAATAGGAGGCAGAGAGTGGGTGTCAATGGGTGCTATTCGGATTGGCGGTTGGTGACTAGTGGAGTGCCCCAGGGGTCGGTGCTGGGGCCTCAGCTATTTACCATTTATATAGATGATCTGGAGGAGGGAACCGAGTGTAAGGTGTTGAAATTTGCCGATGACACAAAGATAAGTGGAACAGCAAATTGTGCGGAGGGTGTGGAAAGTCTGCAGAGGGATCTAGATAGGCTGAGCGAGTGGGCGAGGACCTGGCAGATGGAATACAATGTTGGCAAGTGTGAGGTTGTCCACTTTGGTAGGAATAATAGTAGGAAGGACTACTACTTACAGGGCGAAAAGCTGCAGCATGCTACGGTGCAGAGGGACCTGGGGGTCCTTGTGCATGAGTCGCAAAAACCCAGCCTACAGGTGCAGCAGGTGGTCAGGAAGGCAAATGGGATGCTGGCCTTCATAGCGAGGGGGATTGAATATAAAAGTAGGGAGGTCTTGCTGCAACTGTACAGGGCACTGGTGAGGCCGCAGCTGGAGTACTGTGTGCGGTTTTGGTCGCCGCACTTGCGCAAGGATATCTTGGCCTTGGAGGGAGTGCAGAGGAGGTTCACTAGGCTGATACCGGAGATGAGGGGGTTGAGCTATGAGGAGAGGCTGAATAGACTGGGCTTGTACTTGATAGATTTTAGAAGGATGAGGGAGATCTCATTGAGACGTTTAAGATGATGAAAGGGATGGATAGGATAGAGGTGGAGAGGTTCTTCCCGCTCAGAAAGGACAGCAGGACTAGAGGGCACAGCCTCAAGATAAGGAGGGGGCAGTTTAGAACAGAGTTGAGGAGGAACTTCTTCACTCAAAGGGTGGTGAATCTCTGGAATTCTCTGCCCGTTGCAGTGGTGGAGGCTGCCTCGCTAAATATATTTAAGATGCGGGTAGATAGGTTTTTGGTAGGCAAGGGGATTAAGGGTTATGGGGAGAAAGCGGGAAAGTGGAACTGAGCCACGACAGATCAGCCATGATCTTATTGAATGGTGGGGCAGGCTCGAAGGGCTAGATGGCCTACTCCTGCTCCTATTTCTTATGTTCTTATGTGAACTGCTGGAGAATTCCAGCCAATATCTTCACTTTCCTGATTTGCTCTGAGCATGGCTCTTTTTTTGGGGTCAAATATTCTTATTTTTTTAATAAACAAACAATGGTAGACAGAAAAAGACCCTCCAGTACATAAATTCAATACCACAGTGTCGTGATTGTAGTATCTGTCACTTTAAGCACAGTAGAAGAGGGTCGCCTGGCTTAAGGGACCAGTTACACCAAAAGCTGGAGTCTCCCTTCAAGCAGGAACATCGAACAACCATGTAGTAAGCGTGTGAGCACTGGGGCACTGCATGGCTGCCATCCCCTGTACTTGACTTCTCTATCAATAAATACCCTTTATTCCGAACAAAGCGTGAAGTGCTTGAGGGGTGCCGCGTTATTACGCATGCAATTGTGATGGCTTGTACATCACAATATATACAGCCAAAACCAAGTGCCCAAGGAGACTCCAAGACTGAACTCTCCCAGGCATTCAAAATGTGTCTGGGAGAGTTCAGTCTTGCCCAGATGCTTTCTTTACATTCCTTACTTTTCAATGAAGTGATCTCCACCCCTGCTGAAATCAGGTTTAACTCTTAGCTGGAGATATGTATTTTGATATCATCAACTGTTGTGGTTCTTTCCCCCAGCTTAGTTTACATATATGCACTCCAGTTTAGTGTCTATTAATGATACAACATGGGATCTACATAATGCATATTGTTAATAGCCTTTCAATGCCTGTCTTTCATTGCACATTTCTCTTTGCAGATGACTGTACTGAGGCAACAGACGCAAAGGAAAGCAGGAGCTGGTGAGCGTCCAGAAGAGTTACAAATTTTGGACAGCACAGAAGCCACTCAAAAGGCAGCGTGGAAGGTAAATAACTTTAGCAGTTTTTTGCCCTTTGTAATCAAGGTACTATCTACAATTTTCATCCTTTATGCAAGAGTACAAGGGGTGTGTTTCTGAAGCTTTGTTCTTCAGAGAACTTGTACAGATTACTCTTCATTTCCAGTTTACCACAAATAGTTCTTCAGATCCTTTCAGCTCTTAATCATTACAATAGAGGTTTGTTTTATATTATCATGGTTACAAAAAAATGAATCTCTCAAAGGGAATGAGAGCTTCTTGAAGAAAGACTTGTGATGAAAACTCAGTTGCGGAGTAATACAATGTTTTCTCCACATCCTAGGGAATTAGTCACATCATTAATGTTCTTTTTGTATCGAGCCCCGAGGAAAGGATAGCTCTTTTTTTAAACTGCATTTGAACTGTCTGATTATCATGCCGAAATTAGGAAGAATGATCCCATTAGGACCAAATATCAAAGTCAAAAAGCTCAGCTTTAGTCTCGCAGTTTCAAGCGAGATGCCTCAGCGCCAAAATAATTTTATAATAGAAGTAATTATTTCACTATAATTAATTTAATTGCATGTAGAATGGGACATTTTAGGGTTAATTAAAGTAAAATATGGGGCTAACAAGACAGTATCCACAACAATTGAATTAATGAAGTAACCTGACTAACTCATGAATGTGGCATTTATTTATCTTCCCATCTGAGAAATGAAAGTCCATATTACACTGTCATTTATCGATATATTCTGTAGTTAAACCATAAGACATAGGTGCAGAATTAGGCCACTCGGCCCTTCGAGTCTGCTCCGCCATTCAATCATAGCTGATATTTCTCTCACTCTCATTCTCCTCATTATTAAACATTATTCCTCTTATTAAAGTAGATATCTAATGATATTTTTCAGACTTTCTAGCCATGATACAGTTCGATCATGGTTGATCTGTAAAAGGCTAATGTACACCATTGCCCCTTGACAATCAATGGCATTACCCTTGTTGAATTTCCCACTATCAACATTCTGGGGGGGTTACCATTGCCCAGAAACCGAACTGGACTCATCGTATGAACAGAGCCGGTCAGAGGCTGGGAATCCTGTGATGAGTAACTCCCTCCCTGACTCCCCAAAGCCTGTCTGCCATCTACAAGGCACAAGTCAGGAGTGCAATGGAATACTCCCCACTTGCCTGGATGAGTGCAGCTTCAACAACACTCGCCATTCATTCCCTCTACCACTGGCGAATAGTGGCAGCTGTGTGTACTATCTATAAGATTCACTGCAGGAACTTAACCAAAACTCCTTAGGCAGCACCTTCCAAACCCACAACCACTACCATCTAGAAAGACAAGAGCAGCAGATACCTGGGACCACCACTACCAGGAGATTGCCCTTCAAGTCACTCACCACCCTGACGTGGAAATATATTGCCATTCCTTCACTGCCGCTTGATCAAAATCTTGGAATTCCTCCCTAGCAGCACTGTGGTGTACCTACACCTCAGAGACTGCAGCAATTCAAGAAAGCAGCTCACCTTCTCATCAACACCACAAAGGCAGCTAGGGATCAGCGATAGACACTGGCCTAACCAGTGGCAACTACATACCATAAAGAATTTTTAAAAATGACTTTTGTTACAGTAGGAAAAAGTAATGCCTTTTCCCAATCACCCTCAATTTATGATTTTACGCTGTGTGTTCATCATGCCAACATGGAGATTGAGGAAGCTTATCCAAATAGCTAATTTTCTTCTCCCAGTTTGAGATGTCAGCAAAACTTCCTCTGGCTGGGTGGTGATGAGATAAACAACAGGCAAGTGGGATTCTCAACTTTCTTGAGGACCAATGTGTTCACCTCTTCCCCAGTATACAAGATAAACTTGGCTGAATATTTGTTTGCTATCTCCTATGTAAAGTCAAATGACTGGTACATCACACACAACCACATATTAGCAGAGGGTTCAAATTACATTTGTGTGTGTGTGTGTGTGTGTGTGTGTGTGTGTGTGTGTGTGTGTGTGTGTGTGTGTGTGTGTGTGTGTGTGTATGTGTACGCACATAGCCATTTCTATATGATATATAAATGCAATCATGCACCAAACCAACCAGATTATGAAATAACTGAACTGTATATTTATTGAGATTACGTAGGTGGGAAATGAAGTTTCGCACTATCAGTTGCATCTTATTACAGCATGATAAATAGACTGGTGCAGTTTATCTGTTAATTTCCCAAGACGGCACTCAGACTTACCTGAATGTTGCTGCTTTTATGAGATCCACTGGAACTCCTGTAATGCACTGGACCGGGAAGAATTAAAAAGGAGCTGAATATCAACGGCTGAGAAAAATAACACTAGGTGTTTGAGGACTGAAAAATAAAATATGTTGAAACCTCATAGGCAGTTGTTGGATTAAAAAAAGACCAGAAGGGTGGGGCTGGGGGTATGTTCAGGTAGTCATGATGTGGAGATGCCAGCGTTGGACTGGGGTAAAACAGAAAGAAATCCCACAACACCAGTTTAAAGTCCAAACAGATTTATTTGTAGCAAAAAGCCGCAAGCCACCTGAACCCAGCCACCTGAAGAAGGGACAGGCTGTCCTGAAAGCTTGCGGCTTTTGCTACAAATAAACCTGTTTGGACTTTAAACTGGTGTTGTGGGATTTCTTTATGTTCAGGTAGGACAGGATTGTTCTAAAAAATGTCAGTCGCGTTTCAGCCCCTAGTGAGAAAATAAACTACTTTCCGATGCTGACCGATAGGTTATGTGCTGCCGACATTCAGTGTGGCTATTTTGTATAAAATAGATGTGCACGTAACTATATGCATTGTCTTTTTTGTGCTACATACAGTAAAATATGGGTGTGTTAGTTGTTGTGTAAATCTCAGAACATTGCAAGGATGGTTTTTGGTCTGTAAAGCTTGCACTGATGAAAAGCAGTCCATCATTTTAATTCCCTTACCCTGTAAGTATGTGGAATACCTTCTTGTAATGAGCTTGCCAGCTAATTACATTGAAAAGTTAAGTGCTACATTCCATATGGGATGGATAGGATAGAGGTGGAGAGACTCTTCCCGCTCAGAAAGGACAGTAGGACTAGGGGGCACAGCCTCAAGATAAAGGGGGGGCGGTTTAGAACGGAGTTGAGGAAGAACTTCTTCACTCAAAGGGTGGTGAATCTCTGGAATTCTCTGCCCGTTGAAGTGGTGGAGGCTACCTCGCTAAATAATTTTAAGACGCGGGTTGATGGGTTTTTGATAAGAGAGGGGATTAAGGGTTATGGGGAGAGGGCGGGAATGTGGAACTGAGCCACGACAGATCAGCCATGATCTTATTGAATGGCGGGGCAGGCTCGAAGGGCCAGATGGCCTACTCCTGCTCCTATTTCTTATGTTCTTATGTTCTTATAAGTGAAGGAAATCTGCTGCCTCTGTATTATTAGCAGACGTAAAGATTAGGGAAAAACCTAATAACTATTTTAACTTCAGTTTTATAACATTCCTATGCTATCATTAGCCTCCCACCCCATTTTACATGCAATTTGAAGGTTCCACCGAATTTCATTTTTCTCCCTCTTGAGTCCCAGACTCCATTTTGGAGCGTTAAATTGTGTTTAATTACACATATAGCTGGGGGCATTCATTGAGGTTTCACTCATGCATGGAGGCAATCTCTTTCTCTCTTGTGGATTTTTACTAGTCTCCCACTTATGCAAAGGCTGGTTTCTCATCCAATCAAACCTCTGGATTCTGGAAACTGATTGAACAAGAGCGCTGGAAGCTATCGTCGCGGGATTACAGCATCGTCAAGCCTCTAAGAGCTGCTGACCACGTGTATTTCCGTCATTGCATCTGCAATCCAACATTGCTTCAATGAGTAAATTCTCCTGCAGTGCACAGAGTATTTTTGGTCAGCTGCACTGCAGAGGCCGTCAGAGGATTACGATCTTTCTCTTGATCTATTCAGCAGCATTCACAATAAATCAAACCAGGCAGTGTGTTTGAGCTGCAAAAACAGCCAGAGCTTTCAGATTTTCCTGCAGTTTATTGTGTCTGTCCATGAAGCCTCTCACACCAACTCATTCCATTTGACTTTCTGCATGTGTCATTTTTGCAATTGTTTCCTTTCACTCAGCCTCCACTCTGGTGAATTTGCTTTGCTTGTACTTTAATTCACGCCGTCTGCTTCACTTCCAGCTCCTGATAAAATGAGGTATTCATGGCAAATGGATCTATCTTGCTCTGAAGTTGTTCCGCACTATCAGACCTACGTATTCTAATGCATTGGTTAATCCGCGTTTAGAATGCTGTGTACATTCCTGAAAGACCTAGATAGAGTGGACGTGGCAAAGGAGTTTCCATTCGTAGGAGAGACTAGGATCCGAGGGCACAGCCTCAGAGTAAAGGAACGGCCTGTTAGAACAGAGTTGAGGAGGAATTTCTTGAGCCAGAGTGGTGAATCTGTGGAATTCATTGCCACAGAAGGCTGTGGAGGCCAGTTCATTGAGTGTATTTAAGACAGAGATAGGTTATTAATTGGTAAGGGGAAAAGGTGGGAGAATGGAGTTGAGAAACTTATCAGCCATGATCAAATGGTGGAGCAGACTTGATGGGCTGAATGGCCTACTTCTGCTCGTATGTGTTATGGTCTTGTGCAGTTTCAGACACTCAGTTATAGAAAAGGCATTAAGGTCATAGAGCTTGTACAGTGTCTAACCATTGGAAAATTGCCAGGGTGGGAAACTTACGAGGTGAAAGTCAAAATATTCCGATCATTCCACAAAAGATTGAAAGGAAATTGAACTGAGGCTTTTGAAATTATGAAGGATTTTGATGGGACAGAGAGGGGAAAGGCTTTAGAAGTTGACAATGAAGGAGTCATCTATTTTAGGGTAAGAGAGAGTTTTATGGAAGGAGTATTGCTTGAATGCTTAGCTGCAGTGAGTGTTAGACAAGCTAGAGATGATTCCACTTGTTGGGAAATGGAAGCAGCATTTCAGCAGAGAAAAGGCAAGGCAATGGGGAGAAATTAGACTCGTGAGATTGGAGTCAGATTTTGCTGCAGGAAAGAGAGGATATGTTGTGAACTTGATTGACACTGGGCTATCACTTAATGTATGATACCAGAATGAAGATTTATAAGGTTCTCTGGAAACTGAGAAGTCCAGTTGCTTAGAGCACTGTCCTGCAATCCTTGGAAGATAAAATTTGACGCAGACCAATCAATTGGAAAGTCTCCTCCCTCTGCCAATGATAACTGCCCTAAACAAACCAATAAACCAATTTTGAATGCTTGCAACACATTGAAATGGAAAGATTCTAAACTTTCAATGTCTGGAATGAAAACATTGATATTGCTATTTCTGATTGAGAGGTGTTGTTGGCAAAATATTACTCTGCATTACATTGGCCTGAGTCACTTAGGTGGCCATGATGTGGAAATGCTAGAATTGGACTGGGCTGGGCACAGTAAGAAATCTCACCACACCAGGTTAAAGTCCAACAGGTTTATTTGGCAGCACAAGCTTTCCAAGTCTGATACGCTGCAGGAAAGAAATGGTACATTGGGGAGACCATGCAGATGATACGACAATGGATGAATGGAGGATAGCGAATGTTGTCCCATTGTTTAAGAAGGGGAACAGAGACTTCCCCGGGAATTATAGACCAGTGAGTCTCACTTCTGTTGTGGGCAAGGTTTTAGAAAAAATTATTAGGGATAGGATTTATAGTTATTTGGAGAGTAATAAATTGATTGGAGATAGTCAGCATGGTTTTGTGGCGGGTAGGTCGTGCCTTACTAACCTTATTGAGTTTTTTGAGAAAGTGACCAAAGAGGTGGATGGGGGTAAGGCAGTGGACGTGGTGTATATGGATTTTAGTAAGGCGTTTGATAAGGTTCACCATGGTAGGCTTCTGCAGAAAATGCAGATGTATGGGATTCGGGGTGATCTAGGGAATTGGATCAGGAATTGGCTAGCGGATAGGAGACAGAGGGTGGTGGTTGATGGTAAATATTCATCATGGAGTTCGGTTACGAGTGGTGTGCCTCAGGGATCTGTTTTGGGGCCACTGCTGTTTGTAATTTTTATTAATGATCTGGATGAGGGTATAGTTGGGTGGATTAGTAAATTTGCTGATGACACCAAAGTCGGAGGTGTGGTAGATAGTGAGGAAGGGTGTCATAGTTTGCAGGAAGACTTAGACAGGGTTGCAGAGCTGGGCCGAGAGGTGGCGGATGGAGTTTAATGCGGAGAAGTGTGAGGTAATTCACTTTGGTAGGAATAACAGATGTGTCGAGTATAGGGCTAACGGGAGGACTTTGAATAGTGTGGATGAACAGAGGGATCTAGGTGTATGCGTACATAGATCCCTGAAAGTTGGGAATCAAGTAGATAAGGTTGTTAAGAAGGCATTCGGTGTCTTGGCGTTTATCGGTAGGGGGATTGAATTTAGGAGTCGCAGCGTTATGTTGCAACTGTACACAACTCTGGTGCGGCCGCACTTGGAGTACTGTGTGCAGTTCTGGTCCCCACATTACAGGAAGGATGTAGAGGCTTTGGAGAGGGTGCAGAGGAGGTTTACCAGGATGTTGCCTGGTATGGAGGGGAGGTCCTATGAGGAGAGGCTGAGGGATTTGGGGTTGTTTTCGCTGGAAAGAAGGCGGCTAAGAGGGGATCTTATTGAAACATATAAGATGATTAGAGGTTTAGATAGGGTGGATAGTGATAGCCTTTTTCCTCTGATGGAGAAATCTAGCACGAGGGGGCATGGCTTTAAATTAAGGGGGGGTAGTTATAGGACAGATGTCAGGGGTAGGTTCTTTACCCAGAGGGTGGTGAGGGATTGGAATGCCCTGCCTGCTGCAGTTGTAAATGCGCCTAGTTTGGGGGCGTTTAAGAGATCTGTGGATAGGTTTATGAACGAAAAGGGATTGGTTTAGGTTAGTGGGTCATTGTTTTTAACTGGTCGGCGCAACATCGTGGGCCGAAGGGCCTGTTCTGCGCTGTAATGTTCTATGTTCTATGTTCTATGAATGAATGCTGCTCCACAATCACCAGGCAGGAGTCTTCTCTTCCTGTCGGGGAACACTTCAGCAGCCATGGGCATTCAGCCTCTGATTTTCAGGTAAGTGTTCTCCAAAGCGGCCTTCACAACACATGACAATGCAGAATCACTGAGCAGAAACTGATAGCCACGTTCTGCAAATGTGCGAATGGCCTTAACCAGGATCTTGGGTTCATGTCACGCTATCTGTAACCCCCAAGACTTGCCTGGGCTTGCAAAATCTCGCTAACTCCCCTGGCTGGAGACAATTCACATCTCTTTAACCTGTGATTAACCCTCTCTCCACTCACATTGTACTTGTAAAGATTTGGTTACCTGTAAAGACTCGCCATTCTAACTATTATCTTGTAAATTGAGTGTTTGCATGTGCCCTGTTTGTGAACACAAATCCTCACTCATCTGATGAAGGAGCAAGACTCCGAAAGCTTGTACTGCCCAATCAACCTGTTGGACTTTAGCCTGGTGTTGTGAGACTGCTTACTTAGATGGCACAGTGGTTAGCACTGCTGCCTCACAGCACCAGGGACCTGGGTTCAATTCCTAGCTTGGGTCACTGTGTGTAGTCTGCAAATTCTCCCCGAGTCTGCATGGGTTTCCTCCCACAGTCCGAAAGATGTGCTAGTTAGTTGCATCGGCCATGCTAAATTCTCCCTCAGTGCACCGAACAGGCGCCGGAGTGTGGCGACTAGGGAGTTTTCTTAGTAACTCCAGTGTTAATGTAAGCCTGCTTGTGACAGTAATAAATACTTTTTTTAAAAACTTTTAATACTTAACTTTTAACAGTTGAGCAATCTTTAAACCTGGAAAAGGATCCTCTAATATCTAATTATCAGTATTTCAGCTCCAAGTAAGTAAAAGTCTTCCCATACACTGAAACCCACAGTGGCTGAAGAGCTCTCACTCTTCAGTATCAATAACCTTTGCCTCAATACGCACAAAAACAAACTGCTCTCTGAAGAAAAAGTGAACGTTCCACATTGGTTAC
Source organism: Carcharhinus amblyrhynchos (assembly GCF_965287045.1). Classification (NCBI taxonomy): domain Eukaryota; kingdom Metazoa; phylum Chordata; class Chondrichthyes; order Carcharhiniformes; family Carcharhinidae; genus Carcharhinus; species Carcharhinus amblyrhynchos. Next base: position 48,305,345 of record NC_137345.1, read on the forward strand.
CAAAATTCACCTAATGTTTATAAAGTCCACATAGTCCAGAGCTGACTGGTGATGATTTAACCTGAGGATCACCATACCTGAGGCGAAGGGCCAGGTTGAGGAGATGTGGCTTTCATGAATAACCTCAGCTGCTACAGGAATCTGAACCTGTGTTGTTGGTGTCGCTCTGCATCACGAACCAGCCGTCCAGCCAACTGAGCTAAACCAATCTAACGTATTGCAAGTGCAAGAGTTCATCTGGTGCAAGGTAATATCCTAAACCCCAGCATTGATCCCACAGATTGTGGATTAATCCCCCACTTCAGATTTGAGCATGTGATTGGACTGATGTTGCTGGAGCTGCCGTCCTTTGAGGCAGAAAAGTGAGTCCCTGTCTTCCTGTTCCGAGGCATCAGGTCAGAACAATATTCGGTGAAAATCTTGGGAGCTCCCTGGAATGCTGGTCAAAACTCCCCCCTCATCCAAAACCACCAGAAATGGAGGAACTGGACATGCTTCTTGGAAGGAGGAATGGAGACATAGACTATTTTCTAAATGGGGAAATGCTTAGGAAATCAGAAACACAAAGGGACTTGAGAATCATTGTTCAAGATTCTCTTATGATTAACGTGCAGGTTCAGTCAGCAGTTAGGAAGGCAAATGCAATATTAGCATTCGTGTTGTGAGCACTAGAATACAAGAGCAGGGGTGTATTTCTGAGGCTGCATAACGCTCTGGTCAGACCCCATTTGGAGTACTCTGAGCAGTTTTGAGCCCCATACCTAAGGAAGGATGTTCCGGCCTTGGAAAGGGTCCAGAGGAGGTTCACAAGGATGATCCCCGGAATGATGAGCTTGTTGTATGAGGAATGGTTGAGGACTCTGGGTCTGTACTCATTGGAGTTTAGAAGAATGGGGGGGATCTTTTTGAAACTTACAGGATAATGCAAGGCCTGAATAGAGAGGATGTTTCTACTAGTAGGAAAAACTAGAATCAGAGGGCACAGCCTCAGGCTAAAAGGATGATCCTTTAGAACAGAGATGAGGAAGAATTTCATCAGCCAGAGAGTGATGAATCTGTGGAACTCCTTGCTGCAGAAGGTTGTGGAGACCAGGTCATTGAGTGTCTTTAAGCAGAGATAGATAGGTTCTTGATTAATAAGGGGGTCAGGGGTTATGGAGAAAACACAGGAGAATGGGGATGAGAAAAATATCATGATTGAATGGCTGAGCAGATTTGATGGGCCGAGTGCCTAATTCTGCTCCAGTATCTTATAACCTAATGGTCTCACTGCTGCTTGAAATACCTGCTAAACATGCAACATCTGCTTTCTTCACCATCATAAGTGACTGCACTTCAAAAGTAACTCATTTAGCAGAAAGGGAAGTATTCAATACCTTGAGAAATATAGTGTTGCATTATATAAATTATTAAATATCCAGCATGGAACTCCTTTCTAAGTTTAAAGTTCATTTATTAATGACACAAGTAGGCTTACATTAGCACTACATTTTTACTGTGAAAATCCCCTAGTTACCATACTCCAGCACCTGTTTGTGTGCACTAAGAGAGAATTTAGCATGGCTGATGCATCTAACCAGCACATCTTTTGGTCTGTGGGAGGAAATCAGAGCATCTGGACAAAACATACACACATACTGGGAGAGCGTGCAGACTCCACACAGAGAGTGACCCAAGCGGGAATTGAACTCGGGTCCCCAGTCCTGTGAGACAGCAGCGCTAACCACTGTGCCACCATGCCACCCTGCAGCAATTCTGCAGATTTATTGTTCCCCAAATTGGCAGCTTCCTTAGGATTTCACTCTTTTTTCAAAGCATAGACCTGGAACTCGAAGATAAAATCCTGGACAGCATCATTTTTGGAGGGAAGGTCCATAGAGATTGGTCTTCCCAGGTTAGCAGCGTTTCTTCAAATTTGGAGATTGCTAGATTTAATTTATTTCTGTCTTAAGGGAACAGAAATTATGATCAAAAAATACAGAAAATGTTGGAGAAAGAAATTCTCCAATATAGTTCCTCCACTGGAACACTGGTGATTTCCAATTTCATGTTGATTTGACAATAAATGAAAAGGTCACGCCATGAGCTGACTGAAATAGATTGCAAAGTCTGTGAGTAACTTGCAGAAATGTTCCTCTGTAATTTGTCATTGCAAAGTTGAAGTACATTGCTTCTAATCTTAATTACCATCAGCTCTGCATAAAGTCAAGATTTTCTCATATTGCATGTATCATTTTCACCTTTTGTCATGTGGAGATCTATTTATAAACTAATTACATCACTTCTAAGGGTTAGAATAAGCCTGTTGTTTGAACTGAAAGTGCCTGTAAATAGTGTGATGCAGAACTCCTTGCTTTAAAGCTATCTCTAATTAATTCTTTATCCTAACTCGAGGCTTCATCAATTTCTATGTGACAGTTATCGATCAACAAATCCGTCTTTTATGCACAGATCAAATGACATCTGAAAGGTGCAAAATACTTGATATAATTTCAAAATTAGTTGTAAAATAGCCTCATTAATTTGTTCCTCAGCGATGTTCAAAGAAGACTATGCTCATTGTATATTTGGCATTTTTCCATTTTGGACCCTTACGGCTTTGAATCTTGAATGGAATCACTAATTTTCATAAATGCTGAAATGTTAGCAACTAACCTAGGGGCAAAGTGTTGCTGGTGAGAGTGACGGAGAGGGATCGAAGCTGTGTCCATGGCAACACAGCTGTGGGAGTGGGGGAGTGGTGCAGGAGGAAGTTTGGGAAAGCAATAGTGACTGGGGATTCTATAGTGAGGGGAGCAGACGGGTGTTTCTGTGGACGAGGTTGTGATCCGAAGAGAGCATGTTGCTTCACTGGCTTTGGGGTCAGGCAGATCACTGAGCAGCTTAAGAGCTCTCCGAGAGGATAGAATGAACTACCTGGAGTCGAGGTCCATATTGGTGCCAACGTCATTGGAAGAAAGTGAAAAGAGGCCCCTTGGGCAACAAGTAAGTGAAGACCTGACTTTAGAGAAAGGACAAGACTGGATATTAAAAGTTGCTGGAGATGAGTTCAGGAAACTTGGAGGAGGGTGACGATATTAATTACGGAGAATATAATAGGGCTGGAGAGAGAATATCTCCTTGGGAACTCGATATAATCTATTTGGTTGGAGAAAGGAAATAATAGAGTGACCATTACATTGCTGAGTGTATTCTATTCTATCTAACTATTCTAACAAGTGGGAAAGACACAGAGGAAGAATTTTATAAGGAATCTCTATGGCTGTTATAATGGGGAACTTTATTGATTCTTGTGTAGTCTGGACTGTGAAGGGCAGAAAAGATGATGAGTTTTTGAAGTGTGGCATGAGAATTTTCTAGATCAATACTTTTCCAGTCCAAGAAGAAAGGAGACATTGGTGGATCTGGTTATGGGGAATGAGATGGGACAAGTGGATCGAGCATCAAGAGGGGAATGTTAGGCGACAGTGGTCATTGTCCAAATGTTATGGCAAAGGGCAAGGAGAAATCCAGGATGAAATGAATTAGTTGTGAGAGAGTCACTCACTGAGGTGTGAATAGGTCTTGTCCACATAAGTTTTAATGCAAGATTGGCAGGCAAAAGTGTAATTGGCCAATGGGCTGTGTTTGAAGAGGACATAGTTTAGCTACAGTCAAAGTTCATACCCAGGAGACCAACAGTGAGACTAACATATGACATACGTCAGGTGTAGAATACAGGTGAGAACCAGGCTAAAAATAAAATGTTCAGAAGAAGTTAAAATAGAAATAAGAGCAGCAAAGAAGGGACTAGTAGCCAATACACAATCCTTAATGAATAACCTCAGCTGCTACGAGAATTGAACCCAGGTTGTTGATGTCATTGACATCACGAACCAGCCGTCCAGCCAACTGACAACCAAGCTGGAAGTATTGTGAAGAGTGAGGAGAATAGTGCTGAACGTCAAAAGGACAGAGACAGATTGGTGCAGTGGGTGGGAGTCCATAGAGGTCTGGCAGCTGAAATTTAATGGAGAGAAGTGTAAAGGGTTGGGTAGTCAGTTAGCTCGGCTGGATGGCTGGTTCATGATGTGGAACAACACCAACAGCATGGGTTCAATTCCTGTACCAACTGAGGTTATTCATGAAGGTCCCACTTTCTCAATCATGCCTCTCACTTGAAGTGAGGTGATCCTCAGGTTAAATCACCGCCAGTCAGCTCTCCCTCCTCAAATGAGAGAGCAGAATCTGGGACTATGTCGACTTTATCTTTAATATAGTTTGGTGAGAAGCCTAAGAAAAGGGAATAAGAATTTGAAAAATACAATTTTTAGAAGAATGTAGAAACACAAGAACTGGGGTTAAATATTTGTAAACCATTGAAAGTGTCAGTGGCTGAGAAAGAAATTATTAAGCATACAGGAGTCGGAACCAGTGGATTCTTAATTCCAGATGTTTTTTATTCAATTCTAATTCTGCCGTGACGAGATTTGAACCCTGGTCCCCAGAATGTTAGCGAGGAAAACAAAAACACACATCACATCTCCCATAACTTAGTTCCCCTGTGCCAACAACTGGATGCAGATGTTTGAGTACAGATATCTCATTGAGTATTTCAGACTGAGCTTGGCATCACCCCATGAGAAATATCCTAATTTTTTCCAAGTGTTCTCTTACTTTTCTCGACTATTCTGCATTGAGAGCTTTACTTCTCCTAGATTTTGTGAATAATTCTCAGTCCTTGACATCTACATAAAAGAATGCTTACAACAACAAACCCCTCAGCTGTAACTACATTGGCGAGCACTGAGGAAAATTATTCAGAAGCTGTCCCGGTTACCTGCCAGTATTGAGACTTGAAAGTGAAATTCTCGCCCCAACACATTCCCCCACCAGTAGCATCATCATTCCCCAAGCTGCGCTCCATGTATACAACTTACTCAACCATCAGATTGGAATAGTTCCATTATGCTTTTGTTGTTGTCCTGAAGCTGTCCTATTTATGCTACAGTGTGGGCTCACCAACAGTGGATTATACATGCAGGTTTAGTGGTCAGGACAGAGTGTTTCCTGTTTTCAGGAGGATTCTCTGGCCAGGTCAGGTAAGTGAAAACCAAGCGAAAAAAAATCACCTGTAATTAAATGAATTCTCATGTTTTAGCTGAAATAAAAACAAAACAGAAAATACTGGAAATACTCTGAAACAAGGTGGCGAAAGAAACAGCGTCTGTAACCTTTCATTAGAGAATTTGAGATGTAATCGGATTTGACTCGGTCAGGGTGAGAACCAAGGTCGGAAGACGGAATCATAGAAGAATTAGTCCTCCGGGACCAAAGAGAATGGTGATGGGACAAGAAAAGAAACAAAAGACATTCCTGAAGTTGTCGTGTTGCTGACTGAAAGCAAAAATAAGAGCAAAAAATGCAAACCAAATCTGATATTGAGCTTCACTGGGACAGCACGGAGATGTTAGCCTGAGAGGTAAGTGGAGAATTCAGATTCCAAGCCTCCAGATGTTCAGGTCATGCTTGCAGACTGAACAGGGGTGGTTCATCTGCCCTGCCTGAAGGATATCCCTAACAGGCAGGAACACTTTGCTCCTGCTTCAAACCAGTGTTCTTGGAGAACAGGCACAAATACTTCTGTCACTTGGTTTCCCAATTAACGTACCAACCGACTCAACAACAACCTGCTGCCATCAATTCTGAATGGATCTACCGAATATTAAGTTGATCTTTCTCTACAGCCGAGCTACGACTGTAACACTACATTCTGCACGCTCTCTTTCTCTATGAATGGTATGCTTTGTCTATATAGCGCACAAGAAACAATACTTTTCATTGTATGTTAATACATGTGACAATAATAAATCCAATCAAATATAAAACAAAATTGGATATTTATGAGCATTGAAAGTTGCCTCAGAATGTAACAATAGTATTCTATGAACAGGAACATCAGCTTTCTGGTGAGACACTTTAAGTTCTATGTTTATCAATAAAAACCTTACAAATATGGTTAGGTTTTTTGAAGTTGCAAGTTGAACAATTTTTTTTCACATTTAGTTGAATGAAACCTTGCTAACTCTGTTTTCTGCTGTTTGTGAGGGAGTGACAGCTCATTTTTCCCCCCTCTTATTTCTCATACTTGTGTTTGAGTTTTGCAGGGCTATGTATAACAGAGATTTGTGAAAAGAATGTGAAACGTTTAAGCTTTTACTGGCTGCTTTCACGGCCCTGACAGTCGTGGTTTACATTCCACCAGAGTAGATTGATTTGTATTTGAACCTGTATTGGGAGCCTACTTGTCAGTCAATATAAGTACACCTGAGCTGAACATTGTCAATATTAAGCTGTTTTTTGTAATAAGCCCTCAGAGACGGAAATCCCTTTACCAAAATTCCTTTATTCAGAAGCTCTAACAACATAAACAGAGGGCTCTCAGTAAGCGGTCTACATCCCGAGTGTGTGAGAAACTGACACTCCTGTTTAAATACAGTGCAAGGGGCTCCCTGATTGGATCATTGATTTGGTCCTTAATTGCCTGATTAAAGTCATTACAGTTTTATCCTGTGACGTTTTACTTTCATATTCAGAATAAGGTGGCACAGTGGTGAGCACTGCTGCCTCACAGTGCTAGGGACCAGGTTTGCTTCCCGCTTGGGTCACTGTCTGTGCGGAGTCTGCACATTCTTCCCGTGTCTGCTTGGGTTTCCTCCGGGTGCTCCGGTTTCCCCCCTCAGCCTGAAAGACTTGCTGGTTAGGCGCATTGGCCGTGCTGAACTCTCCCTGAGTGCACCCAAATAGGCACCGGAGTGTGGGACCAGGGGATTTTCACAGTAACAGTGTGAATGTAAGCCAACTTGTGACACTAATAAATAAACTTAAATAAAAACTTAAAGAATGATATCTCTCCATTATCATGGTCCACTATTTTGAATATATGTAGAATTCCATGAATGTAATGTCTGTTCTGCTGCCCTTCATGTTGCAGAGGCTTTCAAATGGATCCATTGATCCCAACGATGAGGTTAGCCAGGTTGTGGAGATGCAGGAATTACTGGAGAAGCAGAACTATGAGGTGACACAGATGAAAGAGCGCCTGTCCACCCTCTCGGCGCGAGTGGCAGAGCTGGAGGAAGACCTGGATACCGCCAGGAAAGATCTGATCAGATCAGAGGAGATGAACAACAAGTATCAGAGAGACATCAGGGAGGTGAGGTGTGATCCTGCTTAAAGGATTCAGAATGCTCATCATCTAGTCTTTTTCTTCATCAGAGAAAGAGAAATGTATGTTTTCATCTGAAATGTTGACAAAATTTTACAGCTGTTTGCATTTTTTTAATTGGTCTGGTTGGTCCACCGTTTGGAATATTAATAATCTTCAGTGTAAAGATTCTTCACATAAAATTATTTGTGGAACCTTCATCAATTTATGATGGACAAGTTTTCACCAGTAATAGTGCCAATAGGATCCAAAAATGATGAAACTTTCTGCTTTAACGGATGTTTGTTCATAAGTACCATTGATTTTGTATTAATGCATGTTTAATGTCACCTCCATGAATTACTAAAAGGTCAAAGAATTATATCTTTTTTAACTTCTTTACCCCAGCACCTCACTACTATAATTATTTGCCCACTACATTTTATTAGAAACATCATTCACAAACCCAAAGGGTGACAGTCCTGTTGGGGAATAATTTCTATGAGGGAGAATTTTCACAATGTGTTCAGGTTTGACCTTAGTGAGGTGATAATTTTAAGGGTTGAACACTCTAATTTAGTTTTTTCTTGCTCCTTGATTTTGCTTCTTTTTCTTATTGCCCTTATTGCTACGGCCACCACTCTAGCATGGAAGCAGGAAGCATCCTATTGCCTGTGCCTCTGCTACCAAAACTCTTTAATCAGAATGCATAAGAGCAACCTATTCACTATCAGAATTTTTGTTTGCCACCTTCTGTGACACAGGTTAAATTTATGAAAACTAAGCCAGGATCAGGAAGTCAACGTGAAACAATATTTCCTCTATCCTTTAGTTGTTAAAAAAATCTTAAGCAGTTTATAATCTTGCTACAACTAACTTAGAGAAATTGGAATCGTAACAAATTCTGCCTACATTGTCTTTCAGCTGCGGACGTGCTCAAAGCTGAGTGCATTATGGATGCACAGACAGGTTGCTTGACAACCTCAGACTTGCATTCACCATCTGAATAGCAGAAAATAACTGGTGCTCTGCCTCTCCAGTCATAATTCACGATGACGGGAAGCAAAAACTAACTGGGGTGGCAAGTACTGCTGCCTCACAACAGCAGGGACCTGGGTCTAATTCTGGCCTTGGTTGACTGTGTGTGTGAAGTTTTCATGCTCTCCCTGTGCCAGCTGCTAAATTGCCCCTTGGTGTCAGGGAGATCAGCAGGGTAAATATGTGGGATTAAGGGATAGGGTTTGGGTGGGATTATTGTTGGTGCAGGCTCAATGAGCCAAATGGTCTCCTCCTGCACCGTACAGATTCTGTGATGTTTGAGTTGAATGTTTGAGTTGAACGTTCGACCCTGCCAGGAGAAGACAACATCATTTAATTTAACTGATGTTAGTGAGAGTATCTATATTTCATTTTCTCAGCCTCATCACTAAAAAAAAAATTTTGGAGTGAATGGCAATATTTTTCAGTTGAAGAATTTAAAGCGTTTTCTGGGAGCTTTGTTGAGTCACAGTGCTAAACTTGTCAGGAAGCTGGTGATTTCAGAATGTCCCACAGTGCTTCACAGCTAGTAAAGTATCATTGTTTCTGAAGTGCTTGTGCAGTTGTTTTACAAACATGTGATGAGATCTCAGGAAGCAGTTAGCAGTTAGTTTGTTGTGGTGTTGATTGAGGGATAAACATTGACTCGGGGACTGAGTCCAAAGATGTGCGGGTTAGGATGGCCAGCCATGCTAAATTGACCCCACTGTCAGGGGGGATTAGCAGGGTAAATGCATGAGGTTATGGGAATAGGGCCTGACTGGGATTGTGGTTGGTACATATTTAATGGGCTGAATGGCCTCCTTCTGTACTGTAGGCATTCTGTGACTGGGTGAATTTGCCAGCTCTTTTTCCGTATGGTACTTTTGGAGTTATGAATTCTCCTCAATACTGCACTGAAGTGCCAGGTTTGATTCTCAAGGGGTTTAAACCCACTGGTGGCTGGAAGTGAAAGCGCTTCCAAGTGAACTAAGATTGAGTAGAGTTTTGTTGTGTCTGAGTATTAATTTAACATTCTCTCTTGTTGACTTTAGGCAATGGCACAAAAGGAAGACATGGAGGAAAGAATTACAACACTTGAAAAGCGTTATCTTGCCGCACAGAGAGAGTCTACGTCAGTGCATGATCTTAATGACAAACTTGAAAATGAGCTTGCAAATAAAGAGTCTCTGCACCGCCAGGTAAAAGGTTTTAGTTGATATATCTATTAATGTGGATGTTGAAACTCTTTATTTGGCTTTTCTATTTCCAACTGTTAACTATAAAATGACAGTCACTCCTACTATTTGGCATGTTTTCAGTGAAACATTCCAGGATTGTTGTACGAATAAAAATAGCCTGCTAAATAGATGATGCTGTTATAAACACAGGTACTCTTAAAAGACTATAGTTCATGTAACCAGGAGGTAGTCACTTATTTTAAGATCATTGTGAGTCAATGATTTTTCTTTTTATTCCCCCTTGTTCCACTTCTACCTCTGAATCTTTCAGTGCAGAGAGGGTCTGCGTGACAGCTTTTGCAAGTGTTTGTGTTCGGGGTGCTGTTGCTCGATGTAAAAATACTTGTCTGTCCCCCAATATCCTATTGAAGATTAGAAATACATGATATGATAAATCACCAATTTAATCCTATATCCTGCTTCAACAAACTAGCATGCTCGCCTTCTGTAACACCAATTTTAACCAAAACCTTTCCACATCAATCTCCGTGAGGAATAGGACAGCCAACTTGGGAACGTTGAGTCAGTGACACAGAATCCAACCATTTTTGTGACTTAGATCTTTCCGGTGTCACACCATGCTGCTTACTGAGAGGAATTGTACTTCTTGATTATATGATATTTGTAGTAACTGGAGGTGACAGTGTAGCTCCAACATAAAGAAAGGTTTATTAAACTGTAATAACTGTGTGCAAGATAAGGGTCAGGTAGAACATCGGCACTGGTCTCCTCTCTTCCCCTTACCGGCTCCAACTAAAGTACTCCCAGTTTAGGACGCGCACCCTCACTCCTGATTGGTTTGGCTTCCCATGCTGCCATTCCATAGGCTCCAATCCAATCACATGGCCCACAAACTTCACCCCTTAAAAGGGGCCACGTTACCACAGTATTTATTAAGGTGCACATTGGTGCAAGGTAGTTTTCAATGTGGTTGTGTTTGTTTCGAGTATGATTTATACTGGAGTTGAGAAGGTTGCCCCTGATGTTGAGCTGAGAATGAGGAAGCTCCATCACTTTCTCCTCTTATTACTTTGGGTCACTGTCCCGCTCTGGTGACATTTGGATCAGAAATGGATTATTTCTGTTCCAATACTCCCCTTCCACTTTATCCCAGAAAGTAGTTATAAATGGTATTGAGTGGATCTGTAAGAACCTGCTCCCAAGCTACTTTTTATTTGGAATATTCCAGATAAAGGATAAATATCAGTTGTCCCAGAGGTGCTTCAAGTGGATATGTACTTTTCATTATCCTATGAGTAGGTAGAAATTAAAAACCAAGATATCATTGTCAAAAATTATGGGCCTTTTATTTGAAAAGAATAATAGTTGGAAAATAAACATGAAACATGGGTTAGCAGTGCTGCCTCACAGCGCCAGGGACCCAGGTTCAATTTCGGCCACGGCTGATTGTCTGTGCGGAGTCTGCACATTCTCCCCATCACTGCACGGGTTTCCTCTGGACGCTGAGGTTTCTTCCAACTGTCAGAAAGATATTGGACAGTTGGAAGAAACTGGTTAGGTGGCTTGGCCATGCTAAATTACTAACTTGTCCTGTAGTGTCAGGGGGATTAGGAGGGTAAATAGGTGGGGTCACGGGGATAAGGCCTGGGCTGGATATTTGTCGGTGCAGACTCGATGAGCTGAATGGCCTCTTTCTGCCCTGTAGGGACTCTGGGATTCTATGACTCTAGGTGGCAGAATAAAACTAAACTTTTGTAATCATTTGGGTACTTCTTATGCTGCAAATTGCAGAAGTAACTTGTCCTTAACTTTCTGGCTGTAAACTTGATCCCTATCAGCATCTTAAATTAATAGATAAGATGCAGAATTTAAAACATCAAGCCCCACTATGGAATTTAATGCTTATTTTTCTCAATGTGTAATAAATGAGTTAACAAACTTCACTTGATATGGCCTCCATCTGTTTCTGGAGATGAAATGCAAATGATGATTAAATGCTAAAGGTGTATAAATAGTATGAGTTCTCCCATATTTTGCTTAGATTCAATTTTTACTCAGATGTTAAAATGCAAACAATGCACATTGTGGGATCTGTCATTTGAAAAGTAATTCATTTATTTTTGCCTTATACCTTCAAATGGGATAGAGGTGAGGTCAGAGGGCAGGAGGTGGGGCATGCTGCCTGAATGTCCCATACGGTGTGGTTTCACTCTTGCAGTTGTGCTTTTTCTTTGTGATCTATATCTCAACTATATCTTGAAGCAGAGGGAAGAACTGGTTGCTTCTCCTGAGCAAAATGTGAAAATTGGAGTTTAGCTCTCACTCAAGTGTGGAATGTAGAGACATTCGCAAGAGCAGAAGGGAAGGTTCCGAGTTCTGGACTCAGTGGAAAATGAGGCATGTTGCAGAGAGGAAGAGAGCGGGAGAAAATAAACAACAAATGGTTTAGGATATAATTGAACAAAAGCAGTTCTGTGCACAAGAAGAACCATCTAATTGAACTGGAGGGGGTGCAGAGGTGATTCTCCAGGATGCTGCTTGGGATGGAATATTTAAGTTATGAAGGGAGGTTGGATAAGTTTGGGTTGTTTTTGTTGGGAGCAGAGAAGACTGAGGTGGTGAAAAAGATTGCGGGGCATGGACGGGGTGGATAGGGAGCAGCTGTTTCCCCTTAGTTGAAGAGTCAGTCACGAGGGAACAAAGGTTCAAGTTGAGGGGGCAGGAGGGTTGGAGGGGTTGGAGTGAGGAACATCTTTTTTACCCAGAGGGTGGTGAGGGTCTGGAATGTGCTGCCTGGGAGAGTGGTAGAGGCGGGATGCCTCACATCCTTTAAAAAGTACCTGGATGAACACTTGGCACATCGCAACATTCAGGGCTATGGACCAAGTGCTGGGAAATGGGATTAGGTGAAAGGTCAGGTGTTTCTCACGTTTCAGCACAGCTTTGATGGGCAAAGGGCCTCTTCTGCACTGTATGATTTTATGTTTCTATGAATGCTGTCATTACATGGTGGAACAGTCCTGAACGCTTGCAGTGCAGTTTTTAAAAATTAAAATGGAAGTTTAGAGTGACCCAATGTAAATGGCTGATGATCTTAAGAATAGTGGTTAGCACTGCTGTCTCACAGCGCCAGCTCACAGCGGGTTCAATTCCTGGATTGGATGACTGTGTGGAGTCTGCACGTTCTCCCCAAGTCTGCATGGGTTTCCTCCAGGTGCTCCGGTTTCCTCCCACAGTCCGAAAGATGAACAGGTTAGGTGTATTGGCCATGCTAAATTCTCCCTCAGTGTACCCGAACAGGCACTAGAGTGTGGTGACTAGGGGATTTTCATGGTAACTTCATTGCAGTGTTAATGTAAGCCCACCTGTGACAACAATAAATGAATAAACTTTTTAGGATTGAAGGAGTGACTCAGGTGGTTGTCAGAATATGGGCTACGATAGTTTGTTGCAAAGTGCTTCCTCCAGTATTTGCAGAAGGGGAAATGAAGTGTTGGAACTGGCAGAATGAATGTCATTGCGGCACTCATGCATTTATGACATGTTATTGTTCTCTCTTTTGTGAAGAGTGAAGAGAAGAATCGACACATCCAGGAGCTGTTGGAGCTAGCTGAGCAGAAGCTGCAACAGACCATGAGAAAGGCCGAGACGTTGCCTGAGGTGGAGGCAGAGCTTGCACAGCGAGTGGCAGCATTGACCAAGGTGTGTACTGGCGGCATGTGAATCGGCCTTCAACAAAGAAGGGAAATCTCATAATTGAAAGCAACCCCTTGATTTGGTGATACATGACATGCTGTACTTATACTCTTAGGGATCATTTCTACATTGCTTCTTGGCCTTTTGGCTAAGATCAAATGTAGTATCAACATGCTGCACTTGGTTGAAGTCATTAGTTTACATTTTAGCTTCCTTTGAAGCAATTTTTTAAAGCGGCATCTGGACCTTTTGGCTAAGATGTAAATGAGATCAAGCCTTGGAGGAGGAGCTACACCTACTCCAATCAGCTTGGATCATGTAGATCAAACCCAAGACAGGAGGTGAGAGCCCTGTCTTGTCAGCTCGGATCGGGAATGTTTCAACTTGTTGGGACTCTGAATTGGACTTGATTTGATTGGATTGAATTGGAATAAAGAATAAATTTCCTATCCCTCTTTCAAAAGATATGAAGGGGTTAGTGTCACTTTAATTGTGGAGGGAAAATTAACAAAAATAAAAATCTAGTGAAACGCTTGCAAGAAAGACTATCTTGCGATATAAAGAGAAAGCACAGCTCCGTGTGCGATACATCATCCCTCATCTGAAGACCAGAAGTTTAACTAATGAAAGCTTTGTCACTGGTGTCACAGTTGATACAGCTGTAGGGCATCACTTCAGACAATTCATACCTTTTATTTTGATTGGTTTTAAACTGTTTATTTAACACTGGTTGCGGATATTTCTACATGATTGAAGATAATACCAAATAGCCCTTATGGAGACTTGGGCAGCAAAGTGGTTAGCACTGCTGCCTCACGGCGTCAGGGTCCCAGGTACAATTCTGGCCTTGAGTCACTGTCTGTGTGGAGTTTGCATGTTCTTCCCATGTCTGCACAGGTTTCCTCCGGGTGCTCCCACAGTCCAAAGGTGTGCGGGTTAGGTGGATTGGCCATGCTAAATTGACCCTAGGGGGAGGTTAGCAGGGCAAAGTTGTGGGGTTACAGAGATAGGGCCTGGGTGGGATTGTGGTCGGTGCAGACTCACTGACCAACAGTTTCTTTCTGTACTGGAGGGAATCTGTGGGGCCTTCACTTAGGTGGTTAATACTTTTCAGTGATCATTTGTTGCATCTCTAGACTTGTCTCACAATTACAGCTCAGAGCAATAAAGATCTGATTCAACTAATTAAAGATGTGCTGCTATCGTTTGGAACTTGGTGCTAATTTATAACGAGAAACCCTTACCAGGCGAATAGAAAAAAAATTCAAAGATCCTCTTGTGACCTTTACTTCAATGTCAAAAGAAGTGGTAAATAGTTAGGATATTTAAAGGAAATTCCCTTCATTTCCAGCCAGCTTTTTTAGTTGTCTCTACATCAAGATGACTCAGAAGCAGTCCTTAACAAGTACCTGTCAGCTCCCATTTAGCTCAAAGTGCAAGTGTCACTGAAACCTGCAGGGGGCAGTTCATATGCTAACTTCACTATCGAGCTCCAGTTGTTAGCAACAATGAGTCGACCCATCATTATTTCACTGCTCTATGGTTGACCCATCTGCCCTTTCTTCCCAAAGATGATGAAGGCAAGTTGTCTATTATTGTTTATGTTCCTTAAATCTCTGAAATGCCTACGCCTGCCTTACAATTTATTTTCTCCATAGAATGGATTAGCTGGTTTCTGAATGAGTGAGGATGCTATAAATTTGATGTTGAATTGTGTTATAATGGAAACACGCAGGTACTGGAGAGGCAGCCATAAACCATGTGTTGTGGAGAAGGTCAGAAAGTTCCTTTATTTGTGAGAGTCAGGAACAGGTATGAATACTGCGGTGCTGCAGTAAACACAATAATGGTCATAAAAGCAAAGGTTTCAAGGATCTTATTCTAATATTAGCCCTGAACTACTAAATTGCACACAAAACCAATGTTTACATTAGAATAAAATTCCTATTCTGTTCACCTATTCTCTCCTTTTCCCATTGTTCTTTTTATTCTTCAATTAGGTCACTGAAGTATTTAAGACAGAGATAGATAGGTCCTGTGATTAACAAGGGGATCAGGGGTTACGGAGAAAAGGCAGGAGAATGGGGATGAGAAAAATATCAGCCATGATTGAATGGCGGAGCAGACTCGATGGGCCGAGTGGCCTCATTCTGCTTATGTTTTATGGTCTTATTATCTTCACTCCTTTTTCAGCACCTATTGAATATATTCAAACCTCTATCTTCTATTATTTTAAGGCTTTTTTTAATATTACTTATCCTGTCCTCACTATTTTTCACTATGACCCTGTTTGATTCTGGCCGTTGATTTCTCTGCCTACCACTTTTCTTATTCCCCTTCCTGTATTTTATCTTTGTTCTTGATTCCCCCCCTCCCCTCCTCTGACTCCTCACATTGCTTCCCATTCCCCTGTCATTTTAGTTTAAACCCTCCCCAACCGCTCCAGCTAACATTCCCCTGAGGATGTCAGTGCCAATTCTGCCCAGGCATGAAATGTCCAGTTTTTACTGGTCCCATCTCCCCCAGAACTAGCTTCAATATTCCAGGAAATCTGAACACCCCCCCCCCCCACCTCACACCATCGCTTCAGCCACGTATTCATCCGATACAAAAACAGAAAATGCTGGAAAATCTCAGCAGTTATGACAAGCACCATTGGGGAGAGAATAGAGCCAACGTTTTGAGTCTAGATGAGCCTTTGTTAGCGTTTGCTGTATTCTCTCCCCACAGATGGTGTCAGACCTACTGAGATTTTCCAGCATTTTCTGTTTTTGTTTCAGATTCCAGCATCTGCAGTAATAAACTTTTACATTCATCTGATATATTGTGCTATTTCTATGACTGGCACTTGGCACTGATTGTAATCATGAGATCACTAACTTTGAGGTCCCACTTTTCAACTTACTTCCTAACTCCTTATATTCTGCTTTTAGGACCTCAGCCCTTTTTTTGAAAATCTATTTTATTTGTACCAATGTGTTCACCCTCTGCTATCAGAATCTCCTGCAGCCGCTCCAATACATCCTTGACCCTAACACCAGAGAGGCAACGTACCATCCTGGAGTCTCGTTTGTGGCTACAGAAATGCCTGTCTATTCCCCTGACTAATGAATCCCCTGTAACTAATGCATTCCCACACATGCTGTAAAAATGGATTCCTTTACTTCCCTTCCAGTCTGCTTTTTACCAGTACCTGTGTGTTTAGTAACCTTAAGTGGACAGTATGCAGAGTGCAATATTCAATGCAGTATATTAATGGCTCACCACCATCTTTCTAAGGACTGTTATGTGAGGGCCTTGCCAATGATTGTCATATCCTGTGATTTAATATTAAAGATAATCCAGTACTCCAACATCATCCAAAAGAATAAATGCAACCCAGCACCATTGTGGATTCGCAGACTATTCAGTGTTCCAAAACTGATAAATTTTTAAAGATTTGTTATTAATTATATTTGGAACTTTTGCAGTGTCTGAAATCTGTGAAACGTTTTTTTGAAGCAAGTTACAGTAGAGTTCAATTTCTCAATTAAATTGATACCATTTCAATTTAATTCACGTTATATTTGGTGTATATTCATTAACAGGAAAATCTGTGTGGGAGAAAAAGGGAGCTTCCATATTTAAGATGTTGATTTTACCAGAGCACTCAGCCTCCAAGTACTTGATGCTAATTGCTTCTGTGCCTGAACCTTTGGTGAACATTAAATTCTTTATAAAGTATCTGAAATTAGATAGCTCTTTCAAAAAGCTGGTGGAATGGCAACAGGTGAATGGCCAACTCTCTCGCAGGAGATTCTGTGCTTCCAAAAAACCCATTTAATCGTGCACACTCTGTCTAGGCTATTACATTGTAGAGCCTTGTTAATTTAACCAGAATAAGCACTTCTGTATCAATCACAGAAATTGTTTTACACAGCTTTCATACGTCAGTTACTAGCCATGCAATCAATCCATTTCATTTTCTTTCTGCATTTAAAAGGCTTTGGCTTGGTCCTGGATAAAATCTGCTCTAACTGTTTGATGATGACCAGACTTAGGAAATACCCAGCCAGTCAATCAGTACCTGTAGAGATGACAACTTAAACATTCTAAGAATTTGCACTGTTAACCTGTCTCCCTACAGCTGCTGAATAATCTGCAGAATTTTCTGTTTAAGTTTCCAGCCTTTGCAACATTTTATTTTCACCTTTCGATGATGATGACAGGAAGGCTATGGCAGGTGAGAACCTAGAAACTATCATTATCACAAAAGAGAGAGTATTGGGCAAGCAAATGGGGCTAAAGGTAGTCAAGTCTCCTGGTCCTGATGGAATGCATTCCAGGATACTAAAAGAGATGGTGGGAGAAATAGCAAATGCACTAATGGTATTTACCAAAATTCGCTGGACTCTGGGGTGATTCCCGCAGATTGGAAAACAACAACTGTGACACCACTGTTTAAAAAAAGGAGGGAGACAAAAGGTGGGTAACTATAGGCCGGTTAGCTTAACTTCTGTGAGAAGGAAAATGCTTGAATCTATCACCAAGGCAAAAAATAGCGAGACATCTGGATATAAATCGTCCTGTTGGAAAGATGCAGCGTGGCTTCATGAAGGACAGGTCATAGCTGACTAATTTAGTGGAATTCTTTGAGAACATTACATACACAGTAGACAATGGGGAACGTGTAGATGTGATGTTTCTGGATTTCCAGATGGCATTTGACAAGATGCCTCACCAAAGGCTGCTGCGTAAGATGAAGGTGCACGGTGTTACGGGCAATGTATTAGCATGGATAGAAGATTGATTAACAAAAAGCAAGAAGTGTGGGTAAGTGGGTGTTTTTCTGGTTGGCGATCAGTAACTAGTGGTGTGCCTCAGGGATCAGTGTTGGGACCACAATTGTTACAATTTACATAATGGAGTTGGAGACCAAGTGTAGTGTGTCAAAATTTGCAGATGACACTAAGAGGTCATCTTAAGAAAGTGTGCAGAGGACGCTGAAAATCTGAAAAGGAAAAGATAGTCTAAATGAGAGGGTCTGGCAGATGGAGTACAGTGTTGATAAATATGAGGTTATCCATTTTGGCAGGAATAACAGCAAAATGGACTATTATTTAAATGGTAAAAAAATTGCAGCATGATGCTCTGCAGAGGGACCTGGGTGTCCTTGTGCCTGAATCTCAAAAAGTTGGTTTGCAGATGCAGTATGACATTGAGAAGGCAAATGGAATTTTGTGCTTCATTGCTAGAGTTTAAAAACAGTGAGGTTACATTGCAGCTGTATAAGGTGCTGGTGAGGCCACACCTGGAGTACTGTGTACAGTTTTGGTCTCCCTACTTGAGAAAAGATATACTGGGACTGGAGGGGGTGCAGAGGAGATTCACTAGGTTGATTCCAGAGTTGAGAGGGTTGGCTTATGAAGAGAGACTGAGTAGACTGGGACCATGTCATTGGAATTCAGAAGAATGAGGGGAGATCTAATAGAAAGATATAAGATTATGAATGGAAAAGATAAGATAGAAGCAGGGAAGTTGTTTCCACTGGCGGGTGAAACTAGGACTAGGGGACATGACCTCAAAATAAGGGGAATCAGATTTAGGACTGAGTTGAGGAGGAACTTCTTCACACAAAGGGTTGTGAATCTGTGGAATTCCCTGCCCAGTGAAGCAGTTGAGGCTCCCTCATTGAATGTTTTTAAGGCAAGGATCGATAAATCTTTGAACAGTAAAGGAATTAAGGGTTATGGTGAGTGGGTGGGTAAGTGGCACTGAGTCCACAAAAAGATCAGCCATGGTCTTATTGAATGGCGGAGCAGGCTGGAGGGGCCAGATGGCCCACTCCTGCCCCTAGTTCTTATGTTCTTATTCCGCAGAATTTTGGTTCAAAATCTGTCCTTATTTCTTGTTTTCCTTTATCTTGGACATCACTATAGGTCAACAGACAGAGTCAGATGCCAATACAGTGTACATTTAAGATAGAACAGAATCTGATAGGAAAGATAGAAGGACATTTTGTAGCTGCTGCAGAAACCATTGCAACTCTGAAGGAGGATTTTTGAGATGCATGAAATTATTGTAAATTTTAAGCACCAAGAAAAAGTTTGCTACCAGTCATGTTTTTGGGAACAAACAAAGATTCAGTAAAATGTATTTAGAATCGGAACTGTACATGCTGTTAAAACACAGGTTTCCTTAGTTCCTTTTCTAGACTCCCTCTGCTGGTATATGTGTGCCTTAAGTGGACAAAATGCACAATGCATTTTTCAATTCGTTACATCACCCTGAAGAATAGAGTTTTATGGACCTTTTCCTCCAAAGTAATCAGTAATAGCTGCAGTGCTTATTATTCTGCAGAAGCCAGTTACATTAACTAGTCATGTAGCATATGCTAAGAGATGTTGAGGGAGTTGGGAGAGGTTATAGTTTGATGAGTGGACAGCATGTGTGTTTTTTTTATTACCTAATTACAGGAAGAATTCTGATCACAATAAATGCAAGGGTTTTGGGTTTTTGCTTTTTTTAATGTAAAAGGTACTTACAGCTACTAATGTAAGCAGGTATTACTGCTGAGATCTGATATATCTAATTAATAGCCAACCAGCTCTTTACCCAGCAATTCCAAGTAATTATTGTTAGTTAATTAAAGCTTTAATTTGGATTGTGTTACTCTATTTCACTTCTCAGATGTTTGTATTCTTTTTGCACCGTCATTGAGGACCTCCGAATGTTGAATCACACCAGCTGTGTTTAGGTACCAAACCATGTGAAGAATCCCATATTTGCTCCAGGGTCATAACCTACCTGGTGTCAGATTTATTTTGGAGTGGGAATTAGCAATTTTCTTGACGAACTAGAAGTAAACTTTGTTATGGTTCAGGTTCGAAATGCCAAAGTGTTTTATGAAGTCCGCCTGAATCATAAGTTTTGCATCTTGAATTTTTTTATTCATTCATGGGACATGGGTGTCGCTGCCTGGCCAGCATTTATTGTCCATCCCTAGTTGCCCTTGGAGAGCAGTTGAGAGTTAACCACACTGCTGTGGGTCTGGAGTCACATGTAGGCCAGACCAGGTAAGGACGGCAGATTTCCTTCTCTAAAGGGCATTAGTGAACCAGATGGGTTTTTCCGACAATTGACAATGGTTTCATGGTCATCAGTAGTTTCTTAATTCCAGATTTTTTTAATTGAATTCAAATTCCACCGCCTGCCATGGTGGGATTCGAACCCGGGTCCCCAGAACATGAGCTGAGTTTCTGGATTAATAGTCCAGTGGTAATACCACTAGGCCATTGCCTCCCCCTAATTTGGCTAGCACAAGCATGTTATGTTCCACTTCAGATGTGATTCCAACCTCCCCCCTCCTCCCCACCCCTCCCTGAATGTCTCCCGCAGCCACCCTCTACAACTATCGCTGCCCTCTGTGGCAGTGCTCCACCTCCCTGCCCATATCGCTGGCACCTTCACGGCCACAAGGCTGATGGCGCAGGATATCCTGGCCCGATAAGATCATGATAGGCGAGAAGCCAGGTACAAACTCAATTTCTTTGCCCATCTAGTGATCTTACTGGCTCACTCTGCCCATTGAGCAATGAAATGCTGAAGTAAGGTTGTCCCCTTCCTTTCCATCAGTACATGTTGCTCGGGTTTGATTCAGTGGTGTTATCTTGAAGCCACGGTCAATTAATATCATGGAGCCTCTCCGATCTCGATAAACTCTGCAGCAACCACATTTTGACCAGGTTAAACGATGTCATTAATGAATAATAACCTTCCCTCTCCCTCCTGGTTAGGCAGAAGAAAGGCACGGGAGCATCGAGGAGCGCTTAAGACAACTGGAGAGCCAACTTGAAGAAAAAAATCAAGAGTTGGGAAGGGTAAGTTGCACATTGTTATTTACAGAATGGAAAACGTGGCATTTGCTGTTCCAACTGAAAATGCCGTGAGGAAATTTAGAAATGTAATACCTCCTGATGTGTTAATCACTGACTGCCTACATATGTCAGCTTTTTTATTGCTTATTTCCATTGCTTTGATCGCGGTATATTGGGAAATAAATATACTAACGGAGGCAAGTTTTCTACTTAGTGATACTGTTCAAGAAGATAATATGAAGATTGATTGGAGTCTCTGACAGTTTTGAAGGCATAAAGTTTTTGATAGTCTCTGTGATGGTTGTAGATTTAGCTGAAATGTCAGGGCCTGTTGGTGAGTTTGATAGAACAGCTTGTTAACCTGCCCAGTGTGCAGCATTTACCTCAAGCAAGGTTGGTTGCCAGGAGGACAGTTTGCTGCACCAATGTCAAACCTACATCTTGAGAAATTTTGCAAACGAAAGAGGGGAGTAGAAATAACATTGACAGGCAATCAGTTGTGCAAAGAGTTGTGGAAAACAGTGCTTTGAGGAATTAAACAGATAGAAGCTCTCAAAAATTGAACAGCAGAGTAAACAAAGTGAGCAAGAATTTCAGTTTTACTTCTGTAAGGAAAAGGCAAGCCACCAGACTGTTGTTACCTGAGGTGGTCATCATTCTGAGAGTCTTGCTCCTGACGTCTTCATGCACATCAGTTTGTATTTCCTTCCTCTGACAGTTTTCTGGAGTGGGAGCTCAGTTTAAGTTCATTTATTAGTGTCATAAGTAGGTTTGCATTAACACTACAGTGAAGTTACTGTGAAAATCCCCTAGTCACCACACTCCGGCGCCTGTTCGGGTACACTGAGGGAGAATTTAACATGGCCAGATCAAAACGACTTTCAGACTGCAGGAGGAAACTGGAGCACCCGGAGGAAACCCACACAGACATGGGGAGAATGTGCAGGCTCCACACGCACACTGACCCCAGTCGGGAATCAAACCTGGGTCCCTGTTGCTGTGAGGCAGTGGTGCTAAACACTGCCATCGTGCTACCCTATGGACCGAAGGAGCTGAACAGTAAAAAGGAAGTGAAGACATTTTGGGGGAATTATGTTTTTTAGGAATCACCTGTGGCAGGGACAGCTTGAGCATATAATTTTGGAAAAGAGTTCTAAGGAGCAGCATTGGGAGCTTTAGTCAACAATGAAGATAATACTGTGAAGTAAGAGGATAGCAATGTGAGGGGCCCTCTCAGATTGGAAAAACAATATGGTGAATAGTAGTTTACATTTCTACCTCAAACTTAACCATCTTCTGTTAACCCATTCTGCTAATTAGCTTTATTCTCCTGCAGTCTTTTACAATTGTCAGGACAACTTGCCACACCCAATACAAGTAGTTTTGCTTTGGGAAAACTCTGACTACAATGTGGATGGAGCGAGCTATCTTGGATCTGGTGTTATGTAATGAGGCGGGTAGAATCAGGGACCTTGCGGTGAAGGATCCTCTTGGGGAGAGTGATCATTGTATGGTGGAGTTTCTGGTGCAGATGGAGGAGGACAAAGTGGGTTCCCGGACACGTGTCCTTTGTTTGAACAGAGGGGAGTACGGTAGGATGAGAGAAGAATTGGCGAATGTGGACTGGGGGAGCGCATTGGAAGGTAGGTCTGCTGAGGAGCAGTGGAGGATCTTTAAGGAGATCTTTCTTGGTGCTCAGCAGAAATTTATTCCGATGGTCAAAAAGGACCGTAGGAGGAGAGGTAATAAGCCGTGGATAACGAAGGAGGTGAAGGAAAGTGTTAAATTAAAAGCGGAGGCGTTTAGAGTAGCTAAGAGTAGTGGGCGAGAAGAGGATTGGGAGAGGTTTAAATGTCAACAAAGATTGACAAAGAAATTGATAAAGAAGGGTAGGAGAAACTATGAAGCTGGGCTAGCGCTTAATATAAAAAAGGATAGCAAGAGTTTTTATAAGTATATAAAAAGGAAGAGGCTGGCTAGGGTGAACGTTGGACCCTCAGAGGATGAGAAGGGGGACTTAGTGGTAGGGGATGGGGAAATGGCTGAGGTCTTGAATAACTTTTTTGTTTCGGTCTTCACGGAGGAGGACGTGAATAATTTGCCGTGTGTTAGAGATGGAAAGGTGGTAGGACTGGAGGGTCTCAATGACATTACTGTCACTAGAGAGGCGGTGCTCGACAGACTGGAGGGGCTGATTGTGGACAAGTCCCCAGGACCGGATGGAATGCATCCGAGGGTTCTGAAAGAAATGGCGGAGGTGATAGTGGATGCCTTGGTGGTTATTTTCCAGACGTCGCTGGATTCCGGGGAAGTGCCGGAAGATTGGAAAACGGCTAATGTTACACCGTTGTTTAAGAAGGGTGCCAGGCAAAAGGCGGGGAATTATAGGTCGGTTAGTTTAACGTCTGTTGTAGGTAAAACGTTAGAATCCGTCATCAAGGAGGAAATAGCGAGGCATCTTGAGGGGAATTGCTTGATCGAGCAGACGCAGCACAGTTTTGTTAAGGGGAAGTCGTGTCTGACAAATTTACTGGAGTTCTATGAGGATGTGTCTAGGGCGGTGGATAGAGGAGAGCTGGTGGATGTGGTCTTTCTTGATTTTCAGAAGGCGTTTGACAAGGTACCTCACAAGAGGTTATTGCAGAAGGTCGGGGACATGGAGTTGGGGGTAGGGTGTTAGCATGGATAGAGGACTGTTTGTCAAATAGGAGGCAGAGAGTGGGGGTCAATAGGTGCTATTCGGATTGGCGGTTGGTGACTAGTGGAGTGCCTCAGGGGTTGGTGCTGGGGCCTCAGCTATTTACCATTTATATAGATGATCTGGAGGAGGGAACCGAGTGTATGGTGTCGAAATTTGCTGATGACACCAAGATTGGTGGAACGGCAAATTGCGCGGAGGGTGTGGAGAGTCTGCAGAAGGATCTAGATAGGCTGGGCGAATGGGCCAGGAACTGGCAA
Organism: Carcharhinus amblyrhynchos; assembly: GCF_965287045.1. Taxonomy (NCBI): domain Eukaryota; kingdom Metazoa; phylum Chordata; class Chondrichthyes; order Carcharhiniformes; family Carcharhinidae; genus Carcharhinus; species Carcharhinus amblyrhynchos. The sequence goes on from NC_137345.1 coordinate 48,329,260, forward strand.
ATGGAATTTAATGTTGTCAAGTGCGAGGTGGTCCACTTTGGTAGGAATAATGGTAGGAAGGATTATTACTTACGTGGAGAAAAACTGCAGCAGGCGACGGTGCAGAGGGACCTCGGGGTCCTTGTGCATGAGTCGCAAAAACCCAGCTTGCAGGTACAGCAGGTGGTCAGGAAGGCGAATGGGATGCTGGCCTTCATAGCGAGGGGGATTGAATATAAAAGTAGGGAGGTCTTGCTGCGGCTATATAGGGCATTGGTGAGGCCGCAGCTGGAGTACTGTGTGCAGTTTTGGTCGCCGTACTTACGCAAGGATATTTTGGCCTTGGAGGGAGTGCAGAAGAGGTTTACTAGGCTGATGCCGGAGTTGAAGGGGTTGAGCTATGAGGAGAGGCTGAATAAACTAGGCTTGTACTCGTTAGAGTTTAGAAGAATGAGGGGAGATCTCATTGAGACGTATAAGATGATGAATGGGATGGATAGGATAGAGGTGGAGAGACTCTTCCCGCTCAAAGGACAGTAGGACTAGGGGGCACAGCCTCAAGATAAAGGGGGGGGTGGTTTAGAACGGAGTTGAGGAAGAACTTCTTCACTCAAAGGGTGGTGAATCTCTGGAATTCTCTGCCCGTTGAAGTGGTGGAGGCTACCTTGCTAAATATTTTTAAGACGCGGGTTGATGGGTTTTTGATAAGAGAGGGGATTAAGGGTTATGGGGAGAGGGCAGGAATGTGGAACTGAGCCACGACAGATCAGCCATGATCTTACTGAATGGCGGGGCAGGCTCGAAGGGCTAGATGGCCTACTCCTGCTCCTATTTCTTATGTTCTTATGATTTTGAAACTTTCTGATAATGCCAAGGGGAATATTGGGCATAACAATGTGAAAGATTACAGGAGGACAAAGCAGAAAGGGACAGAGCAAAGCAGGTTAAGTTTGATGTAGAAACATGTGAAATTAAGAAGGCAAATGGAATTTTGTCCTTCATTGCTAGATGGATGGAGTTTAAAAATAGCAAGGTAATGCTGCAGCTTTATGAAGTGCTGGTGAGGCCACATCCAGAGTACTCACCCAAAGACCGGAAGATCCTGCTCGAAGTCAGTGGACCTTTTGCATGGTCCGTGTACCGCACCCGCTATGATTCCCATGGTGGGCGGCGGGACAGGAAAATTCTGCGCTCTATCTCACTGGCTAAGAACTGTCAGCATTTTCTGCTTTTACCTCCGATTTCCAGCATCTGCAGTATTTTGCTTTTGATCTCTTCATAATCTTGTTTATTCAGGAAATTGTTTACAGTTGAGTTAGAGAGATGGGGCAATAGGTCATTGTCAGCGCACTTCAACAATAATCTATTACCAGAGAGATAGAGGTAAAAGGTCATTATCAGAGTGAACTTCAACAGTAAACTTTCACAGGCTAGGCTTTCTCCAAATCTCACTTTGTGTGTAGATTCTTGGATTTATCATTACTCAAAAGTAAAATTGGGTATTAGTATTTTTCACTTTAAAAGTGCAGGAACTCTGGTAACATCCATGTCCCACATGTCGGTTTATTCTCCTGGGCATATCTACTTCACACACTTTTGAACCATTTGGATCATCTGCATTATTGCAACTGAGCCCATCTTTCATGTCGGACTTTGGTTTTGCTTTAAATTTAAGTTTTAAATCCTGTTGTCACACTTTTACTGCTGCCTCATACCACCAGGGACCCAGGTTCAATTCCCGGTGTGGGTGACTGTCTGTGTGGAGTTTGCACGTTCTCCCCGTGTCTGTATGGGTTTCCTCTGGGTTCTCTGGTCTCCTCCCACAGTCAAAATATGTGTGGATTGGTCATGCTAAAATTGCCCTTTAGTGTCAGGGGCACAAGCTAGGGTAAATGCGGTTATGGGGATATGTGGTCAATGCAGACTCAATGGGCTGAATGGCCGCCTCTTGCACTGTATGATTCTATGATCTTATGTCCAAAAATCCACACAGAAGATATGGTAAAACCTTTTTCCTTTCCTTTTGAGTTAAAGGGGCAATACTCCAAAAGCTCGTGCCACCAAATAAACCTGTTGGACTTTAAGCTGGTGTTATGAGACTGTGCCCACCCCAGTCCAACGCCGGCATCTCCACATCTTTTGAGTTAATGATATAGGACACTTTCAATTTATACGAAGAAGGTAAATTTGAAATGTAAGGAAAAGTAAAGCAAAGGAGGAAGAATTGAGTAAAGGTGGTTTAATGGGATGTAGGTTTCGCTGACAAGGAGCATTTGTTGCCCATCTCTTAATTGTCCTTGAACTGAGTGGCAGTTAAGAGTCAACCACATTGCAATGGACCTGAAGTCACATGTAGGCCAGACTGGGTAAGGGAGGCAGATTTCCTTCCCTAAAGGACATCAATGAAGCAGATGGGTTTTTGGAACAAAATAGTGATAGATGTTATGGTTAGCATTTGGATTTATCAAGTATAAATTTCCTCATTGCCATGGTGGGATTTGAACCCAGAGCATGAGCCTGGGCCTTTGGATTAGGAGTGCAGTGAGAATTCCACCAACTTCACCCAAAACTGAGAAGAATTTTTGAATTTGTTAAAATAGTTCATATTCTTTGGATTCAGATTGTAATAGAAAAGATACACCTGACTTTACTAGAAGTTTATTGTGATTGCGGTATTTATATAAAGAATGTAGAAGCTTAGTGGTTATAGTATTGGAGCAACAACCCATTGATGGTGGTAAATTGTGAAGTTCTTTAAATATGCGCGTATGATAGGATGATACAAAATTCTGAAAGCACCTACCAACAGATTCAAGAACAGCTTCTTCCCTGCTGCCATCAAACTTTTGAATGGTCTGATCATCTATAAAGCTGATCTTTCTCTCCATCCTCCCTGTAACTGCAACATTATATTCTGCACCTCTCCTTTTCCTTCCCCCCATGTACTCTATGAATGGTATATTTTGCCTGTGTAGCACGAGAAACAGTACTTCCCATTGTGTCCCAATACATGTGACAGTAATAAATCAAATAATTTATGAGCTAGTACTCGAGATAGTGACCAAGCAAGTTGCCAGATTGTCAGGAAAACCAAGTTGGTTCTCTGGGGAGAGATTTGGGAAGTTGGTTTAAAAGGACAGTGAGTATTGTTTCTGGAGTTGGTTTGCTTTATATTTAACCAACGTCTCTAATCCTGACCACAGGCTCGGCAACGGGAGAAGATGAATGAAGAGCACAACAAACGTCTGTCAGACACGGTGGATCGACTGCTGTCAGAATCCAATGAAAGGCTCCAGCTCCACCTGAAGGAGCGGATGGCTGCTCTGGAAGAGAAGGTCGGTGCTTTCGGGTTAAGGGTTTGCGCAGTCAGTGTTGGAGGGATGGGGAAGGGCTGGTGAATGAAACATTGTCAAGAATCTGAACTAGTTGTGGTCGTCAAGGAGGCCTGTATTTTCAATGTTGGACATCACTGTTAATGTAAATATAAAGCAAAAAAAAATCACCACTTCAAACCTGTTACATCGATTGCAACGCACGGAGCCATTTTCACAATTATAGAATCCCAACAGTGCCATTCGACCCATCAAGTCTGCACCAACTCTCTGACTGAGTATCTTAGCCAGGCCCTCTCCCCCGACCCTATCCCCATTGTCCCACACATTTCCCATGGCTAATCCATCTAACCTGGACATCTTGAGACACTGAGGGAGAATTTAGCATGGCCAGTCCACCTAACCAGCACATCCTTGGAGGAAATCGGAGCACCCAGAGGAAACTCACGCACACACGGGGAGAACATGCCAACTCTAAACAGTCACCCAAGGCCGGAATTGAACCTGGGCCCCTGGCACTGTGAGGCAGCAGTGCTAACTGCTGTGCCACCATGCTGCCCCAGTAAAAGAAGAGTGAATTATTGTTGGTGTGATGGCAGTTTGAAATTAAGCATCTAGTACTGACAAATACAAAATAATATTTTAGCATTGGAAAAATAAATACAAACAAAACAACACTGAATTAGTTACCCAGAGATTTGACATTAAACATTGTGCGGAGCATATTTACTGACAGTGGAATCATGATGATTTGGTGAATTGATTGATGATCAGTGTGTTTGAATTCTGAGCCCTGTTTCCCCAGCTCTGTAGTGGTCACAGACCATAATGGATGTCGCTAAGGGTGGTACTCAGAATCTGACATTGTCCTTGTTGTAAAGTACCGTAGACATTGAGTAAGTAGCGTTCAGACTGACCAAGGTGTCAATCCACAACACCAGGAACACAATTCTGTCTCGCTTGGGGAATGATCCTGTGAATCTACATCTCCAAGCCAGATTGAAAAGGTTTGTGATGGGAGCGGAGATATTTTATTTGACAGGCACCTGTTGCCATGATTAAATCAGAAACATTCTTTGTATTTCAGCTCATCACTATCAGGTCCAGCAGCAGTGACACATGGCCTCTAGTGGTTATACTGTGATACTACATGTCAATCCCTCGCTCACAATCGGCATTTCAACACTGAAATTTGATTCAATTCTTCCAGAAAAAGTCAGAACTGTTTAACTTTGGGGAAACTATTTACATAGGAAGGCATGTCTTTTAGATAATAAGGACCATCTGTTGATCACCCTTTATTGGTGTGCTTAATCTAACCCTGTAAAGCAGAATAACTATTATTGATCCAAAAACAGAAAATGCTGGAAAATCTCAGCGGGTCTGACAGCATCTGTGGAGAGAGAATAGAGCCAACGTTTCAGGTTTGGGTGGCCCATTGTCAGAACTGACCGAGGATCATCCTGATTCGAAAATTTGGTTCTATTCTCTGTCCACAGATACTGTCAGACCTGCTGAGATTTTCCAGCATTTTCTGTTTGTGTTCCACCTCCCAGCATCTGCAGTTTTACGCCTTTATTATTGATACACTGACCTCTGGTGAGATCCATCCTGGAGGGTGAAGTGCAGATTTGATTATCTTGCCTCATGAAGGATTGAGTTGCATCAGTAGTTCAGAGAAAGTTAAGGTGTTTTATTAAAGTTTATTTATGAGTCACAAGTGAAGTTTACATTAACACTGCAATGAAGTTACTGTGAAATTCCCCCAGTCACCACAGTCCGGTGCCTGTTCGGGTTAATGCATCTAACCAGCATGTCTTTCAGAATGTGGGAGGAAACCAGAGCACCCGGAGGAAACCCACACAGACACAGGGAGAACGTGCAAACTCCACACTCACAGTGAGCCAAACTGGGCAGCATGGGAGGACAGTGGGGGAGAAAGAAGGGTGGAGATGAATCAGGTTTTCACAACATTGAAAGATGTGTTAAAGTCAAGAAGCTATTGACACGATTGGCCTAGCTCAGATGAGAGAAGAAGTCCAAAATGTGTAAGCTTTCTAACTCTGGAAAAGAGGAATCTCAGGCTCTGAGTGACAGTGAAAGTTTCAAGGTCACTGATTAGCTGGATTGATAATGGCTGAGAAAGGGGGACAGAAGGTTCTACAGGTATTGACTGATCATTCTTTTGGAATGATGTACGAAGAATCTTGCAGGATTTTGGAAGGAGTGGATCCGGAGATGATACCAGCTGTCTTCGACCCAGAATGTTGAATGTTTCCCATTCCAGATTTTATGAGCTTGTATTTGAAGTTACAATCTATCACCATTCTGTGTCCCAAGTGTTTCATTGACCCAGGTATCCAGGAATATTATCACCCTGGTCATATAGAGTTGGTTTCATTAGAATACTTTATATCAAAAAAGATGCAGTCTTTTTTCAAACCCCTAAGCTAATCCCAATTGTCCACATTTGGCCCTCATCCCTCTATACCCATCGTACCCATGTAACTATCTAAATGCTTTTTAAAAGACAAAATTGTACCCGCCTTTACTACTACATCTGGCAGCTTGTTCCAGACATTCACCACCCTCTGTGTGAAAAAAATTGCCCCTCTGGACACTTTTGTATCTCTCCCCTCTCACCTTAAATCTATGCTGTCTCGTTTTAAACTCCCCTACTTTTGGGAAAAGATATTGATTACCTAGCTGATCTGAGTCCCTCATTATTTTATAGATCTCTATAAGATCACCCCTAAGCCTTCTGGAAAAAAGTCCCAGTTATCCAGCCTCTCCTTTATAACCCAAACCATCAGGTCCCGGTAGTATTCTAGTAAATCTTTTCTGCACTCTTTCTGGTTTAATAATATCCCTCCTATAATAGGGTGACCAGACCTGCACACAGTATTCCAAGTGTGGCCTTACCAATGTCTTGTACAACTTCAACAAGACGTCCCAACTCCTGTATTCAATGTTCTGCCTTCTTCACCACGCTGTCGACCTGTGACTCTATTTTCAAAAAGCTATGAATATGTACCCCTAGATCTCTTTGTTCTGTAACTCTCCCCAACGCCCTACTATTAACTGAGTAAGTTCTGCGCTGGTTCAATCTACCAAAATGCATCACGTCGCATTTGTCTAAATTAAACTCGGTCTGCCATTCGTCAGCTCACTGATCAAGGTCCCATTGCAATTGGAGATAACTTTCTTCACTGTCCACTATGCCATTAATCTTGGTGTCATCTGCAAACTTACCATGCCTCCTATATTCTCATCCAAATCATTAATATAAATGACAAATAACAGTGGACTTAGCACTGATCCCTGAGGCACGTCGCTGGTCACAGACCTCCAGTTTGAAAAACAGCCCTCTACAAGCACCCTCTCTGGCTTCTGCCAAGAAACCAATTTTGTATCCATTTAGCTACCTCACCCTGGATCCGATGAGATTTAACCTTATGCAACAACTATACACGTTATGCTTGGACTCCAGTTAGATATGCATTGCAAACAGTCTAAAATAATTGCACTGATGGCAAACCACCATCTCTCACACTTCTCTCTGCTTTCTTTTTCTCCTTCCAGAATACACTAATACAAGAAGTGGAAAGTACGAGAAAACAGCTTGAAGAATATCATCAGGACAAGGTGCAAATCGCAGTTGCTGTTTGGGTCAGGATGTGCCAATACTTTTTGTTTTCAAACTACTTTGTCCTCTGTTTGCTTTATTATAAGGACAGCGTGGTGACATTACAAAGCAGTGGGACCTCAGAGCTTCACCTTGTGGAGTTGTTTTCTCTTCCTCCTTTTGATTGCCACCAATTTCAGCCACAGTGCTGAGCACCAAACTGGCTGCACAAACACCAACAGTTTGTATTTAGATTCCACCATTAACATCGCTGGTGGACTGCGGGACAAAAGGAGATTACAAATATAAGGAGTGCAAGGCACTCGCCTTGGATTCGGAAACAAGGATGAGAATTTTAAAATTTGCATCATTTCATTAACCAGGAGCAAATTAGGTGAATGGAAGATTTTATGACTTAAGATATGGGCAGAAGCAATTTGGATGGTCCCTGGTTTTCACAGTGTGAGGGGCATTGGAATAGTTAAGTCTAGAAATAAGATGAAGGTTGCAGCAATAAATGAGTTAAAGCAAGGTAGGTATTACAGAGTTGGATACAAGAGGTGTTGGTGATGATGTGGATGTATGGTTGAAAGATCACTTCGGGGTCAGATATGATACCAAGGATTAGAGTAATGTGATTTAGCATCAGATAGTTGTCAGGGAGACTGATGGAATAGAATTTGTAGCAGAGGCCGAGGCAATAGGTCAGTCTTCCCAATATTTAGTTGGAGGAAATTTCTGCTCATTCAGTAGTCTGACAAACTTATAAAAGCAGAGAAGTGGAGGGAGAAGGTCGTAAAGTCAAATTGGGTGTCATCAGTGTACACGTGGAAAATGATGCTGTGTGCCTTTTGGATGATAAAACTGAAGAGGTGTTCGTAGCTGAGAACCAGGAGGTGTCAACAGATGGTTAAGGGACTGCCCAGGCAGTACCTCTGATCTGCCATTCACGCATTCTGATCACTTAATGGACACCTTAAGCTCCTTCTCAGCCTTCTGTATCCTCATTTACATTCCCTTTGTCCCATTCCACCCCCATCCACCCCAATAGTATAAATCTCTGCTGATTCTCTTTGCTCTCAGCTCTGACGAAGGGCATCCAGACTCAATGTTGGCTCTATTCTCTCCCCACAGATGCTGTCAGACCTGCTGAGGTTTTCCAGCTTTTTCTGTGTTTGTTGCAATGTAAACCAGATCTACACACAGCAGACTCTGTTGCTGAAACAGGTTCCACAATATGAATTGGCACTATTCCCTGAAGCTGCTTAGTAACCAACTGAGATGTAGTAACCAATTGGGAAGTGTTGCTGTACATTCCTGTGTAAAATAATTCCCCTTGTAATCCAATTGGATTGGATAAAAGAATATGACTCCTTAAAAAAAAAGTGTACTTTGTTTTTCACAAAGTGCTCAAACTCTTATCTTGAATACTTGCTGATTTCATATTCAGACAAAGAATTGAAATACATGGCCAGGTCTCAAAACCCATTAACCTTTCTTCTGCTGACATAGCAAGTGCATACCAGCAGCCTCGAGGTGTTTTTTACTTTTTTTAGTTACAGATTAGTTTGAAATTATTGCAGCTTGCCTGCACTGAGAAAACAACAGGCTTGTGTTCGCAACAATGACCCTGATAATACAACGTGTGCAAACTCGGAAAATCTAAACCAATGCACAGTCAAGCTTAGTTTCAAAAGGAGTCGTTTGAAGGGAGACATCCTGTATTTGCTCATTAATGTGTTTTCCCCGCTATCTTATCCTGGCATGTACTGAATGGTCAGTGAATCACGTAAATGCACTGAGTTGACCTGGTTGAAGTGTTGCAGAAGATCTTGTGGACACACACTCTGACATGTAAAGTTTATTTATTAATGTCACAAGTAGATTTACATTAACACTGCAATGAAGTTACTGTGAAATTCCCTTAGTCACCACACTCTGTTGCCTGACGGAGGATTTAGAATGGCCAATGCACCCTAACCAGCACATCTTTCAGACTGTGGAAGGAAACCTAAACATCTGGAGGAAACCCATGCAGACACGGAGAGAATGTGCAGACTCTGCATAGACAGTGACCCAAACTGGGAGTTGAACCCAGGTCCCTGGTGCTTTGAGGAAGCAGTGCTAACCACTGTGCCTCCATGCTCCCCTTTTTAACCTGACCTTGAACCTCCTTAATTTTCTTTGCTCTTTAGAGAGATATGGTCCCCGGAAGGGTAGGGGTTTTAGATCAGTTGCTTGGAGGGCTGAAGGGCCTGTTGCAGTGCTATAATTTTCTTTGTTCTTTGTTCTTGTTTATTTGAGCTACCAATGCCAGATTTGAACCTAAAGCTGTAAATGGCATGTGGCCATCATCTCTGCTGCCTCTACCTTTCACCTCTCCATTTTCATTGATTGATATGGCTCTGTTTCCACAATCTCTATTTTGTCTCTTGGCATTTGCCTGTGGCAACCTGTTGAAAGTCACTTTTGAAAAAACATATAATTTCAGCGAAAGCTATCTAATTTCTCTGCTCTCCCTGCACAACAGTACAGCCTCAAAGCAGAGCACTTTCAAGAAAAATAGCATTTTTTATTTAATTTGGTAACTGTTTTGCATCTGAATGTTAATTCACTGAGAGAAGACTGGGCATCATGGATTAAAATTGATAGCTGTATTTTTATGACAGCGTCTGTATTGATATCAGCTGAGCACATATCACTGCTCCTCCCATGTCACTGCTTTCACAGGGCAAGAGGCAAGCAATCGTTCACCTTGCAGGCAAGGAGGGACTTATTATGAGATGCAACTCAATGTTTCAATGGTTGACAGTGGAATTATAAACATAAGCATCACACAGACTCAAATTGTTTTCATTTGTTAACAAAATTTGAAACTATAGTTATCATAGAATCCCCACAGTGCAGAAGGAGGCCATTCAGCCCATCGAGTCTGCACCGACCACAATCCCACCCAGCCCCTTCCCCATAACCCCACATGTTTACCCTGCTAATCTCCGACGCTGTCAATTTGTCATGGCCAATCAATGTAACCCGCACACCTTTGGATTGTGGGAGGAAACTGGAACACCCAGAATAAACCTATGGAGAGAACATGCAAACTCTACACAGACAGTTACCCAAGGCCGGAATTGAACCCAGATTCCTGGTGCTGTGAGGCAGTGGCACTAACCACTGTGTCACCCATTACATGAAACATACTAAGATCTAATTGGCTTTTATAGGTTCGTTTGACCATTGAAACTTTCATTCAAGTGACAAGAAGTTTTCAGAAATTAGTTGATTGGAAAGATGAGTCTGTCCATCATCGTGGCACATGAGGTCTTTGGTTACTTTGTCTCGGTGAATACCTGCCTCGGTGTCCGGTTTTTATTTCTTTGCAGGTTTCCTGGCAATGATATGTGATGTGCATGTGTTTGACTTACACAGGAGAGACTGGCAAATGAAATCGGCAAGTTAAGAGCGGAAGTGGAGCAGTTGAAATTAAGGACAGGAGCGTTTGCAGAAAGTGTGCATCCAAGGTAATCATGCAAACAGTTTGAGTGCTGATCTTGTGAAGGTCGTGTTGTCAGCGGTGAGGTTAATTTTGTTTAAGAATGTGTGGGACATTCCAGCGTGAACAACCATGCTTGTGAATTTCTGAAGGCAAGAATTCCCATTCCTGTTGTTCACGAGTTGAGGAAAAACTTCTTTCCCCAAAGGGTTGTGAATCTGTGGAATTCCCTGCCCAGTGAAGCAGTTGAGGCTCCCTCGTTGAATGTTTTGAAGGCAAGGATAGATGCATTTTTGAACAGTAAAGGAATTAAGGGTTATGGTGAGCGGGTGGGTAAGTGGAGCTGAGTCCACAAAAAGATCAGCCATGATCTTATTAAATGGGGAGCAGGCTCGAGGGACCAGATGGCCGACTCCTGCTGCTAGTTCTTATGTTCTTATATCTTTGTGAAATTCCACCAAATACATCGCTGTGAGATTTTTTCAATGACTAGTGGAGTTCAATTTATTGCATTACAAAAAAAAATTCATTCCCAAGCTTTATTTGACACAGGATTAAAAATAAACCCACAAGATTGTCTTTCTATCTAAGAAACCGTGTGGTAGTGAGAGAGTAAATGTTTTAGGAAAAGAACAGCTTCCTCTTTAGAGTACACTATAAATTAATGGTGAAGATATGTCTGTTCACAGGGCAAATCCATTGAAGGTGAGAAATGTTTCTCATGAAAAAACATGGAAGTAAATAAATGTCATATTTCTATATGTGGTATAGCTGCAGCATGTCCTCCTCATTCCCTGTGTGAGATCCACACAGAACAGCTTTTCATTTGGTTATAGAACTCGACTGACAGCCTCAAGTTTCAATTCCACACTGCATGTTGTACAGCTGATTTAGGGTGTTTAATAGTGGGTCAGTCCAAGAAGAGATACCATGAAAGTTGCCTGGTTTATTGTAAACTGAAATATCTATCTATTGCACTAATACATACTTACAGCAGCCACTGCGTCTCAGTCTGTCTTGCATTTGTTTCCACTCCCATACCATATGGTTTGGTCTGAAAACCCTCAGGGCGACTAGGATTGGACAACAGATACACTTTGTCAGTGCTGCATCACATTTTTGACATTCTAATGAACTCCTCAAGCTTCACCACTATCAGAATAATTTGTATGAGTTATTTATTTTTATTCACTGCCATCGAATGCTTAAAAAAAAGGTTGCGACAGCATTACCGCCACAGCTTAATGCATTGGACTTTATAGGAACATAGAAGGTAGGAGCAGAAGGAGGCCATTCAGTCCGTCAAGTCTGCTCCGCCATTCATTACGATCATGGCTGATTGTCCAACTCAATAGCCTAATCCTGCTTTTCCCCCATAATCTTTGATCCATTTGCCACAAGTGTTATATCCACTGCCTCCTGAATACATTCAATGTTTTGACATCAACTACTTCCTGTGGAACTGAATTCCACACTTTGGGTGAAGAAATGTCTCCTCATTTCCTGTTAAACTCTATGATTCAGGCTCTGATTAGTAAAACTCACAAACCTGCAGTAAAAAATTGACATGGATCTTCCATATTTGAGTGCTGAATTATAACATTGAATTTACAGCACAGAAATGGGCCATTCAGCCCAACAGGTGTTTTATGCACCATATGAGCTGTCCCCGACTCTGTTTATTTCAACTCATTATCAACATTTCCTTCTATTCCTTCATGTACTTACCTAGCCTTCATTATATGGATCACTGCTATTTGCCTCAGTTGCTCCCCTTGCTGACATTTGCACTACTGAGTAAAGACGGTTTTCCTTCATTAGTCACAGAGTTGTAGAGGTTTACAGCATGGAAACAGGCCCTTCGGCCCAACCTGTCCATGCCACCCATTTTTTTAAACCCCTAAGCTAATCCTATTTGCCTGCATTTGGCCCATATCCCTCTATACCCATCGTACCCATGTAACTCTCTAAATGCTTTTTAAAAGACAAAATTGTACCCGCCTCTATTACTACCTCTGCAGCTTGTTCCAGACACTCACCATTGTCTGCGTGAAGAAATTGCCTCCCTGGACCCTTTTGTATCTCTCCCCTCTCACCTTAAACCTACGCCCTCTAGTTTTAGACTACCTTACCTTTGGGAAAAGATATTGACTATCTAGTTAATCTATGCCCCTCATTATTTTATAGGCCTCTATAAGATCACCCCTCAGCCTTTTACACTCCAGAGAAAAAAGTCCCAGTCTATCCAGCCTCTCCTTATAACTCAAACCATCAAGCCCCGGTAGCATCCTAGTAAATCTCTTCTGCACCCTTTTTAGTTTAATAATAACCTCCCTAAAATAGGGTGACCAGAACTGAGCACAGTATTCCAAGTGTGGCCTTACCAATGCCTTGTACAACTTCAACAAGTCCCAACTCCTGTAATCATAGTTCTGACCAATGAAACCAAGCCTGTCAAATGCCTTCTTCACCACTCTGTCCCCCTATTAGTGACCAGCCTTTATTTGTGGCCCATGGTTTTGGACTCCCTCAGAAATAGAAACAACATCTCCACGTGAAGGAAGTATTTTACTGTCAGTTTATGATCCCACATTTCCCAGAACGGCAGGTGTATTGTGTTTGTTATTTATGCCGCGGATTAACGTTCATAGAAAATGAATTTGGCAGCACTTCATTTTATCATGGCTCACTAACAGTTTGGCCGTGGGAGGGGATTGAAAGTCCTGAAGGAAGAGAATTAGTTAACGTTGGAATATATTTTATTTTCTAACCCACTTTTCACAGTGTCCTCATTAGATGGCGCCTCACTGCTATCCATTCTTGGTGGAAGCTCAAATGACCCAGTGAATTGAATATGTCACCAAAGCTGCTGTCATGTTGTGAGCAGTTAAAATGATCTTTGGGAGAGGACGGGGGTGGTACAGGATGTTAAGAAGACTTCAGAAACTCCCTCTAGCACCCTTTATTCAGAATTAATGCAAAACAACTGTATAAAGTTAAAGGAGAGATAGCACGAGAGGCAGTACAGAGGAGGTTCACCAGGATGTTGCCTAGGATGGAGCATTTTAACTATAAGGAGAGACTGGATAGGATTGGAAAGTTTTCTCTTGAGCTTAGAAGGCTAAGGGGGACATGACTGAGATGTATAAGATTATGAGGGGTATGAACAGGGTGAGGAGGGAGCAACTGTTCCCCTTGGTTGAGGGGTCAGTCACAAAGGGGCATCATTTTAGGGTGAGGGGCTTGAGATTCAGAGGGGATTTGAGAAAAGTGAATTCACTCAGAGGGTGGTGGGAATCTGGAATGCACTGCCTGGGAAGATTTTGGAGGCTGGAAGCCTGACAAACTTGAAAAAAACTATTTGGATGAATACTTGAAATATCATAAGAAATAGGAGCAGGAGTAGGCCATCTAGCCCTTTGAGCCTGCCCTGTCATTCAATAAGATCATGGCTGATCTGATAGTGGATCAGTTCCACTTTCCCCCCCTCTCCCCATAACCATTAATTCCCTTATTGGTCAAAAATCTATCTATCTGTGACTTAAACACATTTAACGAGGGAGCCTCCACTGCTTTAATGGGCAGAGAATTCCAAAGATTCACTACCCTCTGAGAGAAGTTCCTCCTCAGCTCTGTTCTAAATTGACTCCCCCTTATTTTGAGGCTGTGCCCCCTAGTTCTTGTTTCCATTCTAAGTGGAAATAATTTCTCTGCTTCTACCCTATCTAACCCCTTCATTATCTCTTATATGTCTCTATCAGATCTCCTCTCAGCCTTCTAAACTCCAATGAGGCCCAGTCTACTCAATCTCTCCTCATAAGCTAACCCCCTCATCTCCGGAATCAACCTGGTGAACCTTCTCTGCACTCCCTCCAAAGCCATTCCATTCGCCTTCTTGATCACCTGCTGCACCTGCAAACTGGGTTTGTGCAATTCATGCACAAGGACCCCCAGGTCCCTCTGTACAGTAGCATGTTGTAATTTTTCACTATTTAAATAACAGTCCATTTTACTATTATTCCTTCCAAAGTGGATAATCTCACACTTGCCAACGTTATACTCCATCTGCCAGATCCTCATCCACTCACTCAGCCTATCCAAATCCCTCTGCAGACTTTGTGTCCTCCACGTAATTTGCTTTCCCGCTCATCTTTGTGTCATCCACAAACTTTGTTACCCCACACTTGGCCCCTTCCTCCAGATTGTCTATGTATATGGTAAACAGTTGAGGCCCCAGCACCGATCCTTGCAGCACACCACTAGTCACCAACTGCCAACCAGAAAAGCACCCGTTTATTCCAACTCCCTGCTTTTATTAGACAGCCAATCCTCAATCCACACTAACACTTTACCCCCAAATCCATGTACCTTAATCTAATGCAGCAACCTTTTGTGAGGCACCTTATCGAATAACATTTATGGATGGGACAAGTGCAGGACAGTGGAATTAGCGATCCTTTAGTCGTAATTATTGTCGGTGCAGACCCGATGGACCAAACGATCATTTCTGCACTGTGTGACTCCATGACTGACCCATACTGCAGCCCCATTACACACACTGACTGACCCTCACTGCAGTCCCATTACACACACTGACTGACCCACACTGCAGTCCCGTTCCCCACACACTGACTGACCCTCACTGCAGTCCCATTACACACACTGACTGACCCTCACTGCAGTCCCGTTCCACCCACACTGCAGTCCCGTTCCACCCACACTGACTGACCCACACTGCAGTCCCATTCCCCACACACTGACTGACCCACACTGCAGTCCCGTTCCACACACACTGACTGACCCACACTGCAGTCCCATTCCACACACACTAACTGACCCACACTGCAGCCCCATTCCCCACACACACTGACTGACCCACACTGCAGTCCCGTTCCCCACACACTGACTGACCCACACTGCAGTCCCATTCCCCACACACTGACTGACTCACACTGCAGTCCCGTTCCCCACACACTGACTGACCCACACTGCAGTCCCGTTCCACACACACTGACTGACTCACACTGCAGTCCCATTCCCCACACACTGACTGACCCACACTGCAGTCCCGTTCCCCACACACTGACTGACCCTCACTGCAGTCCCATTCCCCACACACTGACTGACCCACACTGCAGTCCCATTCCCCACACACTGACTGACCCACACTGCAGTCCCGTTCCACACACACTGACTGACCCACACTGCAGTCCCATTCCCCACACACTGACTGACCCACACTGCAGTCCCGTTCCCCACACACTGACTGACCCTCACTGCAGTCCCGTTCCACCCACACTGCAGTCCCGTTCCACCCACACTGACTGACCCACACTGCAGTCCCATTCCCCACACACTGACTGACCCACACTGCAGTCCCGTTCCACACACACTGACTGACCCACACTGCAGTCCCATTCCACACACACTGACTGACCCACACTGCAGCCCCATTCCCCACACACACTGACTGACCCACACTGCAGTCCCGTTCCCCACACACTGACTGACCCACACTGCAGTCCCATTCCCCACACACTGACTGACTCACACTGCAGTCCCGTTCCCCACACACTGACTGACCCACACTGCAGTCCCGTTCCACACACACTGACTGACCCACACTGCAGTCCCATTCCCCACACACTGACTGACCCACACTGCAGTCCCGTTCCCCACACACTGACTGACCCTCACTGCAGTCCCATTCCCCACACACTGACTGACCCACACTGCAGTCCCATTCCCCACACACTGACTGACCCACACTGCAGTCCCGTTCCACACACACTGACTGACCCACACTGCAGTCCCATTCCCCACACACTGACTGACCCACACTGCAGTCCCGTTCCACACACACTGACTGACCCACACTGCAGTCCCATTCCCCACACACTGACTGACCCACACTGCAGTCCCATTCCCCACACACTGACTGACCCTCACTGCAGTCCCGTTCCACCCACACTGCAGTCCCGTTCCACCCACACTGACTGACCCACACTGCAGTCCCATTCCCCACACACTGACTGACCCACACTGCAGTCCCGTTCCACACACACTGACTGACCCACACTGCAGTCCCATTCCACACACACTAACTGACCCACACTGCAGCCCCATTCCCCACACACACTGACTGACCCACACTGCAGTCCCGTTCCCCACACACTGACTGACCCACACTGCAGTCCCATTCCCCACACACTGACTGACTCACACTGCAGTCCCGTTCCCCACACACTGACTGACCCACACTGCAGTCCCGTTCCACACACACTGACTGACCCACACTGCAGTCCCATTCCCCACACACTGACTGACCCACACTGCAGTCCCGTTCCCCACACACTGACTGACCCGTACTGCAGTCCTGTTCCTCAATGACTGACCCACACTGCAGTCCCGTTCCCCACACACTGACTGACCCACACTGCAGTCCCGTTCCCCACACACTGACTGACCCGTACTGCAGTCCTGTTCCTCAATGACTGACTGGCTGATTTGCGAAACAGGTTTCCAGTTGAAAGTCAGGTGTTTCATGAGCCTGGCACATTTTTGGAAACTCTTCTGAATGAGTTGATACAAAAATGACATAACTTTCATTTAATAAGAGTGATTGAATGCTTGTTTGTAGATCTCACTTGGGCAGTGCAACAGATCTGAGGTACCCACTCAGTTCTGTGGTGGAAACACCAGCCGAACACTATGGGACACCAACCGTGCTACGGCGACCTCAGAAAGGACGCTTCACACCTCTCCGGGATGAACCTACTAAGGTACGTTGATGGCTTGTTTTGAGCAAGAATCACAGAGGTTGGTAGGATTTTTGTTATTTTTTAATCATTAAAATTCCTGTACTTCCTGCCCACCCTTTCAATTTTGGAGTCACTTTTCCAGTTTAGGGAGTTCTCAGGCTGAGCCGGTTACTGGAATATCCACTTGTTTTGTCGGCATCTTGGTTTCAGTGACTGATGTGTGCAACAGAAGTTACTGTATGTGTTGTGGTGAGATCATTTCCAATATCAAAACAAGAGTAAAATAGATGAGCAACACTTCTAAAAAAGCATTTGCAGTCACGCCTGCACATTGCTAAATGTATCACTAAGCTTTCAAAGCAGTTAAATGCACGTCTGCAGAGTGATATCAAAATAAGGAAGAATTAAGAGAAATACTAAAGTTGGGTAAAAGTGGTTGCGGCAAGGCAGGAGGTGGAAATAAGGAGCATCATGAGCCCCCACACTATAACACAATGCTGTTCTCTTTAGTATTTTGTGAGCCTGAACCCCCAAATCCATATGTTCGTCCACTCCATCCAATACACCCTTTCAAGTATGAGTTCTAATTCTTTTCAGTCAAAACTACCGCCACTCATTTACAGATGTATATTCAGGTGCCCCTTGGAGGTTTCATTGAGCCTCGGAATCAGTTGCTTTGTCGCTCACCTTAGTATTAGCTCAAATTTGGACCCTGCTACCTCCCTGATATTGTGGCCAAAGTAAGGTCTTTACATATTTGGCATTGTGAGCATAAATGAAAATCTTGGAATTTCGTGGAACTGGTATGATATGTTAAATTTAAATTCAAATGAGTTGCGTGACTGTTGTAGATTTGCACCAAGCTTGGTGACTGCTATATTTCTGCCTTTCCAGATTCAAGCCCTAAATGAACAGGACTGGGAGTGCGCCCCACAAGCAAACGTTCTGACCAGTGTGACACACACCTTTGAAAGTGACCCAGAAATGTCTGACGTTGATGATGAAGATGGAGAGACAATGTTCAGTTCAGCAGACCTGCTTTCACCCAGTGGACATTCGGACGCTCAGACTCTGGCCATGATGTTACAGGAGCAGCTTGATGCCATTAACAAAGAAATCAGGCAAGGCAGAGACTGGACATGGAAGCTCCTCAAAGTTATTGTGACATTGGCTTTGTACTGTAACAACAACATACTCGTGTCATGAGTGATAACTTGCTATGCATCATTAACACTTTCACCTTGCTTCATAATTTACTTTATATACTATGACTTTTACCAGATGCATCGAGTTATTGCAGTAATATAACAAGATTAGTGACAATTCATATTTTAGCTGGAATCTAAGGGGTCATAAAATCATACAGTCCCTACAGTGCAGAAAAAGGCCGTTCGGCCTCTCCAACAGGGCATCTCACCCAGGCCCTATCCCTGTAACCCCACATATTTACCCCATTAATCCCCCTTACCTATGCATTCTGGGACACGAAAGGGCAATTTAGTGTGGCCAATTCACCTAACCTGCACTGGACTGTGGGAGGAAACTGGAGCACCCAGAGGAAACCCACACAGACACGGGGAGAATATGCAAACTCCACACGTTCAGTGACTCAAGCCGGGAATTGAACTCGGATCCCTGGTGCTGTGAGGTAACAATGCTAATCACTGTGCTGCCCGGTCACTGAGTGTATTGTTGAGTGGTTTTACAAGTAACTGTATGTTTACATAATCATCGATCTTGTAACTTGACCGAGACTTTCCCATGACAGGATGATCCAAGAAGAGAAGGAGTCCACTGAGCAACGAGCTGAGGAGATTGAGTGTCGCGTGGGGAGCGGAAGCATGGATGGGTTAAATTTAACCCGCATTCGAACAGGAACCTCCATTCCAACTTCCCTCACAGCCCTGTCTCTAGCCAGTTCTTCTCCACCCGTCAGTGGGCGCTCTACACCCAAACTTACTCCCCGCAGCTCTTCCCATGACCTGGATCGTAAAGGCATCATGACCCTGGTGAGTTCTGTACTGGATGAAAAAGGGGAGAATTGGGTTTTGAGAACAGATGCAAAAGCAAACAAGTCAACTGTAAAATTATTGGGAGCTGAAAGAGAATCTACAATGTGCACCTCCCAGTGCCAAATCTATACTTTCACAGGAAGTCTAATCCAAACAGGTGAAGCAAATCACTCCAGCGTGAAATGAAATTGTGACTATCAGATGGAGGGATAAAGGAGTAACTGTCTTCATAGTTTCTATTTAAGAATTAGTGTGGAATTAGAAAATATATATAATCACTGCCTTTATGTATTCATAATAGGAAGTGATGAAATAGGGAAGATGTGGAGATGTTGGCATTGGACTGGGGTGGGCACAGTAAGAAATTTCTCAACACCAGGTTAAAGTCCAAAGGTTTATTTGGAATCACAACCTTTCGGAGCACTTGTTCCTTCCTCACCTGAGGAAGGGGCAGCATTCTGAAAGCATGTGATTTCCAAATAAATCCGTTGAAATAGTGAAGATTTCCCTCAAATATTTCAGATCGTTCTGATACGTAGAATGTTTTTATTTAGCACGGAATAACCATGGGGAAAATGGCTTGTATGGTTTACTGAGATTAACAGTATCAATACATGAGAAACGTATCAGCCATGATCGACAGGCAGAGCAGACTCGGTGATTGAATGGTTTAGTTCTGCTGTTACATCTTATGGTCTTATAACGGTATGAAACAGAGGTGAATTTTCACCAACAAAAAGGTCCATTATCCCAGAATACATCAGCCTCAACTTTGTCTGCATCAGCCTTTCCACATGCCCAGCTCAGTTCCCTTGTTGTTTAACCACAGTTTTAGCAGGATTTCCACCTCAGTAAAAAAACAGAAGATAGAAGTTACTTGCGACTGAAATCGAAAGCACACCAAGCAATACGCATGATGTGTATCCTGATATCAAGTGTTTCGAGCTTTATTCCTCACCTTTGACAGCTCATGGTTTATGCCCCCAGTTGCAAATTGGGAGAGCAGCTCCACTGATGGGCAGTTTTGCAGATTGGAAAGAATCTGATGCGTACTTTCTAACTGATTCCTCATTGAACTCTCACTCCCTGATATTACTGCTGCCCTGCTGGCAGGGACCCCTCAGATAGGGAGTCAGTATCACTGCTCCCCTCAAACCTGAGTTGGTGCACTTGTGTGTATCCCTTACCTCACTGATTGTTTTTCTCTCCTCTCTCTTGCAACCGATGTTCAGCCTAGCGATTTAAGGAAACACCGTCGGAAGGTAAATAGAACTGATAGACACATTTATATTAGTAGATTCCCTCTTGATTTATTTCCTTCCTTTGTTATACTCATCTCTTGGTGACTCATGTCAGGGGAGAATTCTGCAATAAGGGGGCAATTATTTAGTGGCAACCTCACCCGTGAGCATGTTTCCCGTGCTGGGTTGTTCTTTGTTCTTTGTTCACCCAAATGACCCAAGCTTTGAAAGGAAATGCAAGGTATATGATCTTGAAGCTTGACCTGCCTTTCCCCAACACCGTACATTTGATTTGATGTATTATTGTCGCGTGTATTAACATAGTTTGAAAAGCATTGTTTCTTGCATGGTATGTAGACAAAGCATACTGTACATAGAGAAGGAAATTAGCGAGTGCAGAAGTGCATCCCAAAGGTCAATGGTAAGCAGCTGGGAGTGTGAACTTGGTTGTTATTTCCAAATTTCCTCAGCCTGGGAATCCCACAGGCAGTGGTGGTTTCCCAGAACCACTTGAGTAAGCAAAGCACTTGGCTGACAAATGGCAACTAATGTTCACACCCACACAAGTGCCAGGCAATGACCAAGTCCAGTAAGAAAAAAATCTAACCTTCGCCCCTTGACAATGCCATTACCATTATTGAATCTCCCATTATCAACATCCTGGGGTTACCATTGACCTGAAACTGAACTGGAGCAGCTGGAGTATGAACGGTCTGGCTACCAGAGCAGGTCAGAGGCTGAGGGTTATGCAGAGAGTAACTTACCTCCTAATTCCCCAAAACCTCTCCACTATCTACAAGGCCCAAGTGGAATACTCCCCCCTTGTCTAGGTGGGTGCAGCTCCAACAAGAAGCTTGACACCACCCAGGAGAAAGCAACCCGCTTGATTACTACCCCATCCACAAACATTCACTTCCTCCACCACCGATGCATGGTGCCAGCAGGGTGTACCATCTACAAGGTGCACTGCAGTAATTCACCAGGGCTTTTTAGACAGCATTTTCCAAACCTACGACCACTACCTACTGAAAGACAAGGCAGCAAATGATGGGAATACCACCAGCTGGAAGTTCCCCTCAATGTCCCATCTGGAAATATTTTATTGTTCCCTCATTGTCGCTGGGTCAAAATCCTGGAGCCCCCTCCCTAACAGCATTGTGGATCTACCTACACCACATGAACTGCAGCGGTTGAAGAAGGTTTTTAAGGGCAATTAGGGGAGTGCAGAGCCAATGATGCCCACGTATCTTAAATGAGTTTAAAAAAAAACATGCTTTTAAGCATCTCATCTAAGTCTTCTACTACTGTCAAGAAGCAGAGTTGTCTACAATGACAGTTCAGGTACATGTTATTGTAATCTCTGCATTCCACAATTACCCCAGGATTAAAGGGAGTCTATTATAAGTTAGAAGAAAATAATGGAGGACTGATTGTATGAAAAGTGCGATAATTTGCCTGTTATTTTGTTGCTTTTGAATTATTTGATGGAGTTACCAGGGCAACGATTCTGTCACTACACTGTTTGCCTTTCAATATGTGCTTTAGTCGTCAGTGACAAGGGATGAGAACCGTGAAGATAAAACCACAATCAGATGTGAAACATCTCCTCCTTCCTCTCCAAGGACCATGAGGCTGGAGAAGCTGGCACATTCACTCCAGTCAACCAGCCAAGAAGAAGGTCGAGGGTAAGGAAACTTGTATCTTGTTAAATCATGTTTCACATTTTAAAAAACAATCCCAGAAGCAAATGAAATTGAAGATGCATAGCAGTGTTAGAGCTGCAGCATACCCCCCTGATCTCTCCCAGCTGGAGTTACAATATCAGCTATATGACAATAAGATAGATACCAAATGGGTGCACGGTGGCACTGTGGTTAGAGCTGCTGCCTCACAGCACCAGAGACCTAGGTTTGATTCCGGCCTCGGGTGACTGTGTGGAGGCTGCACATTCTCCCTGTGTCTGCATGGGTTTCTTCCAGATGTTCGGGTTTCCTCCCACACTCCAAAGATGTGTAAGTTAGATGGATTTGCCATGGTAAACATGTGAGATTATAGGGATAGGGAAGAGGGAGAGCTTAGTGGCATGGTCTTTCAGAGAACCTATCCAGATTTCATGCTCCTCTTGCTTGTATGGATTTCCTCCGGGTGCTGCAGTTTCCTCCCACAGTCCAAAAGACTTACTGGTTAGGTGCATTGGCCGTGCTAAATTCTCCCTCAGTGTACCCAAACAGGCGCCAAAGTGTGGCGAACAGGGGATTTTCAGAGCAACTTCTCTGCAGTGTTAATGTAAGCCTACTTGCAACACTAATAAATAAACTTTTATTTGATGGACCGAATGGTCTCTTTTTGCACCTGATGAAGGGGCAGTGCTCTGAAAGCTCGTGCTACCAAATAAACCTGTTGGATTTTAACCGGGTGTTGTGAGACTATTATCTGTGATGTTGATTGAGGGATAAATTTTGGGAGTGTGTAACTTCCCTGCCCTCTTTAAAATAGTTCCATGGGATCTTTGACATCCAGCAGAACTGGTAGGTGGGGTCTCAGTTCAACATTTCATCTGAAAGATAGCACCTCCCACAGTGCTGCACTCCTTCAGTACTGCACTGGGGTATCACCCTTAATTGGTGACCTCAAGCCCTGGAGTGGGATTTGAACCCAGAAACCTGTGACTTGGTGGAGGTGTGAATCTGATGACTGATCAGATTCACACTCCTTGAAAGGAATCCACTTCCTCTATACCACAGACTTATTCAAGAATCCTTGATTTGTATAATTTATTCAGGTGCGACTGTAAGGGATAATTTCCTCCTCCAGTTAGTCTCAGGAAGCGCCTGTGCATTCTAAAATGGTCTTTTAACAGTTTGTTGCAGTCTATCTTGGTGACATTTGAATTGTAAATACCTTTTAAAAACAGAATTTCAGGAAGGAAACAAAAACAACTTGTTTATCTGACCTCTTTAGACATCGTAAAACATCATAAAGCAAATCACCAGAGTGTTAGAAAGTTAACAAAAAACAAAAGCAAAGAGTGCTTTCATATTTATTGCTGGAGGCACTGAATACAAAAGTAAGTAGGTTATACTGAACTAGTATAAATTGGGCCTCATCTGGAGTAATGTGTCCAGTCCTGGGTGCCATAGTTAAGGAAGGATATGAAGGCACTGGAGAGAGTACACATGACATGATAAGAATGACTGACTCCAGGGATAAACAACAGTAGTTATGAGGATAAATTGGAGAGATTGTGTCTGTTTTCCTTGGAGAAAAGGAGGCTGAGAGGAGACTTGATAGAGATGCTCAAGATCCTGAGGGATATGAACAGGGTAAATAGCAAGAAACTGTTTCCAACGAAGTCACCAAACACTAAAATTGACATGGCAGAGGGACAATAGGAATAACATTCAATCCATAAAGTAAAAGTTGATAAGCCTTCTGATGAGGCTGATTGAATTCTCATGTGTCTGGCTATGAAGCATCTCCTAAAATCAATCTCAATTTGCTGGAACCTGTCCAATTATTGGGGTTTAAGCCTTAAATGTTTCTTCTTTGTTTTTTAGAAGTCTGCAGATTTTGTCCGTCTTGCCAAATTTTGATGAACTTAGAAGGAAGTTTTTTGCTTTTCCTCAGTTCCGTGGATTTGAGTTTCATGTCACTTTCCTCTGTCTATATGGGAGAGTGGAGATGCCGGCATTGGATTGGGGTGGGCGCAGTAAGAAATCTCACGACACCAGGTTAAAGTCCAACAGGTTTACTTGGAATCATGAGCTTTTGGAGCGCTGCTCCTTGACCAGGTGAATGACTCACCTGATGAAGGAACGGCGCCCCAAACACTCGTGATTCCAAATAAACCTGTTGGATTTTAACCTGGTGTGAGACTTCTAGATGGGAGAGTGTTAATTGTAGATCAAGTATCCATGTGTCCAACTTCACTGGGGATGACAATGGGAAGCAGCAGTGGAATTCAGTTTATTACCTCAGGACAGGAGTATCCCAGTCATCCTATGAAAAAAGCAAATTACTGCAGATGCTGGAATCTGAAACTAAAAGAGAAAATGCTGGAAAATCTCAGCAGGTCTGGCAGCATCTGTAAGGAGAGAAGAGAGCTGACGTTTCAAGTCCAGACGACTCTTTAAAAAGCTAAAAGGCACAGAAAATGGGAGATATTTATACTGCGGGGGGGCAATGAAAGATAAGTCACAGCCACAGAAACCAGGGGAAAAGATTGCTAATAGCTATCCACCGAGAGAATAAAGGGTGTGAATGGCCAAATGGCAGAGAAGCTGTAAGCTGTGATAGATGGGGATGTTGGGGGGGTGGAATGGGGCAGAGATAGAATGTAGAAAAGGGGAAGCAGGAGGAGAAAAGGTAAAGGAAGGGGGTGAAGTAGGGGGAAAGAATGGGGGGGTGGTTAGAAAATGAAGAAAAGCCATAAAGAAATAAAAGTAGCGAACAGTAAAAAATTAAATAAAATAGAATGAAAACGAAGGGGTGGAGGTGGGGTAGAGAAAATCATCTGAAGTTGTTGAATTCGATGTTGATATCGGAAGGCTGGAAAGTGCCGAGCTGGAAGATGAGATTCTGTTCCTCCAGTTTGCGTTGAGCTTCACTGGAACATTGCAGCAGGCCAAGGACAGACATATGGGAATGGGAGTGGGATCGTGTGTTAAAATGGCAGCAACCGGAAGGTCAGGGTCCTGACTGCACATCAACCACAGGTGCTCAGCAAAGCGATCACCCAGTCTATGTATGGTCTCTCCGATATAGAGGAGACCACACTGGGAGCGGTGAATGCAATAGACCAAATTGAAAGAGGTGCAAGTGAAATGCTGCATAACCTGGAATGAATGTTTTGGACCTTGGATTGAAGAGGTAAAGGGACCCTGTATCTCCTGTGCTCAAATCTAGTCTGTATGATCTATCAGCCCTGGTATCATTCTGAGCAATCTACGTCTTCTCCAAGGCCAGTCTACCATTCCTGAGATGCAGTGTTGACTTTTAGTTTGAACATGTACTGTGACAGACACCTGCAATACTCACTGATCTCAAATGTAAGAGGTTTTTAAGCGTCTTCTAGTTTAACAGGTTATAATAGGATTAATAATATTGAATCGCAAACTTTTTAATGCAGAATCGATTAAAAGTAGAAGCAGCTTATCAATGATTTTTCCTTGTGTATAAGAGGTTTCATTTCAGTGTGTGATGTACCGCCTCCTGATTAGCTTTGTTTTTGATTACTATTATTGTGTTGCTCCTCAGCACATTGACAGCCGAGGAGCTGGCTAGCAATCCCAGCAGCAACAATAGCAGCCAAGACTCACTGCATAAAGCCTCAAAGAAAAAGGGCATCAAATCGTCTATTGGCCGCCTGTTTGGGAAGAAGGAGAAGGCGCGTCTGGGTCAGCTCGGAAAGGAAATGGCTTCGGTTCACGGTACGTCCAACTGCTCTTCAAAAAGTGCATTAAATGTCAATGAGTTTTTTCGGTGTATAACTTAGTCACGTAAACCAGGAAGGTCCGGTGTGATTGAAGGCAGTTCTCTCAGCGAGGGAGGTGGCAGTGGGATTCAGCTGACTTCCTGGTCATTGAATTCAGGAAGGAAAAAGCAGCAAGCTACTCCTGCTGGAAGTGTACACGGAATATCAAACTACCCTGAATGTCTGAACAGCTCCTAACTGTGGCTGTCAAAACACATGCAGGAATAACGCTCACCTGAGTAGAATAGAGCATCTGTGAAGCGGTATATCAATAAATAGAGACAGGGACAAGATTGGGGAACATAAGAGTAAGTTAAGTAAGTTGCTGTCCTCTCAGTTCATCCATTAGTATTGGACCACTGTCAAGCCAGTTTGTAAAACAAAATATTGGAAGGAGGGTTGGGCTGGCTATGTTTTCCCTCTGTAAGTAGCATTGGCAGAGTGGCATGGCAGCTCAGTGGTTAGTGCTGTTGTGTCTCAGCGCCAGGGATCCGGGTTTAATTCCGGCCTTGGGTCAGTGTCTGTGTGGAGTTTGCACGTTCTCCCAGTGTCTGCGTGGGTTTCCTCCGGGTGCTCCAGTTTTCTCCCACAGTCCAAAGATGTGCAGATTAGGTGGATTAACCTTGTTAAATTGCCCCTTAGTGTCCCAGTATGTGTTTGTTAGGGGGATTAGTGGGGTAAATATGTGGGGTCATGGAGATAGTGCCTGGATAGGATGCTCTGTTGTAGAGTCAGTGCGGAATCAATGGGCCAAATGGTCTCATTTTGCACTGTAGGGGTTCTATGGGTTCCATCTGTCTCAGAGAATGTGAGGATCCCCATCGGTCTGTTGGAATATTGAAATCAGGGCATGGGAAGGTGGGATTGGTGTAATTGCTCTGATGGAGTACTATTCCAATTTGACAACTGTGACTTTTCACCTTTATTCATGTTAACCTGTCCTTAGTTTTAATCTTTTGCCCTGATGATGTGCGTGACACTGGTGTTTTGCTACACTTGTCCCCAGCTGCCCAAGAAACAAACCTTTGCCTTGTTCGGGGGGTGAGAGGCTTTATATTTAATTGGATTTTTCTCTTTTCAACGCATTTTAACTTGATGAAATTCTGAATTGTTGCATTCATAGTTTCTGAGGTTATAAATGGAGCCCAGTATCAGAAAATCAGTCTTTCTACTATAGATTAAAAAAACTTAATTCAATTCTGTACTGAGAGTACAGTTCCTGATTCATTATGTAAGTTGTTAAAAAGTTCTGACATAACTTGACACTGTTTAAATGCCCTTCTTCTCTGTGATCTTTATCTCACTGAAGTAGAATAACTGTGTGCTCAATCTGGCATGTATTTGCCAATATGTTTAGGTTAATACAATGTGTTCATTGTGACCCTCGCGTCAGTCACTGACAAATGTACAATACATTGGATATGTCAAAGAATTATAGAAACAGAAGAAAGCCAGTCACCCCTTTGAGTCACTTCCTTTTATGAAAACATAAAGAAATAGAGCAGGAATAGGCCATTCAGCCCCTCAAGACTGCTCTGCCATTCAGTGCAACCTTGGTTGATTTTCTACCTTAATTCCACTTTCCTGCCTGCTCCCTTATTCCTCCATTTAATGAGGGAACAAGATTGTATTTACCTGAGCCTCAACAATGGAGCATCCATGAACTTCAGGGAGAATTGCAAAGATTAACAACAGTCTTACTGAAGAAACTTCTCTTTATCTCTGCTTAAATGATCAAATCCTTGTCCTGAGACTGTGGCCCCTTCGTCTAGTGAAGAAGAACAATCTCTGTCAACCCTGTCAAACTCCATTAGATGTTTGTTATTCTTTCATGGGATGTGGACGTCGTGGGCTAAACCAGCATTTATTGCCCATCCTTAATTTCCCTTGAGTAAATGGTGCTGAGCTACCTGCTTGAACTGCTGTAGTCCATGTAGTTACATCCACAGTGCTGTTAGGAAGGGAGTTCCATGATTTTGACCCAGCAACTGCAGAGGAACAGTGATATATTTCCAAGCTGGGACATGTGTTGTTTGGAGGAGAACTTGGTTGGGGTGTTCCCATGTATCTGCTCATGTATCATCTGCTCATGGGGTGTTCCCATGTATTTGGCCTTGGAGGGAGTGCAGAGGAAGTTTACTAGGCTGATACCGGAGTTGAGGGGGTTGAGCTATGAGGAGAGGCTGAATAAACTAGGCTTGTACTCGTTAGAGTTTAGAAGAATGAGGGGAGATCTCATTGAGACATATAAGATGATGAATGGGATGGATAGGATAGAGGTGGAGAGGCTCTTCCGGCTCAGAAAGGACAGTAGGACTAGAGGGCACAGCCTCAAGATAAAGGGGGGGCGGTTTAGAACGGAGTTGAGGAGGAACTTCTTCACTCAAAGGGTGGTGAATCTGTGGAATTCTCTGCCCGTTGAAGTGGTGGAGGCTGCCTCGCTAAATATATTTAAGACACGGGTTGATAGGTTTTTGATAAGCGAGGGGATTAAGGGTTATGGGGAGAGGGTGGGAAGGTGGAACTGAGCCACGACAGATCAGCCATGATCTTATTGAATGGCGGGGCAGGCTCGAAGGGCTGGATGGCCTACTCCTGCTCCTATTTCTTATGTTCTTATGCTGCCCTTGTCTTTCTAAAATATCACCCTATGGATGGTGTGTTGAAGGAGCATTGATATAATGCATCTTGTAGATGCTACACACTGCTGCCACTGTCTGTCGGAAGGAGTGAATGTTTAATTGGTGGATGACGTGCCAATCAAACAGGTCGCTTTGTCCTGGATGGTGGTGATCTTTGTGTCTTTGGAGCTGCACGCATCCAGGACAGTGGAGAATATTCCATCATTCCTGACTTCTGCCTTGTAGATAGTGGACAGGCTCTGGGGTGTCAGAAGGTGCATTACTCACCACAAAATTCCCAGCCTCTGACCTGTTTTGGTAGCCACAGAATTCATCTGGCTAGTCCGGTTCAGTTCCTGGTCAATAGTAATGTCCAGGATGATAGTGGGGGAATTTAGTGATGGTGATGCCATTGAGTGTCAAGGGGAAATGGTTGGATTTTCTCTTGTTGGAGAAGGTCATTGTATGGAACTTGTGTGGCGTGAATGTTCCTTGCTACTTGTCAGCCCAAGTCTGGATGTTGTCCACACCTTGCTGCGTACAGACATGGACTGCTTCAGTACCTGAGGAGATGAGAATGGTACTGAACATTGAGCAGTCATCAGCAAACATCCACATTTCTGACCTTTAAATGGAAGGAAGGTCATTGATGAAGCACTGAAGATGGTTGGATGTAAGGCACTGTCCTGAGGAACTCCTGCAGTGATTTCTGGAGTTTAGATGATTTATCCCCAGCCACCACAACCATCTTCCTTTGTGCCAGGTTTGACTCCAACCGGTGGAGAATTTCTCCCGATTCACATTGACTCCAGTTTTATTAGAGCTTCTCGATGAAAAGCTCAAATGTTGCCTTGATATTGATGGCAGTCACTCTACCTGCCTTCTGGAATTCAGCTGTTTTCTCTGTTTGGTATCAAGGCTGTAATCATCATAGAAATCATAGAAACCCTACAGTGCAGAAGGAGGCCATTCAGCCCATCGAGTCTACACCGACCACAATCCCACCCAGGCCCTACCCCCATATCCCTACATATTTTATCCACTAATCTCTCTAAACTACACATCCCGGGACACTAAGGGGCAATTTTTTTTAGCATGGCCAATCAGCCTAACCCGCACATCTTTGGACTGTGGAAGGAAACTGGAGGAAACCCACGCAGACACAAGGAGAATGTGCAAACTCCACACAGACAACGACCTAAGCCGAGAATCGAACCCAGGTCCCTGTGAACCACTGTGCTACCGTGCTGCCCGTGAGGTCAGGAGTTGAGTGACTCTGGCAGAACCCATTCTGAGCAAAAAGGAGCAGGTTTTTTCTGAATAGTACCATCTGATAGCACTAACCACAACCCCTGATAATGGAGAATAGACTGACGAGTTGGATTTGTTCAGCTTTTTGTGTAATTGACATACCTGGGCAATTTTCCACGTTGTTGGGTAGATGTCAGTTGTGTAACTGTACTGGAAGAGCTTGGCAAAGGGCACAGCAAGTTCTGGAGCACAAGTCTTCTATATTATTGCTGGAATATTATCAGGGCCCGTAGACTTTGATATCATGTGAAGTGAATTAAAGTCTGGCATCTGTGATTCTGGAGACTTCAGAATAAGTTCCAGTGAGATCACCTCTCAATTATCAAAATTTCAGAGTGTCCTATTTTACAGCCTTTATCATAGGGTGACTCTCTCATCCCAGGGAAGAATATAATGAACCTTTGTTGTACTAAGGCAAGTACATCCTTCCATAGATAGGGACCAAAACTATGCAGTTGTGGTTAAACCAAACCTTGGACAATTGTGGCAAGACTTCGAATTCTTGTATTCCAATCCCTTTGGAATAAAGGTCAACATGCCATTTGCCTTCCTATTGGTTGGCTTGCTGTATTTGCATGCTAACAGTATTTTTACGCCCTAATCTCCCTGAACTTTAACATTTAGAAATTTCATGTAACTTTTTTAAAACATTATATCCCTCCTACTAAAACAAATAGCCCCATTTTCCCCACATTATGTCTCCCACTCTGTTGCCCAGTTATTTAATCTGCCTGTATCTCTTTGCGACCCTTTTGTGTCCCCTCACAGTTTACATTCCCACCTGGATTCATATTCCTTTATCGCCTTATCTGACAAAAATCTATCAATATCAGTTCAGAAATATTAAACTGATGTCTTCAGTCAGATTTTGTTCAGATCCCTTTCTAATCTTGTGCCTTCTGTCTCTCTTTATTAAACTGCTGCACTCCTCATTTTTGGTTGTGATTTTAAGTGATGGAGGCCAGCGAGATCGCTGATTCAGTTCTTTTCGCAAATTAACTGATCGCAGCTCAAAAGATGGAGTTAGGATTGGTTGTTGTATTGCTTTGCTAAGTTAGGGATCAGAAAACACCACCAGGCTTTGCACTCCTGATCACTGTTTGGTGTCCTCCATTGGAAAATGTACAGATGTGGACATCTTGTGAGGGTGCATTTGCACCAAGCCGTGATGCCTTTCACAGTTGAAAAGACCAGCCGTCCTCATGGTTGAGATTTGAATGTGGGGATGGTGCTAAAAAGCCTCCAATAACAATGGGAATGGCATGCTATTAGTATTACATAGTATTTACCAGAAAAAGAGCAGGGAGAGGGAATTACAAAGAGAAACTGGGATCAGGAAAATAATTCTGCCAATGATACCAACAGTTTTATCCAATCATCATGCTGGATCTTGAGAACAGCAGGATTATATCTGCATGCAAGAATAAAATTGTTAATATTTTAAATAATGTTGAAGAATTGAGCTGGATATTTTGCATATAAATAAATCTACATATTTTCTTTTCTCCCCATAGGATATGGATACTTTGGTAAGTAGGAACATTACAAATGATCTGCTTTGTGCATTCAGCATTTTCTGTTAACAATTTAAATGATGAACTCTGCGCATGAGCTTAATGGGAGAGAAGTGGTTTTAGTTTGTTAAATTTGAACTTTTTTGGTAATGATTTAAAGTGATGTAATAAGATAGTGCAAGAATCTAACACATCTCCTACTGGAAGGAGAGTGTTTATTTCACAAGTACTTTGACGTAATGGGACCCAGCTTTACACAATGGGTAAATCAGTTAACCTAACAGGAGGAGATTTCTTTTGGTTGCGTATTTTAGACCATAGAATAGTTATTCTCCCTTTTGCAGGCCCTTCTTTTGTTCCAGTCCCCCCCCGCCCCTTGCGCTCTTGCTGTCTAATGTAAATATTTTATTTTTGATTTATTATTGTCACAAGTATCAACATGCAGTGGAAAGTATTGTTTCTTGTGCACTATTCAGACAAAGCATACCATACACAGTGAAGGGAAAAAGAGAGTGCCGAATGTGATGTTACAGTTATAGCTAGGAGGTAGAGAAAGATCAGTTTAGTGCCAGTTAGGTCCATTCAAAAGTCTAATGGCAGCAGGGAAGAAACTATTCTTCTGTCGGTTGGTACGTAACCTCAGACTTTTGTATCTTTTTTCCCAATGGAAGAAGGTGGAAGAGAGAATGTCTGGGGTGCGTGAGGTCCTGGATTATTCTGGTTGCTTTTCTGAGGCAGCAGGAAGTGTAGACAGAGTCAATGGATGGAAGATTGGTTTGTGTGATAGATTGGGCTGCATTCACAACTCTTTGTAGTTTCTTGCGGTCTTGGTCAGAGTCGGAGCCATAGCATGCGGTGATACTTCCAGAAAGGATGCTTTCTGTGGTGCATCTATAAAAAAATGGTGAGCATTGTAATGGACATGTCAGATTTGCATAATCCCCTGAGAAAGTAGATGCTAAAATGAAGTACTGTTGTAGCATTGTATATCTGATTGCATCTCTTTGTGTTTTATTCTATCTGTAAATGTAGGAATCAGACTTCTATTTTTTTAATGATTGAAACTTGGATTAAAGTGAGGAGAAGATCAATGTTTTTCTCAGTATCTCTTTATGTTAACTAGGTGGTATATTGGATACAGAAATGGGCATCCAGGACTCCCTTACTCTCGGCAAACTTGGAACACAAGCAGAGAGGGACCGAAGGCTAAAGAAAAAGTAAGTTTGAAGCAATTTTAAACTGTAAGAATCCAAAGCGTGTGATTGTTTTGAATGTTATTTATTTTCATTGAACCAGAGGAAAACCTACATTCAGGCACATAGCCCTCTCTACCCTTCTGCCTCACGTAATTGACTTTCCTGCAGTACATAGAACATTACAGCGCAGAACAGGCCCTTCTGGCCATGAATGTGGTTTATTGTATGGTTGAGGATGTCTCTGAGCAGTTGCAGCATATTCTGAAGGGGGAGAGTGAATAATCAGATCATTGTACATGCTGGTACAAGTGACATGAATGGCAAAAGGGGTGAGATCATAAGGAATGAGTACAAGGGAGTTAGGTAACAAGTTAAAAAGCTGGACCTCCAGAGTAGTGACCTCCAGATTACTCCCAGTGCCACAAACCAGTGAGGACAGAAATAAAAATATAGATCAGATGAATGTGTCACTGAGAAGCTGGTGCACAGGGCAGGGATTTAGCTCCTTGGATCATTGGGATCTCTTCTGGGATAGAGGTGACCTGTACAAAAGAGACGGGTTGCACTTGAACTGGAGGGGGGGTCCAGTATCCTTGAGGGGAAATTTGCTAGTGCTACACAGGAGGGTTTAAACTAGTTTTGCAGGGGGTGGATGGGACTCTGCGCAGGAGAGGGGCCAACAAGATGTCAGGATAGAATACAGTAGTCAGTGAGAGAGAGTTAAGTATTGGGAATGGCCAGGGGCACAGTAAAGGGAGAGAAAATAATTCTGGTTTAAACTGCATTTATTTTCATGCACAAAGTCTAACAGGTAAAGTGGTGAGCTCAGAGCATGGACTGGCTCTGGGCACCGGGATATTATCACCATAACGGAAACATGGCTGAGACAAAGGCAGGACAGGCAGCTTGTCTGGACAAATGTAGCATCTATGTTCCAGGATATAGATGCTACAGATGTGACAGAGGTACGGGTAAGCAAGGAGGGAGGAGTTGCCATTTTGATAAGGGAGGGCATAACAACACTCCTTGAAGACAATTTTTTTTAGAGGTTCAACAAATGAGGCCAAATGGATGAAACTTAAAAACAAGAAAGGGATAGCCACTCTGATGGGACTGTGTTACAGACCCCCAGTAGCCAGCAGGAACTAGAGGAACAGATGTGTAGAGAGATTGCAGATAGTTGTACAAATAATAGGGCAGTATTAGTTGGGGATTTTAATTTCCCCAGTATTGACTGGGCCACCCAGAGGGCAAAGGGCCTGGGCAGGGTGGAAATTATTAAATATGTCCAAGAAAGCTTCCTGAATCAATATTGAGGGCCGAACTCAGGAGGTCGCAACACTGGACCTCTCCTTCGGAAACAAGATAGGACAAGTGACTGAAGTGTATTCTTCAGGTCCAGTGACCATGACACCATCGGTTTTAAAATAGTAGTGGAAGAAGACAGGCCAGGACCACAGGTTAAACTGGAGCAGGGCCAATTTTGGGGGCATTAGGCAGGATCTAGCAGAGGTCGATTGGGTGAATCTGTTTGATGAGAAAGGAATGACTGGCAAATGGAAAGCTTTTAAAAGATATCAAGAGTCCAGGGGCAGAATATTGCTGTTAGGATGAAGGGAAAGGCTGGCAAGTTTAGGGATCCCTGGCTGACGAGGGACATTGAGGCTCTGGTCAGGAAAAGGAAGGAAGCGTACGTTGGATTTAGACAATCAGGGACAAGTGAATCCCCCAATGACTATAAAAAGTGTAAGAGTACACATCAGAGGGAAATCAGGAAGGTAAAAATGGGTTATGAGATGGATCTCAGGTAAGGTTAAAGAAAATCTCAAGAGGTTCTATAGCTATATTAAGAGTAAAAGGACGGCCAGAGAGAGAATAGGTCCCATTAAAGATCAGCATGGCTGTGTGTGGAGCCACAGAAGATGGGTGAGATTGTTAATGAATATTTCACCTCGGTGTTTACTTTGGAAAACATCATTGATGCTAAAGAAATAAGGGAAACAAGTGGTGACCATTTGGGTCACGTGCATATTACTAGGAAGGAGATATGTGCAGCTTTAAAGCACGTTAAGGTGGATTAATCCCCTTAGCCTGATCAAGTGCATCCTCAGATCTTATGGGAGGCTAAAGAAGAAATTCCAAAGGCCCTTGCAAAAATATATTTGCTTCATCCCTTTCCACTGACAAAGTCCTAGAAGACTGGAGGGTGGCTAATGTTGTTCCATTGTTTAAGAAGGATAGCAAAGGTGGAATTATAGGTTGATGAGCCTGACATCAGTGGTGGGTAAGTTACTGAGGGACAGAATCCACCAACAATCGGATCACGAGATCTAATTAGGTACAGAGAGCGCAACTTTGTTTGTGGGAAGTCATGTCTGATGAATCTTTTAGAGTTTCTCGAAGAGGTAACCAAGGGGACAATAGATGTTGGTGTTTGTATGGATTTTAGCAAAGCCTTTGATAAGGTCCCGCATGGCAAGCTTGTCTGGAAGGTTAAGTCACATGGAATCCAGGGAGAGCTAGCAAATTGGAATCAAAATTGGCTCAATGGCAGGAAGCAGAGGGTGTTGGTGGAAGGTTGTTTCTGGGACTAGAGGCCTGTGGCTAGTGGTGTGCCTCAGAGTCAATGTTGGGACCCTTGTTATTCATTATTTATATAAAGAATTTGGATGTGAATGTACAAGGTATGGTTAATACATCCGTTGATGATAGTAAATTAGGAGATATCATTGATAGCAAAGAAGGTTATCAAAAATTACAGAGGGATTGTGATCAGTTAGGGAAGTGGGCAGAGGATTGGCAAATGGATTTCAATACAGATAAGGGTGAGGTGTTGCATTTTGGAAAGTCAAACCAGGGCCCTGGGCAGTGTTGAGGGACAGAGGAACCTAGGAGCACAAGTACTTAGTTTGTTCAAAGCAGCATCACAGGTAGACAGTGTGGTGAAGAAGGCATTTAGCACACTAGTTCATCAATCAGGGCATTGAGTGTAGGAGTTGGGACGCTGTATTACAGTTTATAGGTGGTTGGTGAGACTGCACTTAAAGTTTTGGTCACTCTGTTTTAGGAAGGACATTGATAATCTGGAAAGAATACTCAGAAGATTTCTGAGGATGTTGCCAGGATCAGCCTGAGTTATAGGGAGCAGTTGGCTAGGCTAGGACTTTATTCGTTGGAATGTTGGAGAATGAGGGGTGA
This sequence comes from Carcharhinus amblyrhynchos, assembly GCF_965287045.1. Classification (NCBI taxonomy): domain Eukaryota; kingdom Metazoa; phylum Chordata; class Chondrichthyes; order Carcharhiniformes; family Carcharhinidae; genus Carcharhinus; species Carcharhinus amblyrhynchos. Next base: position 48,365,016 of record NC_137345.1, read on the forward strand.
CCTTATTGAGGTATATAAAATTATGAGGGGCATTGATAGAATGAACACACAGTCTTTTTCCCAGGGAAGGGGAATTGAAAACTAGAGGACGTAGATTTAAGATGAGAGGAGAAAGATTTCAAAGGGACCTGAGGGGCAACTTCTTCATGCAGAGGGTGGGGCGTGTGTGGAATGAGCTACTAGAGAAAGTGGTTGAGGCAGGTTCAATAATAACATTTAGAAAGCATTTGGATAAATACATGAACGGGAAAGGATTGGAGAGATTAAGGCCAAATGCGGACAATTAGGACTAGCTGGGAGGGCACCGTGGCTGGCATAGACTGGTTAGGCTGAAGGGCCCTGTTTCCATGCTGTATTGCTCTGTGACTCTATCAATACGGCAGCTTCTTGAGTGCCTTTGGTGACTGTGTGACTGAGAAAAATATCGCCCATTGAACTTCGTTAAAAAGCATAGAGAATAATGAGAGAAATTCTAATATTTTTATATTTTGCTCCATTCCAATCATGGCATTACCTCATTCACTGTCATTAGTTTTTCTTAATTTTTGCACCAGTATTGTTTGTTAATAGCAGCCAGTGACATGCACGCTAATATGTGAGTTTTCCTCTTCCCTTTCTCCCCCTCCCTGTGCCCGCCTCCCTCCCCGTCTCATTACCATTCTGCTAAGTTCTGTTTGTAACTGTAGTCAGATTAGGTGCATTTTTCTTTCTCTTGCTCAAGTCTTCTGGTTATTGCACAGTGATTGTGTGGAAGTGTGATTCTATTATTAAATAACAAGCTGGTCAACAGTTTCTCCAATAGGTTTCAGTGCACCCTGGAAATCTAAACCTGGGTCTTATTGAGTGAATCTTGCTGCACAAATGCAAGTTCTGCATTCTTTGTTAACTGCTGACTGAATGTGTTAAGTATCTGCATCCTCTCAATGGGTTATTCCTTGCAGGTATACTCTCTGTCAGGGAACATTGATCAGAGCAGATTGTTTTTGAGCACAGTGTGATCTGTTCCCTCTGTCTTGCAGTACTTAACCTCTTCTCAATAGCTTTCCACAGAGACATGATAAAATTGGGATTTTGCTGTTTCACTGCAGATTTTTGCTGTTGTTCTAATATCCCACATGCTAAATATCTCTTCACAAAATGAACCATTTTATTAGATCCCTGGGAATGAGGCTTGTTGAGCCTTAATTGTACCTTAGTTTGTACCTCGAGAAAGGGCCATTGAAGTGAATGTAAATGAGGAACCCACAGGTTACCATTGCTCACGTAAACAAAGATTTGTTTATGTTTTTTGGAACAGTCGACAATTGTCCTCCAGCCTGAGCCAGTAACTGTGCAGAGCCAATTCCAGTCACATCTATTATTGTGCCATATTTTTTAGGGTGGCACAGTGGTTAGCACTGCTGCCTCACAGTGCAGGGACCTGACTTTGAATCCAGGCCGGGTCACTATCTGTGCGGAATCTGCACATCCTGCATGGGTTTCCTCCGGGTGCTCCAGTTTCTGCCCAGAGTCTGAAAGTGTCTGGTTAGGTGGGTTGGCCATGCTGAATTCTCCCTCAGTGTACCTGAACTGTGGTGTGGTGACTAGGGGATTTTCACAGTAACTTCATTGCGGTGTTAATGTAAGCCTACTTGTGACACTAATAAATAAAGTTAAACTATTTCTTTGTTCATACTAATGCAGATTCCATGACTGTTTTGCTGCATGTGAGGTTAAAGCATACTTGTTGTGCTTATCTAACATTAATGAGTTAAGTGTCCAAAATGAGTTGGACATCCCTTAATTCCATCCACAGCATATTTTCCCTGCTCTGGATAAAATGATTTATGAAAATGTGGAAGACCAGAATATATTTGCAGAGTAAATTATTCCATCATCAATCTTGAAAGTCACCAAACTTAAAAGCACAGAGAGCCAATCAATATTTGATAAGAGAAACTAAGACCGAGTATTTCAGCTGGGACCTTCACCTTGGAAGCATATCCCAATCCAGTATGAATCAGCTCTGTGTAAGGAAATCTTGTTCATCTGATCTTCAGCTTTTTAAAAGCTATTTTTATCTCTCAGAACTGGCCATTCCATGCATTCTAACCTGTGTTAATCTTGTATTAGTTTTGGTTTGGTTTTCTATTAAGAGTTTAGACTACACTCAATGCCGTGCCATATGCTCTCTTAACATTTTCGTTTGACTTTTGACTTGAGGAAATCAGTGTTTGAATTTTAGAATTGATGTTTTGCACTAAAATATACTTCCTTTTGAACCTAGAATGTCTTTACAAGAAAGGCCACATCATAAAAACATTGCTTAGAGGAATTAGTGACTTGTGCAACTTGTATAAGCTAATAGAATCGCACTGCTGAAACCTCCTCAAGTTTTAAATCCTACACCTGCAGCGTTAAGTCAGCAGGCTGCCAAAACCTGACTCCACAGGGTTTGAATTCAATTTACATATAAAATAAAACTTGTGTAGGAAGCACTGCCTCTGACACTTTGTGACGCAGGTGAAGTTTTAACTTGTTGTGCTCACCAGTGGTGATGGATTAAAATAAAATCCTGGGCTTTCACTTGATCTTTCAAAAATTGAGATAAAAGTAAATTATTGCAGATGCTGGAATCTGAAACCAAAAGATAAAATGCTGGAAAATCTCAGCAGGTCCAGCAGCATTTGATCCGGAGAGGAAAGAGCTGACGTTTCAAATCCAAACCACCCTTTGTCAAAGCCTACCCAGGTCCTCTCCCATAACTCCTTTACCAGTACATCAATGATTATTTTGGTGCTGCTTCACTCAGAGTAGTTTTCACTCAGAGGGTGATGGGTGAGTGGAATCGGCTGCCGTCGGTGGTGGTGGAGGCAAATTCGATTGGGTCTTTTAAGAGACTTCTGGATGAGTACACGGGACTTATTGAGGGTTATAGGTAAGCCTAGTAGATAGAGATATGATTGGCGCAACTTGTGGGCTGAAGGGCCCATTTGTGCTGTTGTTTTTCTGTGTTCTATGTTCATGCTCTCGTCCAGCCCTCCAAAAATTCATCAATTTCGCTTCCAGTTTCCACCCCTCCATCACCTTCACCTGATCCATCTCAGACACTTCCCTTCCCTTCCTTGACCTTTCTGTCTCCATTTCCGGTGATCGACTATCTACCAATATCCATAACAAGCCCATTGACTCCCACAGCTATCTGGACTACAGCTCTTCACACCTCACATTCTGTAAGGACTCCATCCCTTTCTCTCAGCTCCTTCACCTCTGTCACATTTGTTCCGATGATGTCACTTTCCAAAGTGGGGCTTCTAATATCTGCTCCTTGTTCCTCAACCATGGATTCCCATCTACAGTTATCAACATGGCCCCCAACAGCGTGTGGTCCATCCCCTGTGCCACGACCCCCATCCCCTCCCCTCCCTCCCAGAACAAGGATAGAGTCCTCCTTGTCTTCACATTTCACCCCACCAGCCTCCACATGCAAAGCTTAATTTCACCAACTCCAGCGTGATACCACCGCCAAACACATCTTCCCTTCACTCCCTCTGTCAGCATTCCGCAGAGACTGTTCCCTCTGGGATAACGTAGTCCACTCCTGCACTATACCCAACACCTCTCCCTTCAGTTCCATGCAGTTGCAGAAGTTGTAACACCTGTCCCTTTACCTCTTCTGTGCAGCTTTGACAAAGGGTTATCAGCTCTTTTCTCTCCTTACAGATGCTGCCAGACCTGCTGAGATTTTCCAGCATCTTCTCTTTTGGTTTCAAGAATTGAGTCTTGTCTCCAATCTCAACTGCAGTGGAATTTTCCTAAATGTTCTAGCTTTTCTTACCAATCCTTAAATTTGTATCATAATTAAGATTGCTGTTTGTAATACCGGAACAAAAGGATATCATTTAAGTTTATGTATTTGTTTATTGGACTGATGTGTACTTAAAACAAGCACTGACCTGGGTCAACAGGCCTTTCATTTACCAAATTCCTTCTTGTTTCAATTAGAAATAACATTTCACAGTTTAGGAGATCTATGAGCAACACAAGTAACAGTGTGTGGCTCTTCAACCAATCACATTGAAGGATCCTCACAGAGGTACACAAAACCCAAGCTCGGAAGTGTAAAGTAAGACACATGAACTAAATTTAAAAGACAAAAGTAAAGTGAAACAAAGATTAGGAAATAAAAATAGGATTAAGGGAGAGAGATATAAGACACAGAGGGTAGAATTTTCTCGTCCCACCTGCCATGGGAATCCTAGTGGGTGGGACAGGACCATACAAATGTCCATTGACCTCGGGCGGGATTTTCTGGTCTTGGGACGAGTGCGGTTGGAAAACCCCACCCAAACAGTTTATTAAAAATTGTATATATATTTTCAGAATAATCCAGGTAATTGAGCCTTCCATCAGCCTTTTTGGAGAGGATTCGTCAAGACAGGATTTATTTCCACTTGGAAATAAGTGAATGTATTAGTGAGAGGCCATATGGTTTTGTGAAGGGGAGGTTGTGTCTCACAAGTTTTTTGAGAAATTGATGAAGATGATTGATGAGGGTAGGGCAGTGGATGTTGTTTACATGGACTTCAGTAAGACCTCTGCCAAGGTCCTTCATGGCAGAGTGGTGCAGAAGTTGAAGTCACATGGGATCTGAGGTGAGCTGGCAAGTTGGATACAAAACTACTTGGTCAAAGAAGACAGAGGGTAGCAGTGGAAGGGTGCATTTTTGAATGGGGGGCTGTGACAAGTGGCATCCCTCCGGGATCAGTGTTGGGACCTTTGCTGTTTGTAATATATATAAATGATTTGGAGGAAAATGTAACTGGTTTGATTAGTAAGTTTGCAGACGACATAAAGGTTGGTGGATTTGCGGATAGCGGTGAGGACCATCGGAGGATACAGGATATGGATCAGTTGGAGACTTGGGCGGACAGAGGGCAGATGAAGTTTAATCCGGACAAGTGAGGTGCTGCATTTGGAAGGTCTAATACAGAGAGGAAATATACAGTAAATGGCAGAACGCTTAAGAGTATTGATAGGCAAAGGGAGCTGTGTGTACAGGTACACAGATCACTGAAAGTAACAATGCAGGTGGAGAAGGTAGTTAAGAAGGCATATGACATGCTTGCCTTCATCGGCCGGGGCATTGAATTTAAAAATTGGCGAGTCATGTTGCAGCTTTATAGAATCTTAGTTTGGCCGCACTTGGAATATTGTGTTCAATTCTGGTCTCCACACTACCAGAAAGAAGTGGAGGCTTTGGAGAGGGTACAGAAAAGATTTACCAGAATATTGCCTGGTATGGAGGGTATTAGCTATGAGGAGAGGTTGGAGAAACTTGATTTGTTCTCACTGGAACGACGGAGGTTGTAGAAGTCTACATATTAGAGGCAGGGACAGAGTGGATAATCAGAAGCTTTTTCCCAGGGTGAAACAGTCAATTACTAGGGGGCACAGGTTTTAGGTGCGAGGGGCAAGGTTTAAAGGAGATGCATGAGGCAGATTTTTTACACAGAGGGTGGTGGATGCATGGAGATAGTGGAAGCAAATACAGTAGGGGCTTTTAAGCGGCGTCTGGACAAACACATGAATAGGATGGGAATAGAGGGATTTGGTCCCATGAAGGGTAGGGGGCTTTAATTCGGTTAGGCAGCATGGTCGATGCAGGCTTGGAGGGCCGAATGGCCTGTTTCGGTGCTGTAAGCTCCTTTGTTCTTTGGTTAAATCTCTGACACAAGTCCAAAGGTGTGCCGCTCAGGTGGATCGGCCATGCTAAATAGCCCCTAAGTGTCAGGTGGACTTTCTGGGATAAATGCATGGAGTTATGGGGATATGGCCTGGGTGGGATTGTAGATGGTGCAGACTTGATGAGCCGAATAACCTTCTTCTGCCCTGGATTCTATAACAATATTTTTTCAGAAGTCGCTGAGATTCTGCACTTATTTCAGGGCGAGAGAGGTCATTCGCTAATTATCAATAACTCCCGAATGCATCAGCTTAAAACTTGCAGCCACTTTTATGGAATGTGTGGGTAATATATCCGAGGTGCAAACCACTGCAAGTCATTTTAATGCCGACCCGTGTCCTTGGGAACTGCAACAATATACCCTGTGGGGAATCCTGACAGCAACTTCCGTGTTTAACAGAAATGTGCAGACCCCGGAAGTTGCTGTGCTGTTTGCTCCATAAGAATGGAGAGAGCCAAGAGACTCCTCCTTACTATCACAGAAAGATCCGGACCGTTAGCTTTGACACTGCTTCTGAGATTTCAATATTGAATTGAACCCTGTTTTAACATTTGGAGGGGCTTTAAACCAGGAACATGATAAACTGGCCTTAAATATCCTTGTTTTGTAGGCATGAGCTGCTGGAGGATGCACGGAGGAAAGGTATGCCGTTTGCACAGTGGGATGGACCAACAGTAGTATCGTGGCTAGAGGTAAATTCCTGGAGTAGTCAAATGATGACAATTAGACCATTAAAGTTGGGAATGTGGATGTATTACTGCTTTATGTTAATTACCCACATTTTCGTCAACTCAAATTCACACTAAACTGAGGTGCAATTTGTTAGATTTTTAAATTAGAAATGCCATTTTTTTCTTAGACTGCATTTTCCAGTTAAGAATGTGATGTGAAAAATACATTTAATTCAAGAAACCATGAGGTAAAAAATAAAAATTGTTTAAAGTGGTCATAAACAGCCTTTGGTCCCTATCACCCCTGAGCCAGTGGCTCCGGCCCCGCCCCTGGCCACTCTGGCCCCGCCCTGAGCCAGTGGCTCTGGCCCCGCCCCTGGCCACTCTGGCCCCACCCCTGGCCACTCTGGCCCCGCCCCTGGCCACTCTGGCCCTACCCCCAGTGTCTCAGACTGAATCATACTGATTGCGATCTCCGCATCCTCCATGATCGCATGAATATTTTATGATTCCATATCCTTTTCATCATTAAAAATCACCTCTTCAACACCACCCATTTCCACTCCATCTCAGGTTAACTCGCTCCTGAAATCATACTGTGTAACTATCAATTGCAGACTGAATTGCATTGATGTAATTGAGTCTTCCATCTCTCAGTCTCCATAAGTTTCACCTTGTACTGAGCTCTGCACCCCAGCTCACCTGCTGCCTCCAATCTCTTCAACCTACAATGTCTTGTTTTCAAAACCCCTTGGTTCCACCTTTTTTTGCATCCCTGCATTTCCCCATCTCTGTCCCAAACTCTGGAGTTCCTCCAATGGCAGCGTTATTTTATCTCCAAACACCTTGCAAATACGCACTGATGTCCTTTTTGAATTTCCTTTGGTTTGTTCACTGCAGCAGTACTCCATTTTACTAACCTGGTATTCTCAGAGCTCAAATGGCTTGCTACAAGTTGTCAGAGAGATGAAATCCACGGTTAAAAGCATTTACTGAACCTTCTGTTAATAGGCAGGGAAGCTGGATGTCCTTTTTGGACAGATAACGTAACATTCAGGTCATGAACTAGTGTATTTTGAAATTGCCCAGGTGACAGTGTTTGCAAGAAACCAAAAATGCAATCTTTAAAAAGCGTGTTTTATGAATTGGTGCCCCTGTCGAACTCTGAAGCAGCTGGAAATGGTAAATTTTCTATCTGAGAAGATTGTCCTTCATTTTTCTGCTTTCCACAGACCAGGTGAACCCTCTAGACCTTAAGTATAGGAAAGGGGAATGTCAGACTAGCCCCACACTGAACAGAATTGCCTGGACAGTAGATTGATGTGGGATGTGCTGTATTTGCGGTCCAACCTCAGGTTATGTAGCTGTATTGCAATTATTAATACAAACGACCCAAAGCAAGGCCAGTGATGGATAATCTTTCCTTCTGCCCAAACAGTAAGGACAATTTAGTTTTCACTATAGTCTGACTGCAACAAAAGAAAGCACATTTCATTTCAGAAGGAAAGCTGTCCAGCGCGTATAGTAGGAAATAATGTTAATTTTCTATCTCCTGTGTAATGTGAAACAGCTATGGGTGGGAATGCCAGCCTGGTACGTCGCTGCCTGCCGAGCCAACGTGAAGAGTGGCGCTATCATGTCTGCCTTGTCTGACACAGAGATCCAGAGGGAGATTGGAATCAGCAACCCCCTTCATCGATTGAAGCTCCGACTGGCAATACAGGAGATGGTGTCATTAACAAGTCCATCAGCACCACCTACATCAAGAACGGTAAGCTAATTGGTACTTTGGAAATGTTTGTGCAAATGCTTGGAAAGGTTGGTGAAATGGTGAACAGCTCAATGTATGGTCGGTCCATTCAAAAGTCTGATGGCAGCAGGAAAGAAGCTGTTCTTGAGTCGATGCTGAGGCAATGAGGAGAAGTTGATTAATCGGTCTTTGGCATAAAGTGCAAAATGTAGGGCAAACATATAAAATCACACTCTTGCACTGTTTGGGTTAAATTCAAGAATGTTATCATGTAGAATTTGTAAATAAAAGGGAGTTGTAATATATGTCAGATACTTTAATAATAAACTTGAGAATCAGCCCCAATCAGGATAAACGGTAAATGTTAATGAGCTGATAACTGATTCCGATCTATTGTGACGTGATTTTAGGACAGTTTTAATGGACACAGGTCATTGTCCTGATTTTCACTACAGAGGCAGGTAGCTTGAGGTGGGGAATTTCAATCTTGGTAGACCTGCCTTGGTTTAAAAGGCCCCATTAGACCCAATTTTCACTCTGGGGAGGTTGGTCTGGGACAGGGTCAGGTCTGCCAACCCCGGAAGCAGATTGTGAGGGAGGTTAGTGCCCGCGTGCCATGGTGGGCTGATTTGAAGGCCCAACTTGATTCTGAGGAACTTTATCCCAGTTTCTTTCAAAACTATTGGGCCCTCGAGCCCTCACCTCACCACCTCAAACCTCCATCCAACCCCCCCATGCTAACTCATACTGCCAGCCACCTCACCCCCTTCATACCCCCATGTCACCTCCGCAGCCAATGGACAGAAAAGAAAGCTAGCAATCTAATATGGCTCTCACTCATACACACGTGACAGGAACTTGTATATAATGTCTGAATCCATCAATTGGATTGTGTAAATAATACATCCAGGTAATCGATCTACTTCTACTTAACATATTTAATCTATCTTAAACTGTTTTTGTAATGTAGCCAAGTGTTTCATTCCCTTGTATTAACATCTGCTTAGAATCATGTAACAGTGAACGTGCATTGGACCAAAGCTTTTTATACATATATAAAGAGCCAGAGGGTAGACAGGGAGAGAGTTGGCCCACTCAAGGACAAGGGAGGGAATCTATGCGTAGAGCCAGAGGAAATGGGCGATGTATTAAATGAATACTTTGCATCAGTATTCACCAAAGAGAAGGACTTGGTGGATGCTAAGTCTGGGAAAAGATGTGTAGATAGTTTGTCATGTTAAGATCAAAAATGAGGAGGTATTGGGGTTCTTGAGAAACAAGACAAGTCCCAGGGCCTGATGGGATATATCCCAGAATGCTGAGAGGCAAGTGAAGAAATTGCTGAGGCCTTGAGAGAAATCTTTGTATCCTGACTGGCTACAGGGGAGGTCTCAGAGGATTGGAGAATAGCCAATCTTGTTCCTTTGTTTAAGAAAGGTAACAAGAATAATCCAGGTAATTACATGCCGCTGAGTCATACATCAGTGATAGGGAAATTATTGGAGAGGATTCTTTGAGACAGGATTTATTTCCACTTGGAAATAAGTGGATGTATTAGTGAGAGGCAACATGGTTTTATGAAGGGGAGGTCATGTCTCATTAACTTGATTGAGTTTTTTGAGGAAGTGACGAAGATGATTGATGAGGGTAGGGCAGTGGATGTTGTCTACGCGGACTTCAGTAAGGCCTTTGACAAGGTCCCTCGTGGCAGACTGGTGCAGAAGGTGAAGTCGCACGGGATCAGAGGCGAGCTGGCAAGATGGATGCAAAATTAGCTCGGTCAAAGAAGACAGAGGGTAGTGGTGGAAGAGTGTGTTTCTGAATGGAGGGCTGTTATAAGTGGCATTCCTCAGGGATCAATGCTGGGATCTTTGCTGTTTGTAATATATATAAATGATTTGGAGGAAAATGTAACCGGCTTGATTAGTAAGTTTAATCTGGACAAATGTGAGGTAATGCAGTTTGGAAGGTCTAATACAGATAGGAAATATACAGTAAATGGCAGAACCCTTAAGAGTATTGATAGGCAGAGGGATCTGGGTGTACAGGTACACATGTCACTGAAAGTGGCAATGCAGGTGGAGAAGGTAGTCAAGAAGGCATACGGCATGCTTGCCTTCATCGGCCGGGGTATTGAGTTTAAAAATTGGCAAGTCATGTTGCAGCTTTATAGAACCTTAGTTTGGCCACACCTGGAATATAGTGTTCAATTCTGGTCGCTACACTACTAGAAAGATGTAGAGGGTTTGGAGAGGGTACAGAAAAGATTTACCAGGATGTTATTGGTGTGGAGGACATTAGCTGTGAGGAGAGGTTGGAGAAACTTGGTTTGTTCTCAGTGGAGTGACAGAGGTTGAGGGGCGACCTGATAGAAATCTACAAGATTATGAGATGCATGAGAGTGGATAGTCAGAAGCTTTTTCCCAGGGTGGAAGAGTCAATTACTAGGGGGCAAGGTTTAAAGGAGATGTACAAGGCAGATTTTTTACACAGAGAGTAGTGGGTACCTTGAACTTGTTGCCAGGGGAGATAGTGGAAGTGGATACGGTAGTCAGTTTTAAGGGGCATCTTGACAAGTACATGAATAGGATGGGAATTGTGGGATACAATGCCTGGAAGGATAGCGGGTTTTAGTTAAGTGAGGCAGCATGGTCGGTGCAGGCTTGGAGGGCTGAAGGGCCTGTTCCTGTGCTGTAATTTTCTTTGTCCTTTTGAATTCAGAAGGACTTGATATGTCATCTCGGCGGCACGGTAGCACAGTGGTTAGCGCTGCTGCTTCACAGCTCCAGGGACCTGGGTTCAATTCCCGGCTTGGGTCACTGTCTGTGTGGAGTTTGCACGTTCTCCCCGTGTCTGCGTGGATTTCCTCCGGGTACTCCAGTTTCCTCCCACAGTCCAAAGATGTGCAGGTTAGGTTGATTGGCCATGCTAACAAAAATTGCGTGGGTTAGAGGGATTAGTGGGTAAATATGTCAGGATATGGGGGTAGGGCCTGGGTGGGATTGTGGTTGGTGCAGACTTGATGGGCCAAATGGCCTCTTCCTGTATTGTAGGGTTTCTGTGATTTCTATGAAGTCATGAAGGAGTCCTTCTGTTCAGATTGGATGTAGACCATGTTCCAAAGAGTAATCCTGTATCACCATCCAAAGCAAACGGGTTCGTCCAGCTGGGTTACTTATACAGATAATGCAAATAGAGGGCAATTATAAACTTCTCTGCATCACTTCATTGTTAAAGAGCTGCACTGATGTATTGGCCGGTGTTCGAGTTCTGAAGGACGTGGTGATGAAAGATTCATCCTTAGGACATGTCAGGGCTGCAAAACAAAGACACAAATTATATAGCCATGTGGTATGGGATTGCATTTACCAAAGCCCATCATCTGGCTAAGAGTTAACATGTACCAAGGAACTGAAAGTGTCAATTGAAGGGGTAAATTTCTGGATTATTTATGTGCCACAGCACATAACAGCACTGGGAAACCTACCGTTACTTATTTTGTTGATTTGCTCGATTATTTACGATTTGAAAGCTTGCTGTACTAAGTGAAAATGTGTGCCATTTCAAAGTGGGTGTATCCTGTGTGGAGGGATTTCAAGAAACCAGTCATTTCAACTTAATTCCGAAAGCATTGGTGAAAGCTGAGTAAAGAGAAAGAGAATGGCAGCTCACAACTGATTGAGAAACAAAGTGGTGTACGTTTTAAACAATGTAGAAAGCATGCTTCAAAGGGGTGTCTTGATTTGCTGTTACAGAATATTCGCTCAGATATTTGGAGCTTGACAGAGAAGAATGGGATTGGCCGAAATTAGTTTGTGAAAATAAATATCCACCCGGCCCTGGGACTGATGCTTTTTAAACTTTATCCCAATGTTCAATTTTCCTTCTCCGTTCAATGCAAAAAATTCAAACTCTATTTCTTTTTTAAAATGTGATCTGATAATATTCTGTTGATTCAGGTAGTTGAGTAAGATTTACACACTCGGATCAGCCTGATTGTGGATACAAATCGTAGTAATCTCCAGCCTTTGTGAACTATTTTTGGGAGTTCACAGCCAGGCTCTGGGGCTGAATGCTGTCCAGATACAGAGGGAGGAGAGAACTGTCAGACCATTCCTCACCTGTGAATGAGCATTGATGGGTCAGGAGTATTCTTAGCATTGAGGCTCCAGTTCAGACTCTGTGTTGCAGGAGGGAAAGCACCTTTGAAGGCATAGGGAAGTACCTTAAAGGGAATGAGCGTTCGCAAGACTTTGAAACTCTTATGTGTTTAGCTTTGCATCACTGATTCTGCCAGCAACAATGAATGGAAAGTGTTTGTTTTAATGAACTATCTCTTACTTCTTCCTGTCGTCTAACACTTTTCTCTTCTAACACTGCTTACTGGACTGTCCTTGTGTTTTTTTGGGCCTTCCACTTAGTCCTCTGGAAATGTCTGGGTTACACATGAGGAAATGGAAAACATGGCAGCTTCAGCAAAAACGGTTAGTCCATCCCTGTCCAGTTTGGTTGTGCTGCATTGAAGAACCATGTCTTGATTTACATTATTTTCATTTAACTCTTTTCAAACCTTCCTCTCTTATCCATTGATAAATATTATTGAAATTTGGTACCTACAAGGTGTAAGTTTTCTTCTCCAATGCAATTTAATTGTTTTATGATGAGATAAATACTTGCTCATTTAAACAAAGCCATATCTAGTTTAATAATTGTGACATATTCTGGGAAACGGAACAGTGAGAGCAGAGTGGTGTTTCAATGTACAGCTTTTAAGGTTATTTATTAGTCACAAATAAGGCTTACATTAACACTGCAATGCAGTTACTGTGAAAATCTCTTAGTCCTCACACTCCAGTGCCTGTTTGGGTACACTGAGGAAGAATTTAGCATGGCCAACGCACTTAACCAGCACGTCTTTCAGACTGTGGGAGGAAACCGGAGCACCTGAGGAAACCCATGCAGACACAGGGAGAACATGCAGACTCTGCGCAGACAGTGGCCTAAGCCAGGAATCGAAACCGGATCCCCGGCGCTGTGAGGCTGCGCTGCTAACCACCATAAATACTTGCCCATTTACAGGAAGCCATATCTAGTTTAGCAATTGTGCCATATTCTGGGAAGTGGAATGGTGAGAGCAGAATGATTATTAAGAAACATCACAGATCATAAAGTTTAATTGACTTGGAAACAAAACAAAACCTGTCAAGATGGTATGTTGATGATGGGACACTTGCGGTTTCTTTGTATTATCGAGTGAGTCTTTGGGAAGGGCCAGATGCTTACCCCCAGGAGAGAGGGAAAGTTAAAAGAATTGTCACTATTGACTCAAGAGTTGTGTTAGTAGAAACCAGAGAGGAAATCAGTTGTGTCCCATCATGGATTGAATCAGTTTAACCTGAAAAGCACCCAAAAATAAATAAGTTTCTGAACAAACTCAGATGAAAGGTTTGTTTCAGTATGTCAAATGAAATGAAATGATAGTGTTCAACACCGAGATTTTCAATTCATAGAATCATAGATCCTGCAGTGCAGGAAGAGGTCATTCAGCCAAAGAGTCTGCACCGATAACAATCCCACCCAGGCCCTATCCCCAAAATCCCATACATTTACCCTAGCTAGTCCCCCTGACACTAAGGGAGCATTTAGCACAGCCAATTCATTTAACCCACACATCTTTCGAACAGTGCGAGGAAACTGGAGGAAACCCACGCCGACACGGGGAGAATGTGCAGACTCCATACAGGCTTTGACCCAAGTCGGGAATTGAACCTGGGTCCTTGGTGCTGCGAGGCAACAGTGCTAACCACTGTGCTGCTAACTTGTTTGTGTTAAGGTGCTGAGACTCGGCAGCACAATGGTTTGTAACAACCATCCCTTCCACTTCGCCCACTCGGTTTGAGTGAAGAAGATCATTTCATCTCATCCTGTCAGTGACATCTTGCGATTCAGAATATTTGATCGATGGGCAGGAAATCCTGATGTTGCTTTCCTTTGAGTCTTCTCAATCAGAACAGTCCAGAATTGTGTGATGAACTGCCAGCCAGTAGCTTGTTAGTTCAGGAGGGCAAGAATGAAAAATGAGTTTGTCAGAAAATGCAGTTAACAAGCTTGAGGCTGAAGTGCGCTGCAGATCCATTGTGGGAGGATTTTGACCCTCTATCTAACGCATGCTTATCTGGAGTGTTTGATTCTGCTGTGATAGAGTGACAGAAGGTGTTTCATTCTGTCACCTTAATGAGTGCATTAAAATGATTTAAAGAGTAAATTATGTGACAAATTCACATGAACTCTCAAGACTATTCAAAGAGAATCATAGAATGGTATTGCATGGGATGAAGGCACTGTAAGTATATATCAATCCCTTTTTAAATGTACTACTGAATCTCCTTCCTCTATCAGCTAATACTTTCCAGATCATACTAATGCAGTAGAAATGTGTTCTTTAGTCACCTCTGGTTCTTTAGCAATTACCTTATACCCTATAGTGGATAGGCATCGATTATTGCTGGAAAAAAATGCTTTTGAAGCTTGTTATCTTGTACACATCAGGACAGGTCCTCAAGAATATCAAAACTCATCAGGAACAGCAATTTATGCGCAGGAGAAAAGGGTGAGGATTGGTTGGCAAATGATCTCTGATTGGTACAGATGTACCATTCACCTGACGAAGGATCAGCAAGCGTTCCAAAAGCTAGTGGCGTTTGCCACCAAATAAACCTGTTGGACTTTAACCTGGTGTTGTAAGACTTCTTACTGTGGTACAGATGTTGCCATGGAGAGTGCACCAGGGTACAATTGCTTCCCACCCCTCAACCAACCAAGTTTTTGTTTGGTTGAAAAAGATGTAATTTCTGGACATATTCTCTCTGTTTGCACAGGAAAGGGTGTCCTGCATATGTAGCTTCTAACAAGTGTAAATGATCCACTGATTATCTTAAATCAATCGACTTACTTGGTTTGAACTTAATCAAAATCTTAAGGGATAATTGTTCCCTGTTACATTCTCCATGACCGCATCTCTACCAATCAGATCCCACTTACCAACCAATCAGCACGTTTTATTCATGGAGTATTACTTGCTCTCCCCTTTGAGATTTGGTATTCTTGAGAACCTGTCCTGATGATTGCAAGTCAAAAAGCTTTGACTGCATGTTTCTATTTATTTTCAGCAATGCCTTTTATCTGTGTCCTCTAGTTACTGACCATACAGCCACTAGAAACCATTTCTTCTTATTTAATCTGTATCTTGTAATTTTGGACATCACCATCAGATTTCCCCCCTACCTTCTCTGCTCTGACAACTCCCATCTTATCTTGTCTTTCCACATAGTGGAAGTCACTCATCCTTGGTACCATCCTTGGTAACCCCCTTCTCAGGGCCTTGATACCATTTCTAAATTGTGGTACTTAAATTGGCTTCAATACTTCAGTCAGGGCCTGGTCAGTGTTTTGGAATGACTTGCTTGACTTTGTACAATTATGGCCCACTTTTTCACAGCTATTTAAAAATGATGGGCAGGACCCAATTTTGGGATTCCTGCCCCCATTCCTGGCAGACTTATTTTTCTTGTCCATGACTTGTGGCTCACGGCCCCTCAGAGGTGTCATGAACTGTAGTTTGGATGTGGGAGTGTATTGTTTTCTATGCCCCATCCGTGTCCCCATCAGATAATTTCCTTCAAACACTCATTGCTGCTATTCTACTTACAGTCCCGTTAGGCAAAACTGTATCCATCCAGTAACTGCCCTTTTAATCCCATGGTGTTCAACATTTCTAATAAGTCTTTATGTGGTTCTTTATCAAACTCCCTTGAAAGTCCATTCACACAATGTGACCTGCACTACCCTCATCAACCCCTGTGGAGTTCCCTTCCTTGTCCCCATGGTTTAGAAATTCAAAAAAGCAGGTTTTGTACTGCTTACTGTTAATTTTCTTGCCCCATCGTCCAATGGTGGGGAGGAGATGTTAGCTCTTCTTTTTCCAGAGATTGATTTAATTGTATCTCTTCCATTAAAGTCAACATTCCTGTCTTGGTGAGGTGCAGTGTTCTTGTCTGATTATATCTGATTGCCAAAGTGGCTAAGATAATGGAAATGCTATATCCAGACTTTATTTCCTCATTGTTGCAGAGTTTGAATTACTGAGGCTTACCATCCAAATCTACCTTGTGTTCTGCTGCAAAAATATATTGATGAGGTAAAATAATGTTCTAGCCCAGCAATTTAAGAGCAGTGATTGAACTAATCAGAGTGTTCTTTTTTTCATTTTCCTCTTTTTTTTAATGCTTTTACTAACTTGCTAACCTGTTAGGAGAATGAGGAGGGCAGTTGGGCTCAGGTGAGTATACAAGACATTCAGATATGTTTGAATGTGACTTTTGATGATTATAATGTGTATTAAATATAACTTTCCAAGATGTCTACTATTGATGGCAGCCATCGCGTCTCCCTAATATGGAACTTGCTCTTCAAATCGCTTCATTCTTCTGACTCCTTTCCCCAACTATAAGATTTCCCAATACCTCTTCAACAACAATTCTGACTAAAACAATTTTACCATTACATCATGTCAACATTTTTGTGAAAAGAACAATTGTTTCCTTTAAAGAGTTCTTCAGAAAAACTGGTAAGGCTTGACGAT
This sequence comes from Carcharhinus amblyrhynchos, assembly GCF_965287045.1. Taxonomy (NCBI): domain Eukaryota; kingdom Metazoa; phylum Chordata; class Chondrichthyes; order Carcharhiniformes; family Carcharhinidae; genus Carcharhinus; species Carcharhinus amblyrhynchos. The sequence continues at coordinate 48,381,804 of NC_137345.1, forward strand.
TCAGGCAGTGTACTGTGCCAGTCATCTGGAGGAATAATTACAACAAATGAATAATGGAGGATGGGATTAAGGGTGGGGTTTTATTGAAGATTGGTCAGGCTCTTGTATTTGCCATAGGTTGATATGTGTTCACGTTCTTACTGCTGATTGGTCAGCTATGCAGAATAGAGAATAATGTGTTTTTGGAGTAAGGCTGGTCGATGTCACAGATGAGAAAGCCTCCTAACTGGTCAGGAAAACACCCTTTGATCGATTTTGCATGCCATGGGTAAATCTAAATTTTCTTGTATTCATTCGTGGGATATGGGTGTCGCTGACTCGGCTTGCATTTATTTCCCATCCCTAATTGCCCTTGAGAAGGACCATGGGATGTGGTAGTTATCCATTTGAGCATGTTTAACAGTAGCTGACTTGTCCCATTCACTGTATTTGAAACAGTTTTGATGTTTCTTGCATACAGTCATAGAAATCATAGAAACCCTACAGTGCAGAAGGAGGCCATTCAGCCCATCGAGTCTGCACCAACAACAATTCCCATCCCCATAACCCTACATATTTACCCCTCTAATCCCTCTAACCTACACATCCCAGGATACAAAGGGGCAATGTAGCATGGCCAATCAACCCAACCCACACATCTTTCGTGTGTAAGCTGCAGCCTGTTTCCTCAATACAGACATGTCTACAATGGCATGGTTAGCTGCAAATTCTTTGTTTATTGTGAGATGCTTTCTGCCTTTGTGGGAGTGAAGGATGAAGGATTTCGGATGACTAGTGTCGGACTTTTATCTGCTGATGTGACTGTGTTGCCGTCCATGCGAGGTGGAACTGATGTGAGGGAGGCCTACTCTTTTCTTAATTCTTATGCAGTGAGCAGCAAGTGGGCCTGTGCTAACCTTATGTGAAGGGAGTCCATTAAGTAGAGTGTAGACTTAATGTGGCAAGGTTCTTGTTGTAGATATTTCTTGTCACTGATGAAAGAGCAGGGCTCCGAAAGCTCGTGCTACCAAATAAATCTATCGGACTTTAACCTGGTGGTGTGAGACTTCTTACTGTGCAAAAGATCGAAGCCTGTCAGTTCTACTGAGGAACTCTTTTTTCAGAGTGGAATTTACATGGTGTGATGGTCAAATCATCATCTCTGATGTTACTACTTTCTCTGTTCAACAAATTGTAATACCGACTTCTTAAACAGTGCTTTGTAATCCCTACCCCAACATAAAACCCAAGTCCTCTTTGGTTTTGAATTATTACAACGATGGGAGACTGATCCACAAGAGGTATTGGTGAAAATTCTGAGTCAAGTCGATTCGATTTCAGAATAAAATTGTATTAATTTAAACTGCTTTCCAAAATCACTTGAACATTCAGACTTAGTTGCTGCAGCTAAATTAAACTGTGCCATTGGCAAAGATTAAACATCACACAGTGACAGGTGATTAAACATCACACAATAATGTGTTTGATTGGACATCTTGCTGACAAGTTGCAGTGGGATGGGAGGGTGAAGGAGGTAGGGAGTGAAATTTTACCCCTAAAGCTCAGGCAGTTTAGTATTGGGGGAACAGTTAAAATTGGAGAAGTCTGAATCCTGCAGCCAATCTGCCTGCTTACGATTTTAGCAAAGGTGAGATTGCAAGTGCAGGCAACCAATCCACTGACAGGAGGAACAGCCTTCACCATTTTAATGAGGTTGCATGGCTCAAAATTGACCACCATTTTAAAACCAATCCTGGCCTATTGAGTGCAGGTCCTGGAAAATCGAACAGCTATCAAATGAGGTGAAGGTTACTGGCTCCTTACCACATAAGCTGCTGAATCAGTTTTGACTGCTTCACTAACCTGTGATCAGACCCATGCTCCCATCCCTGTTTAAAATAAGAGGGCCTCAGTGTTTCTTTGTCTCTATGAAATAGCCTCCCTCCCTCCCAAAGTTTCTGACTTATGGTCTGTTGTTGTTTTACCAAAAATTAGAAACCTGGAGGTTGGGCAAACACTTTCTGAACCTGCATACGTAGAACTATGAGACATAGGAGCAGAAGTAGGCCACTCGGCCCATCGAGTCTGCTCCGCCATTTAGTCATCTGATATTTTTTCATCCCCATTCTCCTGCCTTTTCCCTATAACCCTGGATCCCCTTATTAATCAAGAATCTATCTATCTCTGTCTTAAAGATAGTCAGTGACCTGGCCTCCACAGCCTTCTGCGGCAAAGAGTTCCACAGATTCACTACTCTCTGGCTGAAGAAATTCCTCCTCATCTCTGTTTTAAAGGACCATCCCTTTAGCCTGAGGTTGAGCCCTCTGATTCTAGTTTTTCCTGCTAGTGGAAGCATCCTCTCCACATCCACTCTATCCAGGCCTTGCAATATCCTGTAAGTTTTAATAAGATCCCCCCTCATCCTTCTAAATTCCAATGAGTACAGACCCAGAGTCCTCAACCGTTCTTCATACGACCAGCTCATCATTCCAGAGATCGTCTTTGTGAACCTCCTTTGGACCCTTTCCAAGGCCAGCACATCCTTCCTTAGATACGGGGCCCAAAACTCCAACTCCAAAACTCACAATACTCCAAATGGATTTGAAAAGAGCAATTAACTGATAGGCTTTGCTCTTTTGGGCTGTGTACTTGGCCCATTAAACCCCTCCCCCCTCCTTTATCCTGGCTACATCCAGGAAATTGATCCTGGTGATTCGATCCTGTTGGTAGATTCAGCAGGATGTTGTTCGTATTTCCTAACCTGAAACAGCGCTCCCTCCAAGTTAACATCCATCCCCTGGTGCCAAAGCTTAAATATGAAGAATGGGCAGTTGGATAATTGTAGCCTAGCTGGTATCTACAGCAAAAGCACGCTGTAGAGTTGTGAAAGGAGTCTTGTTCCAGAGGTGTTTTCTGTATTTTCTTCCACCCTTGTTAATGGACGATTGAAGCTGTACGTAGCAGTGGGGTTTACAATAAGTGGTTGTTGCTTGCTATGTAGAAGCTCAGTGTGCACTGAGGCTACGGTGCCTTCTGACTGCTGCAGAAATATCTTAGCTGCAGCTTCAGGGCTACAAATACTTGACCCATTCACATTAATAAAATGCTGCTTTAAACTCTTGGAGGAGATTCAAAAGGATGAGAACAGCTGTCACTGTCTGGCTCTCAAGACTAAATTTGCACGTTTGCAGTCAGTCTCACATCCTGCCCCTAAAAAAATTTTTCTTTTTTTTGACATTTGTCCAAAAGGATAAGAGTGATTAGCAGTTGTTCCACACGGGTTATTATGTCAGTGCTGCACATTTTTTCATTTTAGCAGAAGTCTTCATTTGACGGCTTTGCTAAATTAATAAATCAACATCCATTTCTTTCCAAAAATTGAAGTGTGGAGCTGGTTTTGGGCATCATTCCTCACAGGTGGTCAGGAGCCTGCCTGTAATATTTACTCAATAATTTTACACATGGTATAAGACCAGATGCTCTCAGGTGATCATTGCGGAGGGCGGGATAGCCGGGATGGGAAGGGAAGGGCGAATGTGGGTTGGTTTAGATATGTTCTCAAGCTAATCCATGGTTTATTTTGCTGCACCTGACAAGCTGTTTAAAATAACAGGAAATTAGAGTGTTTCTTTCTCTTTATAGAATACCTTCCCTCCACCCAAAAGCTCTCTGAGTTATGGTCTGTTGTCGCTTTGCTTTATCAGAAATTAGGTACTAGAGGGCATATGTTTAAAGTGAGAGGGGAGAGATACAAAAGGGTCCAGAGGGGCAATTTTTTCACAGAGAGGGTGGTGAGTGTCTGGAACAAGCTGCCAGAGGTAGTAGAAGAGATGGGTCAATTTTGTCTTTTAAAAAGCATTTAGACGGTTACATGGGTAAGATGGATATCGAGGGATATGGGCCAAACGTGGGCAATTGGGACTAGCTTAGGGACAAGTTGGGCCGAAGGGCCTGTTTCCATGCTGTGAACCTCTGAGATACCTGGAGGTTGGCAAACACTTTCTGAACCTGCTTGCAAATGGATCTTTGAACCCATAATGCTTCCTATTCTGTTTGTATATTACTTCCAGCGGTTTAATAATATCGGTTCATAGAATCCCTACAGTACAGAAGGAGCCCATTCAGCACATCGAGCCTGCACTGACCCCCCCCCCCCCCCCCTCCCCATACCCGTACGTATTTACTCTGCTCATCCCCCTGACACTAAGGGGCAATTTACCAAGCCAATCAAACTAACCCGCTCATCTTTGAACTGTGGGAGGATTCGGGAGCACCCGAAGGAAACCCACACAGACACGGGGAGAACGTGCAAACTCCAGACAAACAGTTACCCAAAGTCAGGATTGAACCTGGGTCCCTGAAGCTGTGAGGTAGCAGTGCTAACCACTGTGCCACACCCGGGATTATGGGATCAGGCTCTATTCTCAGAAGACAGAAGCGTTGACTTTATCCCTTCTTCTCACCAGACATTGGCTTATGGAGATATGAACCACGAATGGATTGGCAATGAGTGGCTTCCCAGCCTTGGACTGCCCCAGTATCGCAGCTACTTCATGGAGTGCCTGGTAGATGCGCGAATGCTTGACCACCTCACAAAGAAAGATCTGCGAATGCATCTGAAAATGGTTGACAGCTTTCACCGGTGAGCCGTTGTGTTTTTTGTAGTCTGATTGCAAATGCACGCATTCGAGGGAGTCATTCACTGAGTGAACCTTCAGCTGAGTAAACCTCTGACTGAGATGCAGACATGATGTGGAGATGCCGGCGTTGGACTGGGGTAAACACAGTAAGAAGTCTGACAACACCAGGTTAAAGTCCAACCGATTTATATAGTTTACTATCAAATAAATTGGTTGGACTTAAACCTGGTGTTGTCAGACATTTTACTGAGATGCAGTCAGTCAGCACATTAGATTGTGCAAAAGCAGGAAGACCGTGTGAAAAATAGAACATAGAACATTACAGCGCAGTACAGGCCCTTCGGCCCTCAATGTTGTGCCGACCAGTGGAACCAATCTAATGACCCTCTAACCTAAACTATTCCAATATTATCCATAAAAAAGCTGATGAATTTTGTTCCAAATTCAGATCTACATGTGTGCCATTTTAACTCCTTATGTGATAACAGGTACAGATATTTCCCCCCCCAGATCGATTTAGCATGTTGTAATTTTCTATTCTAATACTGCAGTAACACAAGTATCAGTTTGAGACCTGTAAGAATAAACTAAGAGGCACATGGTATCTCTAAGAGGTACATGGAGCCTGAGATGTGAGTTATGATCCAGGCTCAATGTTCTGCAGCTGCGTAAAGTTGCCCTTTCCATGTGCTAACTAGGTTATACCACAGTTTAAATGAAGACCCTGGCATGAAAATGAGCAACTAACAAGAAAGACTGTGAATTTTTTAAATATATTGAATCTGTGCTGATAATCCCTCCCAATGATGTTTGGAAACTTACCGTTCCTGTACATTGAAGTCAACCAAGTAAAGTTAAACATTGAGATAAAGGCAAAACACTGCAACTACTGGAATCTGAAACTAAAACAGAAAATGCTAGAAAATCTCAGCAGGTCCGACAGCAGGATCTGCCCAATGGTGGCCCGCCTTCGTCACCACAAAATACTCTGCAAGGGTTGTAGAAAATCCTGCCCATTTTCTTTGGGTCCACGTAATGAAGAAAGAGGCACAATCTAATGTTGTGTGTTTACTCTATAAAATAATTAGGAGCATGTTTGAACTTCATAAACCATTTGCTTTTGAATCAAATGGTTTGTGCGCCTCGATGCCTAAAGCAAATTTGTCCCAGTAAGGAAGATCTTGCATTTTTATAGCACCTTTAATGCTGTCATAGTGCCCCAAAGCAATTCACGGTCAATGAAGTCTTTCTGAAATGTAGTGACTGTGGTGACAAAATGAGACAGCCAACTTGCCCATTCAAGATCCCACTAACAACAATGTGATTAGTTACAAAATTGTAGTGAAATGTTTGAGAAATGAATATTGGCTAGGGTACCAGAACTCGCCTGGTCTTTGAAAAGTGTCATTGACTATTTTATACCCATGTGAGAGGAGAGTGTGGAGTAGAAGCCTTCTATTCGAGGGCTTCAGATTCACACCTTCTCCAACAGAGATAGCACTTTGAACATTGCAACTCTCTACATTGAATTTTAGCCTAGATTGCATGGTCAAGCAGGCCTTAAACCTACAACCTTCAGGCTCAAACAGACTAACATTGAGCCAAGGATAGAATAGAATCATAGAATCCTGCAATGCAGAAGGAGGGCCTTTCAGTCCATTGAGTCTGCACTGATCACAATCCCACCCAGGCCCATCCCCATAATGCCATACATTTACCCTAACTCACCCCCTGACACTAAGGGACAATTTAGCATGTCCAATACACCTAACCCGCACATCTTTGGACTGTGGAAGGAAACCGGAGCACCTGAAGGAAACCCACGCAGACACGGATAGAATGTGCAACCTCCACACAGACAGTGACCTAAGCCAAGGATCGAACCCAGGTCCCTGGTTCTGTGAGGCAGCAGTGCTAACCACTGTGCCACCATGTGCCCCCCCCCGCACCCTGATAACGCACAGAAAAAAAACTCCATGAGCTTCTTTTTGTAAATTGTGCTGACTAATATCTGTCTTGTTTCCAGCACATGTTTACATTACGGCATCATGTGTTTGAAGAGATTGAACTATGACAGGAAGGAACTGGAGCGGCGAAGAGAAGAAAGTCAACATGAAATTAAAGGTTAGTTCAGAAGAAAAGCTGCTGTTTGGTTCTCTGTTCAGATCCAAAATTGTAGTTACTAAACCTGGATATTAAAACATCAGTGTAATTTTAACTATCCTGTTTGTATAAATGTGCCCAGCAGAATCTGAGCTGTTCCTTCCACTGCTTCCGGTGGAGTTTGATGAAGGAATGGTTGAGCTGGTGGTCTGTCCAGTAGTCATCGGCACTGGTCATTACTTTGGTGATGAGGGCACCCTTTTGGTCTCGGGTTGGATGATGATGAAGTCGATCATGTGCCAGTGATTTAACCGGAAAAGTCTGGAACTTGTCTTTTTGGCAAAACAGTGTTTTAGTGATGACAAGCTGTTGGTCCATGCATTTGGTGACCAGGTGAACCCCATTAGAGTTGCAATTCCCAATTCCTCCCTTCCCAGAGTTCAGAATCCTTTCCAGTCTGGCGTTGAAGTTCCCAAGATGATTTCTTAGCAATGTTGAAGGGTATGTTGTGCAGCATGGAGTAGAAGCCTTCGTTGGAGTCATTGTTGGTGTTGGGGGGTAGGCACTCACGACTGTTGCCTGTTGGCCCTTGGCAGGTTGCAGATGGAGGTTCATGAGGCACTCGATGCTGACAGGAAGTTTTGAGAGTCAGTTGATGAGTTTGTTCTTGATGGCAAATTCAATTCCATGTGTTTCGCTCTGACCCCCGGGCTTTCCTCTCCAGAAGAAGATGTAACTACTGCCTTCCTCCCTCAGCTTCCCTTCGCCTGCTCTCGGCGTCTCTCGCAGGGCAGTGATGGCACTGTTGAAGGGCAGTGAGGATAGTTCTCCACTCCGGTCGATTGTTTTGCTCATTATCCACGAGGGTTCATACATTTCGGGTTCCGAGAATGAATTTAATTTTGATTTTCTGACTATAGGTAGATGAACCTGCTCGATGTGGTTTTCCAGCCAGGTTGAAGACGAACAAACTATTTTTAAGGGCACCTTTTGTCACCCCTTCCCCATGCAGGGTGAACAGAGTGGATCCTGAAGAAACGCTGCTCAGTCATGAAGAAAGCTGCCAAAATGCTCACCTGGTCCTAATCCATGAGTGAGGTGATTGAATCAAACTCCACCTCCTATGAGCCACTCCAGAGCTTGGATTTCTAAATCTCACGGTCCTTTTCCTATCGCCTCTTGTCTGTGTGAGGGGTTTTTGGTTTCCTCAAGTAGGCACCTTGTGGGACATCTTTTAATGTAGGAATGTTGTTGCACATCAGCAGATCCAAGGCTGTTGATTGAAGATAGGCCCAGTTCCAGTAGCAAGGGGATCTCCCTTTTACTGAGGCCGTCAACTGTCACTGCAGCCAGTGATATTGCACAAATATCTTGTTGATCCACCACTGAGGAATTGTTTTGGATTGCGCTTTGTTGGGTTCCCCCTCCCCGATTTACCAGGGGCTTAAGACTCATGACAGTATTGTTCCTCGGATCAACGGAATACTCAAGCCTGTCCACCACAGCAAGATGGCAAGGATCAACATTAAGTGGCTTCAAGAGCCAAGCGTACCAACAAATTTCCAACAACATCTTCACCAAAGTCTGCAGAGCATTTGTACTAATGTAGTGGAGGAAAATTGGAAAGAGCTAAAGATAGCTATCGTCACAAGCTGTAAAAAAGAACCACTGACTACACAACCAGGAAATAGCAAGACTTGTTTGATGAGAATGGCCACATCATCCAATACCTCACTGACACTAGGAAAGCTTTCCACACCTGGTAAAACGACATCACCAACAAGGCAAAAAATAGAACTCATCAAATAGCAAAGGCGGAGGTACAAAGAACGGAAATCGAGAACCAGTGGTGGACTGAGAAAGCTAAGGAGCTGCAACTCTTTGCCAACAAGTCCAACTCCTAGGGCTTCTTCAGTGCCACCAAGGCAATATCTGGATCCAGCAGCCAACCCCTCAAACTGGTGTAGAGTAATGCCAGAACCCTTTGGGAGCCTGAGAAAACATCAACCTTCAATAGAGCAAACACTTCAAAGAATTCTGAAACCTTGATACAATCGTAGATGAGGGCATGTTCAAAGAATTCCCTCAATTCCCCACCAATGATGATATTGGACTCCCACCAAGAATGGACAAAGTCAAACCACTACTAAGCATGTGGAGAATGGAAAAGGAGCGGATGGGATACAAGTGGAGAAACAATTACCCATCATCTCCATCAGCTGTTCCTGAAAATCTCAGACAGAGAAGAAACTCTGCTGACCTCAGGGTTGCCATCATTGCCACCATCTTCAAGAAAGGAGACAAGGCAAACTGCAAGAATTACCCAGGAACCTCCCTTCTCTCCATCACCAGGAGAATTATTGCTAGCCACTTTCTCCCAATCTCTGAAGAAATCCTTCCAAAAATACCAGTGTGGCTTTCAACCAAACAATGGAAAAATGGATGAGATTTTAATTGTTCGAAAACTTCAAGAGAAATGCCAGGAGAAACATCAACCATTCTGTATAGTGTTTATTGAACTGACCAAGAGTTTTGATTCAGTCAGTTGGGAAGTGCTGTGGGAAGCCCTGTCAAAGATCAGCTGTCCAGAGAAATTCATCAACTTCCTCTGACTTCTCTGTGACAAGATGTCATCGATAGTCTTCACTGACGGAAAGGTGACAAAATTCTGGAGTGGAGCAGGGATGTGTCATCGTTCCCACCCTCTTCTCCATCTTTATCATCATTCATCACCTTGTCAAGAACAAACTTCCCAATGGAGTGGAAATAGTCTCCAGGATGGACAGAAAACTTTTCAACCTCAGCCAGTTGAAACCCAAGAAGCAAACGACACTGATATAATTCATGGAATTTCAGGATGTGGATGACATCACTACCTCAGCCCTCTCAGAACAGAATCTTCAAGCTTGATGCCTTCATAGAAGCATACCGAAGAATCAGGTGACAGTCTGCGTGGAATTTGCACTTTCTCCCCGTAGGTTTCCTCCCAGTGCTCAGATTTCCTCCACAGTCCCGAGATGTTCAGGTTAGGTTGATTGACGATGGTTTAAAAAAAAATGCCCTTTAGCGTCCCAAGATGTGTAGGTTAGGTGGATTAGCCATAGTAAATGTGTGGAAGTATGGGGATAGGGAAGAGAGAAGGCTGAGTAAGATATTCTTTCAAAGAGTTAGTGATGACTTGATGGGCTGAATGGCGTCTTTCAACAATATAGGGATTCTATGATTGTCCTCAACAAGGATTTTGAACATAACTGTACACTTCGCAATTAGCATTTCTTTATTCAGAACCTGGAACAGAATAAAAGCATTCACCTTCCTAAAGATCGAACATGTTTGTAGCACTAATCATCTGCACAGGATTTAATCAATTGTTTGGTGCTAGTTTGGTGTAGCAGAATGAAAAGTATTATAAAATATTGATCAGTTGAGGCACAGTGATCATTTGCAGCATTGGTCATATTAACTGCTTATGAGACCATTATGGAATTATCACCCTGCGTAGAATCCTTACCGTGAAGAAGGGGGCCATTAGATCCACCGAGACTACGCTGACTCTCCAACAGAGCATCTTACCCCTACCCTATCCCCATAACCCTACACATTTACCCCGCTAAATCCCCTAACCTTCACATTTTGGGTCACTAAGGGGAATTTAGACAATTTTAGATAATTTATCTAACTTGCACATTCTTTATAAAGTACTATTTGATATAAAATAGCCCTCATGTGTTCAAAAAAAGACTAGTCTATTTCCGATCTCACTTTGAAACCTTCAATTTAGTGAGGCTTTTTTCTGTCTGGGGACCTGAATCAGTTTTGGCCTTGCCTTGCTTAAATGTAGGCTATGTAAGACGGACTGTTGGGTTGAGACATCTCCTGCAAGCTTTGATGATGATTAAGATTGCTGAGCCACCCACTCTTTAGTAGATTCGCCTTCTCAGGCTGTGCTTGGAGATCTGAAATGATGATTCTCTATGAAGAGGAAAGTACCTCATTTCAAACAGAAATCCGAATGGAAGATTTTTTGCAATACAATTGAAGAGGATTTGTGATGCCTCTGGGCTCTTTTCTTTCCTGTTTCAGTTATTCATAAGCTTATTCTCTTACGTAACTGAAGCTCCTTTATAGAATTCCAGTGTAATTTGAGAATTGAGAATACCGAACCATTCTCCTGTCCTGTCTCATTTGTTCCTTCGCTGAATTGTGGCTTCTGAAGAATATGTTGAGTTTGCGAATCACTCAGAAGGAGTCTTCAGAACTGCCAATCACTATGTTTTACGCCCTGGTCTGCTGAACATAGAGCTGTGTGGGAAGCATGGCTTTTCCCAGAATTGAAGTAGTTCCCTGTTTAAAAATCCAATTTGATGCGCACAACATTTCTTGACTGTGAAATAATGACCTTTATTTGACTCTTGCCTAGATGTGTTGGTGTGGACTAACGATCAAGTCATTCACTGGGTGCAGTCGATCGGACTCCGGGAGTATGCCAACAACATAATCGAAAGTGGGGTACACGGAGCCTTGGTAGCCCTGGATGAAAATTTTGATTACAACAGTCTAGCGTTATTGTTACAAATTCCCACACAAAATACACAAGTAAGCTCTTGTCCCAATGTCTTCCTTTCCTCTGTCCGTTTGATTTCCAAATAATTACAATAGTTATGAAGTTAAAAATGGATTGTGATCATTTTTTTTAATAGGCAAGACAGGTCTTGGAACGTGAATTCAACAACCTATTGGCCTTAGGAACTGAGCGGAAGTTGGATGATGTGAGTATTAGGATTCAGTCATACTTTTGTTGTGGAAAACCTAGGCAGCGTCCTGGCTGTATTTGAGTATCCTGAATTTTTGACTCATCAAGTGTTGGATTCATGGGAGACGGGACCTTTCAGAAAAGGCTGGGTTTTGAATGTAATGTTGCATTATCCTTTCTTGTCCTCCTTAACTTCTCCCATCTTTCCATTTATTTTTCTGCATGGCCCTACCCTTGATTGATTCCACTCTGAGCTTCGGCAATCTCCAACAATGACTTAACCCATTCCTCCACTAAAGGCTTCTGTTTGGCTCCCTCCAAAACCTCTGAGTCATCATCCTGGTTGCATCCACCTCGAAGCTATTCACCCAGACTGAATCCAGTCCTAATCTGTCACTGAGGCTGTCCGTTACCTCCTCCACTCACTGAGATCCTTTATTCATCACCAACTCTGTCAGCTCCCAAATTTCAACCTATACCTGTTAATTTTGCCAAACTCCCACACAATTGACAGGATATTCCGGCTGCGCTCGCCCAAAGACCAGACAATCCTACCCAAGGTCAACGGATCTTTTCACGTCCGTGTTCCATCAGCTACGATCCCCGTGCTGGTTGGGATGGGAAAATTCCTCCATGACTATTGCCCCATCCTTTAAGAAAAACTTAAAATGGGCATAGGGAAAACCAAATGGATTCCTCTTTATTTTCCTGTTGCTCCAAGGCTTTGGCCTTGCTTAGCAACCTTCTCCAGCACATCTCCCACTTTTCTCTGACTCTGGTCCTCTGTGCTTTAAGTTATTCAACCCTATATTGAGGAAGCTTCTCACCTATTGCTCCTCTTCCAATCTTCAAATGTATTCTGAAAGCTTATCTCTTCAGCCATTCCTTTGACTGTTAGCCCTATTACTGTTCATGCCAGGCAGTCAGAATTTACTATATGACTAAACTTAGGTAACTGTAATTTGTAATAAACTAACAATGCCAATATCAGCAGATTAGCCTATGTTTTTACCAAAACATTCATTAATTTTTGCCATTGGTTTGAACCATCTATCTTGAGGAAAATAAGGGATAGAGTCTAAAATATATGAGCAGATAGTCCATAGCTTGGGGGCCTAGGCAGCTGAAGGTGGAATGATTAAAGTGGAGAATGTTCAACAAGCCAGAATTACAGGAGTGCAGCTATCTCGCAGATTTGTAGGGCTGGAGGATGTTCCAAGGATAGGGGGTGGGGGGGGGCAGGCGCGTGACACTACAAAAGGATTTGCAAACAAGGATGAGAAATTTAAAATGAAAGCATTGTTTAACAAGGAACCTACGTCACTTCAGCAAGCACAAGGGTGATAGGTGAACAGGATTTGGGTGAGGACCCAGATATCAAAGTTTTGGATGGCCTCAAGATTACGTGGGGTGAAATGAGGGAGGCCAGCCAGAAGTGTGTTAGGATAGTTAAGTCTGAAGGCATTGTATGAAGAAGGGCACAGGCAGGGACAGAGTTGGACAATCTTACCAAGGCAGAAATAGGCAGTGTTGGTGATGGTGTGGAAATGTGTTTGAAAGTTTATCTCAGGGTCAAATATGTGAACAGAAATATGCAGCGTCACTTCCAGGGAGCAATATGGGTTCGGTGGAGTCGGTTTCGGGGGAAGGTGGGGGGCGGGGTGGGGGGGGAGAACAAAGAACAGTACAGTACAGGAACAGGCCCTTCAGCCCTCCAAACCTGTGCCAATCACATTTACTTATCTAGACCAACCACTTATATCCCTCTATTTTGAGTTTGTTCATATGCCTATCAAGTTAAATCTTAAAATGTCACTGACATATCTGCTTCAACCACCTCACCTGGCAGTGCATTCCAGGCCCCCAGCACCCTCTGTGTAAAAAAAACTTCCCCTGCACATCTCCAGTGAACCTTTCCCCTTTATCTTGAATTTGTGCTCCCTTGTGATTGTCATTTCTGCCCTGGGAGAAAGCTTCCAACTGTTCACCCTATCTATAACCCTCATAATTTTATAAACTTCTATCAGGTCCTCCCTCAGCCTCCGTCTTTCCAGGGAGAACAATCCCAGTTTATTCAATCTCTCCTCAAAGCTAATCCCCTCCATACCTGGCAGCATCCTGGTAAATATTTTCTGTTCTCTCTCCAAAGCCTCCATGTCCTTTTGATAATGTGATGACCAGAATTGGACACAATATTCCAAATGTGGCCTAGCCAGCATTTTATATAACTCTAACAATTTTTATACTCAGTGCCCTGTCCAGTGAAAGCAAGCATGTTGCTTGCTTTCTTCACTACCTTTTCCACCTGTGCTGCCACTTTTAAGTATCTGTGGACCTGTACTCCAGAGCCCTGTGTGTCTGATGGTTCTGCCATTTATTTTATAGCTCCCACCTGAACTGGATCTACTAAAATGCATTACCTCACATTTGTCCAGAATAAGTTCCATCTGCCATTTCTCTGCCCAATTTTCCAGCCTATCTGTATTCTCTGACAATCTTCGTCACTATCGGCAACTCCACCAATCTTAGTATCATCTGCAAACTTGCTAATCAGACCAGCTATGTTTTCTTCCAAGTCATTTATATATTATCACAAACAGCAGAGGTCCCAGCACTGATCCCTGTAGAATACCACTAATTACAGACCTCCATTCAGAAAAACATCGTTCCACCGCTATCCTGTCTTCTCTGGCCAAGCCAGTTCTGAATCCATTTAGCTAGTTCACCCTGATCCCTTGAAATTTAATCTTTTGCACCAGCCGGCCATGAGGGACCCTGTCAACGCTTCGTTAAAGTCCATGTAGACAACATCCATGGCCTTTCCCTCAATCATTTTTGACCTCCTCAAAAAACTCAATTAAATCAGTGAGACATGATCTCCTTCATATAAAATCATGTTCTCTGTGGCTAACAAGACCATTCAGTTCCAATGGCTACAGTTCCCATTATTTTGTTGGAGGAAATTTCAACTCATCCAGTTCTGTGTGTTGGATAAGCAAGCTAACAATTTAGCGGGACTGGAGAGGTAAAGTGAGCTGTCATCAGTATACAATTGGAATCTTGCATTGTGTCCATTAACATGTCTGCTAAAGAGTAACGTGTAAATGAGAAATAGGAGTGGGACAAGGGTAGATCCTTGGGGACACATAGAAAATAGGAGTAGTAGTAGGCCATGCAACCCTTCAAGTCCACTCCGCCATTCAGCATGATCATGGCTGATCCTCTACCTCTGTGCCATATTCCTGCTCTCTCCATATACTGCTTGATGCGTTTAGCGTTTAGAAATCTATCTATTCCCTCCTTAAATATATTCAGTGACTTGGCCTCCATACCCTTTTGTAATAGAGAATTCTGTAAGTTCACCTGGTGAAACTTAGGTCATCTCCATCCTAAATGTCCTACCTCATACCCTGTGACTGAGACCGCTTAATCTAGACACCCCAGCTGGGGAGAACATCATCCCAGCATCCAGTCTGTCCAGCCCTGCCAGAATTTTATATGTTTCAATGGGATCCCCACTTATTCTTCTAAACTCCTGTGAATACAAATCTGGTTGATCCAACCTCTCCTGATATGACAATCCTACCATTCCAGTCTGGTGAACCTTTGCTGCAGGTATATCCGTTCTTAAGGAAGGAGACCAACTCTTTGTCGGTCTTCGGATGCGTAGTCTCAGCAAGGCCCCCTGCAGCTACAATGAGACATTCCTGCTCCTGTACTCAAATCCTCTTACAATAAAGGTCAGCATACTATTTGTCTTCCTAACTGCTGTATCTGCATGCTTGCTTTCAGTGACCACTGTACAAGGAAACCCAGGTCCCTTTACATGTCAGCATTTCCCAATCTATCACTATTTATGTTATACTCTGCCATTCTGCTTTTTTCTACCTAAGTGGATAACTTCACACTTAGACACCTGTACCACATCTGCCGTGTATGTGCCCATTCACTCAACTTGTCTAAATCGCCTTGAGGCCTCACCAGAGATTTTGGTGCAGGAATGAAACTTTAAGCTATCAATGGTGATTCTCTGTCTATGATTTGATTTGATTTTATTATCACATATATCGGGATACAATGAAAAGTATTGTTTATTGCTTGCTGTACAGATAAAGCATACTGTTCATAGAGTACATGAGGAAAAGGATAGGGTGAGGAATATAGTGTTGCTGCTACAGGTGAGCAGAGGAGAAAGATCACTGTAATATGTGATGGGATGTATAATATATGATATATAATATGCATAATATATATGTTATATATGATATAGTATGCATGAAATGATGAGACATTATATAATACAATTGATATATACATATAAACATATGACATATATAATACATGTGATTTATATGACATATAATGTGATTTATATGATATATAATATGTATGATATATATGACTAGCTAGGTAGTTCGAGCAACACCACAATTTTATTCCTTCTGGTATTACAGGGTGACGACAAAAGCTTTCGACGAGCACCGTCGTGGAGGAAGCGCTTCCGACCACGAGAGATCCACAGCATCACCATGATGGCAGGGTCGACGGAAACGCTACCCGCAGGGTTCCGGGTGACAGCAATGTCCAGCCCCGCTCCAGCTGTACAACCGAAGAAAATCCAACCAGAAGGTAAATTAAACTCACCCCTCGCTGACTCTCGGTTCACTGTCAATTACATGAGCAAGAGTCAAATCATTGATTCACAATGTGAATGTAATGTAACTCAGTGTGTGATGAGGAATCAATTAACTACAGTGATAGTGAAAGTGAAGGTCATAGCGAGCTTGGCCGATCTGTATTTATCCTTAATAAGCCTGACTAACAAATGGCTGGGTTGCAGTGCCTTATCATTGAAGTGCATGAAGTGGAATTAGAACACTTTCACAGTATCAACATAATGTGGAATGGACATTGTATTAATTAGCATCATCAGAGACTAAATATCAAACCTTTGTTTTAATGTTAAAAATACACTGCACCAATTGACGACTCTAAGAAGGTGTTAATATTTGAACCCGATTGCATGCTGTGAAATAACACTTCAAACAATGTAACATGTGTAGCTGTCCAGGGTGATTTATGTCCAAAGCTGCAGTAAGAGATTTCTCAACATGAATTATTCAATTCCAAAACCTAAAAGGTAATGGAGCTTCCTCGCTCCTTCATTTCTTATTACTGTCAATTGTTTCTGGTTTAGTTTCCAGGGGGATAATGAAAATAAACCCATTTTACTTAATTCAGGTAATCTTGAGGGTTCCTCCAATAACTCAATCGAAATCTTACTGCCAGAAAGTCCATTCTTAATGCTTTCTGATGTTTGCTTCAGAGCATTTACCTACTCATTCCTAGCTCAGCCAATATGCATGAAGCGCTAATAAAAATCATAGAAGATCATAGAATCCCTACAGTACAAAAGCAAGCCATTTGGCCCATCGAGCCTGCACCATCAACAGCCCCACCCAAGCTCTATTGCCCCACATATTTACCCTGCTAATCCCCCTGACACTAAGGGGCATTTTTTTTAAGCGTGGCCAATCCACCTAACCTGCACATCTCCGGACTGTGGGAGGAAACCGGAGCACCTGGAGATAACCCATGTAGACACGGGGAGAAATTTGCACAGTCACCCAAGACCAGAATTGAACCTGGGTCTCTGGTGCTGTGAGGCAGCAGTGCTAACCCCTGTGCCACCATGCCAGATGGTGAGTTTTATATACCCATTACAGACCCACTGCAGTCTCTGTGTGTGAAGTGGTGGATTGGTAGCAAAGCAGTGCTTTGACTTACTAACATTACCCAGTGCAAAATACTGACCATACGCTCTCCCTGCGATTCAGCTGTATTAATAAAAGTTAAGTAGGGGGAGGTGATGGCCTAGTGGCATTATCGCTAGACTGTTAATCCAGAGACCCAGCTAGTGTTCTGCGGACCTGGGTTCAAATCCCACACTGGCAGATGGTGGAATTTGAATTCATGTCTCACAGCGCCAGGGACTCAGGTTCAATTCCTGTGTGGAGTTTGCACATTCTCCCTGTGTCTGTGTGGGTTTCCTCCCACAGTCCAAAGATGTGCGGGTTAGGTGGATTGACCATGCAAAATTGCCCCTTGTGTCAGGGGCTAGCTGAGGTAAATGCATGGGATTGTGGGGATAGGGCCTGGGTGGGATTGTGGTTGTGTAGACTGGATGGGCGAATGGTGGGGGAGGTGGGAGTGGGAGGAGGGATTCTATGGTTCTATGATTCTAAGCAGGTCAGTGAAGTCAAGATGTGGAGCTTTTCTTTCCTGAGACAGTTTATTGACTTTGTCCAGTCTCACAGCTCTTTCCTCTCACACCCAGTGCCCCAGCTGTCCCCTATTTATATGTGATCAAGGTACCTAATTCAACAGTGCTCTTCACTTGTGTTTCTTAACGAAATATTAACATGCCGTTAACAAGCTAGTTAAGGCGTTGAGACATGGGGTCAGAGATTATCAGGTCTGTGCTGAGTTGTATTATCTCAACTGAACCTGCACCCGAGATGAGGCACAGCAATATCAGCCGGTCTCCCTACAGATCTCTGCAGTTGCACAGATCTGAATGTTAGGTGAGACCAGGCTTGATTGCGAGTGCGCCTGTGATCAAACACTCAACATTCTCGATTGAATGCAGTTTCTAACTTGAGGCACCGCTGAACAACTGGCACCTGGGGAACACATCAGCAACTGATGTCTTCAGAAGGATAGAGAAGTGGCAGATAAAAAGCAAAGAGAATAAATAAACCAGTGACCCAAATGGGATCATTTTCTGGAATTATTTTTGAACAATGTATTATTGATAGCTGCTAGATTGCTGTTGGTAAAATCTCTTTAATAGTGATCCTTCCAGCAGTGCCTTGGTCCCTTTAAATCAGGGACTGAATGAAGGTATTCATTATCCGAACTCTGGAATCTGGTGCATCCTCCTTTCCTTCACTCCTCTGGCAGACCTGCCTTTGTCTGTCTGGGCTCCGAGCTGAGGGATTCTCTCACGAAACCTCTCCATCTTTCATTCCTCCTTTAAGCTGTTCCTTAAAGCCCACACAACTTTAGTCACCTCTTCCCAAAATCTCTGCTGATTCAGTTTTCATCCGATTACTCTCCTGTGAAGTACTGTGGGATTCCTTTTCCTATCTTAAAGGCGCTATAGAAGTGCAATTTGTTGGTGTAAAGCGAGATGAGTGAAGTTGTGATTCTTGCGTGCGCGCACACGCACACACACACACACACACACATACACATACACACACACACACACATACACACACACACACACATACACACGCACACGCACGCACGCACACAGTGCTGAAGTGGAGGTTCTGACCTTGGCATCCCTGTCGGATGCTGTTGCTAAAGAAGTGAAGCACCTTATGATGTTCCTTCCTGTGGGAGAAAGAAACAGTTGAGTGCTGAGCTGACCTCATTGTCCATTCCATAATCTAACCTTAGGACACTATCGTCCAAGTAAATCATAGAATCCCTACAGTGCAGAAAGAGGCCATTTGGCCAATCAAGTCTGCACCAACAACAATCGCACCCAGGCCCTATCTCCATAACCCCACACATTTACCCTTCTAGTCCCCTTAACATTAAGGGGCAATTTATCATGGCCAATGAATCTAACTTGTGCATCTTTGCACTGTGGGAGGAAACCCACACAGACACGGAGAGAATGTGCAGACTCCACACAGACAGTGGCTCGAGATCAGAATTGAACCCGGGTCCCTGGTGCTGTGAGGCAACAGTGCTAACCACCGTGCCACCTAAATCAAAGGTGGAGAATGTGCTGTCCCATGAGGATTTTTTAAAACTTGTATCCAACATTGTTTAAGAAGGGGCTGTCTGCAGGTGGTTAAACACAGAGCCTGCCAATTGTTTTTTTGTAATTTTCAATGATGATACTGGTTTAGAAATCAGTGACGTTCAAGAGAGTTGGAGAAAGTCAGAAGGTTGGAGTGGGCTGACCATGGAAAAACTCTGCCCCACTTCACCCCTTGCCAATTTCAGGACAAAGCTTGGGAACTGAGCAGCACCAGAAAAGGGAAATAACTGGAGAACGCTCGTTTGAAGTTTGACTTCTATGTTTGTGCTAACTTACAGGCATGACTTGCTTACTTACTGCATGTTGTGTGTGTTTTTTGTCATTTGACTGGGATATAGTTGGCACATCAGGGACACAGAGGTTAGACACATCGACAGTGCGCACCTACTCCTGCTGACAGTCAGAGCAGTCAGGGAGTCGGCAGTGATTACCAGTGAGTATGCAATTTTTATTTTCTGATATTCATCACTAGATGGGTAGAATGGAGAATTTAGAGAAATGTAGTTAATCACTGTGCGTTGTATTAACCAGGTTCCAATGTGAAATTGCAAATGCACAATGTTGAGAGAGCTTCAGCCCTGACAACTTGTAACTTCCATGTGCTTTTTTTACAAGGACCTATCTACAACTTTTTTGTACAATCTTCATGTCACTACCTTGTGAATGGCCAAAGTTACCAACAGCCTGCAAAAAATGTCATCACCAATAGATCAATCTTATTTCTGACTGTTAGCCTTTTTCATTTCCAAGAATAAACTGCTAGCAAAACGTGCAAGCAAATTCGAATGTCAGACCAGGCAATATGATCGTTAAATAATTGATGGACCTGCAAAGGAGTTACAGACAGTGCCCAGGTCTAATCCTGCTCTCAGATGTAATGCCTAAGTGGAAAATAGGTTCAATTGAGAAAAGACCTTGTGTGTTAAAGTAAGTGCTGTGACTATTTCCCATGATAAACCACCCTATTCTTATGAGTGAGCTCAGTGAATGATGTCAGTTGTTTCACTGGCATTGCCTAGTAACAGTATTCTCAAACCCCCGTCAACAAGTTGAAAAGGTCCGTGTTTTCAAGGGCAGCGTGTAAAATGGTTCATCCTTTATGGTGTCTCTCTCTGTAAGAACACTCATCCTTACTGGCAAGGCCAGTCTTTATTGCCAATCCCTAACCGCCCTTGAGTTAACCTGCCTGTGCCTCCATGAAGAAAAATAGAGTAAATATTATCTTAACTGTCACGATCCTCAGGAGAATTTACTGTTCTGCAGGCGACATCCACAGGCAGCTTTCATAGCAACTGGGAAAACATCACTGTCATTGATCAAATCCCCTTTTTGACTACTTTAATCTTGAAAATTCTTCAGCACATTAATGCCAATTCTTCATGCAATACTTTTATTTTGTTGTTACGTTCAGTCAGCTCTCACAATTAAATGTCCTTTCACCAGAAATACATTGTCTGCTTTCCTCCCGTCCTTTACAGCATTTAACTTGGAATTTACTGTTAAAATTCTCCTGTGTGTCAGCCAACAGCAGATGGCATCACAGAGGAACTAACCAGCATGAGTTACTGATTATGGTGGAGCTACATTTGCACTCTTATTTGAGAAAGATCATAGAATCCCTACAGGGCAGAAGGAGGCCATTCGGACCATCAAGTCTATGCCAACCACAATCCCACCAAAGTCCTATCCCCGTAACCCCACGTATTTATCCCACTAACGCACACTAAGGGGATATTTACCATAGTTAATCTACCTAACGCGCAAATCTTTGGAGTTCTGAATTGTATTGAATAACCCAATGAATAGCACGCACACAATCAGAATTGCAAATTCTTTCCCATTCTTCTTGCCCACTCCCTCCCTCATTTTGTAAGAATTTGCTAAAGTTAGGTTGTGTGCACTGATCATCTAACTGACCCAAGAAGCAATATGGGAGTGATTTTCAGGGACAGAAATGATCCACTCAGTTGCCCTTGTGAATAGTTTTGGAAATCGATTTCCATTTTTTTTCCACGTCCCACTCGTTTATTAAAAAAGGAATCTCCATACTTGGCAAACTTTGAAATCTGGTCACCTATGGATAACTGTATTTCTTCACCATTATGTGTGAAAGCACCTGTAGATTACAAGTGTTTTTATTCATTTGTGGGACATGGGCGTTGCTGGCTGGCCAGCATTTATTGTCCATCCCTAGTTGTCAAAGGCCAATTGAGATTCAAGCACATTGCTGTGGCTCTGGAGTCACATGTAGACCAGACCAGGTAAGAACATTGGATAAAAGCAAATCACTGCGGATGCTGGAATCTGAAACCAAAAGAGAGAATGCTGGAAAATCTCAGCAGGTCTGGCAGCATCTATAAGGAGAGAAGCGAGCTGATGTTTCGAGTCTAGATGATCCTTTGTCAAAGCTAAAAGGCACAGAAAATGGGAGATATTTATACTGCAGGGAGAGGGAATGAAAGATAAGTTATAGCCACAGAAACCAAGGGAAAGGCTGCTAATAGCTATCCACAGAGAGAATAAAGGGTGTAAATGGCCACATGGCAGAGAAGCAACAGATGGAGATGTGGGGGGTGGGGAACGGGGAGATGGGACAGGGGCAGAATGTAGAAAAGGGAAAGTGGGGGACAGAAGAGGTAAGGGAAGGAAGATGAAGTGGGAGGAAAAGAGTGCAGGGGGAAGAAAAACAATAAAGAAATAAAAGGTAGCGAACATTAGTGTGGTAGGTCTCTGAATCCTACCAGTAAACGGTGAACTACCTGGTATGTATTTAAGGCTTGCTAACAAGTATTGAGCTCAGTGGAAAAGTTCAGGCTTACAGACCTCTTGGGCTAACTGATTTTTAAAGAAAGATGAAGTGACTTGGATATTGGATAATCAGTATAAAGAATGTATGCTGCGATCCCTGCTGCAGCGAAACTTTGCCACTTAAAGCACTGATCATTGATGAGATAGCAGGAGTTAAGACTTTGGAACTAGCCCCAGTGCCCTTGTGCAAAGGAGAGAAAATTTTAAAAACAGCCAGGTTTCTTTCTGTGCTCATTATCCAATGATTCACCAACTGCAAAGTGCAAAACACAAAAGTCTGAGGTCACGTACCAACCAACTCAAGCACAGCTTCTTCCTTGCTCCCCTCAGACTTTTGAATGGGCCTACCTTATATTAAGTTGATCTTTCTCTACACCCTAACTATGACTGTAACACTATATTCTGCACCCTGTCCTTTCCTTCTCCCCTATGTACTCTATGAACGATATGCTTTGTCTGTAAAGCAAGCAAGGAACAATATTTTTCTCTGCATACCAATATATGTGACAATAATAAATTGAATTGGGTGATACAGTGGTTAGCACTGCTGTCTCACACTGCCAGGGATCCAAGTTCAATTCTGGCCTACATCACTGTCTGTGTGGAGTTTGCACTTTCTCCCCGTGTTTGTGTGGGTTTCCTCTGGGTGCTCCGGTTTCCTCCCACTGTTCAAAGATGTGCAGGTTAGGTTGATTGGCCATGCTGAAATTGACCCTAATGTCAGGGGGATTAGCAGGATAAATATGTGGTATTGGATTAGAGCCTGGGTGGGATTGCGGTTGGTGTAGATTCAATGGGCCAAATGGCCTCTTTCTATATTGTAGGGATTCTATGATAAATCAAAAATCAAGGAAGTGGAGATCAGGTGAGGACAGAGTTGTGCAGATGAGGCCCCCCCACAGTTGAATAAGCTGCTGATATTTCCAGTCTATCTAGCACATGAAGAATGGCCTCTTGGGCAAAGCACCTAGTATCTGTGGAACTGTCCTTCTTGCTCGGCGCTCCCACCCTCCTGCAAGGGATGAGTATTTTCAGACAGGTATGGAGAAAGTGTAATTAACAATTGGCACATTGTCTCTTCCAGTTCATTCCCACTACCTGTATGGACACATGCTGACTGCCTTTCAGGAATAATCCACTACATCTCTGTGAGATCAACATTAGAGGTCAAATGCTGCTACAGAGTAATTGGAAAGGCACAGATGGTGTCAGCTGTACATTGAATATAAATGGGAAACAGTTTACTTCAGACACAAAATCTTAAACTATCATTTTATTTATCCAGTAATGACTTCCTTTGTGGGATTATTCTTTACAAAGCCGGTAGATGAATCTAGGGATCCATTTTTGAGCTGTTTTACTGTATTATTGTTCTGGTACAGTCAGTAGTAAGTTATGTCAACTTTTAACCTCAAGTACAGTTGTGGTTTTATTGGTTGTAGTAATTTTTTCTCAAGTGTATCATACCTGCTGTATGTAAACGTATGACCATGAAGTAATGCAAGTTTTTTAAATGTAAATGTATATAATACGGCTGACTGTAACAGCGTTTTTTTAGATAATTTAATGGAATTTGAAGCAAGTAGATTCAATCTAAATGCCGTCTTAATCAATGTTGCTGCCATTTTTATCTTGCCAATACCTTCCAAGGACATCTTGTTCCCATTGATGAGGAATTATTCGTTTTCAGCGAATGGAGTGTGCAATTATTTGTCTGCCATGTTAATTGTAGCATCACATATGACTGGGTAGCTTGCATCATGATTATTTTTAGGTTGTTGTGGAAACAACAGAGGTTAAACAGATTCCTGTGTGCTTTAAATCTCCGTTTGATGGCAGTTCCCAGTTCCTGGAAACCCTTGCTCCACTGGACATATTTTAAAAAAAACGATAATACTGTATTGAACTCCGACTTGTGTCTACACAAAGGGTTGGTCTCTTTATTTTTCCCCTGATGAATCCCTGAGCCTTATACATCCAATCCTGTGTCTTTTTTAATTCCAGTTCCCCTTTCCTAAGCTGTGTGTCAGAACACCTCTCTATTCCTCATCACCCGTTTTATTGCTGTACATGCCAATCTGGTTACAAAGGATATTTTTAAAGGATTATGTACAGTGGAAATATTACTTTTGTTTTTAGGAAGTTATGAAGCAGTACAGCATCCAAAAAGTTTAAACCTTCAACGCTGCCCTTCAAATTTCTGTTATAACAGTAATCGCCCATGTTAACTGAATGGCTTTGAAATGGGCAGTTTCAATTGCAAAATGTTCTTCAAATATTCTGTAAGATGTAGGGTTTTAAAAAAATCTTAGCATTTTTTCAAAAGGTGTCTTGTAATGTTTAAACGAGATGATTTCCTCTTGTGATTTCTCACTGAGTACGGCTTCCAAAACAAGAATCAGGGCACTTTGCCCTTTTCCCTATTTTTAAATGAATGTGACAATCTAATAGTAGCTTCAGATAGTGTAATGTGGCAGACGTTTGCTATTAAAGTAGCCATGCCCATTCTACCTGTGACACAGGGAACAGACTTTGGGAAGTTAGTACCAAGCTGACGTTTACTCCAGATCTTTCCTGAGGAATTTAGCCAGGTTCCCTTTCAAAGTGGCTAAGCACTGGCACTTTTTTTGTTCCCTTGAGTCTGTGTGACTGTACCTTGAAAAATACTTATACGAGGATTGATGAAACGTTGATCGTGTTTTATAACTTCATTTTTAATAAATTGGTATATAAGAGCCCTTCTAAGCCGATGAAGGGTCCATGATTTTAATTCAGCACTTTGTGGGAGTGGGTCAGAAATGATTCTTAAACTTAAAACTGTTTTGCAAAGTACAATAATTTAAATATGCTCAGTAAAGAATTGAAATTCCCAAGTGCCACAAAGAAAAATATGCTATGATTTCTTCACAAATCTTACTTAGCGATGTCAGCAGCATGCAACATGCAGGGAACGGATAGGACCACGTAAGGAATTGATCTGAGCTGTACCTGTAATATGTTGCCTACAAAGGTCAGCTTTATATTAAAGCCCCGACAAAATAGGAGGTCATAAATAACTTTCTTTCGCAACAGCTGCAACTTAGCCATCCCACATTTTATCCAATGTGTCCAATAAATTTGGGAAATGCTATCAGCATCTTCTGCATCCAGTTAGTTTCTGCCTAATAAAATTGCAAATAGTCCCTGCTTTCCCTTCTTGGGAAGCAAGCATGTTGAACAAAAGTGCATGAAAATCACCTGGTTTAATCTTGGGAATGCAAACACTTTGAGTAGCTGGTTTTGTCCACGCATCATCATCAAAATAATTCATCAAATAGCTAAAGTTGTTAAATACTTTGAACGCAATTGTTTTGAAATACATCGTTTCATTATGTTCAACAAGTATTGTGGGCAAAATTCTCTGGTCTGCCAGCCACCTGCCTCCCGCCGGCGAGAGGTGGTGTGTTGTTTGCTAGCAGCGGAATTCTCTGGTCCCGCCACTGTCAATGGGAATTCCTGTCGACTTTACCCCACACTGGCGGAAAACCCGCGGGCGCGTGTGCTGCGGGTGGAACTGGAGAATCCCGCTGGCATGAACGGCCGGAGAACTCCAGCTTGTGTCTGCTTTTTAATATATTTTTCTCCTCTGAAGATATTAGCAGCATCAGAGAAACGTCTCTATTTATGAAGCTTATTGCCAGCACTGTGCTGAGTGTGCTCACTGCTTGTTTTAATCTGCAGTCATGCTCATTGCATTGTATTTTAAAGGTGCCCAGTAGTTTCTGGTGCCAATTCAAATGAGTTCCTTCAATTGTGTTTTTTTTTACTGGTGAGAGAATCTTATTGCTGAGTTTTATGTTTGAATATATACTTGATTGCAAAGAGGTGGTCCAGGAAATGTGCTGATCAGAGTCCTGAAAGTGATTAAATTGCCCAGTTAAAATTAAAGGGGACTCACATCACACCACATATATACATAGACACATACGCACTTTGTTTACCCAAATACCATAGGCACCATTTAAAATCCCTACCGAGCATATTTTGTAACATAAACTGGATCTGTATTCTTCCATCTGCCCATAGATTATGGTCAAATTTAATTGAGTGAACATTTAAAAAAAAAAGCAAAGGCCCTTCCTTCTATTTCCATAATCCAATTTCCCAGCTCATCAGAAGTTTTACGGGCATTCTTTTTTTTTAAAAATGCTCCTTTATTGTCTCTCTTTTGGGCAGTGATATTTACTCAGTCCTCAGTTTTGCACTTTCATTTATTCTCGCCAAGTTTGCCTTGTCATGTGGTAATTGTCCTTTTACCAAATGTACTAATTCGAAGAAAACAAAATGTACATAAACAGTGAATGATAACTGTCAATTCTAATGTTGTTTGACTGTACAACATTTTGTTACTTACTGCTTGTTTCTTTTGATGATGAACATGTCTTCTGAGTGTGCTGCAGTAGTGATGCAGAGCTTCATTAATAGATCTTAACTAGCCCCATTTTTATACAGACTCATCATGGGGTGAGGCGGGGTGGTTGTTGGGAGGGGGAAGGAAATTCAAAGGTAGTTGACCAGAGATGGATAATTACTATCTACTCATTTGTTAATCCCATATGTTTTTTGTTAGTAAGTATTGCAATCTCAAACATTTGGGTCATCATCAGGATTCATCATCAGCATTCATTCATTGGAGAGACACGATGGCACAGTGGTTTGCACTGCTGCCTCGCAGCTCCAGGGATCTGGGTTCAATTCCGGCTTTGGGTCACTGTCAGTATGGAGTTTGCAACATTCTGCCCGTATCTACGTGGGTTTCCTCCGGGTGATCCTGTTTCCTTCCACTCCAAAGATGTGTAAATTAGGTGGATTGGTCATAGGAAATGCGTGGAGTTACAGGGATAGGGTTAGGGAGAGCGCCTGGATAGGATAGTCTGTCAGAGAGTCGGTGCAGCTTAATGGGCTGAATGGCCTCCCCTGCACTGTTGGGACTTTATGGCCATTGAAGCTCTGTATGTCCTTAATTTCATTAGAGTAGGGCACATTGGAAGAGATTAGATTGAAGTAAAGTGTGGTTACTTAATTGGAGATTATATATTTTTTAATTAGTGACAACAAGATAATTAACTTTATTAGCAGCTCTGACAAAGAGTCATCCAGACTTGAAGCATTAGTTCTGTTGTCCCTCCATAGATGCTGTCAGACCTGCTGAGATTTTCCGGCATTTTCTGCAATTATCTATTGTAGCAAAAACTCAAAGAAACTTTTTTTTTAAACCACGTATCCCAGATTAAATGAACCATTCCCCGCACACCAGATGCTTTTCAGAACAAATATCTCTTATGTCAGCCAACAGAATAGAAAGAGGTGGGTTTATGAGCTACACACAAGCCTTTGAAATAAAAATGTACTTTAAAAACATCATTAATATCATGAAATGATTCATTGGTCAAACCTGGAGAATTACCAAGAATGTTTTGACATCTCCCGTGGATTGTGCTGTCACAGTGAACATAATATGTTAGTGTGCACGTAACATTAACGGTTCGATTGTCACACAGTAACACAGATTATTTTTGAAGGTTGACTATATGCAACTTCTATTGGAGCTAATAAAGACAAGTGCTGGCATTTTGTTTAAGAGACATTGTCACCTGCAAAGCATGCAGTGATGCAGCTTGTGACACAATATCATGAAAGACCTGGTTGTGACAGCCAGAATATAAATCAAACAATAAAAGAAAACATCAGTTTATTCTGTAAAAGCTGGCCCCAGAGCAGCTAAAACAGCTGTGGCTCTATGAACCTGGCTCCGCTACCCGTGTGGCTGAACTGCTCTAATTTTTCCAGAGCTTCGCTTACTTGAGCTGGTTTCCAAACTTGACCCCTATGAATCATGATGTGACGGGTCTGTTGATGGCTTGACAGAAAAGACCTAATTTTATGCAGTTTTGTGAACGCACAACATGCAAATGTTGCCCGCGTGGCCGTTTCCAAAGCCAGTTACCTTGAGGTATGACAGCTTCCTGCTGCTCTGCTGTTGTTAATGTACATTCAACACTTTGCTGCCATTCACCACCACCACCACCTTGTGTGCGTGCATTCATGCAATGAGGGAGTGCCTTGCTGGATTCCGAGTAAGGTGCTCAATCTATATCTCACCTGGTATTTAGCTTATTTTAGGTTTTGGGAAGAGCAGGATAATTGGAATGACAGAAATGATGATCAGTGACACTACTTAAAAATCTAACACTTCATTTAAAGGGACAGTATCTACCACATTTGCTTTTGAACAGCCAGGAATGTCCAACTCTGAAAATTCCATCAAAAGCCCCTTTGCCAACATTGCCTGGCTGGTTTCATTTATAATGTTGGAGATGGTGGCACAGTGGTTAGCACTGCTGCCTCTCAGCGCCAAGGAGCCAGGTTGGATCACTGTCTGCACAGAGTCTGCACATTCTCCCTGTGTCTGCTTGGGTTTCCTCCGGGTGCTCTGGTTTCTTCCCACAGTCCGAAAGATGTGCTGATTGGGTGCTTTGGCTGTGATAAATTCTCCCCCAATGTACCTGAACAGCCGGAATGTGGTGATTTTCATAATAACTTCATTGCAATGTTAATATAAGCCTACTTGCGATAATAAATAAACTTTAAACTCCATGTTGGGGGATGGCTGAGCTGAAGAAGAATAAATGGTGAATATCAGCACAACATGTAATGTGTTGGGATAAACATTTTACAAATGCAGCCGCATTTATTGAACATGAGGAGGTGATCTATGATTCATGGGTTTCAACAAAACAGTTGGTTACAAATCTGGTGACCTATTCAACACACAGCCAGTGTTTAAATATTGAATCAAGCATACTTATCATCTACATTTGACCCATGTTAATACAAGAGCCAACATTTTTGCAAATGTGATCTCTGAGCTGTCTAATTCTGATAGCTATGAAGACCCAATTCAAGTCATCTATCAAGTTACGTTAATGTAACGAGGGTGACAAATTTAATTTTAATTAACAGTTGGCTTGAATGATGGTCAAAAAATGAGGATGAATTGTGTTTGGTTGCGTAGATTTAATAAGGCACACATATAGTGAATAAAACATACTTGAATGCAGTTCTCTTTGGCTCAGGCCAGAGTAACTTATGAGAACTAATTAGTATGTAGTATAATAGTGAAGTTACAGGGAAAATTATTCATTAATTCATGGATTGCAGTCACTCAATTTTAAGAAATTAATTCTTTCCATAAATTAGAACTGATCTTACGGTATGTTCTAGAAAAGAATGTGGAACTGATTAATCAACATTTTAAAGTAACAACTGCAGGTAAATAATATCTAATTTATGTACACCATGGTGCTGTTTATTTCTGCTGTTTATTAAAACCTTGTACTTCCTGAGCAACCTCGGATATACCTGTTACTGAAACAAAAACTTGATTGTTTCATTTCATGCAATGATTGTATCTGTAGCACCAATGTACATAATTTCATGATTGTTTATATTGTATTTATATTTAGGATATAGCACTCAAGGTTTCATCTCACATTCTAAATGTTACCAGGTACCGATAACATTAGGAAGCAATTAACAGTGTATATCTGATGGTGCGCAGTTCTGTACATTTCAGCAGGATGGGTAATTTTTGCATCATTTTAAGAATATAGATGTGCGAAATTTGTGGGGGATGAGAGGGGGAGTGGGCAGAGTGGGGCGGGGTGGGGGGGAGACAATCCTGAATTCAGCCAGTTGAATAGTTTGACGCTGAAAGTTGGTGCACACTTGGAAAGACATGTTCATCAGTGTCTGACAATGTGGTCTTCCTTTCTGTTGCTTACAGAAATAAAATGTAATTGTTTGCAAGTTTCAATAGCTAACTGAGAACACAACATTGTGGTCTTTGCACTTGAAATGCTCTTGTTTTGTACAGTATATCCAAATCTTTTGTTTCTTTTGTCAGTATTATTTGTTGCCTGGTTTCAGTGGATATTAGAACTGAAACAATTATTTTCCACTGCCAATAAAATAAATTGTAAAAATGATGTATGTTCTGTTTCATCCATTTATTTATATACACATTACATTATTTCACTCAAACCACAGAATGAGGCATTATGTTTATTATAGAAGCAGGAGGAGGCCCCTCAGTCCTTCCAGCCTGCTCCTCCATTCAGTTTGATCATGGCTGATCATCAAATTCAATATCCTGATCCCTGCTTCCCCCCCATATCCCTCGATCCCTTTAGCCCCAAGAACTATATCTAATTTCTTCTTGAAATTACACAATGTTTTGGCCACAGCTACTTTCTGTGGGAGTGAATTCCACACATTCACCACCCTCTGGGTGAAGACATTTCTCCTCATGCTCTAAAAGGTTTACCCCTTACACTCAAACTATGAGCATTAGTTCTGGACTCCGCCTATCATCAGGAACATTCTTTCCGAAACTACCCTGCCTACTTCTGTCAGAATTTTATTATCTTGCTTTCATTTTCTTGCTTGGCATTTTGAAGATCTAGGATTAGAAGAAATGCAGACTTAGCTGATATATCTTGATGGATCAGGTATAATCCCCATAGCTCTTGTGAAAGGATGTATTGTACGGATGCAGCTGTCCTTAAAGACTGTATATAAGTCACCATTCTTCAAGTGTGACCTGAAGTCGTGAATATTGGTAAGTCATTCACAGAATCACACATTGCAGACGAGGCCATTGAGTCTGCACCAACACGTGAAATGCCCTGACCTTCCACCTAATCCCACTTGCCAGCACTTGGCCCATTGCCTTGAATGTTATGGCGTGCCAAGTACTCAGTCAGGTACTTAGTAAAAGGATGTGAGGCATCCTGCCTCCACCATCCTCTCAGGCAATGCATTCCAGACCGTCACCACCCTCTAGGTAAAAACAATTTTCCTCAAATCCCCCCTAAACCTCCCACCCCTCACTTTTAACTTGTATGCCCTTGTAACTGACCCTTCACTAAAGAGAACAGCTGCTCCCTATCCAACTTGTCCATGCCCCTCATAATCTTGAAGATTTCAGTCTGGTCACCCTTAGTCTTCTCTACTCCAGAGAAAACAACCCAAGCCTCTCCAAACTCTCTCTAATTTAAACAGAACATAGAGAAACTACAGTACAAACAGGCCCTTTGGCCCACAAGTTGCGCCGATCATATCTCTACCGACTAGGCTTACCTAGAACCATCAATCCTATTAAGTCCCACGTACTCATCCAGAAGTCTTTTAAAAGACCCTATCGAATTTGCCTCCACCACCACCGATGGCAGCCGATTCCACTCACCCACACACCCTCTGAGTGAAAAACTTACCCCGACATCTCCTCTGTACCTGCTCCCCAGCACCTTAAACCTGTGTCCTCTTGTGGCAGCCATTTCAGCCCTGGGAAAAAAGCCACTGAGAATCCATCTAGGATGCTCCATCTCAGGCAGCTTCCTGGTGAATCTTCTCTGCACCACTTCCAGTGCGATCACATCCTTCAACCAGGGAGAGCGTCTTTCGGAAGCCCAATGCTATCTTTACCCAATGCTATCTTTACCCAATGGAGAAACAATCTATTGCCAGCAGGAATCAATAATTCTTCATACTCACTCTCTGCTGGTTGACTCATAGAACACTACAGCACAAACAGGCCCTTCGGCCCACTAGTTGCTCCAATCACTTGTATACCTACTAAGCCATAGATCTATCTATAACTCCCAATCCCATTAGATCCCATATACTCATCCAGAAGTCTTTTAAAAGACCCCAGCGAGTTCACCTCCACCACCACTGACGACAGCCGATTCCATTCACTCACCACCCTCTGAGTGAAAAACTTAGCCCTAATATCTCCTCTGTACTTGCTTCCCTGCACCGTAAACCTGTGTCCTCTCGTAGCGACCATTTTAGCCCTGGGAGATAGCCTCCGAGAATCCACCCTATCCATTCCTCTCAACATCTTATAAACCTCTATCAGGTCGCCTCTCAACCTTCAACTCAACACCTCCTCTCTCACGGTTGAGCACTTGGCACTTAGCAGTCCAAGATCTGCAGCAACATTTTGAGGTTGTGCATTTGTACAATACATAATAAGATATACCAGCTGCTAGATACTTCACCTTGCTGCTTAAACTTGACAAGAGCATGTCATGTACAAATGGGAGGAGCTAGGCTTGCAGAGGGAAAAAGCAGGCAGTTTCTGCTTGGATTTGAAAGGACTAGTAGCTTCCATTTCTCCCCCGCCCCCTTTTCTCTCTGGATATTGAAGTCTGGGACATGCTAAAAAGTAGGTATCTCTCTCCAGAAATGTTCTGGAGGTTTGAAGACTAGCATCCTGTATACCAGCATGTAAGCCTGTTGTTTGCTAACTGATTTTCAAGTGGGATTTAAATCTACGAGGAATATTGCTTGAATTAGAACTAATAGAGATAGGGTAGATGTTAATAATTATGACATGGTTTAAGTATTTCAATTAGAAAATGGCACTCCAATTTTTTTTGTTATAGTTAAACTACTGTTAAATAAATTTTGTTTTGGTAAAAGCTTCCTAGTGGATCAATAGAATCACACCTGGAGTGAAACATCTTATCCTCACACTAATACCAAAATCAAAAAAGGTTGGAGTCGAGTCAATCTTCAAAATATAACTTGGCGTTTCTGAACTGGCCCCTCACAGCAGATTAATTAATTTTGTTCTTGAAATGTTAGCCATGCTGCTTTTATTGCCGATCTTGGGTATTTCTTGAGAAGGTGGTGGTGGTTGGCATTCTTGGTGTTTAACTGTGCAACTGAGTGGCTTCCTCAGCCTATTCTGAGGAATTAAATGTCAAACACATTGATTAGGGCAGCATTCCTTTCCTGGAGGAGATCGATGAACCTCCTAACATTGTTCTGAAATTCCTAGTCTTTTTCCCCCTGAGGCCATCCCACAAGGGGACCAGCTTTATTCAAATAGAATTTGAACTGATTGCATTTGGATATTGTTAGACCATGCCATAAAGTCTACAATAATCCCATGGTAGGCTCATGAAGAAGATAAGGACGCGTGGGATAGAAGGAAATTTGGCCGATTGGATAAGTAACTGGCTGTCTCATAGACAGAGGGTGGTGGTGGAGGGAAGATTTTCAGACTGGAGGCCAGTTACCAGCGGTGTACCATAGAGATCAGTGCTGGGTCCTCTGCTATTTGTGATTTTTATCAATGACTTGGAAGACGGGGCTGAAGGGTGGGTTAGTAAATTTGCTGATGACACCAAGATTGGTGGAGTAGTGAATGAGGTGGTGGGCTGTTGTAGGCTGCAAAGAGACATTGATAGGATGCAGAGCTGGATCGAAAAGTGGCAGATGAAGTTTAACCCTGATAAGTGTGAGGTGATTCATTTTGGTAGGATAAACTTGAATGCAGATTACACGGCAGGGTTCTAAGGAATGTGGAGGAATAGAGAGATCTTGGGGTTCATATCCACAGATCTCTGAAGGTTGCCACTCAAGTGGATAGAGCCGTGAAGAAGGCTTATAGTGTGTTAGTGTTTATTAACAGGGGGTTTGAGTTTAAGAGCCGTGGGGTTATGCTGCAATTATACAGGATCTTGGTGAGACCACGTTTGGAATATTGTGTTCAGTTCTGGTCACCTCACTATAAGAAGGATGTGGAAGCATTGGAGAGAGTGCAGAGGAGATTTACCAGGATGCTGCCTGGTTTGGAGGGTAGGTCTTATGAGGAAAGGTTGAGGGAGCTGGGGCTTTTCTCTTTAGAGTGGAGGAGAATGAGAGGTGACTTAATAGAGGTTTATAAGATGATGAGAGGGATAGATAGAGTGGACGTGCAGAGACTATTTCCTCGGGTGGATGTAGCTGTTACTAGGGGGCATAACTATAAGGTTCATGGTGGGAGATATAGGAGGGATGTCCAAGGTAGATTCTTTACTCAGAGAGTGGTTGGGGTGTGGAATGCACTGCCTGCTGTGATAGTGGAGCCGGACACTTCAGGAACTTTCAAGCGGTTATGGACTTGCTTCAGATGAGATCCATGCTGTCTCCAAAGGACGGTTTGTAGTCCAACAGTGCCCACTAGTGAGTTGCAATGTTTCTGGAGCTGTCAGCCAATTGGTCTTGGCAGCTTTTGGTGTTGGAGGGAGATCTTCCTTCCGCTGACGGATGGCTGTTCTACATTGAGCTCATTAAGATCACCCATAGCAAACTATTATGACCCAACCTTGGAGGCAAACCCACCCTCCGTAAAATCCAACCTGTAGAGGCTGCAAAAGAAATACATTTTGCCAATGCAGGTTGTTAAAATTTGGTTGCTATTCCTTGTTACTTTTAAAATATAACAGTAAATTTTAAATCATCTCCCTTATCTGCTGAATGTAAATTCCTACTCATTCTACTCCCCAGCTCTCCATCTCAGTCCTGTCCATTTCCTTTGCAACCTCTTGCCTTTCCACCAATTGATGTTTTGACTCTTAGTCTTAACTGTCTTCAGTTCAGTTCAAGCAATCACACCCATAGCCTTACACACAAGCCTGATTCACAGTATGTGACAGTGATATTAATAAATATATTGAGAAATCTCACTTATGCTTACAGAAATCGGTGTGTGCCGTGCTCATTTTTTGCATATAAAGCACAAAGCGTATGCCCATTTATCAAAGGAATGGCCAACAACCAACCTACGCAGGCTTAGATCCCCACTGCTAAATTCATTCAGCCCATTTCTTTAGGTACACTGAGCAGGTGCTAAAGACAAGCATTAGACGGTGGCACAGCGCTTAGCACTGCTGTCTCTCAGCACGAGGGACCTGGGTTCGATTCCCAGTTTGGGTGACTGTCTGTGTGGAGTTTGCATGTTCTCCCCGTGTCTGCGTCGGTTTCCTCCCACAGTCTGAAAGACGCGCTGATTAGATGCATTGGCCATGCTGAATTGTCCCTCAGTGTACCCAAACAGGTGCTAGAATGTGGTGACGGGGGGATTTTCACAGTAACTTCATTGCAATGTTAATGTAAACCTACTTGTGACTAATTAATAAACTTTACTTTTAAAAAACTTTAGACTCCTGAACATATGAATTCAAAATCTAAATCTTGTTAAAGGATTCCATTTAAAATTTCTTTAAGTTGTCAACTAAGATGTTCCTACCTCCTCCTCTCGATGACCTGGCTGAGTTTGTGAATTTTCCATTTCAAATGTCTCGCATCCTCATTAGCTGGAAGGTCGAATGCATGGACATGTAGAACCTGGAAAATGTCAAGAATCAAAGCCCTCCTGAGGGCCACTAACAGGCACATCTGTCAAGAGATGAGGACAAGTCAGCAGATGGAGTCTGCCCAAGAGCTGGTAATTACTATTCGAGACGTGAGTGATGTTGATGAAACAGCATTCAGAGA